>NC_139681.1:80677352-81277106 GCF_964106915.1 Podarcis gaigeae | reverse complement strand
GTTTGCAGTGAGGTTTTTTAAAGGGGATCATAGCATTAAATGGTATTGGATTGTATTCTACTAATCCATAGTCTAAAAGCCAGGTTTCTATGCATGCACAGGGATGCATTTGAGAAAGTCTAAAGGAGGGTGAGGGACGCGGGTGGCGCTGTGGGTTAAACCACAGAGCCTAGGACTTGCTGATCGGAAGGTTGGCGGTTCAAATCCCCGCGAAGGGGTGAGCTCCTGTTGCTCGGTCCCTGCTCCTGCCCACCTAGCAGTTCGAAAGCACATCAAAGTGCAAGTAGATAAAGTAGGTACCGCTCCGGTGGGAAGGTAAACAGCGTTTCTGTTCACTGCTCTGGTTCACCAGAAGCGGCTTAGTCATGCTGACCACATGACCTGGAAGCTGTATGCCAGCTCCCTCAGCCAATAAAGCGAGATGAGCGGCGCCCAGAGTCAGTCACGACTGGACCTAATGGTCAGGGGTCCCTTTACCTTTTAAAGGAGGGCGAAGAACAGGAAAGGTGAGGGGTATGGCCTGTGCTGAAGGGGTGTGGCTTATAAGTAGGTGTGGCTTGGAAAGAATCCTAAGGGCTAGGTAGGAATGCCCCAGAGGTCCTCAGTTGGCTCCTGGACCTTAGGTTCCACCCCAGTCTCACACACTTCCAGTGATGCCTTCCTGTTGTTCACAAACCGCTAACCCATTTACATGAATTTGACTTGGTTGAGACAGAATTGGTGCTGAGTCGAATTCAATGCGAACTTGAACCTTGACATCAACACATGGAAAGTTCACTCTCGATGTGTACTGGAGACATATCCTTCAACATAAACAACTCTGATGGGATGGAGTGTGTTTGGTTTTTTGATGGACAAAATAATGCTGCTTCTGCATTCAGTGAAATTTTGGGTTTTCTTCTTCTGTCTGGCACAGTCACTGAGTGTAAATAGAATTACCTTGCCTGAGGTATATCTTAAACCATCCACATGAGAATCTTCTTAACCTATATCTTCTAGAGAATAGAAACAATCACCATAGCAACTGCATCCTCATACTAAAGCTCTATTTGTCTCTAAAGGCTTATAAGTTTTTTCTCATATATGGATGACACTTATTAATTTAAAATAAGATCTAACAATTAGCTCGTCTACAGGAGGCTAATGCCTCATCCAGTCCCTGCTGTTCAGCTTACGACTAGACAGTTGGAAATCTTGGCCATGTTTTCTGAATTGTTAAACGGCATTTCACCAGCAGGGAATTTCTTTGAATAAAATCACAGCACAAACTCACAGCTTTTTATGATCAATTATATTACATTTCTATACTTGATGTAAATTTATTGCAAAGTTTTTGAATTGCTCCATCAGCAAAAATTCGGCTGTAGTCCTGGTGTGCAATAACTTCATTAGGAAAAGTTTACAAGATGCATTTGCCGATCATGTCACATTTAAGAAACATTTAAAGTACCAAACACATTCATTTAAGACATAAAACAAATGAAGCACAGTCGGCAAATGGAAATCACACTCAGGGAGGTTTTCGTGCAGGCAGAATGTGACCCAGGAGGCTGATATAAGAGCTGGTGTTTCGCAAGAGCCTCAGAAGTTTTTGATATATGTCTGCACTAATTGGAGATTATTAATTGGAGATGAAAATTTGATCTAATAATAAGCCAGAGTGCACGGAAATGCTATTTACCTTCCCGCCACAGCATTACCTAATTATCTACTTACACTGGTGTGTTTTCGAACTGCTAGGTTGGCAGGAGCTGGGACAGAGCAACGGGAGCTCACTCCATTACGGGGATTTGAACCACTGACCTTCTGATCGGCAAGCCCAAGAAGCTCAGTGGTTTAGACCACAGCATCACCCATTCACAAGTACCTTGGCCCCTCCCTGGCAGTAAAAACACAACAACAATGAATTAAATAAACTGTCATTTGCTGCCCTTTCATGGCAGCCAAAGCCACCATCACGGACAGGGAGACTAGCGATGTGAGAGGAAGATGGTTTCATCCTCAGTGCAGTTAGGAGCTGGTGGTTAGACACCACTGGCTTGGTGTCCTGCAGATGCTCTAGACTACAACTCCCATCAGTCCTAGCCAGCATGTGATAATATGTTTTCCTTATATCAAAAGCGAGCTGGTGGTTAGGGGAAGAAAGAGCAGAGTCAGGTTGCATATTAGGAAATATTACTGACAACTCCCAAATGATTAAAGGAAAGAAACTCAGACGGGTTTTATTTTATTTTTTGGTTGCTGTTGCCTCTAATGCTAAATTTGGAGCTTTGCCCTGCCAGCTTCTTTAAAGCTCCCTCAAGCCCACCCATAAGCACACAAATCAATTTTTTTTTATCTTCTGCCAGAATCCATGGTATCAGCTTTTTCCTCCCCTGCAAAGCTATTTCTCCTCGGAGCTACCTCTGCCACCGCCTGCCTCCCACTTTAGAAGCAGCAGTTCTCCTGTGCCACATTAACTCCCTGCCTTCCAACAGCACAGACCAGCAGGACGGTTTCAAGCATGCTCATAAGCGGGGGAAATGTTTAACTAGCATAGCAAAAACATTCTTGCTTGGGCAGATTTGCCAGCAGCGCTAGATTTAACCATTAGACTAGGACAGTACTTGCTTGTAAATGGAGGGCCTTTGCCCAAATGACACTTTCTGGGGTTTATGGAGAATGAACCTACTGAGTATATGGTGGTTGCTTCTCTGTCAAATGGCAGAGCATTTTGTTTCCTGCAGGGTGTAGTACACGGGATCTGATACTTACACTTCATGTCACTAGTTGGCGCAAGTGATAGTGATATAAGAGCAAAGTAAAGCCATCTTTGCAACTCTGCAATCTTAGAGGGTGTGTCTGCTCCTTCCTGCACAGTATCCACAACAGTCCATTACAGAGGGCTGGCCTGCCAAAGCAATCCTAAGTATAAGAAGCTGGCATAATTAGCACTTACCCTGGCAAAACTGACCCCCATTCCAAACTCCATTCAGGAGCCTCCGGCGAGGCTACAGCCATCTGGGTGGCAGCTGAGACTGAACCCAGGTTTTGAGGATTGAGCCCTAGCTCAGACTGAGATTTATGGGGCTTGGAACAGGTGTAGATCTCTCATTGCTCCATCCTGCCTCACCCATTGAACACAACTTTTTGGGGACTTGCACAGCATAAGTTATACCAGTTTAAGGTCCCCCTGCTGAACCCCAGCTGAGCGGAGCTGAGGAACTAAATGCTGGTATATCTGACTTATGCCAGCACAGCCCCAGCTCAACAGGGAGAGCCCAAGGTCTGCTGAATCCAAACTTTTCTGCTCAAGGCAAATGGCAATAAGGTGCTGGTGGGGCCATGTGCCCAACTTTGCTGTGTACAATCCTCTGCTTGAAGGCATTCCCTACTTAGTGGGCTGTCTAGACCACACCCAGGTTAAAAGAGAAAAAAAAGCAGGGTGAGCAAGAGTTGCCTTGTCCATCAGCAGTTTGCATCTGGAGAACAGGCCCACAACTCCCCTCCTCACAGTCTTCCCCACTACGAACGAGACCTATTGTAATTGCAGTTAAATCATATGAATTATTTCTAAATTTGTATCTAAAATATAAATCACTATTCACAAATTCTATACAAATCTTTGCACTGCAGCCTGTGCTTGGAGGGTTGCCTTCTCGATGGAAGTTGTAAGTCGGGATATCAGAAAAAAATGGAAAAGGAAGCTGAAACTGCTGCAGTTTGCATGTTTATCTGTGGTCAGGAATGTACACCAGCCAAGCATATATGATACGTATTTGTTCATGTTGTTGTTTTTAAGTCTGCAAATGATACATGATTTATGACTTTTAAAACCTTGTTTTCACATCTCCCTTACATTGAAATGAAATAAAGATATGTAAGTTACTAGGCTATTGTCAGATACTGTTGTGGTTGCTCGAGAGTAACCAGGCAAGACTCCGACCTGTCTTTTACAGGCTTTATTCTTGGTGCAAACTATTTTCAGTGAAGAGCGTCGTAAGTTCATGTCCAGCTCAATCACTAGCAGAATCCGGGAGTGGTCGGTTTTTGTACCTCCCCCAGCATAAAAGTCACGTCACCCCCAGCCTTTTCCGCCCCTCCCTGCGCCGAAGACTACTGAGCAGGATGGGCGATGGCAAGGGCGTGCTCCCTGCCTCTCCGGCTTGCTCAGGCTCAGTGTTAAGGCTCCCACCAGCATCCTCTGGTCCTTGCACTTCTTCTCCACTGGAGGTGGGGCTTTCCTCCTTGCTGGAAGAGGAACTGTTTCGCAAGATTTTCGGAGGCTCCCTATAACACAACTGCCCTTCCATCTCTCGCCTCTGAGCTGATGTCAGTTCTCTGACAACTACTGCCCCTGCTCACGTTGCTTGCCACCCCTGCCTAGCCCCCACTTGCCAACCCTCACACTTTATACCTCACCCAACCCCCCAACCCCAACCCCCCACAGGTCTTTCCATCCCACATAGTATTTGGTGTAAACTGAACTGCAGCAGAATGGAAACAGTACTGATTGTGATGAATACAGGTTGGAATTGAAATTGCTGCCTTCTTACATCCTCAAGTGTTATTTCGCCACATTTCTCTTGACTAAAAGTAGGCAGGATCCAAAGTGGGAGCAATGACACCTTTTACAGCGCTGTCTAAATTGCTATCTCCCCCCCCCTCCTGGCAGGATTCCTGTGATTTTAACAATTGCATGAGAAGATGATGCCAGTGGGTGAACTTTTGCTTAGGTTTTCCCCTCCTCTAAACACAGTGCTTTTTGTGGTGGGTAAAGTTTCCCCTAGCTATTTCTACTATTTTGATGCAACCTGACAAATAAAACAGCTGTACACCAACCACAGCAGTAACAGGAAGTGTTGTGCAGTTATTTGGGTGGCAATTCTGTCACCATGAGGCATCTACCTAACCCATTTGGGCATTGTGGCATGGCAAGAACCATAAATAAACTTCTTAAGATGTCAACCTCTCAACCCCAATCCATCATGGGAATGCAATGGAATCAACAACTCCATCAACTCCAACAAGTTCCATCAGGCAATGGGGCAAGCACTCCATACTATTTCCACACACCCAATATCTCATATCCATGTAGAGAAGAGAGAGTTGGATTGTACTGCTTGACCCTACATCCAATGCTGCCTGGGCAGCTGGCCCTGCCCTCTTGACTCCCATGTGACAAACACTAAGGGGAGAGCAAAAGACGATGACAAAGGGGTAAACATTGAGGGGGTAGGGCCAGTGGCACATGCAACATTAGAGTACGACCAGCAGTAAAGTCTTGCTCTGTCTTCTCCATGTGTACTTAGTGTATTATCTGAAAAGGGGCTCAAATTGACTCCATCCTCTCAAATTGTGCATCCTCTGAAGTCAGGTAGTAGGCAGCCAGCTCTGAGATCCAGCTCTGAGGGCCTTCTGGTGGTTCCCTCATTGTGAGAAGTAAGGTTACAGGAAACCAGGCAGAGGGCTTTCTTGATAGTTGTGCCTGCCCTGTGCGATGCCCTCGCATCAGATGTCAAGGAAAGAAACATCTGTCTTACTTTTAGAAGACATCTGAAGGCAGCCCTGTACAGGGAGGCTTTTAATGTTTCAGGTTTTGGGGTATTAATATTTTGTTGGGAGCTGCCCAGAGTGGCTGGGGCGGAATAAATAATAATAATAAGCATAGGGACTCAGGCAAAGTCTGAGTCCATGGGCTGCATCCAACTTTCTTTGTCTGCTAGTGGAAGAGCTCTTGTACTAGTGAACAATGAGTTTTAATGTGTAATGGAGGAATCCAACACAACAGTTGTTGGGCAAGCTCATTATGCAACAGATTGTGCAGTCTATAGTGCAAAAGTTACAAGCGATCTGCTTATGCATTCTCTTGTGCCACAATGTTCCACTGGTGCAAAACATTTTGCCAACTGAACAACTACACTGCTAAGAGACTAACTTGGTACTTCACTGGCTACAACTCCATGTCAGTACCCAGACTTTATTATATTAAAAAGTCCCCTTTTAAAAGATTGAGTTGTCATAATTCATTATTCTTTCTCCAATAGATTTCCCATATAGTTTCCTACGAGCTTTGACTTTTGCCTCAGACATAACTGGCTGGTTTTGAAACAGACACTCCTTTGTGGAGTTTATATGGGTATCATGATTGACTTTCAAGTGGAAATACTGTGGGAGCTTTAATTTGGTGTTGTCTTGCCCTCTCAGATTGGCCTTGCGAAGCTCATTAAGCCCCTTAAAATTAGTGAAAATGTACTAACCCCCACCCTTCCCAGCTGGTAATAGTATCCAACTGAACTTTTATGTAGCTTACAGGAAATTGCACAGAGTTGAACGCTGAGGCAGGCTAGCCTGCTGGGTAGAAGTACTTGAAAATGTCATAACATTAAACATAATAGCTTCCTAGACAAAATTCTAATGACTTTGGAGACACACAATTAACATTATTATTTAGTATAAGACTGATACAGCTGGCCAGTATATGATAACACTCCCTATGCAATCATTAAAAGAACTATTTCTTTATTAAAAAAATCATAACAATCCACTAATTTAACAGTAGAAAAACCAATGTGTTGGTTTATCATTTATCATTAGAGAAGCTAATGAATGTGTTATGTCCTATGGACTCAAATGAGACTACTCAAAGAGCACAAGCCAACACCATGCCAACAGTTCATGAGTTGTGGATGTCATCCAGCAACAATTGGTTTATTTGCTCTGATGTCACAGAGATACCTGTTTATTAAGCAGGGTTGTGGCCTCCACAACCATTGGCATAGTTGCTTTGATGTCACAGAAAGGTTGGGAAGTTTTGGGGAGAGGCTGCTAAGCACTAAGGTAGGAGGGGAGGGTGTTTGCACATAAAATAAATTGCATGTGAAAATTACCAAAGGGGAGAGAAAATGTCAGTGAAAAAGGCTGCAGGCTTTTTGTTACACTTACTTTACTTTTGAGGTGAATGGGGTGGTGGTGTTTGTTAGTGTCCTTTCATTCTACGAAACATCTCATTAGTGGTTTGCACTTTGCAGTCTTCCTGGATGCCCATGTATCAGTTAGAGAAAGGCGTTATGAAGCAACTCCTTTCCTGGGACTTTTTCAGATCAGGACATGCAGGCAGGGAGGCTGCAAGGTGCTGGAGAAATGTTTGCGGGAAAGAAAAGTACCTTTACCACCCTTGGCCATCACACAATGATTGTTGAATGGTCACTGTAAAATGTGAAGGTTCATTATTGCTTCACAAGTTGTGTATGTCTTTAAGGGCCAGGACAAATAACGAGACCCAGTCTTGCAGCTGTGAAACATAGCAGGTGCTGCTAGGTTGTGTTAATTAAGCTGTGTCAGCATTTGGGCATAGTATATAAGGAGCAGCACCTAGCTCTCTCATTTCCCTGGGGGATGGGTTGGTGGTTGGGTCTGGTTTGTTGTTGTTATCTTTAGTGTAAAAGGAGTTTTTGTTTTGTTATTAAAACCTTGTTAAAGTTATTTTTGAGTTCCTTATTATGCATGGTCTCCCCAGCAAGCTCTCTGCAGCGCTACTAAACTGCAAATAGCCAACAATGATAAGGTATGTTGAAAAGCACATAAATACACACCTAAATTCTAAATAAATTTTAAGAAAATTCTGACATGCCCACAGAACGAAGCAGAAAAATGGAAGCCTCTCTTACAGAGGAAGAAAACATTTGAGAATCTGGAGGACAGGTTTTGGCACAGCGCTTAAGTGGGAGCAGGTGAGCTGTAGGCCAGACTGTAAGTGTGGTAGATTATAAGCCTGTTTACGTCCACTTTGGTTCCTTAGTAGGAGGCTTTTGACAGGCTATTCAACCAGGAAATCTAAGAATGTCAAGTATTTTGCAGTCTTTCAGTGACCTTGTCTCTTTTAGAGGATCCAGAATTCAGGCTTTCATTTTTGTTTTAGAATGAGCAGGTGTGGCTTCACTGACTGCAAATACCCCAAAGAATCGTGCCTTTTCTCTGCTCTTTAGCTGATGTAGACCATAACTTCCTACATTTATTTGGAGCTCTGTCAATCAACCACTACCACACGTTGGTTTGGTCACATAAGGGCTGATTTTGTGGGAGAAGTAGCCATATTGATCACACACACACACAGAGGCTTTCGTTGAAAGGAATTGGACCTGCCTTTGACACCCACAGAGCTAACACTTCCTTGATCCCTCTTCCATCACTGACTGACCACACTGCAGTAGTGAGCAGTGCTTTTTCCACAGCTTTCTGGGTTTTCACAGATTTCTGAGTTTGAGACAGAGGGCGACCTGTTCCTTGAGCATTCATCCTGAATGGTTTGCAAGGAGATTAGATGATGTTGGCTATGCAATTAGCATTCATTCTTCCATGGGGGTGGGCGGGATATCCAGGAATAATTTGCAATTTCCTCCCATTCAGTCATTCGCTAGAAAGAATGATTTAACTCACAGCTTCCTGGATTTCATTACTCTGTGGCACGACTGCCAATACTTAAAGATTGGAGGAGTGTTGCTTATTTGTGATGGCTTCAATATCTATCAATCGATTTGTTCTTCTGATATGTTGAAAACGTGTGTCTCATATGAATAGTTGCAAGTACCTGTTCCCATGCCTAAATCTCCACTTCATTTATTAAAAAGAAGAAATCTATATTTTCTCATATTGAAGACTAATTATTATATTAAGTTTTTCTACTACTGTTTACAGTTTTCATTTACTCTTATGGCAGACCTGGGAGATGGTTTGCTGTAACCAGTCCAAGGTTAATTAGGACACTTCATTAGCTGAACCAGGGATGTGAAGCTGAATGTGAATTTCTGAGGAAGTGAATCTCCCCTCAGCTGTGCAGATTTGTCAGTGATGCTGGTTTTCTTGAAAATTCTGAATGGGAAAATGTTCACTTTGCATCAGAACATTTTCTAGAGAGTGTGATGCAATATTTCATTTGTATTTAGTAAACAAAGAGCAAAATGGCCAAGCTTGATTATATTGTATTTGGACTTGTATTGTTTTGTATTGGATCTGACTGTTATTATTAATGTTTGATGTTTTATTATGTTTTTATATGTGCTGGAAGCCGCCCAGAGTGGCTGGGGCAACCCAGCCAGATGGACAGGGTATAAAATTAATAATATATTATTATTATTGTATTTGCAATTGGCATCCATTACTTGTTACAAATGAAGCTTTCAAATGGATTTCTCTCATGGATTCGGTAGGGTTGCCATATGTCCGGATTTCCCCAAAATAGCTCAATAGCTTTTTGTGTCCGGAGTTTGACTTCTTGAAATATGGCAACCCTATTCAACTAAGTTTTACGCAGATCCACTGAAACTAATCGACTTTACTAAGTTAGGGTCATTAATTTCAATGGATCTACTCTGAGTAAACATCAGTTGAATACCACCCTTAATGTCTAAGGCTGCATTCCTATGCATGCTTACCTTTGGGTGAGCCCCACTGAACACGGCCCAAATAAGCCTGCATAAGATTATGCTGTACATTGACTTGAAGGACTTATTAAAAGAGGTTTCCTTCATAAACTGACTCAGGTCCAACCCTTCCATATAAGAACTAGAAGTTTTGTACCAAACTCTTCACCCACTTGAAAGTTGGGTTTGCTGGTTACCAGTGCTGATACAGAATGCCCCATTCCTTGTCTCACAAGCCTATTCAGCAAACTGTTGGTTGTTGTTTTTTGCACTACCTCATTATTCTTGCTGGAAGCCATAAATTACAAAGGTTTGCCATACTTCAGATACTACATACAAACACAAACAATGAAGCAAGTGCTCTCTTCCAATATGTTTTAAACATGACTTGCGCGATTGGAATTCAAAGGGAATACGTAATAATTATGCCGGCGTTTGTATTTTTTGCCCTCTTAAAGATTAACACATTTTTTACAGTCTGGCTGTTATCTCTTTGGACTGTTTTGCACAGTGTGTTTTCTTTCCCCCTCATCTGAGCATGTGTGCTCCGACTTTGATAAGCCTGGTGTGCAGATTAGGGAATTACAGGTATGGCCAGAGGCTACTGTAATCAGGAAGAACTGTCTACCACCTCTGTGATTGCCCTGTACACAAGTAAAGGATGTGATCCAGTTTACACTTGCTGCCTAGGATCAGAGTGGGACTTGCTTTGATAAGAGTGGGACTTGCTGATCACAGCAGGACTTGCCTCGAAGTAAACATGGAAAGCAGTGCGCTGCGTGTTTATGCACCCAAATTCACATCAAAAGAAAGCCAGGAGGACTCATGTGGGAAAACAAACTTTGTGAACCATGAATGCATAAAAAAATAACAACTGTACCCATTAGAAATACAATAGACCCCAACAGAAGATACCTACATAAATTTCTTTCTTCCAGTTATCCAAATATTATTCATACTAATAAAGCACATAGCTCTCTATTATCATCTGATACTACAAATGAAAAGAATACAAATTCATTGCCAAGATTTGCATCATCCTATTTCTTGCCACTTATACACACTGGCTTATATCTTTCAGACACATTTTGGAATGCAGGTCCTTTTCTGTAACTGGCAACAAACTAGTGATTTTTTTAAACAATAAAAAGAAAACCATAGTGCAGTATGTAGCAAAGGATTGCCACCGTTTCCGGTGTGGGGTGGGACAACTGATTCTCAACACTTCATTCCCATTCTTCCCCTTCCACCTTACAAATGGTGAGATTCAGAGGTGAGCAGTGTGGTCTAGGGCAAGCAAGTACATAGCTTTCCATTAGAAAAGCAAAAATGTCAGGAGTGTTGCAGTGCAGGCAGACGTTCCAAAGGGCAACAACCACACAGCAAGGTGGGGTCTGCTCCAAGTGAAACCAGTAGCTCAGACTGAAGATCAAGCTCCTTTTCTGAGTCTTGGGGGTTAGCCAACTGAATACCGTCAGCTCACATGGCAGCCTAAAATGGCGCCTTTAGGGAAAACAGTTCAGTTGGCAAAAAATTAAGCTTCAGTAGTGGAATAGCTAAGATGCTGGGGCCTGCCTGCTGGGAACCTTACTTCAAGATCATCCATCCTAGTGCCCTAGATATTTTTCATCAGTTTTCTGCATCCAATCGTCTCTATATCATGGCCTAAACGTTATAATATTTATTGTTCTGACAGATACCTATCTACCCACCTGATGAGTTTTAATTTGCAAAATTTTTAATCTGCCTGTATTTTAAATGTATGTTTTGCCTGCTACTATATCCTTGTTACACAACTCATGGGTGATATGAAAATCAAGTAATGTATGTCTGCTAATTTTAGTGAAGAAGAGGAGTTTGGATTTGATATCCCGCCTTTCACACCCTTTAAGGAGTCTCAAAGCGGCTAACATTCTCCTTTCCCTTCCTCCCCCACAACAAACACTCTGTGAGGTGAGTGGGGCTGAGAGACTTCAAAGAAGTGTGACTGGCCCAAGGTCACCCAGCAGCTGCATGTGGAGGAGCGGAGACGCGAACCCGGTTCCCCAGATTACGACTCTACCGCTCTTAACCACTACACCACACTGGCTCTCAAGAGTAGTAGTGCATCTACTACTGACTTTGTTGGATCCCGCCTTATATTTTTTACTGAATTTCTTGTATCATTTTATTTCATTCCCTTGACATTTTTTTCTTAACAAGTAGAGAGGTGGGAGATAAAATATTTTAAATAAATAGCACATAAATGAATAATATTGTACAAACCAAACTACAGCGTCTTTTTCCTTACTCTGCTACTGTAATCTTTGTTTCACAAACTTGCTTTTCAAAGAGGGTTGTATAGAATATTATCCACTTTCAGTATGAAACTACTGGTTTCTCCTAAGAGAAAAATACATTAGATTGCAGATCCTGTTTATATTTCCAATTGTTTCCCCCTCGTGATGGCTTCTTTTGTCTGAGAGCCATAGCTTAGTGGTAGAGCACCCACACTGCATGCAGAAGGATGTTCCCTGGCATCTCCAGGTAGGACTGAGGAAAACTCATGCCCCAAACCCTGGAGAACTACTGCCAGTCAATGCAGACAGGCTAGGTTGACCAATGGCCTGACATGGACTAGAAAGGCCGCTTCCTGTGTTCTCTCTGACTGTTGCTTCTTCCTCCTTTCTTGATTAGTCACATGGGCAGGGGCGGAACATCCCATGAAATGGGAAGGTGCTACTAGGGTTGCCATATGTCTGCAATTTCCTGAACATAACCAAAATACTGCAGTCGGAAGCAGTGTCTAGGCAGAAATTGTAAAAATGTCTGAGAAAATCCAGACATATGCAGCGGCGGAGGAAGCTGCTCGGGCTTCTGGGGCGGTGTGCCCAGGGACGGGGTGAGCTGCCCATGGGGTGGGATGTACTGTGGGGCCTCCAGAGTCTGCCTGCCTCCTCCCACTCAGCTGCCCTACAGCTGCGGGGGAGGCAGCGGGCAGACAGTTTGGGCAGCGCAGACCCTGTGTGCGCCCAAGCCACCGCATCTCTTCCAGGCCCCATGGTGAGTGCCGCCTGGCATTTTGTCACCCCCCCCCAGTGGTGACACCCAGGGCTGCCCACACTCACCACACCCCACTTCCTCTGCCCCTGGACGTATGGCAACCCATGACCCATGTTGGCAGTGTCATTTTTGGCAATTTTCCTTAAAAACAGCTCAAAAACTTCAAATTTATTTTTTTTTGCGATCTTGCCAAAAAAGATCCTTTACAAAAAAAAAAAAAAGGTCAACTCTAGGTGCTACTCCACCCAATCCTGCCACCCTATTTCCCCTGAAACCTCCCTAGGTTGCGTAGTGGCATCCACAAAGCAGCAGCAGCAGTCATATTGAATTCCTGTGAGATCTAGCAAGCTCTTGCCAGAAGCCACTGCTGCTGCTGCTTCTCTGCCAGTGATGAAGGTGGTTAGGTGCCCCCAGGGCTTCTGCTGCCCAAGGCACCTGCGTCAGTCCGCCTCATGCACATGAGTGACCCCTCCACTATCACGGATTGTGTAAAGGAATGGAATGCCCATCTATGTAGCCATTCTGATTGGGCCGCGATAGTTACAGGATGGTAAGTGAGGGAAATTTAAAGAAGTGTTTTGCAAGGCGACTTGAAGCATTGTCAAGAAGAGCAGCTGAAATTTATTTCTTAAAACATCAAGTCATTCCCACTCAGCCCTAATAAAAAGGAAAAGAAAAGTCAATGCTTGTGTTGGGTTCCCAGATAATGGCAGCAGAAATTCCCATTGGGGGCGAGGGCAGGGAGTGAGGAAAGGGAAATGCTTTTCCTTTGCATGGTAAGAGTCCTTAATACAATCTTTTAATGTGCAATAAATTATTACTGGGTTGTGGTAAAACACAAATTATTTCCATGGTCTTAGTAATGAAAAAGCCATCAAATAATGTCATGGGCTCTGTCATACAGTAGATTAGCTATAGTAATTCACTTCCATGTGGTTATGAAGGATAAAGCAGCCAGTGGTTTATGAAGATGTACAGTGACAGCAGTGACCAGATATTAGTCAATTATCCATCTTCCCCCAGCCTATCCACACTTTGCTTATGGGGACAATGATGCAATTATCCGAATTCCCTGTTCATTTGATTAGCTGCAAAAGTCTGAAAGGGCAGTGTGCTTTACTTTGGCCCAAGTCCCTGCTTCCAAATCAATTTATTATGGTGGGTTTCCATTACCTTACATTAGCACTCACGGTTCAAGAGAAAGTATTGGTTTCGCGTGCCAGAATGACTCTCTCTTTCTGTGCTCGGAACAAGAATGACAGTGTATTTCTGCTGCAAGAGGCTTTGATACATTCCTTTCCTGTCCATCTCGTTTTCTGAAATGTCACTTGCCTGAAAGAGCATTCCTGTTTCTGTTTGTCACTTATTGTTTAACTCACAAGCGGATCCATACTGAGACTGGTGCAGAATTGCAGCAGATGGGCGATAAAGATTAAGTAACCCATACTGAAAGGGAGAAGAAAGAGGGATGTAGAATAATGTGTGGTTGATGATTTAAATTTTTTTACAAGGCACAGAAGAATCTGACAAATTCCACCGGTTAAACTCAGGACTCCGTCACATGTTGCCTTATGTCAGAGGGGTAAAAGAAAGGTAAAAATGGCATCTGGGGGGAATTTTGCTGGCAAAATAGTTGTTAAAAAAAGCTCAACAACTTTGCCCAGCAATTTCTTGAAATTTGGCAACCCTAGTTAGAATAGCTATGAATCAACAAGGCATTGAAGTCCATACTGAACTGCTACAGGAGAAGAGGCCATTGAGGCTGACATTCAGAGAGCCTTAGTATAGTGGTACCTCGGGTTACATATGCTTCAGGTTACATACGCTTCAGGTTACACACTCCGCTAACCCAGAAATAGTGCTTCAGGTTAAGAACTTTGCTTCAGGATAAGAACAGAAATTGGGCTCCGGCGGCACGGCGGCAGCAGGAGGCCCCATTAGCTAAAGTGGTGCTTCAGGTTAAGAACAGTTTCAGGTTAAGAATGGACCTCCAGAACGAATTAAGTACTTAACCTGACGTACCACTGAGGCACCTAATCATAAGCCTGCATTTTTATCAAAGCTTATATATTGCAATCAAGGCTTGTATTTAAAAATGAGCTTAAAAAAAGGATTTTCAAATGTTTCATGCCAGGCAAAAGACCAGCTGCTTAGAAAGAACCTTGGCAAGAGGTTTTTCTCCTAAGACAAAGGGGCCCCATTGATTTATAGTAGAAAAAACAATTCTCAAAGTCATAAAAAAGGGGGAATTACAGACAACTGACCTTGCAGATTGCAAAACACAATTAGGAATGGGCAAATAGTAAAATGATACCATGGGCCTCTCGTTAAACCTTGAGCTGTATTTTCTAAGGCCAAGAGCAGTGAAAAAAAGGCAACTGGCTTGGCTGGAGAAGAAGCTTCTTTCTATTTTATTTTGAGGCTGGAAAGGAGGGTGAAAGGGGGGGTGTAAACTGAAGAGGCTTCTTTTTAAAAGCTGTTTTTTACTGAGTTCCTTCCTTTTTACTTTGAGAAGCTTTATTTTTTTAAGAGGCTACCTATGATAAGTGAATGAAATATATTAGCTTAAATGTATTGGCTTAAATGTAATTATGCAAAGGATTTAAGAAATGCTAGATTCTTATTTCATAGAGTCATATTGCAATAGGAGACCAGAGGGGCAAATGAGCCCAGCCTCCTGCCAGACAGAAGACGCCATCCAAGCACTCTTGATATATAGTTGTCAGGCATTTGTTTAGAAACCTTAAATGAAGGAAATCTTTCAATGTTGATGTGAACTCAAGATCCTTGACATCTGTTGAACATAAAAATGTAAGATTAACCATTTGTTTTAGAAGGCAATAGGGCAAGGAGGGCAAGAGGTGAGCTGGTAATTAAGATTCCATGTAAGATATATTATTACTTATTTGTCATTTATATATAGCTCTTTGTCTCCCTTATAAGGACAGAAGGAAGTGGGTGTATCTTTTGTGATTGGTTCTAGCAAACAGCCAATAGGAATTTCAACCAGGCTGATTGGACAGAGGCAGCCACAGGAGGAGCAAAGGGGGCTGGATTAAGGGAATATAAATGCTGGCCAGGATGGCAAGAGGCCAGGCCAGAGCTTGGTAACCATATACCACTGAGCCTCTCATTTATTTGTCTGACAAATAAATTATTATTTTAATTTCTCTATTGCTGCGTTGAATATTTCATTCCAGCTAAGCGTTAACCACAAGCAGGGTGCTACACCACTGTACATTCAAGCAATTCCATGCATGCACCAGGGTCTCCTAGGCAATTCCTGAAGGTCCATTGGTTTTTAAAACAGGTCATGCAGCAGAGCAAAGGCCCAAAGCAAGATTCTGTTGCATCAGGTAGCTTTCCCCACTGCCAGTACACTGATGCCTCCTCACTGATGCTAGACACACAAGCAGTGGCAGCTATTCCTCCCCACTGCCGCTGCTGCTGCTTGCATGCTCATATCTCCTCAGAGCCAGAGCAGGAAGCACTTGAGCAAGCAGATTGCAATGATGAAGAAAGAAAACAGGTCCAGAAGCAGGAACAGCTGCAGTGCAAAGCTAGCTTCCTTGCAGTGGTGTCACTCCTGCTTACTGGGAGGGAGAGGGGCAAGGCAGCAGGGGGGTTGGCACGGTGTGTCCAACCAGCAGCAGGTGTCCAACCACGCTGACCAAGGGCGCTGGCCTGAAACATCATCTACAGGGAGAACCATCAGCCATCTTCCGCTTGAGCTTTCAGGTGTTAGGTTAAGAACTTGCTCAGGAATTTGAAAAACAGCTATTTTTATACCATCTGCTGAGAACTTTTGCATAATGTTGTCTTATCTGCTGTCTTTTTATTTTCATTGCTCAATGCTGCCTTTATCCTTTCAGTTCTACTGCAGCTTGATTTGACACCCCCCCCCCCGTATTTAAAATAACGATCATGTGCCATTTGGGACATTTTTTTCAGAGTTCAAAAGCAGAAATTGCATAATTATTATTAATGATAATAATAATAATAAATAAATAAAAATAAATAAAATTTATTTATATCCCGCCCTCCCCAGCCAAAGCCGGGCTCAGAGCAGCTAACAACAGTAAAAATAGCACAGTTTACACAGTCAGTTAATTGAAATACATTCTAAAATCAGTTCAGAATCAAATTAATGGCAACCACTGGGCTAGAATTCTGTGACGATTACAGAAGGAGAGAGGGGGGTCAGACTGTGCCTTGGCTAAAGGCCTGGTGGAACAGCTCTGTCTTGCAGGCCCTGCAGAAAGATGTCAAGTCCCGCAGGGCCCTAGTTTCTTGTGACAGAGCGTTCTACCAGATCGGGGCCACGGCCGAAAAAACCCTGGCTCTGGTTGAGGCCAGCCTAACCTCCCTGTGGCCTGGGATCTCCAAGATGTTTTTATTTGAAGACAGTAAGGTCCTTCGTGGAACATACCAGGAGAGGCAAGTCCTGCCGAGTTCCATTGATTTTTTTGACTAGCAAATGTACTGAGTACTGTAGCCTAAACACACATATTAGGGCAGGGAAAACCAACAAGGTAGCCTCCAGATACTTTAGGTTCAGCATAATCTGGAGGGGGCCAAGTTGGCTACTTCTGTACTAGGGAATAAATCACAATGAACACAGTAGGTCTAACTTCCAAGGAAAGACTCACAAGATGGTGCTGCCCAGACTGTACAGCTTGCACTAATTCTGCAGTGCCAAGTGGACCACATGGGGACAAGTGGAGACTGCTGCATCTCTCCCATTTGACCAACCTGAATCAACACAGGGCCTACATGCTGGCGAGACTGAATGTACTACCTCAGCAGTGCTACAGGGGAGATTACAGAAAACACCACTTGTAGAGAGACTATGTCCCTGTGGACAGAGACAAATAGAATTGGTCGCACATGTTCTTTTGTACTGCCCCTGGTATCAGAAAATTATGTTTACCCAAGATGGGGATAGGGTAGGGATAGTAGCCAGGTTTCTGCAACACACAGTGAGGATTTGTGAATGCTATACAACACTAACTTTAAAAGAATAATAATATTGATATATACAGGGGAAAGTAGGTTATGAGAACAATAATCCAGCATCAACTAGTCCACTCAGGTTACAAAATACTATTGCGGAATTCTGGACAGAAAATAATTATAACAATAATAGTAAAAACTGCTTGTGTGTTTGACTGCTAGTGTAAGATGCAGAGAACTGCAAGAGAATAATCAAAAAACTGCAAAATCAACAAATTGGGTCAGAAGGAAATGTTAACTGCTTTGCCACGTCTCTGGCAAAGATCATGGCAGCTGTCAGAGCTCTGGCCGTTTTGTATATGGGAGATCTGACATCTGATGGACAGAGGTCCCTGATCCTTCCTGACCTGAGCCAAAGAATGCAACAGGAACCATCATACAACTCTATTTAAAAAGGTTTATTGAGTAGCGCGTCTCTGGCATCTTTTAGATCAGACAAAACGCAGGACAATTTACTCTTGACATAACCTCACTGTTCTGGGAAATTACCTCTGCTATGCCATTATTGGGGAGAGTTAAGAGAAAATATATGGCAGATGAAAACAGTTTGCTTGAAGCTTCAGACAAGCAGTAAATGATGAGGCTAATAATCCCAAGGTATTTTATTACAGAACTTTAGGAATAAGGTTATAGCTTCCTACTGCTCTAGGATGATGGCAGAAGTGAACTCCCTCCCTCTCCAGGAATTTTCGATTTCGCATAATTTTTAAAAAGCATTGGGAGAGGATTAAGAACATAAGACAAGCCGCGCTGGATCAGACCAAAGGCACAGCAGTCTGCTTCTCAGAGTGGCTAGATGCCAGGTGCCTATGGAAAGTCCATAGGCAGGATGGGAGGACAATCTCACGATTGTGAGATGGGCTTCTGTCACTGCCCCAGTGCTCCACCCTTCCAGTTAGGGTGATGTTGCCACTTTCTGGTACGGAGCAAGATGGCAGGAAGGTAGGAGAAGCTGTGAGTGGGCGGCAAGTGTGAATTCAAGTGTGGTGGCCACCAACAACCAGATGCTTCCTCACTATTAACTTCAGTGCCTCACCCGATCAAGTCCTAGTGAGTGGAGGGGAAATATACTCGGAGTTGAGAGTGGATTTCATGCTCTTTATTCAGCTCATAGTGGTGAGGAGGAATGGAAGTTCCCCCAGAATGTCTGCTTTATATACATTATTTACACAATGGGCCACACGTGATTGGCTAATTCCAGGATTCTCCTGTAGACCAATCAGGTTGCAGTTTCACTTCCACCTGGAGCTGGATTGGGTGGCTCCTGTGGACCAATCAGACTGCTGCATTCTGGATCCTATTGTTCTAGGACCAATCAGACTGCTGCATTCTGAATCCTATTCAACTCAGTACATAACAGGAGGGCAGCAAAGAGGTGGCCCCACACCTCATGTACCATGGCTGTGTGAATGCAACCACCTTCTCCTGCTGTAGTTCCCCACAACTGGTATTCAGAGACTGGAATGCAAATGATATAGGCCATCCAAAAACATGGTGCAGGTTTTTGTTGTTGTTGATGTTGATGATGAAAGCAACTATAAGTAGTATGCCATCATCGGAAGACTACAACAGATTTTCACTCATAAGTCCCTCAAGATTCCATGGTCTGCCAGCAGTATATACATACTTTACTTACTACGAGTTCCTCATAATTAAAAAAATTAAAATACTAAGGTCTCCTTCACCAGTCTCTGCTAGCCAAAGCTTCAGTGACATAAAAAAGCAGATTTAGGAGGCTGAGAATTTAGGGTCAGGGCCAGAGAACCTCAGGGCCAGGGCCCAAATGTGGCCCTGCAGGCCTTTCTGTAAGGCCCTCAGGACTCTCCTCAGCCCACATCCCTCAGCAGCCCTAATTAATAAGCGCCTTGAGTGTTTCTGCTTGGCTGGGAATGTCAGCAATGAACTCTGATAATGCTTCTTGCTTGTGGATGGAAGTGTGAGAGAGTGTGTGGAAACCAGACTACTGCCCCAAAGAAAAAAAAAATCACATTAATTGCTCCGCCTACTTTTGTCTCTGGCCATTCCCACCACTAGTATGTGGCCCCCAGAAGGTTTTCCAGAAAGGAATGGGTTAGGAAGCTCCTCCACTCACATTTACTTTCTTCTGAGAATGTTAAAAATAAACACAAAAAGTCAGAGAAAGATACGTGTGAATCCATGCCATGTCTTCTTTTCACCAATCAAGGCACAATTCAGTTGATGAGTCCCACTAGCATAAGCCAGCATGAGGACATCTGCTAGTGCAACAGGGCTTTCCCTCCTCTTCTCCCTCAGTGCGCCCCCTGAAATTGGTCCCCCCCCGAACATTTGCCAAAGGTCTTCAACTGAATTCCTCCCATGGGTTTTTAGATAGTTGTGAGATCTTGTTATTTTTGCAACCTGATCTGGCAGTAAGCTTTTCTCTGACTACATTTGTATGAAATTGCAGTACTGTAGCTGTTTCTTCTGGAAGTACTCCAGGATGACATGTCCCCATAAGTCACTGGCTGCCTGGCATGTTGATATATAAAATGTATTAAGTCAGAACTGGTCCTCGGACTGTAGAGTAGGGATAATATTATAGCATATGTACTGAGACACCTTTCAGAAATGGAAAAGCAATACAGTGGTACCTCAGGTTACATACGCTTCAGGTTACAGACTTCGCTAATCCAGAAATATTACCTTTGCTTCAGGATGAGAACAGAAATCATGCTCTGGCAGCACGGCGGCAGCGGGAGCCCCCATTAGCTAAAGTGGTGCTTCAGGTTAAGAACAGTTTCAGGTTAAGAACAGACCTCCGGAATGAATTAAGTACTTAACCCGAGGTACCACTGTATATTGATTGCATCCACTTTACTTAAGGGTTGCAGAGATTAAAACAGTTATGTTCTACTGAGTTACCCAATGATTGACAGACAAAAACATGATCCTGCACGGTGTCTAAGGGACAAACTTCAAAGAACAATTCGTTTTTTAAAAAACAGGCCAAACGATAATGAAATCAAATAAATTAGAGAAGATCAAAAGTTCCAGCTGGTCCCTCTGTGTGCATCTGACAAGAAGACATCCTGCTTAAGGGTCGAATCTCATTCTGTTTCCAGAAAAGCACATCTGTTTCATTTCATAGCCCACCTTCAGAGAGGTGCTCTAAAGGTGAGGGAATCGCATAAGATGGAACACATACAAACAAAATTCCCTTCTAAAATTGATATATTCAGAGAGGTTCTGGTTTGGCAGACACTTGAATAAATGCAGGAGACAGCTGGTGGCTAGATGCTTGGTCAATCTAGCTTGGTGGCAAATGCATCATTAGAAACTAGGTTACAATTGTTTTAACATTTAAGGCTAAGTCCAGAGGGTGGGATTTTCAGGAAGACCACGATGTGTGGTGAGGGGAGGTTTGGCCTGTCCCTTCCCAGCCATAACCATGACAAAAATTGTTCTCACCCCCATCATGAGTCCCATGGAAACAAATTTACCTTTCACAAGGTAGGGCAGTGTGTGAGCCGACACCACCTCTCCTGGCACTTCCCGACAGAGGGCTGCCTTTGCTGTTGGATCCCAGGCCAGCAAAGAGCCAAAACAGTTTCTCCATCGGTTGGGAAATTTGGATCTAGACTGGCTGACAAATTGGCCAATGGCAGGTGAGCTTAGGGGCAGGCATCTGTGGGCAGGGTGGGGATGGAGACCCTTACTGAGCCTCCAGGTAAAAGGTAAAGGGACCCCTGACTCTGGGGTTACGGCGCTCATCTCACTTTATTGGGGGCCGGCGTACAGCTTCCGGGTTATGTGGCCAGCATGACTAAGCCACTTCTGGCAAACCAGAGCAGCGCACGGAAACGCCATTTACCTTCCCCCCAGAGTGGTACCTATTTATCTACTTGCACTTTGATGTGCTTTTGAACTGCTAGGTTGGCAGGAGCAGGGACCGAGCAATGGGAGCTCACCTAGTCGCAGGGATTTGAACCGCCGACCTTCTGATTGGCAAGTCCTAGGCTCTGTGGTTTAACCCACAGCGCTACCTGCATCTCTGAGCCTCCAGGCGGTCAGACAAATAACTCCCCTCCCAGACACTGGCTATACCAAGCCTAAAGCCACCCATTGTGGTGCCACTTCCAGCCTCTCAAGAGTCCCTGCCTTTGTGAGATGCAACTGGCAGTAAGTCTGATGCTCAGCTGGCTATGACTCCATCTCCAAGAATGCAGTGGTGTGACCAAGCCTTGAAAAGCCAACCTTTTCAAAGGAGTGCTCATTTGTTTGAGCAGTCCTCCAGATCTATGCGGGGTGTGAGAAGCAGCTGGGTGCACCTGCCCTGGGCTTTGGAGGGGTTTTGGGGTTGTGTTTGTTTGTTTGTTTGTTTGTTTTTTAGTTTATAACTTTATTCTAACAAGACTTCCGCCCTGGGCCTCAGACAAATTCTACATGGGCCTGCCTGAAACTCAGTTTGCTTGCTGTGCAAATAGCAGTGCCTGCCTTGCACAGAAAAAGGAAGCTGTTTCGTGTGCGTGTGTGTCTTGCTGGTTTAACACTTTAGCTTGCACTTAGCCATGTATTCTAACCGAGAACAATTTTGCTCCATCTTCTGCATGACAGTCCTTCAAATATTTGAAGATGGCTATCATATCACCCCATAACAATCTCGTCTCAAGGCTAAGCATGCCTAATACAGAGTGGTTTAACAATTCCCAGAGTGATTTAACAACAAATCCCTCTTCGCAGAGAGTGCCGGGAAGTGTAGCTCTAAGAGCAGAATAGGGTTCTTCTAACAATTCTCATCACTTAACAAACTGTAGCTCCCAGAATTCTTTGGGAGAAGCCATGACTGTTTAAAGCTTTATTACAGTGCTTTAAATGTAGAGTGTGAATGCGGCAAAATAAAATAATAAAATAACCACAATGCTCTAAAAATACAATATACAGACAAATCAATAAGTAAGGGGTCTTTAAAAAAAATCTCAGTAACACAAAAATAACTGAGCCAGACAAAAAAATAATAATCACAATTGACCAAAGACCTTTTTGATGGACATATTCAGCAAGACATTCCACTGAGTAGGTGCCACAACAGAAAAAGGCCTAACTCTAGTTCACACCAGTCTTTCTTCCTGTCATCCAGGGAATTGGAGCAGAGCCAGAAAGGGGGATTGGAGTGTACAGGGAAGACCATATCAAAGAAGATGGTTCCTAATGTACCCAGGTCCTAAGTCATCAAGAGCTTTCAAGGTTGAGATCACCACCTTGAATTGTCCCTAGAAACTGACTAGCAGCCAGCACAGAACATACAGAACTGGCATGCTAGAACCAAACAGCCTAAGCTTGCACTGCTTAGAAAACTAAATAGGAAGGGACCAGGAGAGTTTCAAAAGCCAAGCTCCAAAACTAGCAGATTGTGAATGTGTAGAAATGCACACGGTGAGTGAACTTCTTTTAAACAGGTTGCTAATTGTTAAGTTTCAACCATTATTATTGCTCATATTCCTTCATCTGTGTGTTTTAGCACAAAGGTACGGAGAGTTTTTGCTAGCCACATTCCTGTGTTTGTAGTCAGGGGTATACAGAGGGAAATGGGCTGGGTCTTCTAAGGTGGCACTGACTTTTTGAAGAAGAGACATGGATGGAACTACCTTTCATCTTGAAGTTAACAGCTTCACCCAAACAAGCTCAATTAAATATTTATACTGTTTATCTTTAGGAAGGGGGGGGGGGAAACCTTCCATAAACAACTGCAACTCTCCCTCTCTCACCGCCAGCCTCTTCTGCCTATGTTCCATTATTTAGAAGTTCTCAAATGCAGGATTATCAAAATTGCTGTAGCAGCTTCTGAGGAACGGACAACACGGACGACATAGCATGTAACAAGGGCCCTGTCTCTGCTTAACACAGAATACTGCAGGGCTGCAGAATCACAGCAAAATTAGGAAGGAAAAAAGAAAGAAAATAACATGATATATTATTAAGTAGTTTTTCAAAAGGAGGTTGACAGAAGAGAAGAAGAAATGGGAACTGCATTTTTGCTTTGGGTGTTTTTTAACTTTACACAAAAGTGCCCCAGTTAAAGCTGTATTCTGCAGTCCCACCCTAACTTCAGTTGCAGGGTGGGGGCCATTGTGGGACTGATGCTATTCCATACAATAGAGGTCACCAATGTTTTTTTACTCCTGTAGTCACATTTGCAGACCAGAGGAACTGTTGTGAAATTGGTTCTTACAGAACAACAACAACATTGTTATTTGTCACTTACTACCTTTTTTTAAAAAAGCATATAATACCAGATTAAAACACATCAAAAGATTAAATGAACATTATTAACTAAAAGTGCTCAGCCTGCAGAAACATAAAAAGGACACATCCTACCCCACCCAGCTAAAAGAAGAACACCAATTAGCAGCAAAAAAGACGAACACCAATTAGCAGGTTGGTGAATGTGAACATCTTTGCCTGGTGCCTAATTAGGCTTGAAATAAGTTACTGTGTTGGCCAATGAAGACTTCCTTCTAGCCCAATTCATGCCATGGACACAAGGTAAGGTCTCGGCAGGCACACATGCACCCACGAGCACCATGTTGGCAACTTACGTCATCCCACAAATCTTCAAGTCAATTTGTGGAAGTTGTCTTGAAACGAAGAGGGGTGCAAAATATGAAGAAGAAGAAGAGTTTGGATTTGATAGCCCGCTTTATCACTACCCTAAGGAGTCTCAAAGCGGCTCACATTCTCCTTTCCCTTCCTCCCCCACAACAAACACTCTGTGAGGTGAGTGGGGCTGAGAGACTTCAGAGAAGTGTGACTAGCCCAAGGTCACCCAGCAGCTGCACGTGGAGGAGCGGAGACGCGAACCCGGTTCCCCAGATTACGAGTCTATCACTCTTAACCACTACACCACACTGGCTCTCTTTGTATATTTTTACCAGCTTCACGAATGAATGAGCACATCAGCAAACCTGGACACGGGTTCAACCATCAGCCTTGTCTCTTTACAGTCATTTGCTTTCTCACTTGCTGCTTACACCTCCTCCTCTGACTGGGGAAAGTTAACAAGGTACCCCTGTAGCTTCCTGTCTCATGAAACTGGCTGCAGGGTGCGAAGCTACATTTCCACAGTTGTATAGGTGCAGCCAGAAGGAGGCAAGACTAATGGCTTGAACCAGCATTCAGACATCGAGTATGCTTACCTGTCAGTTCAATTGTGAAACCAAGCTGGGGAAAAGGGATGTTTGTGTGAAGGGGTCTCTGGGTACTGAAGAAGAAGAAGAAGAGTTTGGATTTGATATCCCGCCTTTCACTCCCTTTAAGGAGTCTCAAAGCGGCTAACATTCTCCTTTCCCTTCCTCCCCCCCCCAACAAACACTCTGTGAGGTGAGTGGGGCTGAGAGACTTCAAGGAAGTGTGACTGGCCCAAGGTCACCCAGCAGCTGCATGTGGAGGAGCGGAGATGCGAACCCGGTTCCCCAGGATTACGAGACTACTGCTCTTAACCACTACACCACACTGACCTGATCTACAGTGCCCAAACTAATATATGAATCAGAACTTAGTTATTCATTGGCCTTCACATTTTTCAACACAGTTCTTGACCCCAAAAGGTATCAAAATACATTAATATGCATGTTTTGAGAGAAATACATTTATAAATGTGTATTTTGATACATAACTAATTCAGATTCCCCTCTCCCGGCAGATTAATACCATGTGATGGAATGGAATTATGAGTGGGAAAGTGAATTGAATCAGAAACGTACTGATTTACCCATCCCTAACTGGAAACCTGGCAGAAGAATGTAATGCAAGTCCTTTTTATATGTCTGACTTCATCACTGTGGAACGTTCCTGTATGAAAACTGCGCCCCATGTCAAAACTCAGAGATGAGCTACACACTTCTACTATGTGAAAAAACTGCTGGACGCAGGCTGGTTTCACTTTCATCAAGTAACACATCTTCTGTCAGACCCACACAACTGTGCCCAGGCCACCAGCCCTCTTACAAAAATTAAATATCCTGTCCCTTAGTATGGGATATAGTAAAGGTTTGGTTGCAGATTTATATAAGCAATTATTAACCTACACCACATGTTCTATGTTGGGCTTAAAACCTGTTTGGGAGGAATATATAGGAAAGAATATAGGTGATAGTGTTTGGAATGTAATGTGGCCTGATCAGCCAGTAAAGTCAACTGGGTAACCACACTTAGCCTTGGAGGAGGGGAATCATTGGTTTGGTGTTTGTTGTTGTTGTTGTGTATTTTGTGTTCTTATTGTTGCATTTTTCTGTTGTGAACCACCCTGTGATCTTTTGCTGAAAGGTGGTACAAATGTAAACAACAACAACAACCTGTACCAGAGGTGGTAGAGGACCGTGGTACAGACTTCACAAATGACAGATAACACCCTGTGGGCAAGGGTGTGGTGCTAGGGGAACATAATCACTTCTGATGGGAGTGCCTGTGGATCCAGATGTTTTCAAAGAAATTGCTGCAGTTACTAAGGAGTAAATTCAATCATCCCCTCTTCTCGCTCTCCTATCTATTTTTTGGACATAATAAGAAGATGGTTATATTTAAAGATCTAGGGTTTTTTATTGGTTGCTGCCCACTTGCCAACTAGAAAACATTACAGGACTTGGACCTTATGCTTTGGTTCAAGAACATCTGGAATATTGGTGTTTTGGAAAAAGTTACACTCCATCTTCAAATATTGCAGGACACAGCCACACCCAAGGAATTTTTATGCCATCTGGTGGAATTTCATTTTTTAACAAATGAACTCCACCTAACAGCAACAACTTATACTGGATTCCCATGAAATCTGGAACTCTTAATTTTTCTTTTGCCATAGAAAACAATATGCTGTTTGTGTTATCCTTTGACCATATAGTTCCTTTTTTCTCTTTGCATATTATTCACAGTAATATTGATATCAATATCAATATCAATAACTATCTGCTGGGTTCTTCATATGTAGAACCTTGAAGTCTCCATGTAGGCCACCTTTATAGGAAAAGAAAGCTAAGGGACTCAAAGCTCTTAGCTGATGGCTAATCTTCCCTACTCCTACCACTCCCAACTGCTAAGAAAGATCATTTGAGTGAGAGGGGATAAAGGGGCAAGTGAGTTCTTGAAGCCTTTGCTTCCAAGGAGGGAGATTCTCAACAGGGAGAACAGGTCTCAGCAAATCTCTCTTGCTGCAGGGCTAGTGCCTCTGCAAAGGAAACTAGCAGAAACCTGTGATGCAGAACTGCTTGTCCCTTCCCCACATTCTGTGGAAGAGTGATATCTGGTATGCCCAGCACGCCTCAGAAATAGATTTCCGCCTGCGAAAGTTTCTACTGTGTTTTAATTAGACTGAGTTAGGAGGTTAGCTAGCTGCTTGCACTATATCTGTGTTCCTTGTCAGTGAGACATCAAGCCATAAAAATCTGCCATGCAACAAACAGAGAGTATGGGTGTTCGGTAGCAGAACTGTATAACAATGAGGAGTCACTGTCCTCTCACCTTTCAGAGATTAACCTATATGGATTTACAATGCCTCTTCATGGTAGCAGCACCCACACAGCCTTAGGAATGAAAGGCATTCCCAGTACGGTAACTGAAGCAGAATGGGCATGCCTGAACTGCTTCCATTTTTTAGTATTCCACCCTGACCTTTGTTCTCTGAAGGGGGAATCCAACCAGCCCCAGGCCTATAATACTCTCATTTCTCTGAAGCTACAGTTGCTGTAATGGACACCGTGGGAAATTTCATGGTCCCTGAACAGGCACAGTAGGCAGCACGCATGGGATCAAGACCCAACCACCCTCTTTGTCTTCTTTCTAAAAGTTCCCCCCCTTTTATCTTCTATCTGCATTTTTTCATCTACATTTTTCAGACAGGAGGCTGTTTGATGCACCTGATTATGATGGATAGGATTCTGCTAATATGCAGGTGCCTAGAGAGAGGCCTTGTTAATATCGACAAAAGACTCAAATGCAGATGTTGGAAACCTTTGTCCCGGGTGGGACTCACCTTCAGTCCTGATTAAAAACACTCTTGCATGCCACCTTGTTCTGAAAGGGCTTTGCTATTCCAGCACTAAGTTTTAAGTCTGCCATTTATAATTCATTCTTCTTCTTTTTATTTAAGGCATTTTAAAAAATCCCACTCTTCAGCCAAAAAAAGGCTCCCAGAGCACCTTGCAACGCAATAAGTAATAAGAAGCTTCCCAACCTCAGTTCCTTGCCTATCTCCTTGTGTCAGAATGAGGATGGGCAACGGAGTGGCATGTGCCAATATTGGGAACTGCTGGCAAATTCTGTTGGGAACTGCTGGGATGGAAACAATTCAGGCATAGGCAGAACCCCATGGAACGGGTCTGCCAGCAGAGCAAGTGGAGTGGTCCTACTTCCCTTCTCCCCCTCTGCTTCTGGAGCAGAACATTCCAAACTAGAGGAAAGCATTGTAAATTATGCCAGGGTAAATCAGGCAGGTATAACTTACCCCTATTTCAAATTCCATTCTGGAGTGGGTCTACTGCCTGCTCAGCTGACCCGAGCCTGGCAGAGGGAAAACAAGCATTTAGAACAGAGTTTGACTGTGTAATTTCTGCTGGGTTGCTAGGCCTTGTACACAAACTAGGACTTTTTAGGGTGAGTCCTCTGCTCCACAAACTGCCCATTTCTCCCTGAAAATCAAAACCGGGAAATACACACAGCTCATCGCTACGTAAAAATAATGCATGACACACTGAATTTTGTCCACCTTAAGGATATCCTTGTAAGCTGTGGGATGTGACAGTGTTAAGAGTTTCTGAGAAACAGGTCAAACAGGAGGAGTCGGTGGGGCATATCACCTTTTCTCCACAGAGCCCAAGGTGACATATACTCTTCTATACAGCTCCCTTTTATTCTCAGAATGATCTTGTTAGGCAGGGAGAACGTTGTAACTGGCCCAAGGTGAGTGAGTTTCTTGGCTGAACAGGGATTCAGTTCTAGCCCATTACTTTAACCACTATAAAGTACTGATTTTCACTGACTCTGTATCAAGGGTAGCTAATCTGTGGCCTTCTAGATGTTGCTGGGCTCCAATTTCCATCAGCCCCAGCAACCAATGATCAGGGATGGTAGGAGATGCAGTGCAGCAACATCTGGATGGGCCCTGCTCTGTATGATGTGCTTATAATTTCTAGCCCTAGATCACTTAGTATAGTTACTAGCTAGGCTGTTTTACTCTCCTTCCTGCACACAGATATTATTACACTGTGCAGAGTGCACAATCTCTCCCCACCCCTCTCCATTCTTTCATTATCTCCATATTCCACATGTACACATATACAGATAAATTCATACTATAACCAATTTACAGCATTAAAAATGGTAGGTTTTCAGGGGCTCAGGAACATCTCACAACAAATAAACAAAAGCTGCATACGACATACATTTAAAGCACATTTGTACCCAAAGAATCAAGGGAGCTGTAGTGTGTTAAGGGGAATTGTAGCTTTGTGAGGGGCAAACTACGCTTCCCAAGATTCTTTGGCATGGAAAATGTGCTTTAAATGGATGGTGTGTACATAGCCAAAAACAAGAGTGATCTGGAGCCTTTGTTCACCAGAGGTCAAAGATTATACAAGCACGAAGGAAGGATTATGCTTTCGCATCAGGAGAGATGGGTTTCTGGAGGTTAGGATGAAGGACATTTGGCTGAGTGCGAGAAAGCGAGCTGCACAGACTGTCAGCTAAGCAGAGCATTTTGGTCTCTCCAGTGCTGTCAATCCCTCACTTTTCATAAGCAGTGAGGGAAAGAAAAATGGCAGAGTTCCAATATGCTGCAGAAAGGTTAAGACTGTCAAGCATGTACCACTGCAGTAAAAAAAGAAATACAGTATACCAGCCACAAGGAATCAGTGCTGGTTTTTAAACTGGAAAGATGGGATTTGCCTGCAGCGAGTGAACTTCTTAACACCGTGCATTCATTTCCACTTACATATACAAAACAAATGAAGTCAGAATCAAAAACACATTATCTAGCAAGAAGCAGGGATGCAATCAAAGCACAGGATATATGGCCGTTGGTTTTTGTTGTTGTTAATTGGAGGTCTTTGCAGGCCTGACCTGTCATAAATTGATAACTCAGACTACTTGCCCTGAAGTAATCTGCATATATATTTCATCAAGTCACCTTTAAAACTGCTGAAATAGCTGTGTTTAGTTTATGTTGTTAAGATTATACTATGCAGGGAGGTTTGGAATGAAAGCCCGAGAGAGCATTAAAGGCTTCAAAATTCCATCCACTTTTATCAAATCTTTGCTGACATTTGTCCAAAAGAAGAAAACTCAGACCCCCAAAGGTTGGGTCCAGACTTGCCATTATGTGAGCAAAAGAATGGTCTGTTTACAGAAGGGACTGAGAGCCTGTGAAGGCTCTTGCGAGAGGAAGGAGGGAAGTGATTCTCATTTTTTCCCCCTCCCACATTGTTCTGCAGGGTCTGTCAACCACCTAGAGATTTTCAGTAGGTGCAGCGGGTTGTTGAGGAAAGGAGTACTCAGCAAAAATTACTCTCTCTCTCCCACCCTTGCTCCAGCATGAGTATCCTGTGAGTAGAGTTCCAGTTGCAGGTAATCTGAACCTAACCCAAATAGATGCTTGCTATATCTGCCTAGAAAACAGAGGGATAGGCAGCAGGGAAATGAAACACACACGGCTCCTCTGGTGAACTTGGGTACCACCTTCAATACCATCTTGGGTACTTGAGGAAATGATGCACATATCTCCATCTCTGGATGTCAACGTCCAGACCTGCGATAAATCGATTAAGGGCCTTTTATTGTGCAGCAATGACCATTCGTGTTCATGATGCTATTAGGTACATCATCCTGCTTTCAGTATTTTTGGCACCTGCAAACGTTTTTGCCATGCTGCTTTGTTTTCAGTTTGGTATGTGTCCCGCAGCTTCCTGCCGGAACCTTGTAACTTTTTGTAGCACCAATGTTCTTCATAGGCTAAATTTGGTTGGCAAGGCTGCCCGCTACCCAGCCCAGTCAATCAATTGCCAATAATGCAGTTGCATTTGTAGCAGGAACCCCCCCACCCCAATCATTCTGTTTGTATAAACTTCACACACACACACACACACCACATTTCTGTTATAAATTCATAGAAAATCAACCATACATCGGATTTGCACTGTTCCATTTTTATTTTACTCCATATGACAAGAACTAACAAAGGGGGGTGACTTAGTCCTGGTCAGCCATAATCCCTTCACTGTCTCAGCACATCCACAGGAGCCCTGCCCATGCCAACCCTGATGATCCCAGACAGAAGACAATCAAGATCACAAAGAACTTGCATATGGGAGTGGATTCAACATGGACTGAAACAAAGGACACTGATCAGATCTTCCCTCAGGGGGCAGGAAACTGCCAAGTCCCCTTTGTCTCCTGGAAGTTCCTGGAAGTGACTCAGGAGAAGGGGGGAAGGGAGGAACCAGCCAGGTGACAAGACACTCAGGTTACCACCAACTCCTCCCTCAGCCCCTCCTTTCTGTAATGTATGCCTCCCTCAACCCCTCCTTTCTGTAATGTATGCATGATGTTTCTGGGGGTGGGCTTGATCTAGAGGAGGGGAATTTCAAAAGTTTTTATAAGACCTTGCACACTATTCTTCTGGGTCTTTCCTCTCTCCTGCAAGTGAGGGGAATACCCTGTTGCAACAGTTCAATAAAGACCAAGCCTACAGGCTGCTGTTTTGCTCCAAGTTATCCTGGTTGGTGTCTTTGTTTTGTCCAAGGGAGCCCTTGGATTTTTCCTGTAACACATTGTTTACTGAAACTGAAAACAATGATTTGCTGATTTGCCTCTATTGTGCTGTTGTTGTCTGCTGCACAAATGGCAAACTGCAAAGGAGATTTGCAACAAGGAAAATACTTGCAGATCCAACAAGAATAGAGCTGTTTTGCTTCCCAACTTCTGGATTGCAGAAAATGCTAGAAAGGACCCTTTACTGCTATCAAAATGGAACACACATATTGCTCCATGGTTTCAGCTGTATTCAGCTAAGTTGTACCCACCATAGACCCATTGAAACGAATGAATGTAAGTTAATCATGCCCATTAACTTTGATAGGTCTACTCTGAGTAGGACTAGCATTGAATACCATCTTTTCACAGTGGTGTTGTGGGTGGGAGTATAATAGTGACTCCTCCCTTCTGTCAGAATACAAGGTCAGCATTAATTTCCATGCAATAATAGTGAAGTCATTTATCCTAATAAGAGGATAGCAGGTTGATGGGCAGTTGTTATCGCTGAAATAAAGGCATTATTCTTTAACTTCAGTAAAGCCTACTTTTCCCCGAAGGGCAAAGATGAGATCCATCTGCTGGCTCTAAGGTATAATATATTAGGGATTAAGTGCAGAAACCTGACATGTCAGGGATCAGATTCATCAGGAACTTTGTTTTTAAAGGTCTTTCCCGAAAGACATTCAATCATGTGAATCACAAGGTTATTTGCTTAAGAAGGAAGAAGAGCTGTTTGAAAGGGCTAGGGACTAGGATGGGGGTGGTTTGGGAGCTTACAAACATAACATTGCAGGCTTAGCACTGTGTTTTGATCCTGACATTTTGGCTATATGACATGGCTCGTAGCTGAGGGAATTCTGATTACAGGTCTGGAAAGATATTCTGGAGTTTCAATAAACAGCTGGAACAACATCTGTCAATGATGTGTCAAGGGCAGCATGCCTCACTGTAGAGCAGCAGGTAGGGCCAAGCAACCCATGGAGTCTCCTACCAGCCCTCTGGTCATGAAGAAAAAAGGCACAGCTCTCCTTCACCTTGGAAAGCACCATTCCCTAGGGCAGCACGATCCCACTGTATCTCTCAAATTACCTTGCGAGGGTTATGTTAAAAGGGATTGGTCCAAGATCCTACAGCAAGATCCAGTGGGATGAGCAGCAGTAGGATGCAGTAGACCTCTGCCTCAGCCAGCCGTTTCTCACCTCAGCTGCGCTCGGCCAGCATTAATCCCTAATCCTGGCTCAACTGAAAATACACCAGTACAGCTTGCTCATCCCAATTTAGCCAGGGCTCAGCTGGCTGGGCTGAGGCCGGTGTAAACCCACAAAAAAAGGTGTGAGGTGCGGACTTAGTCTGAATCCTAAACCCATTCAGTTTGGTCATGTGACCTGGAAATCCGGGGTAATGCTCTGTTCTAAAGGCTTGCTTTCCCTCTGCCAGACTTAGGCAGAGCAACAGCAGCAGTTGAGATCTGATGTAACTTTATGCCGCCTTAAATTACACCAGGTTCCACATAGGATTGCTCCTGTGGCAAGGATGTGAACTCAGTTCTCAGTGGTCCACGTACAATGTTCACTCACATATGTAAAAGGAAGGCTAAAGCAATGCTACAGACTTAGCGCTTGGACAAACGTAGCCATTGCTTTACGTGTGGCTGGACTTGATTTTGTTCCCAACACAAAGAGAAGTTCGTGTATTTAAATTTAATGTGACTGTGGGGTCTCTGGGGACTGTCTGCAGAGAGGCCTCTGAGGGAGCTAAAAATATAGTTGAGAAGGATGCTGTTGGATAGTGCGGTCCATGACACCAAAAGTCACCCTCAGGCAAAGCTGCACAGCTTGTCAACCACCAACCATGCATTTCTGGTAGCTCAATAAGGGTTGTTTTGCAAGTCTGCCTGGTAATTCAAAAAAATGGGAAGGATGGGTGGTGGACTGCATTTGGCTTGGTGGGTCACATGTTTACAGGCCTACCCCACTGAGCTAGAGCTGTAAGCTTTGGTCTGGTAAGTCACACATACTGCACCAGCCTACCCTTGAGATATATAAAACTGGGTGATGGGTGTTTGGTTTGTCTGGGGAAAAGTTCAGTGTTATTGTTGTTATTAAAAACACATTTGTATCCATGAGAAAAGTGCATGCCATATTACTGGCCACATCAGTGTCTTTTTGCTTCAAGTTCTGGGCAGCCAATATAAAGAAAAAACATATTAAAAAAAATGTCTAGTAGCACCTTAGAGACCAACTAAATTTGTTCTTGGTATAAGCTTTCGTGTGCATGCACACTTCTTCAGATACACTGAAACAGAAGTGTGCATGCACATGAATGTTTATACCAAGAACAAACTTAATGGGTCTCTAAGGTGCTACTGGACATATTTTAATTTTTTTAATATATATTTTGACTGCGTCAGACCAACATGGCTACCTATCTGAATAAAGAAAAACTGTCAGAGATAATATAAAGGCAGTTTTGAAAGAACCTTTGGGCAAGATGTCCTCTATGCCCACTTCCCTCAGTGAGACTTCCCTCACACTGCCATTGTTCTAGTGCCAGCCCTACCATTAGGCAAAGTGAGGCTACCACCTCAGGCAACAGGTGCTGGAGAGCAGCAGCATCCCCATCCCCCACTGTCACTCCTAAGGCCCTGTGGCACTGTCCTCCAGTGGCGGCTGGTCCATCAGGGCAAATGGGGCACTGCTTCACCAATCTCAATCTGCCATCAGTCACCCCTAACCTGCCTGCCTTCTAACTTGAAACTTTGCCCGTCATTGGCTCCTGCTCCACCTATTGCAAGTCTCCTAGCCTTCCACGCTACCAGTTCCAATGAGCATCAGCCATTGGGACAGAGGACAGAGATGTGAATGCTCCATTGCATGTCCTGCCGCACCCCCACAAACTAGCCTGCTGCGTCAGGTGTGCCAGGGGGCACTACCCCACTGCCAGTGTTGAATTAAGGCTTAACTGCCAGTCCAGTTGTCCTCTGCATGTGGAACGTGCCTTGGGCAGCAAAATATCTTGGGCTGTCCCTGTTTCTGCAGTTGGTCCTTTTCTTCACCACTGCGATCACCTGCTTGCTTGCCAAGCAAGCGGTGGCAGCTACTACTGCTGTCATTTGTTTGCTCATCTCCTCTGGGCCAGAACAAGATGCAGGTGAACAAGCTCATTGCAATGGGGCAGAGGAGGAGTGTGAGTCAAGGAAGCTCTTGCCAATAGGCCCCTGTTGGCATTGGAGCCCTTGGCAGATGCCCACGTATTATAACCCTTGGTGCTGATTCTGGGAGAAGCTTCTCTCAAAGAAAGCAGTGCTGGCAATGAAATGGCACTGCTGTCTTAAGAGTTTGCACACACTGTGTGCCTCTACAGATACTGTTGGGAGGCAGTATGCCTCTGAACGCCCATTGCAGGGAATTATGAGTGGGGAGAGCACTATTGTGCTCAGTTCCTGCTTGTGGGCTTTATTTAAGCATCTGGTCAGCCAATGTGAGAACAGGATGTTGGACTAGATGGGCCTTTGGCCTAGTCCAGCAGGGATCTTATGTTCTTAAGTTACATTCTAAGCAAATGACTGTGTATGTATCATCCTGCCAAGTGGTAATCAGGATTTCCCCATGCATTTGGGGTAGATGTGTAGTAAAATGTGCTTATGAAAGTCCTCTTCATCTGCACTCAGACACAGAGGAACTTCCAGATGCAGCTAGGAGAAGGCACACTTAAAGCTACCACACACAAATCTATCCTTGCTTTCACCCCTTTCTGTCACACACCCCAGGCTTCCTTATCGGGAGAGAATTTGTGGTCTGCTCTGCCACTTACTCACATTCTGTGCCCTTTGAAGGATAATGCTAAGGAGCACTAAAAGCCTTTCTATGGGGTAGGTAATTGGGTAGACTTATTACTTTAAAGAAAGCAGGCAGATCTCTTCATGTCTCTAGAGGGAGAGATTAAAAACCCGAAGAGCTATAAAATATCCTCATCAAAGAGGATGTGTTAAAGAAAGGAAGGGGGAAAAAATATTCCCAAGACTTCTATATAATGTAGAAGAAGCTTCCCTACCCCCTGGAAAAAATAAATAAGCTGAAGTAGTAATTCTTAGAACAAAACAAGTATATGCCTTATATGCAGAGGAAGACTTTGGAGGCAAAGACACAATGTAAAGCAATGACCACATAACATTATACAGACAATAAGGATAATACTTTGAAGGATATCTATAATTTTGGCAGCCCTATATTTTGTACTATTTGGCAGTGCACAACTGCTGTGAGATGCCAGCATTGCTGAAGTCAAAAGCAAAACAAAGCTGCAACACTTCAAAGGCAAACATCAAAAGTGAAAGGTTTGAATGGAAGGTGTGTGTGTGTGTGTGTGTGTGTGTGTGTGTGTGTGTGTGTGTTTTTAAAAGGTACCGGTAACTGGAACAGCTTTGTGATTCAGCATTCCAGTGATCCCTTAGTCTTGGAGATCACCTGTACTGCATCAATCTTAGGGCCTAATTACACGTGATGTTCACAATGTAATTAGCAACCACAATATGTGTTTCTAAAAATTAAATACAAGGCATTGGAGGCAGTGAAATCTAATTACAGAATGTGGAAATTTTAATCTCTGCCAAATTCCACCCTCTGTCTGAACATTGGGAAGATATCATGGTCAACAGCGTCAAAAGCCACAAAAAGAAGCAAAGAATAATGTTGTATTCGCCTTGTCTTTCCCCCCATCAGAGCAACGAAGGCCAATTTGACCCATGGCCTGGTCTGACCCTGGATGGGAATGGATCCAGATAATTAGTATAACCCGTCCTGGGTTTCCCCCCCACTTAGTATAGCACCCAGATATGGGTCTACTGGTTACAAGTTCAAAAAGCACAGCAGATACATAGCTAGGTAAAACCATGATCCAAAAACCAACACATTCTCCATGCTTTCCTTTTGAAGAGCAAGTAATACATAGCTATTTGCCTGATTCATATCTCAAGTCATGGGGCTGGGCAAGCAAACAGACACTCCTCTGTGTAGGTTGAACAAGCGAAGTCTGTACACACTGGTGCAGCCCCCTCTGCATTGTCTCACTGTCAGAAGCATCCCTAGGTGCCTCCTCCAATTGGGCTGGCTCCTCTTGGGTTGGAGGAGGTGTCGGAAACACTTTTGCTGGTGGTGGCATAGCACCTGGGACATCAAATAACACAAGGCTGTTCCCTTGACAACCTGCTCACCCCTTCTCCAGCACCAAAGCCTTCACCACTCAAGCCTCTGGGACCCTCCCTGTGATCAGACTTCTCTCAGGGTTCTTGATCTCCATACCCCAGCCTTTTGGGACCTTCCAGCAGATTGAACTCCTTCAACTGCCCTAGCATCTCCCACTCCTCCTTGTCATCTGCCCAGCCTCTCCATGACAGCTCCATGGGATTCATGATTTCATCCAAGAATGCCAGCAGTTGCCCTATCATGATCCTCTCCACCACCTTCCCTCAAAGATGGCATGTATTACTGCTTAGTAGTTAGTCCAAAGGGATGCAGGTGGCACTCTGGTCTAAACCACTGAGCCTAGGGCTTGCCGATCGGAAGGTCGGCAGTTCGAATCCCTGCGATGGGGTGAGCTCCTGTTGCTCGGTCCCAGCTCCTGCCAACCTAACAGTTCAAAAGCAAGTCAAACTGCAAGCAGATAAATAGGTACCACTCTGGCAGGAAGGTAAACAGCATTTCCATGTGCTGCTCTGGTTTCACCAGAAGCGGCTTAGTCATGCTGGCCACATGACCCGGAAAAACTGTCTGCGGACAAACGCCGGCTCCCTCGGCCAGTAAAGCGAGATGAGCGCTGCAACCCCAGAGTCGTTTGCAACTGGACTTAACTGTCCTTTACCTTTACCTTTTAGTTAGTCCAGCTCAATGAGTCCAGGGGCAGCTTCTTTAGTAGCATTTGTACCCAGGGGTACGAATGCACCTGGAGGCTTGTGCTTCCTGAGGCTGGGCCAGCTATGGTTGTACCACTACCTCTTTCAAGGTGGCAGGGACCACCCCCTCATGCAATGGACATGCTCTGGACTAAACCAATCAAACCTCATACACTAGATTTACTAAGCCAAGAGGCTCGAGGATCAAGAAGGCACACGGTTGGATGCAGAGCTGCAAGCACCTTGTCCTCATCATCAGGCTGCATACACTAAAAATGATCCCACAATACATGACAAGCTGTTGCACTGGGCACTTAGATTGGAACTCCATCAACTGTGGAGTCAAGGTCCCTATGAAGCCAGCATAAGTATCCTTGAAATGTGCAGCCAGTTTGGTCACAGTGGGTCCTTGAGGATGTCAGGGGTTCAGTGCTATCTGGATGTAAGAACAGGGCAATAAAAATGGTCACTTACAGCACAACCATCCACCCCGCACCACAGCCAGGTCCCCTAGCTTCCTAGACTTAGAACTAGGTCATCTGTTACTTTGCTGTGGGAAGTTCTTCCTCTCTCCACCCTAATATTTAAAGGATCTTATTACCATGCCTTTTCTCCATCATAGGGTCTCCAATGTGATGCCCTCCAGATGTTGTTGGATTACACTTCAGCCCCAGCCAGCATGGCCATGGATGATGGATGACGGCAGTTGTATCCCAACAACAGATGGAGAGCACCAGGTTGGCTATCCCTGAATACTTCCACCCCTTGTTCCTGTATCAGGACAGCTGTTGGTGGGGGTGAAGTCAACTCATTACAGCCCTGAGGACTCACTCCAGGGACACCATTTTTGGTAGTGATCTCATAACCCCAAGACTGGCCTGTCTGGAGGCCTGGGCCTCTCATCTTTTCCAATTAAACCCTACAAAATAGATTCATAGAATCATAGAATTGGAAGGGACCCTGAGGATCATGCAGAAATATGCAGGTGTCCCATACAGGGATCAAACCTGCAACCTTCGCATTATCAGCACCACGCTCTAACCAACTGAGCTATCCAATGTGTATTTATTCCAGCAACCTCTAAGTCAAGAAACACATCCTTTACAGGGGCAGCATTTCTGTAGGAATAAAGATAAGGGGGAGACACTGAAATTGATGTAATCCCTTAGTCAGAAAAAGAGGGCATATATTTATCTGATGGGGGGGGAAAGAGAGTGAGGGGATGCATGCTAGCAGCACACATAGATTTGGAATGCAAATGTTGCGGGGGGGTTAAACACCCAGCCCTCGGGAGATTTGAATTATAAAGCTGTGTTTTATTTCCTCTAAGCTATTCTCAAGCTGTTTTCAAAATGCATGTGTCTCTCTTCATTTTCACTTCTTTGTACTGCCAAGGGCTCAGAGATATCTCCTTCCCCAGCTGAAGTGAGGCTTACTGTAAGTGATCAATTTAGTTGAATTCACTCAAAGAATTAGCACCAAAGACTACTTCACTAATATTGTCTTCATCAAAAGAGAACACTGTGGAACGATCTTAATAATTTTTATTTCTTTATAGCGGAATTAGGATATAAAAGTATTAAACAGCAATTACCCATTATCTAGTATGTAGATTGCTGCAATTTGAATATATGAATAAAGGGTGTTTTAATAGAGCAAAAAGAAGTGCGGCCCTTTTTAAATTAAGTAGGTGCTGTAAAATGCTTGGAATTACACGGTTTTAAAATTTTATCACAGAGGATTTAAATATTTGGAATGGAATCTTAGGTTAAAAGTGGCAAATTCCCAAAGTGCTGAGGGGGTATGTTAAAATAATAAATCCTAGCAGTTATAAACCACAAACAACTGGAAGGGGGGTGTCGGTATGCCTCATCGTCATCACTTATTAATTTTGATTACTTTTTCTTACACAAAAGTCTCAAAAGCAACTTACTTAAATATGTACAATGCAATGCAACTTACAGAAATATTTAAAATACAAAAATACTATAAAATAAGCAAAGCTATAATACACAGAAATGCTAAGTGTTTCATTTCCACGTGGGCTGGAATTTTACAAATACTTTCCTTCTTAGGAATTTACCCCACAAAAGTCACTGAGTTTGGCAGTTCTGTAGGGAGAGCATCTAAGATCAAAATATCCAGGTTCTTCTGCCCTGCAATCTTATAAATCCAGAGGTCGAGCGAACTGTGAAGATAGTGTCATTATAGAGTTTAAATTATTAGATGGCACAGGACTTATCTGTATCTGGATGAAGTCAGGAGTTTCTTGCTGGAGGGAGAGAATAAAGCTCTTGTCTAGCTTCCTGACAGGTGTGTCCTCTAAGAGTTCCTTGGATTGTACACAGGGCCAATCCATTATTTCATTCAAAGAAATGAACAGCACTGATCAGCCCAATGTTGCTTTTTAAAAGGGAGGAAACATTTCATTAGCTATCGTAATCAAGTTCAGAGTTGTATAAAAAGTTCATTGAATGCCATTACTTTTGTTGCAAGTGTCAACCTTGAGTACTCAGCCACAGTTGACTGTGTGTAGCCAGGAGATGGCAGTCATTTTCTTCAATAATAATAGCGATGTTGATGTTGATGATGATGATGATAACTTGTACCCTGTCTATCTGACTGGGTTGTCACCAGCCACTCTGGGCGACATCCAACAGAATATAAATAACACACATTAAAAGCTTCCCAAAACAGGGCTGCCTTCAGAAGTCTACAGAAGGTCTTATAATTGTTTATCTTTTTGACATCTGATGTGAGGGCATTCCACAGGGCGGACACCACTACTGAGAAGGCCCTCTGTTTGGTTCCCTGTAACTTCACTTCTCACAAGGAGGGAACTGCCAGAAGGCCCTCGGAGCTGGACCTCAGTGTCAAGGCTGAATGATAGGGATGGAGATGCTCCTTCAGGCACACAGGGCCAAGGCTGTTTAGGACTTTATTGCAATATTAATTGTGATAAAAGTATACTACATATCTTGAAATTTATCCAGTCCAGATCTTTCCCTTAGTGCTTTAAACCTGAGTGTTATTTTTTTTCTCCATCAGCCCTCTGTTCCAAACCTCATGGTATGAGTGTTGAAAGCGATTAACTGACTTAAAAGATTTCTGGTTGTTTAAGAATTTAAGAATTGTTGCTCTGAGAAGGGAATGGGAATCACTTAACAGCTCTCAGCACCCTTAACAAACCACAGTTCCTAGGATTCTTTGGGGGACGTCCTGGCCATTTAAAGTGGTATGAAACTGCTTTAAACATGTGGTGCAGATGGGTTTACTTGAAGTATAGATTACTGAGGATTGAATTTTGTACAGTAAGTTTGTAACTTCCACTGGGGTTACGTTCTGGGGATCACGCCCAAAGGCAAAATTGTGTATAGTGTGAATACATTGGGTTCAATGGTGAGTGGGCTTGCCAAAGTCATTTTTCCCATCACCCTGCCCCCTTTATAATTGTTTTTAATTTTTTGCCATGCGCATAAAGCTGAATGTGCACAAGCTAAATGCACATAACTTGCAGGCTTACTGTACCTTGTGCCTGCAAAGTGTGTGCTATTGTGAGCCACGGACACTCTAGCATTGAAAGGCTTTTTTTGTGGGAATGGGAGGGGAGATTACTCAAGAGCTTAGAATGTGTGTGTGCATCCATTGACTTCGAAATTTTACTCTGACTTAGTTTATACAGTCAAGTATTACAGTGCATCATGCTGGCACATCATGTTGGCTGATTTACAAATTTTTGACATCAGCTCAGGAGAGCAGTGCTTTTCTTGGCTCCCGCTGGCTGCCTCAAAGGCAAGATGGTAAACAAGAATTTAAAAAATGATACTACTGACAAAGGAGGTAGTCATTCTCATATAGTGTGTGTGGAAACTCCCTCACTCCTCTCTCCCACCCCACCCCGCAACAATTGTAAGGACCCTCTGGTACAAAGGCAGCCTTAATAAGTAACAAGGGAATGTGATACTTACACTGGCAGAGGAAGAGGGGTGTGGGGGGAGTGCACCGCCCCTGGCAGCACGATCCCAGTGGGGTGCCATCATGGCTGCCCCCCACCCGCACTGGGCACCACGCCCCCAGGACGTGCTCCACGCCCCTGGGATGTGTGCCAGCCACGCCCCCACCTGCTCTCCATCCCCCAGTGCCGGAACATGAAGCCCCGTCACTGGATATTTACAGCAGCTGTCAGATTATCACTTCAAAAAAAGAGAAGGCATTTCAGAAAGCAAACCCCCTCACTTCAATGGATATGGTCCATTGTGAGATAGTCCAATCCCTGTCAACCTGGATTGGAGAAAGATATGTGACTGAGCAGCTGGAGGGAGACATTGTCACAGCGGCAGGACGGCTGCCCAGCCAACCCAACTAACTCCAGAACTTAATGAAATGACCCTTCCTTTAGGGATCAAGGGGTGCACCATGTTTTTCTTGTTCAGGAGTTGGGCCTCTTTCTTCTCACTGGTTAGTTCCCACCTCAAGCAAGATACTTTCTTTCTTTCTTTCTTTCTTTCTTTCTTTCTTTCTTTCTTTCTTTCTTTCTTCCTTCCTTCCTTCCTTCCTTCCTTCCTTCCTTCCTTCCTTCCTTCCTTCCTCCTTGCTTGCTTTGCCTGAGTTTTGCTGGTATTCTCTGTGAGTACCTGCAAGACTCCTTGTCCTTTTCATGGGTACTTATGATGAATGCTTGCAAAGCTGAGATGGTTTTTGAGGTGAAAAATTGGGGTACATTGATCCATCACCCAGGAAACAAATATAAAATTGGTATCATTTATTCTCATTCAGATCAGCCAGGCAGGGTCCTCCCCACCATTTGTGTAGACTTTTTTGTCTGGCAGAATTGCACGTGAGTTTTGCAGGAGTGATTCAGCTGCATTGGAAAGTGTGGGATGAATGAATGAATGAATGAATGACAAGTAACCATCCTGTAAGCAAATAAGGATGAATGCAGGACGAACTCTTATTGTTGTATAGCCCCCATATAAACAAATCTGAATGAAAGCCAGTAGACCAGATATAATCTAACATCTGCATAAGTTTTGCGCAAGCAAATCAAGATAAATGCTGAATGTCTGAAAGGGCCCCTATTTTATGCACAGGTTGAAAGAGAAGCCTAGTTTCCAAGGATTTGCCTGAAGATGGGAGCCCTTTGTCATGCAGATCAAATGAATTTATAACTGAATAAAAAGGAAAAGCAGAAGCAGATAACAGAAGTATGACAAAATGTTTCCTGCTCTGATAGACATCTAAACCTCTCTCTGACATTTCCAGACTGCAAAGATGGCTTTGAAAAACCCTGTGAGATTTTGTCGTATGTTTCCAAGTCACAAATACCATACAATCTGTTTCATTTCAGATATTTTTAGTCTTTGGCTGCATTGCAAATCAAAATAAATCTATAAGCCAGCAAACCCAGAACACTTGGATTTAAGAGTGATGTGGGTCAAGCTGATCAAAATGGTGCCTTGCGTGAAGTTGGCTGAGCAGGTTCATCCCACAGTGCTGTGTTCTGATGGCTCTGTGACGACAGAAACTATTTTAGGAAAGCGAATTGTGCCAAATCATTTCCCGAAACCTCCCACATTTGTTACACAGCTTAGTCTCTGTTTCTGTCCATTTCAGTGTGATGTCATAAGGAAATACTTAGCTACAGTAGCTGTCTCTGCCTAACAGTACAGATCTATTCCACTGGGAGTGGCCACCATGACTGGGAGTGGCCACCAGGACCATATAACACCGGTCCTAAAGGATCTTCCTTGGCTCCCAGTGTGTTTCAAAGTGTTGGTGCTGACCTTTAAAGCCCTAAATAGCCTCAGCCAAATATACCTGAAGGAGCGTTTCCACCCCTATTGCTCAGCCTGGACACTGAGGTCCTCCTCAGAGGGTCTTCTGCTGGTTCCCTCACTGAGAGAAATGAGGTTATGGGGAACCAGGCAGAGAGCCTTCTCGGTAGTGGTGCCCTCCCTTAAAAAAACACCTAAACATTAGTTTTTAATGTTTGATATTTTAGTATGTTCTGATAAATGCTGTGAGCTGCCCAGAGTGGCTGGGGAAACCCAGCTAGATGGGTGGGGTATTATTATTATTAGTAGTAGTAGTGGTAGTTTGTTGCTGTATCACACTGTTGACTCCTGTTAAGCTTGTGGTCTACTAAGACCTCTAGATCCTCTTCACATGTACTACTGATATTACATTTGTTTGATTTTGAGCCAAATATTTTTAAAGTATGAAGGTACATTGTTAAAACAATTCTCTATATGCTTTCATGACAAGGATAAAAGAGTAAATATTCAGAAAAAGATGATGATGCATGGAAAATATAGGGTTGTACCCAATGGCTGTCCTACTCAGAGCACGCCATTTGAAATTAATGAAAATGCTTGTTGAAATTTGCCGGCAGTATCTGATGAGAAGCTTCTGCCAGTGCCAGGATTGGTAGAACCCCCAGAATGGTTGAAGGTGGCACTTGGGGGAACGAAAGGAAATGGAAATTCTGCTGAACAACCAAATGTCCTTGTTGCACAGCCAGTGTTCAAGTGAGTGCTGAACAGAAAATGTAAGGTGACCTTAGTGCTGTTTACTTTCAGAGTTGTTTAGTCTCAGAGATGCAAAGGTATCCTGAGAGAATATTTGCTTAGATGTATTTATGCAGCAACAAAACATATACACAGTCAAGTTAATTCCATATTTTGTCTTTGCCATGTATGCAGAAATTCTTACAAAACTGTACACTGGTTCCCCAAAGATGTGCAGGAAAATATCTCTCTTTTACAACCATGGATTCAATCTTTTGTAATGGTCCTTTCTATGCCAAGAATAATGGAAGCCCATCAACTCAGGAGCAGCTTCCAGGCAATTTTAATCATTGCTGGCAAGTTCTCTATGGCGCGATCTACACTAGGGACCCCTTTGAAAACTTTCCTACTACTGCTGCTGACACTGATTCTTCTAGTTTCGCGTCTGCACTATAAAAAACCTAATGCAGATAGGATGCCAGATGCCACTGACATTATTTTTAGCATAATGTTGCTCAGCTATGCTGGAACTAAGTCTAAGTGGCATGGTACTTTGTCTAACATTGCCAATCAGCAGTCTGTCTCTTCTGATATTATGAGTGGTGTGATGCCAATCACCTGTTGGGGGAAAGGATGCAAATGTCTCTGTGAGAGAACAATGTCAATGATGCCAATCCTTGGTTCGGATATTCCTGCATCGCATTATACATGATGTTGGCTTTGAAATTCCCATTGGGGAAGACCTTTGGCTGGTACAGTCAGACTTACACATATGGGACACCACCCCACCAGTCTGTCCTTAGCTAGTCCCCACCAGTCTGCCCTCTTGCTTCCAACCAGCCCAGAGGCAATGGCGGTCAGTTTCCTCCTCTTCCTTTCTTTTCTTGGTGTTGCCTTCGCAGAACTCAATAGGGAGGAAGCTGGAGACAAGCTAGAAATAACTGCCTCTGCTAGTTATTGGCACTGACTGCTCCTACTGTTGGCCTTCTGCCCTACGTGTTGGTCTTCTGCCTGATGGTCACCAATGGACACCAGCCACTACTGTACATATTGTGATCAATGTTTACCTTTCAAGCCCTAAAGGGATGGGGACTCAAATACCCGAAGGAGTGCTTTCTTCTCACTTGCCTAAACATTAAGACCTTCTGCTTAGATCCTCCTTCAGTTGTCTTTAACAGAGGTACAATTAGAAGGGAAGCTCCAGGGCAGCTGCATTGCTCTCCCAGCTTGTCAGCTCTGCACTTTGCTGCTGCTTACTGCAAGGCAGCAGGGAGCTCTGCAGTGCAGAGGTAGGGTCAATTGGATGTTCCTGACACCACACCCACCCCTGCCAAGCTTCATGCTGCTCGCCCTCCCAGTAAGCGGCAGGAAAGTGCAGTGTTGGCAAGCAAGGAGAGCGATGCAGTCTCACCTGTGCCACCTTGCAGCAACTTCTGGGTACAATATGTGGCAACCAAGGAAAGAGCCTTTTCATTAGTGGCATCCTGTCTCTGGAATGCTCTCCCCTTGGAGGATTGCCTGGTGCATGCACTGTGATATTTTTGACACCGAGATTTTTTTGCTCATCCGGGCATTTTAATCCTGGGCATGTTTTGAGAATTTAGTTCTCCCTTGTTGTTTTATTGTCGCATTTTATGTTTAATCTAACTGATTATACATTATCTTGAAATGGTGAATGGAATGAAGTGTGGTGTAAAAATGTTTTTTTTTAGATATTTATTATATTATGTGTCTAATAAAATGTATATGATATATAAATATTTTTTTAAAATAAAAATTGTAGTCGTAAACATCTGAAGGGCACCAGGTTGGAAAAGGTTGCTTGAACTTGTGAGGGTCAAGTTTGGGGGAAATGTATTGGTACTTTTGGTTGGTGAAATATAATTGTTCAACATTAAACCCACACTGGAACCAAGAAAGTTGGAAGAATAATAATAATTATTAATTTATTATTTATACCCCACCCATCTGGCTGGTTTTCCCAAATTGAATAAATTACAGTAACCAAGTATTAAATAATGTATCAGTATCTGGTACAGAACATCTATAAATCAATTTATTTATTCATATAGTGTTTACTTGCTGCACTGGATCTCAGATAATAAACAGTAAATAATCACTATATCGGAGCGATGCCTAATGGGGCATAAGTTCTCCATTCGCCTCCAGACTGACGCAATAAATATATTATGGTTACCTATTCCTTGCAATGCCTTAAAGCAGAATTTAACACTTAAGATTGCAGTCCTCCTTCTCTTTGTCCAGAACTATATCAAGCCTACCAATAGCATCTCTAATTCATGGACAGAGAAGTAAAGTTTGTTAGGATTTAGGGGACATAGTACATTAAAACTACAAAAAGGGACAGTCATCATCCATCATGCCATGAGTACAAAACTAATTAGTCCCTAGGGAGTCCATGGCATTGGGGTAATTTTTCTTATGGTTAAGTTTAGTTTCTCCAAGACTTCTGTGCCAGCCCAGATAAATGGGTTTGATCCTCCCTTCCAGCAACTGAAGATTGGAATCAAACAGAGCCGTTATGCTGTCACTCCCACTGCATAAAAATGCTGGCTGGCTAACCTGCTTCAATTATATGCATGACTGAAAACAAATAATAGAGAAGGGGTGATGCAATGCTCCTTAGACGAGATATTTGAGAGTGCTCTGGAGTAACATGCAATGCCAGATGCCAAATCCTTCCTCACTCAAGCCCAGCTCCAAAGAGCTAGTCACTGGGCTAGAATGTCATTAGTTAGACATTCTGAATGCTGTAGAGATGTCATGGGCAGGTTGGACACAGAGGAATGGTGGGAGGAACCAGTAGGGAAATACCAAGGGAAGAAGGCTCAGTTCTTAGGGAGTGGTCAGAGGAAGAAGAGGGAGAAGATTGGGAAGAAGAGATAAACAGGGCTTAGTGAGCTGGGAAAGTCTGTGGCAGAGAGAAGTCCAGAATCAGAGGCTGAAGCAGGAGGGTGGGAGGCAAGAGGCAGAGATGAGTCCAGCTTGTGAAGAGTCACAGGTGTCTTCTCCACCTGCTGTGACAAGCTCCCTCCCCTCCCCTTGTCTCCCAGAACCAGAAGAGGCATGTAAAGGGTGGAGGAGAGGTTGGCTTCACACAGCAGTAGTCTCCTATTGCTTGAGGAAAGTCCTGGCTGTGAGGAGACAGAAACTTTCAGTCTCAGCAAACTGATCCATTGGTCAAGATCTAAGAGGGATGAGCTGCTGTGTTCATTAGGCCTGTTGTTGTTGTTGTTGTTGTTGTTGTTTAGTCGTTTAGTCGTGTCCGACTCTTCATGTCCCCATGGACCAGAGCACGCCAGGCACTCCTGTCTTCCACTGCCTCCCGCAGTTTGGTCAGGCTCATGTTTGTAGCTTCGAGAACACTGTCCAACCATTTCGTCCTCTGTCGTCCCCTTCTCCTTGTGCCCTCAATCTTTCCCAACACCAGGGTCTTTTCCAGGGAGTCTTCTCTTCTCATGAGGTGGCCAAAGTATTGGAGCCTCAGCTTCAGGATCTGTCCTTCCAGTGAGCACACAGGGCTGATTTCCTTAAGAATGGATATGTTTGATCTTTTTGCAGTCCATGGGACTCTCAAGAGTCTCCTCCAGCACCATAATTCAAAAGCATCAGTTCTTCGGCGATCAGCCTTCTTTATGGTCCAGCTCTCACTTCCATACATCACTACTGGGAAAACCATGGCTTTAACTATACGGACCTTTGTTGGCAAGGTGATGTCTCTGCTTTTTAAGATGCTGTCTAGGTTTGCCATCGCCTTTCTCCCAAGGAGCAGGTGTCTTTTAATTTTGTGACTGCTGTCACCATCTGCAGTGATCATGGAGCCCCAAAAAGTAAAATCTCTTACTGCCTCCATTTCTTCCCCTTCTATTTGCTAGGAGGTGATGGGACCAGTGGCCATGATCTTCGTCTTTTTGATGTTGAGCTTCAGACCATATTTTGCGCTCTCCTCTTTCACCCTCACTAAAAGGTTCCTTAATTCCTCCTCACTCATTAGGCCTGACACTCAGCCAAGTCTTTGCAGGTCATATTCTTGCTAATGAAGAGTTAACTCCAACTTGCATGGTGTGATTTACTGCTAGCTTGCTCTTGATAAAGGGCAAATACCTGCCCACCATATGGTCTACTTAAATACAATAAGGCAAACCTTACAAGTAATCTGGGACCTTGCAGCTCAGTTTTGTATAAAGTCAGAAACAAACTAGGTCAGGAATAGGGAATCTCAGGCCCTTTCCCCACACACTTTTTATCCACTGTTGTGAATGACACCAAAATATTCAGGATATTTTGTGTAGACTGTGGAAAGCTCCAAAAAGTCTCTCTGCTAAGTGGGTTACTGGGCAATAGAATGACAGACAATATTCAGTGAAACTGCAAAGTAATGCATACTGCATATATATATATATATATATATATATATATATATATATATTTGCTTTCGTAGATTTTCACGGGTACAGGAATGCAGGTTTTGGTGTCCTCGGGTGTCTTCCCGTGTAAAAGTTGGGGTGTCTAGGCGACGTTTCGACGAGGTCTCACTCGTCATCTTCAGGCTGGTGCATATATATATGGCTCTGGCTCCCTAGCAATCAGATCAAGTGCAGTAGTATTCATCTCCCTCCAATATCAGCTCAGTGCAATGAGGCAGCAGAAAAAGCAAATTCAATGTTAGGAAATAGAAATTATCATGTATTGGCTGTAGTGGATACTAGACAGTGAAATGCCATGCTTTAATACTTGTGCCATTAGTATATTTCTGAATACCATTTGCTGAGGATAAACAAGCGGGGATGGCTATTGTGTCAGGGCCGTAGATCTGGGAGAATATCTGTTTGCATGCAGGATGTCACCACATGGTCTGAAATCCTGGAGAGCCTCTGCCAGTTGGTATAGACAATACAAAGTTAGATGGATACTTGTTCTGACGTAGTGTTAAGGCAGCTTCCTACATTCCTATGTGTTTTATGTGTGAGCTTTCCCAGAATATCTAATTGACTATTGAAAGTGCTGGTCCCAGATGGACCTTCAGCCTCATCTAGCACGATAATTGTCATGTTCTGTAAAAAAATTTGTAGTTGAGGAATAAGCAGAACAATGAACTGCATACAGTCCACTAGCCTCCTTTACTACAACTTGAAATGTGAGTATTGACTACTGCAATCTGACACTCATTTACAGGTAAGTAAGCATCATTGAACTCAAAGAGACTTCCCTCTGAGTAGGCATATATGGGGTTAGACTCCTAATTTCAGTTTCTTTAAAAGAAAAGTCATCAAACCAATTTCCGCTTCCTTCCATGGACAATAAATAGTCAAATGCTAAAAAAACAACCCATGTCTGCAGACCAGTTTGGTGTGGTTGCTAAACACTAGCTTCAGAAATGAGGCCTTGCATACCGTGCTCTTAAAAGCTAACCCATTAAGTGGCCAAGACTTATCTGTCTTTGTTGTTGACTCTTGCATAAAACTCACAGCTTCCAATAGCTTTCCAAGCAGGAGCACACAGGGTAATAGATTATCTTGAATCCCGTCACCCTCCAGTGAAGCATTCCCTTCGGGGTTACTTATTTATTTTCACATACCACAAGCTACTACAAAAGTATGACAATTAGCAATAAAAATGCCTCCTTAAGTATGCAGTGTATGCTCTTCCCATGAGCTGCAGAAATCTAAGCCATAGCACTGTTTGTCTTCATCGGCTGGTAGCCTGGATACAATTTCCACTTCTATCATTTTATGCCCAGAGAATACCAAAATTGTGAAATATGACTTTTAAAATTTCTGTGTTAGGCATTATTCTTTCTCCTGTTCAGTTTTAAGCTGTTGAACTAGATTGGTTTGTTTGTTTTGCTTTGTACCAACTTGTATGGATGTGGTATTTATTTATTGATGTTATTATTAAGGGAGAGAGAGAGAATTGTAATACTTAATTGTTCACTTGGTATGTTGTGAGCCACTTGGGGCACCATTTTGCGGGAAAGTGGCATATAAATAAACAGATGATGAAAATGAAAAAAGATAAACAGATGACATGCAGACAGAATGAACTATTGGGTCTAAACCATGAATGGAAGACGAAGGATGGTTGAGGATACAATTCCCAGTATGTCCCGTCCTGTCCCCCGCCTCCACTGGGCTATGAACATGTGGAATGGACACCCATACTCACACCCATATAAAATGGTATAACCCAATTTTAAATAGTCATGGCCTCCCCCCAATAATACTGGGAATTGTAGTTTGTTAAGTGTAATGAGAATTGTTAGGGGACCAATATTCCCTTCACAGTGCTAAAATTCCCAAAGTGCCCATGGAAGAGGGATTGATTGTTAAACAACTCTGGGAATTGCATATCTCTTAATACCTCTCTGAACCCTAGACAAACTACAGTTCCCAGAATTCTTCTGGAGGGGCAGCCATGACTAGTTGAAGTGGTATCATACTGCTTTAAATGTATAGTGTTCTCCAATAAATGAGAGCACGTGTTGCGGTGTGGGCCACCGGGCCAGACCTCTTGTTGCCAGGCAGGTTAATAGTTGTTGCCTGGCATTGTGATTGGATAACCGGGTTGCTGGGGCAAATTGTATGTTGCAAATTGGGTGGGTGAGACCATGGTCTTTAAATATTGGTGCACTCTGGCTTCTCTTTCTCTTTGCAGAGTGCATCGGATCAGGAGCAATCTTCTCATTGTCTGGTTACATTTCTTTATTTTCCCCCTTCTATTTAATCCTCTCTAGTCCCTTAATTAATTTAATTTCCCTTTTTTCCTGTTTGATTTCTCACCCCACCCCTTTCCCTGCCCTGTGGGAAGATTCTCCCTGTATCTGTGAGCGCTGCCTGTGCGTAATCCTCCTGGGCTTGCCTTTCCCATAGGGAGAGAGCCCCCATTAGGGGCTTTCTTTTGCAAAGAGGTTTTTCCCCATTTTTGCCTGTTTAATTGTGGGGCTAGTCAGGGCTGTTCCCAGCTTAGCTGGAATCACTTCGTTTATAGTATCCCCAAAGGTTGGCTTTATTTTGGGTGCATGCAGAGCTGTTGGCTGAGTTTTAATTTAGCCTTGGGTGGGAGCACTATATTGAGTTCCTTTAATTTTGCAATGAGACAATAAAAGTCAGGGAGCAGTAGCTGGGAGGCCTTCACGGCCTGCTCGGCCTGCACATATCATTCAAGCCTAAGCCTGCTACAGTTAGCAGTACAGTAATTGTTAAGTCTCTGTGACATGTGACTCACTTTTTCTATAAGAATTTATCTGTTTGTTTGCAGGCTCACTTGTTGGTAATGTATATCTTAGGCAGACAGAGTGGAGCCAGAGGCTCTCTGTGCCTCCAGTGAGCACTCTGTGTATGCTCTTTAACTATGCTGTTTCAGAACAAGTTTATTTTCTTCAAGTTTGTTTTGCCCTGATAGTGGCAATTGCCATTTTAGAGACGAGCCATTGTGGCTTAGTGGCTAGAGCGCAGGACTAGGACCTGGGAGACAGGGTTCATATCCCCCACTTAGCCATTGTTATCACAAAACAAAACAAGCTGCTCCTTTTGGACTATTCTGTTGCTGGATAGTTTGGCCCACTTGTGATATTGCTCCCAAAAAGAACTTTGGGTTTCTTGAGGAGGTGCTTCCCTCTAAAGGGCTAACAGGGGTACCTGGACAGGCGGTGGGCTGCCTCGAGTTTGTTATCTCATTGGAAACATTTATGTCTGGTCTAGCAGGTGATCTTAGGGCTTGGCCCTAGAATTTGATGGCCTCTGGCAGCGTTTCTGGCCTGAATAGCATCCCCATGTGTGCACAAAGCATTGGTTTCACCTGTTCCTCACATTGTTTAGGTTTTTTTTCTTTTTGCAGACTATGACAGGGCCTTTGCAGATGCCTCCAGAGCTTGCCTCTCCTGCAGAGGATGACTTGTTGATGCCCCAGGTGCCTTCTTCCAGAAGGAAGCGTCTTCAGAGGCAGGAGAAAGCGGAGCAGGGATGATGCTTACACCTCCTTGCAGGTAAATCATCACTGGGCTCTGATGATGATTCAGACATCACCTTGGACCTCTCCAGGGGTCAGGTTGAGGCTGTTCCAGGTCTTTAGGGATCATCCTGGATAGCTCAGCTGGTCAGCGTATGGTGCCGGTAATGCCTAGGTTGCAGGATTGGTCCCTGTATGGGACAGCTGCACGCTCTCTCATCACTCTACCTGGACACTGAGGTCCAGCGCCGAGGGCCTTTCTGGTGGTTCCCTCTCTGTGAGAAGCCAAGTTACAGGGAACCAGGTGGAGGGCCTTCTCGGAAGTGGCACCTGCCCTGTGGTACACCCTCCCACCAGATGTCTACTACCAGACTTTTTAGAAGACATCTAAGGCAGCCCTGTTTAGGGAAGCCTTTAATGTTTGCTGCATTACTGTATTTTAATCTTTTGTTGGAAGCTGCCCAGAGTGGCTGGGGAAGCCCAGCCAGATGGATGGGGTACAAATAGATTATTATTATTATTATTATTATTATTATTATTATTATTATTATTTATATTGTGGGAGAGTGGACTAGATGATCCTCAGGGTCCCTTCCACCCCACTATTCTTTAAGTTGCTTTTCACTATGGGAATGTTAGATGCAGGGCTGCCATCATCCCCTCAACTTGCTAGGATCGCAGGGACGGGGACATGTGGACCACTTGTGCAGCTCCACATTTCAAATGGAAATCCCCTGAGCTATAGTATCTTAAGCTGGTATGCAGGAAGCTGGGTCGGCAGCAGCTTTGTTGGGACTTTTTAGGGTTTCTGGCCGGCGTTGGCCCTGTAAATTTACACATCATGGTGGCAACACTAGGCAGGGCATTTTGCCCAATGTGGGGGCTGGGGGCTAGCAAGCAATAACTCAATAGCTCTCGCCCATATTTCCAAAAAAATATTTTCCTTGAAAGCCTGGCCAAATGGTTATCTAGATAGGTCAGTGGTTTTGCGTTTGTGGGAAGGGTTTTCCCATGGTTTGGGATTCCGCTGGCTCTTCAGCCAGTGGCTCAGAATACAGCAACTCAAAGCCAGTCAGAGAGCTACCTGTGTTAGCAAGTAAGAAGGTTAGGAAGCAGCTTTCATTGGACGTATGGTGGTATCCCCTTGATTCTCCTGCTATTCCTATTTTCATTTATCCCTTTGGGGATCGTCCCTAGGAAAGCCCCATATAATCCCCCATATAATTTAGCGCATCCCAAAGGCACCTCATTGAATGACTCTCTGGAATTGTTCTGCAAAATATGCATTTTTGGATCTGGCAGTTGAGCTTACCAACATATTGGAAGAGGGCCTTGTTGGCATTATGCGATATTGAATTGGCTGTCAGGCTGCTGCCGGTTCACCCTCAAGATTATAAGTAGTTGGGCTTAATTGGATGGTCCTTACATTTATAAGGCGATGCCAATGGGTTGCGCTATAGGCTGTGCAGCACTTGAGTCCTTTAGCGTCTTTCTGGATTGAACATTGTGAGTCAAGACTCGTTTAACTGGGGGTATCGTTATGTGGATTATTTACTGGCTGGTTCATGTGACACCAGCCTCTGCTAAGGCTTACTGTACGCCCCTTTTATTCCCTGAGGAGCTGGGTGTTCCCAGTGGATAGGACAGTGGCTCCTACTGCCCCTTTTAACATATTTGGGGGCTAGCTGGATACCGTTGCCCATACCTCTGCTTGCCTGTGGAAAAGCTGTTTGCCATGAAGGACGTTATTCTTGTAATACTTCCTCTGATAGCAAATGTTGCTTTGTCAGATTCTATCATTGCTAGGTCAGTTAAAAAAAAATGGCATGCAGGGTGGTTGTTCCAGGTTGCCCCTTCCATTCCTCCTTGGCCAGGTGGGGTCTCATGGCCCAGGGTCCCTTCATCATCCTGTACAGTGGCCTTGAGCCTGGTAGGGCAAGGCAATCACATGTGACCTAACTTTTCTTGAGTTTTCCCCATTGTAGTGTCAGCGCACATCTGGACTGAGGAGTACAGGGACCGTCGGGTCTGTCTTGGTCTGTTAACCAGGCAGTGTGAGGGTCCTGGCAAAATGGTCCTCATGCTTTGGCAGAGTCTCCGTCCCCCTTTTAAGTTCTTTCCAGCTGCACTGCTTAAGGTTTAATATTGCGTTTCTGCTCGTTTTATTACGGGATCATCTAATGTTTTCGCTGTCACTCTATCCCGTTTTCAGTTGAAGAGCTTCAGATCCTGGCCTCTGGACGCCCAGCTATAGCCAGATTTTCTGGAGCTCCTGTGGCCCTTTGGCAACAAATGATAATTAAGAGGAGTAGTAGCTTACATTTCCCCTTCTGCTTTCAGGCCTGGACTGATTTCTTAGCGTTTAGCTGGGACTCCTCGGCCATTCAGAGGAACTTGCCACCATCCTCTGAGCAGGACCTGCAGTAATTGGACTACCTGCTGCAGATTGGATGCACTGTTAAAACTATCAGAATTCAGTCTGCTGCAATGTCTGCCAGAGTAAAGCTTTAATTTTTCAGAGACCCTTCTAAAAGTGTGTCGTGCTCAGGGTCTCGGACGGTTGTAAAAGGCTCCATCCTTCACAGGACTGCAGGCAGGAAGCCAGTCAATCTTGACCTATGCAGTATCCGCAACAAGTTAAGATTTCTCTCCTGGTTCTAGATCTAGACGAGACTTCTTTCAGTATTCCATTGTAATTTTGGTGCACTGAGGGTTGGGGAAATTGTGTTGGAGCCAGCACAGGGCTGAGAGTTTGGAGGCTTATTGCCTCTGGATTTTTCCTCATCTGCTTTGGAGCTTGTCATAAGTGTCTGGAGCTCTAAGTCAGACCTAGTGGGCTGGGTTGCCATCATCAGGCTTCCAGTCATAGGTAAGGTGGGCCCTTTCCCTGTTATTGGATACCAGAAACATTTGGCTTTTCGTTCCCCGGGGGGCTGGCTCGATCCTAGAAGTTGCTGGTTCTCGTGGGTTGCTCCTTCGGGATATATGTGTTCCCCTTTTGGAGTTGAGACTTGTAGTGCGCAACTCCAAAACTGACCAGCTGGGTCGGGGGGAAGTTGTCCGCCTCCCAGCGACTGGGGAGCTGGGCCCGTGCCCAGTCAAGGATGTAAGGAAGTACTTGGCCTTGAGCCTCCTGGGGACGGCCCCCTACTCATGCATGAAAATGGTCACCCTTTGGCGCGACACCAGTTCACAAAAGTCATGCGTATCCCATCTCTGCTTGTGGGATCTCAGCCTCTGGTTTCACCCCTCATTCCTTTCGCATAGGTGCAGCGACTATGGCGGCCCATTGGGGCTTCTCAGCCGCCAGGATCAAGGATTTGGGGAGATGGAAATCGTATGCTTTCAAGGGTTAAGTGCGAAACAAAATGCTGAGTTTGGTACTTATGCTTGCTTGTTTCAACCTTGCAGATCCCACGCTGGTCCACGTCTGGATAGTGGGACACAGCATCGTTCATTGGGCTGGCAGCAGAGCGAGGCAGTCTGCAAAGGGAGCGTGTCTCTGCCTCCCACAGGACGTGCAAGTGTCATGGTTTTCCAGACGTGGAATGTCATGGGGAGAGTTTATGCCGCTGAATGGTCGCCGGCTGCTCTTGGACCTCCCCACCCTATGGTCATAGTGGTGCAGCTGGGAAAAAATGATGTGGCAACTATTGATTGCCTTGCTTTGCACACCTCAATCCAAAAGGGATTTGGAGGCATTGGCAGCCTTATTACCTTCAGTGAGAATAATTTGGTCTCACCTGTTGCAGAGGCAAACCTGGCGCGGTGTTTCCTGCCTGGAGGCCGCTGAAAGGGCCAGGAGGCGCATTAACTGCTGTTTGTGTGAAGGTATTGGAGCTGGGTGGTTTGGTATTTCACACCCAGACATTAATTTTAAGGCTGAGGCCCTTTACCGGGCAGATGGAGTGCACCTCTCCGATTTGGGGAATGATGTTTGGCTGGATGCGGTGGCTACTAAATTGGGTTCATGGTTGGGTTTGTGAGTGGTTGGCGGCGAGCGTTAGAGCTCGTGTGGTGGTTAGGCATTGGTTATAATATGCTGGTAGTGGAGGGGTCAGGCTGGGCCTGCCCTTCCTATTGCGCTGAAGGGAATTCCGTTAAAGGAATCCTGGGGCTTGACACTATTTCGTCCAATCCCTGTTATGGGACCAGGGCCGCCCAATCCCTGTTATGGGAATCCTTGTTATTGGACCGGGCAGGCAAGCTTTCGGGGAGCTGCTGGGGTGAGCGGCGTGGGTCCGACGCTTAGCTCAAATGACCCCCAGTTTGACTTTCTCTTCTACTGGCTACCGATCGGACCTCGGGATGTCAGTTCTGTCCCAGGCGGGGGGACAGATAGTCATAACCAATGTCTAAACAACCACTCACTGATTTTGTATTTTAATAAAGTTGTGGCCAAAATAGTGCCCAAAAACCAAAACTAAATTACGTGTTATGTGTGAAGTTATTTGAGGGGTGGCCTGGGGACCTACACACGCAATTGAGGCCACACACAGCTCCTGGATTCCATCTCTTGGTCACACTGTAAATATGCCCTCCAGATCTTTCTGGTTAACAACTTTGATCACTCACTCCAGTTATCATCCATTTAGATTAACAAACTCCAGTCAGGCATTATAGTACTCTGCCTTTTAAGGTAGTTGCTAAGCATGCACATTTAAATGTATTTGCTCGTCTTGTTTCAAAGGAAATAAAAAATAATGTAGGCAGACAGATCAAAATCTAACCCAATAATGGGTTAAAGATCGCTGGAGAACAATTGAGGAATGAACAAGATGATGGTGAAGATCAGACACCAAGATGATAAAAATTTTAGTCAAGAGTGGAAAATATATATAGAATATCTTAAAGATTGCTGTAGATACTTAAAAAACGCTAGCAGGATTGTTATAGCACATATAATTTTTCCCTATTTGTTGCATCTAATTACGTTGTTTTAATCCATTATAATATGATTTAAGGTAAAAAAGGAGATAAAATGGATTAAAACAACGTAATTAGATGCAACAAATAGGGGAAAATTGGAAACCAGAGGTGGGGGAAGTCCACGTAATCACAGAAGTATAGAAACTGAAAATGATGTGAGTGTATAAGAATATTGTTTAAAAAATGAAAATAAAATATTTGAAGAATGAACAAGCCTCTAAATTTAGAATTGCATGCATGCCCTTAGAAGCTTAAGACTTTAACTTTTCTTGTAACGTGAGCAGTTAGTAAGATGTCAGCCAAATGGAAGACCATTTCCTATTCCCTATTTGGGTAGTTTGTTGAAAAGCCTCTGTTTAATCACTTGGTATTTTGTAGCGTGAAGCCAAACAGGTTTGTTAAATGTTTTATTTGAAAGGTTTCATTGAAAAACAGAGTTTTTGTTTGTGACCTGGGATTCACAGGCATTTATAAACCTGCCATTTGGAAGGGCATCAGCAAATCCATTCATAGAATGAATCTTCTGTTGCAGACCCTCGTTGATGCTGAGCTCTCCAAGTTTGAAGCTGATGCCTGGATACACCACTTCATACTCAGCCCGTTAACGCTAATGAGTTCCAAGACAGTGTTTTATCAAAGCAATGTGTCAAGGACTCACCGCTAAATGCCTCTTGTTTTGATGCGTTAGTGTTAGTTATTAAAGAGGAAACATACATTTTTCCCTCTTGACAGGGTATGCAGAGGGCTATCAGTGACAGAAAACTAAAATATGAACAGCTGGCATGCCTTTAATGATGCATTGTTGCATTGTTAACATAAAGCTGTTACACGCTTTGGTAAACACATAATGGGCCTCAAGAAATTAAGAAAAAAATTAAAACGTAAATGTTTATACAAGTCCCATTACTGTCACACCTGCAACCCAAGTGTAAATAAGAAGAGAAGGAGGAGGAGGAGGTGTTTGGATTTGATATCCCGCTTTATCACTACCCAAAGGAGTCTCAAAGCAGCTAACAATTTCCTTTCCCTTCCTCCCCCACAACAAACACTCTGTGAGGTGAGGGAGGCTGAGAGACTTCAGAGAAGTGTAACTAGCCCAAGGTCACCCAGCAGCTGCATGTGGAAGTGAACCCCGTTCCCCAGATTACGAGTCCACCGCTCTTAACCACTACACCACACTGTTTCTCAGTTTGCCTGGTGCCACCCCGGCCTGTATGAACTTCCTAATAAGCCCTGATTGTAACAGGTTATGAGCAAATCACAAACCTTCACACACCTAGAGATGCCAGGGCAGATGCAGATGTGACCCCAAATCAGGGGAAAAGAAGGAAAACAACTGGAAATGGCAGAATCTGCTTCCCAACTGAGGGATTGATAACAGTCTTCATTGGGTTCCCTTCAACTCTATGACCCTATGAGATAGAAAGAAAATGGATGGGAAGCCTTATTCAGCTCCAGGGCCAGATTCATATCTGGTCAACCTTCCAAGGGCCATGCAGGTGGGGCCTGCTTGACACAGTTGCAGGAAGAGTGATCACTTTTTTGGGATGCAGCAGCGGGCATACGCCCCTTACCTTCTCTATGTGCACAACAGAATGTATGAAACGAGCACTTTGTAGGGAAACTGGTATGTGTATAAGGCATTTCTGTGTTTATAAGGCCTCAAATTATTGTGGGAAGGTGGGGGGAAGTAGAGAGGCTTTTACTGAAACCAGCAAACTCTGCCCCCGACTCCTCCCAATTTTAGGTGAATCACATAGGTAAAGGTAAAGGGACCCCTGACCATTAGATCCAGTGGTGACCGACTCTTGGGTTGTGGCACTCATCTCGCTTTATTGGACGAGGTAGCCGGCGTACAGCTTCCAGGTCATGTGGCCAGCATGACTAAGCTGCTTCTGGCGAACCAGAGCAGTGCACGGAAACACAATTTACCTTCCCGCCGGAGCGGTACCTATTTATCTACTTGCACTTTGACGTGCTTTCGAATGCTAGGTTGGCAGAAGCTGGGACCGAACAATGGGAGCTCACCCCGTCACGGGGATTCGAACCACTGACCTTCTGATCGGCAAGTCCTATGCTCTGTGGCTTAACCCACAGCGCCACCTGCATCCCAGGTGAATCACATACGCACATGCAAACACATTTAGCCTTCTGAAGGCAGAAGCTAACCAGACAGCACCAAAGGCAAGGACACTAGAGTCCCTTCTGGACCCCTTGATATCTGAGTATTGGAAAAACATACAAATTGAGTCTCCTCGTGTACAGTTGTCCAGAGTGAGCACTTGCCTCGTGACTTAATTATGTGTATGGCGGTGGGGGTGTTGGGGTGTTGCATGGTTGTTCCATAAGCATGTGAGTGGATAAGTTGCCCAGGAAGGACTCAAGCATATGCAAAATTGGCAGATCCTTAAGAATATTTGTAAGACATCATAAGGTTTGGAAATGCTGAACTTAAGGCTGCAATCCTAAACACAAATAAAAGGGGGGAAAGCCTCACTTCAAAGCTATTATTATTATTGTTGTTGTTATTATTATTATTATTATTATTATTATTATTATTATTATTACTACTATTATTATTATTATTTTCTACACCACTCTTCATCTGAAGATCAAGGGCAGTTTACAATATACAAGTCCAAAAATGATTACCATTAAAATATGCATGGAATTGCATTGTAAATCTTAATTTCTGGAGGCACATGGTTCATCCATGTTGCATTTGGACACAAACAGTTAGGGATATACACACATATTGATGTGCATATGCACACGCACACAGCACAGGTAAAAACGTGGAGCTTAACAAAATTATTTTCCATTTCTTACTTAAATGACTTGCTGAGGAAAACCACCCCAAGGCTGTAATCCTATACACCCTTTCCCCAGGAGCAAGACCCTTTAAACTACTTCTGAGTAAATATGCATAGCATTGCACTGTAATTGCCTCACGCCTGAGATGTAACGGCGGTGTAGAAGAGAAGAGTCTGTTGCTCCATAAAAGGCATTTCTATCAGATGGTAGATTTAAATGGGTGAGGGTAACAGACATTAAGAAGCCCACGAGGGCTCCTGCCTCTCTCACACTTGCCTCGTTTTTATAGAGGGAAGGCATAAATTACTGAATCCCCGAGGCTGACAAAATTACAACAGACACAGGTTTTCTTAATGTGATTACAGGATTCAAGCACATGGACACAGAGACAAAAACGCACACCACTCCCTTAGCAACTCTGCAAAGCCTGGTGGACTTTACGCGAGTCATTCTGAGATATAAAGTTCCTGCTTCCCCCAACCACCACCAAGACAACAGATGCCAACAGGTGGCTTTGGCACAAAATGCTGAATCCTGTGCATGTTTATGCAGGCGTACATCCTGCTGTGTCTGAACAAGGCCGCTATGATGACATGTTGCAACATTTGGGAATTTTTTTAGCTACAAAAAAGGCAAGTAAGCAGTGGGCGGGGGGGGGGGGGAGAATAAAATAGTAGTATATACAGGACATGCCTATCAGGTTCATTAATTTCAATGGGTCTACTTTAAGCAGCACTTAGTTCTTTGCAACCTCATGTCATGTCCAGAAAGCAGCAGTTTTATTATTACATTTATGCCTCACCTTCTCCTCCAAGAAGGTGGCATATACATAGTTTCCCCCATCCCTCAGTTTTATCCTCAATTTAGGCAACTGGCTCACAGTCACCTGATCAGCTTCATGATTCATGAGTGGGGACTGGAACCAACATGAACCACACACTGAGCTATGTAGGCACCAACTTGAACAAAATATTGGGGGGGGGGCGCCCTTCTCCTGCCTCCCCACACTTCTTCAGAGTGCACCTTCCTCCACAATGCGCAGCTAGGTGCAGGCCTCCCATTCCCCCGCCCTCTTGCCCCCTTATCTGACTCCCCTGCCATCCATTTGCCTCTCCTACCGGCCTGCCTGTCTGCCTCTCCCCAGCTGCCCTGGCTCAGATGCACTCGGAAATAGCACTGAAAGCCAGGAGCCAAACCAGGAAAAGATGGTGGCATCCAGCGTGGGGGATGGGAGGGGCGGCTGCCCAACAGAGGGAGGGACGTACCAACTTGCAGAAATAGGGGGCAAGCTAAACATTTTATTTGGGGGGCCCAAAGGAACCAGGGCCCTAGAGTTGGCGTCTATGCTGAGCTATGTGGCAGTGCTAAACATTCTTGGCAGTGGTAACTCACCACACTTCTATTGGACCTGTGCACTAAATGTTACTACTTCCAGCTTGCGGGGGCAGGGGGCGGGGGGAGGCAGGAACCTCCATATACTGCTTCCATGTGGCTGGAGGAATGAGGAAAGTGCCCTCAGGACACTTTTATATCCTGTATAGCAACAAGCATATGCCAAGCAGTTGTTGTTGTTTAGTCGTGTCGACTCTTCGTGACCCCATGGACCAGAGCACGCCAGGCACTCCGGTCTTCCATTGCCTCCCACAGTTTGGTCAATCTCATGTTGGTAGCTTCGAGAACACTGTCCAACCATTTCGTCCTCTGTTGTCCCCTTCTCCTTGTGCCCTCAATCTTTCCCAGCATCAGGGTCTTTTCCAGGGAGTCTTCTCTTCTCATGAGGTGGCCAAAGTATTGGAGCCTCAGCTTCAGGATCTGTCCTTCCAGTGAGCACTCAGGGCTGATTTCCTTAAGAATGGATATGTTTGATCTTCTTGCAGTCCATGGGACTCTCAAGAGTCTCCTCCAGCACCATAATTCAAAAGCATCAGTTCTTCGGCGATCAGCCTTCTTTATGGTCCAGCTCTCACTTCCATACATCACTACCAGGAAAACCATAGCTTTAGCTGTAAATAAACTTTAAATAGCATTAGTTGCCAATGTCTCAGCATGCCCTTTCCTACCCAAAGCAGGATTACCTCCTCTAAGCTAGTCTTTGTTAAAAGATGCCACTTCTGAAACAGCACGTTTCTCTCTCTGCCACACACCCCATTTTAAATTGAAAAGGGTTTTCGCTTGTAATACTGGTAATTACATGTAAATTATGTGCTATGCTTTCATAAATGTTCTCCTTAACAAGAATGCCTAATTCGTTTTCAGAGCAACATGGATAATCTCTCTTGATCCATGAAAGCATGTGGATTAGGTCACAAAAAATGATAATATTTAATAATTTGTGTCAAGAGGTAAATGAGTTTGTGCCTGTTGGCTTTTCTCCTCTGCCTCATTTTAATTTAATGCACCGTGAATAGCCTTAACATCGTATGCAGATTCACTTCCATCATTGTGAACTCACTTAAGCTTTGATACTTGAAACTGATAGTTGCTAATTCCTACATAATCCCTTGCAAATGGTTCTCTAGCTCCAGTAAGAAATTTCATATTTTTGAGCTAAAACTTTAAGATTTGTCACATGTGGTAGTTAGAACGTGGGTTTCTGATAATGGAGCAATGTGCCAAACGAATGTTTATTTGTGTTTTTCTTTTCTTTTGTTAGCTTGCTAACGTGGATTTCAACCAGGGCCAGGGGACCTTTGGCCTTCCAAATGCTGCTGGACTCCAAGTCCCATCAGCCCCAGACAGCAAGATCAATGTTTGAGGATAGTGGGAGTTGCAGTCCAGCAACATTTGGAGATTCCCAACCCCAATTCAAACATTACATTATGAAATGTATTCAATATATTTACAAGTGTTTCTATTACCTACACACAACTGTTGTCCCTCACTGTTTTTGTGAGCTGCTGAGCATAATCTGGATAAATGGCATACACATAAACATGATGATGCTGATAACTAGCATTTTAAAAAAATATATGAAGGTCTCTAGGAAAAGAAAAAGCCCCATTGGCCATGCCAATGGAAGTCCAGAACACCCTGAGGTTGTGGAAGGCCGCACTATGTCAATACCTGAGAAGTACAGACAAGAGGCTGATCTTTATTGTTGTCTAGTATTTTAAAAAAAACACACCAAGCATTGGCACCTCCATATTAGCACTGTGTTATCACAGTATCTTAAGGCTTAGGTAATAATACTAAAGAATAATCTCTAGGGCGGGATTGACCCATTGATTCGCATCAGCACAGGCCCTACATGAGGGCTTGCAATCCTGGAATCTGGCTTCTCTCCCCAGTTTCCCCTGAAATTGGTTTGGGAGCTCAATAGATCCCGCAGAACAGTGTGTGGGGTGAGGAGAGGGGGGCTCATTTTGTTTGGGAAGTTGCAGTAATTGTGTTGAATTCCACACCTGGTTGGGGTTTTTTTTTGGGGGGGAGGGGATTGGTAGTCTGGTATCCCCAAATACACGGGATTATTCTGGCATCTATCAGTTTATTGTGTTTATAAAATATCCTTTTTTCTGAAGGGAGCCCACAAGCACTCCACACCACAGAAGCACACAACAATAAGTAAAAACTATGGAACTAAAACAGTATAGCACACCTGCATAGCACTAGAACAACACTAGTAATGTGTTTCCTTGTGGGTAAATCCATCGAGTCAGGATTGCAACCTCATAGTCCAGCTTGTCATGCAGTTTACGGCGGCGCCATTCAAATAATGATAATATATTGTATCCATTATTTATTGCAGCTGCAGATTACCCTATATTACTTTGATGCAATCAATACGTTGCTGAGATTTATATTTCCTACCCCCCAAAAATCTATTCCAGCTACAGAAAAATGATAAAGAAGCATTTTGCCCAGCGACATTCAATAACACAACTTTATAGTCATTTAATGTCTGTGATCCCAAAAGTTCTCATCCACACTCGCAAATATATCACTGTGGCAACAAATAAAAGGCTTTGGCATCTGTAGGAAAATTGCAGCAACTATTTAATATAGCTCGGTGGTGTAACAAAATTAGGAGCAGGTCTGGGCTTAACAGAAAAGGCGACCCTCAGCTACATCATCTTTAAAGGTAAGATCAGCTCACTTAAAATTCACCCACCCCTGAAAGTTTCCAAATATCCCCATATACACTTTTGTGTTTGTGTGTGTGTGTGGGGGGGGGGGTGATCTTGTATAATTGGAGGGAGTGATATTTGGCCCAGCTTCAGCTAGGAGGCTGAGCAGCAAGGAAAGCAGTAGAACAAAGAGGTATGAGATCCAGCTATAGGGAGTTTATTTAGAACAGGACCAACATGCAGCTGGCAAAAAAAGCATAAGAACATATATTCTCCAAGTTTCCTGATTTTCCAGGGACAGCACAGAATTGCCAAAGTCACCCCAGTTTCAGATTTGATCCCGGAGTGCCCCTATTTTCCCTGCCTGTGTTGCTGTCGCCGAGCTTGAGAAGGAGGATGAGCCAGCGCTTGTCCTGAGTGATGGCGGCAGCTGTGAGGGAGCATCCCGTTGCTTTTCTATGGCCTCTCCATGGCTGCTGCCACTGGCCTCCTCCCTTGGGTAGAGGGTGTGTGTGCTGTGTCACATTGCTGTGGTGGCATTCATCCTTCTTTAAGAAATTCTGTGTGGGGTAGGGACCCAAAAATTGGGGGGGGGGAGGGTTGAGGAGGGTCAGTTGTGTGTGTGAGAGAAATGTCCCTATTATCATCTGAGGAATGTTGGAGGGAATGGGAACCTAAGAAGCTGACCTATACTGTGTGCTGTGTGGGGATGTTCTTGAAGGTGACTTGGAAACTTCAGTAACCAGATTACTTGCTGGGTATCCATATAACCCCTGGGCCTAATTCAAGAGGCTGATGTGAAGAATTTAAAGCTGTAAATGCTACAGGCCTCAAATAACTGAAAAGCTAGCTCCTTCCCTACAGACCCTCTGTAGTGTTAATCCTGGAGAGGGGGACCGCCCTTGACTTGGAGGGGTGGCCCAGGAGAGGAGATTCTCTGTTGGAGAGGTCCTTCTGGTACCTTCACTATAGAGTGGTACTTTGGGTTAAGTACTTAATTCGTTCCGGAGGTCTGTTCTTAACCTGAAACTGTTCTTAAGCTAATGGGGCCTCCTGCTGCCGCCACGCTGCCAGAGCACGATTTGTGTTCTCATCCTGAAGCAAAGTTCTTAACCTGAGGTACTATTTATGGGTTAGCGGAGTCTGTAACCTGAAGTGTATCTAACCCGAGGTACCACTGTATGGGTTTTGCCGAATGCTGAAGATGCACCACTTTACCCTGACCTCTGACACTTAAGATGTATATATTTTAAGACCTACCCTATTCTTGTGGTTGCACATGTTTTAAACTGATTTTAAAGTTGTCTTCTAAATTGTTTTGCCCCCCCCCCCCGGACCTTAGGGTGAAGGACGGGCAATAAATCAAAGCCATCGTCATCTCAGCATTGCCTATGTTGACTGGGAGCTAGTTCTCCAAGGTTTCCAGCAGACAGAGGGCTTTTCCAGCCCTGCATAGAGATGCCAGTGACTGAACCTGGGACCTTTTCCAGTAGAAGCATGTGCTCAAGCTGCTGAGCTATGACTCTTCCTCTAAAAGACAGGCAGAGTGGAGAACAGGCAATCAAGCTGGGAAGCACAAAGGCTTGGAGAGCACCTGGAAAATGATGCAGACAAGGTGAGTATCTGGTCACTCACTGGGCAAAGAACCTGAAAGAAAATTATTAAAATGTGCTGGGATGGGGAGGAGTTTCTGAGAAGCTGGAGCTATGCTGGAATCTGGAAAGACAAAACAACTGTCTTCAGCCTTTTCCATGCAGTCCTGAGTGGCTTGCAGCGGGCAGCAGAATATAAATCAGGTGCCCCTATTTTAGCCCCAGTAACTCATAACAAAGAATATTGCTGAAAGATGAAAATGTAAGGGCAATTTGTGGAGACCGAATATGCAGTAATTATCCACACTTGAATTTGAGGATGGTGCATAAATTGTACATGCTTTGCTAAAGGTGACAATAAGATTAATGCAGGCTAAAGAAATAAAGCAGTCGTCATTTTAATGAGCTCAACTCTCCTTCTGCCATTAAGTGAAAATTGCAACCATTTGAACTTTGTTGTTCTGGGATTTTGCTGTGTGTCTCTCCCTCCACCCTCCATTCTATGGTCAAACTGAAAACTCCCTCAACATAGTTAAAATAAAAATGAATTTTCAGTGCTGAACACAGCCAGGAGATAAAATCTTAAAGAGCCACAGAAGATTCGTTCTTTTCCATTTCCAAAGTTTACATGAACTAGCAAACATTTTTCTTGCCCCCTACTCAGTAATGGGATGAAATAAATCAACCCCTGATTGCCTATTACACTCCTGAGATTACATTAGAATGAAGTCGGGCAATAAAAGGCCCAAATTCAAAGGAGCTCTCAACATACCTGTATGAGAAGCATTCAGCGGAAAAGCATTTCACAAACAATGGTATTTGGGGAACTTCAAATTCTTATCAACCCATGCTTAATTGTGAATAATATATGTGAAATATGGAAAGAATTTTGTCTCTCTGTAAGTGGTGTTCACTGAGTACTTGTTAAATTCAGTGTGAATTTAACTCTGAAAGGAAAGAAAGCAGAAATAAAAACAAGAAAGAAAGAGGACATTTTTCTTATCAGTCCCACAATAAGGGAGACAGCGTTTGTTTATGCATATACTTCCAGGATCTAAGGGGGAATGCCTCTGAGAACCAGTTACTGGGGAGCGCAAGCAGGAAAGAAAATACAGTGGTACCTCAGGTTACAGAAGCTTCAGGTTACAGACTCCGCTAACCCAGAAATAGTACCTCAGGTTAAGAACTTTGCCTCAGGATGAGAACAGAAATTGCGCAGCAGTGGCGTGGCAGCAGCGGGAGGCCCCATTAGCTAAAGTGGTAGTACCTCAGTTTCAGGTTAAGAATGGACCTCCAGAACTAATTAAGTTGTTAACCCGAGGTACCACTGTACAGTATTTGCGCTTGGTGTGGTAAAATGCTCTTTGTACTACCTCAGATATTGGAGGCAGAATGCCTCTGGACACTAATTCTGAGAAATACAAGTGGGAAGATCACTGTTGCACTCAGGTCCTGCTTTTGAGGAGGGAGTACTGGTGCAATTGAAACAAAACTTCAATATCACCGACTTTATATGATTAACAACATCATGTATTAATTCCCTTCCTCTTCCATCCCTAATTTCTCCTTGATGTATTGAATTACTGGATTCCAGCTTCTCAGAGTCACTTTTACATTTGCAGCTTCCTCAGGAGGATTGTCCATAATGAACCAACTCCAACTGTCCCCATTTTCTCCTTATTTTTTCCTGTCTCACTTCATCTTTGGCTACTTTTCCAAGTTATGGCAAAAACAATTCTAGCTAAAGCATATCTACAATGTCAGGGGTCCACTTACTTGCTCACCTTCCAGGGGTTGTGGCTAGCAGAGGATTTTGAATTTTCAGACTCCAAATCTTTATTGAATAAGAGGTTGCAATTGTACTAAGCAGGTCAGTGCACATAACCTGCATATTCGCTTGATCTGCTTCTCATAAAAGCGGGGCCCAGTTTTTGAAGCTGTCCAGTAACAAAAGAAACCCTTGGACCATTTGCCATGACCTGAGACAATTGCATTCTTCTTGTTGACAGCAGAAGGCAGACCAAATGCCACAGACAAAGTTCAAACCTTCTCCTGCCAGCATTGGAGTTAAAAATCGATCCTTTCTGTTGTTTTCCCCCTTGCCTGTAACTACATTGTTATGACGGTAAGAAAAATGCCTCTGTGATAATGGAACCTGAAACTTTAATCAGGAATTTTGATTAATGAAGTATGGTACGCGAGAGATGAGGAAAATCTTTTTATAATGACTAAAGTATTGAAAATGATATGACAAAATCCCAGTACAAACATGGATGCTGCAATGAGAGCATTCTTCCTACTCCTAAAATGTCAGACATCTGGCATTTTACTTTATGTCCCATCTTTCCTTCAAGAGGCCAAGGAGTTGTAGGTGGTTTTACCCACTCCATTTTGTCTTCTCAACAGCTCTATGAAGTAGGTTAGGCTTCAGGTGTACAATTAGAGAGGGACCATAGCTCAATGGGAGAGCACATTCTTTTCACATAGACTGTCCCAAGTTCAGTTTATGGCAATTCCAACTAAGGCTAAGAAAGACCCCTCCGTAATGCGCCAGAGAGCAGCTTTCAAGCAGTGTAGACCAAGGTTGCTAACCTTTTTGGGTAAGTAGGAACATTTGGAAGTTTGAGAAAGTCCTGTACCTCGGGTTAAGTACTTAATTCGTTCCGGAGGTCCGCACTTAACCTGAAACTGTTCTTAACCTGAAGCATCACTTTAGCTAATGGGGCCTCCTGCTGCTGCTGCTGTGTCGCTGGAGCACGATTTCTATTCTTACCCTGAAATAAAGTTCTTAACCTGAAGCACTATTTCTGGGTTAGTGGAGTCTGTAACCTGAAGTGTATGTAACCTGAAGCGTATGTAACCCGAGGTACCACTGTAGTCACCAGTCACAAAATGGTTGCTGTGGGACGTAAGATTTATTTATATAGCTTATTATTTAATTTATTGATGTAACACAAAATGGCTGCCATGAGGGCCACGTGTAGGAGTAGCCAAGGCCATTCAAGGAGGAATTGAGCAGGAAGAGCTAACAGCCTCTCATGCACTGCTAATTTTTGAAGGTATATTTATGGAGAGCTTTCATGAGTTCCTTCAGGAGAAGGGCGTCATGGGCTGGTGTGGTCAGGAAGATGCAGATGGACAGTTTACCAAAGACCTGAGGGAGGGCTCCAGTGGGATGTGGAGGTCTCTGCCAGAATTGATGGTGAGGCTCAGGAGTGCGGGGTCCTTCAACCTGCTCTCTCACCTCATTTGTCAGAGCCCCTCTCTTACACTTCCACAATGCCTGGTCAATCAATCAATCAAAACTTTATTAGCAAAGCCAACAGGCCACAGCTATACAAGAATTAAAAATAGAAATAAGGATAAAAGGGAGAAAAGAACAAGCAAAAGGAGGTCCGTCAGATGAACAAGTCTGTCACTCAGATGGTGGCCCTCAATTTCATAGCTCTTTCGATGTACCTCGCGACCTTCTCTGTTATCTGACTATCCGTATCAGATAAGAGGAAATACAGTGTGATGTCTGGTGAACGGCCGGGGTTGGAGAGAATGAGTGGAGTAATAATCTCATTCCTTAGGTCTTTATAAAGGGGGCAGGATAGGAAGACGTGGGACACTGTTTCCGTGTTACCATCTCCACATGGGCAGAGTCGTTTTTCAAATGGAGTCTTTTGGTAGCGACCTTCGAGTACGGCAGAAGGGAGAACATCCCATCTAGCCAATGTAAAGGCACGTCTGTATTTTGGGATGGTTAATTTAAACAAATATGAAGCTGGAGAGTCAAAATGAGAAGGGGGAAAGTAGGTATACCATGGGCACAGTTTCTTTAAGATAGTCAGGTTGTTTTGCCGTTCAATGTCTTTCAGGCGCTGGCCTATTAGACTCTTTGCTTTAATGAGGCCCATTGATAGTAGGGACTGTGAATGCAGACCGCATGTAAGAAGTTTTTGATGCACAGTTTTGAACCACTTGCTTTTGTGCACAATGCCTGGTGTGCCCCTTTCCCCAGCACCTTCAGACACTAGGAGTAGCCCTGCCCCTCCAAAGGGGGGTGTTTTGCCAGCCCCACCCACCTCTCAGGGACCAGAGACATCTCCCTCATCACCTGGATCCAGGAGTCACCAAAGGAGGAGATAGTTCTACCCTTTATTCCCATGTTTGCATACAGACTGGGAGAGAGTGGTTTGACTAACGCCTTTCCATTAACTCAGGAGCTGCCAACAGGCCCTGGTGTGTGACTTTTGTGTGTGCCATAACACAAAATGGCTGCCACACTGCAAAGAGCAGAAATAGGACCACAAAATGGCAGGTTAGCCACTCCCATCCATGGGGGGGAAGGGACCTATATCAGCCACTACTGTCATCACAGTGAGAAGCTCTTTGCCCCTCTTGTCTATTCAGAACAGAGGAGAGCATGGGTGGCTTAATCCAGTGAAAAGTGGGCATGCTCAAAGTGACATGTTCAATGTAGGTGAGGCTAAGAGAACTAAGATGGGAGATCGAACAGTCTCTAACGCATTATAGAAGTTTGAAGGAATTTACTGAGACTTTTTTATGGGTGCTATGGGAGCTAGTGGCAAGCACCATGGTGCCCATGGATGTCATGGGGGACAAGGAAAGGGAGAATCGAGTGGCCTTGATATTATTTAGAACCTCAGCTAATGTCCAGGCTATTTCCTAAGGGCGAAAAGCACAAATAAAAGCCTCCATAAATTTTCTTCAGTTTCTGCTTGAAGAAAAGCTAAACCCTTCTCTGTGGATTTGACCTTCTTTAGCTCATCTAATTTTCTTGCTCAGAAAGGTTAACTGTGGTGTGCCATAGCGATAAAGTCAAGACAGCAGAAAGCTCTTACTTTACATCCCACTGGTTAAAATGGACAGCTAAGTTGTATTGAGACGAACCACTCATGTGGTGGCACAGGAAATGTCCCTAATGGCTCAGGTTCATCACTTAATTGGGGCTTCTGTTATAACAGACCTCCTTCAGATGTTCCTCTGAAGCAACATTATTTGGAACAAATTCATAGAATATAAGACTATCAATGACTACTAGCCATGATAGCTGTGTATTACCTCCACTGCTGGAGAGGATGTCTCTGTATAGTCCAACCTTCTGCAGTGAAGGAATATGCGGGGATCAAACCTGCAACCTTGGTGTTGCTCTAACCAATTGAGCTATCCATAAGAATGTATTTATGAGATGCCTGAAAGTGAAAAGTGAGGATGCTTGCTGAAACTCTGCTGGAGTTGTGCTCCACAATATGGGACCAACAATACGAAATGAGTTGAGGCCTCTGTAACATGGGGGACAATTTGTGAACACTTTGAATGAATATATTATTTCCATTCACAGACCAGTTCCAGCCCACATACAATATCAAGGAAGTCATAAAACGCAATAGGGATACATTTGAATTTGCAATTAGGTATAACAGGGACGGGACGCAGGTGGCGCAAGGGGTTAAACCACAGAGCTTAGGACTTGCCGATCAGAAGGTTGGCAGTTCGAATCCCCGCGACGGGGTGAGCTCCCGTTGCTTGGTCCCTGCTCCTGCCAACCTAGCAGTTCGAAAGCACGTCAAAGTGCAAGTAGATAAATAGGTACCGCTCTGTCGGGAAGGTAAACGGCGTTTCCGTGTGCTGCTCTGGTTAGCCAGAAGCGGCTTAGTCATGCTGGCCACATGACCCGGAAGCTGTACGCCGGCTCCCTCGGCCAATAAAGCGAGATGAGCACCGCAACCCCAGACTCGGTCACGACTGGATCTAATAGTCAGGGGTCCCTTTACCTTTACCTTTACCTTTATAACAGGAACAATACAGATATAGCATCTCTCTCTCTCTCTCTCTCTCTCTCTCTCTCTCTCTCTCTCTAACTTGTGCTTGGCTACTTGAGATCACGTTTAAGTTGCCCTGTGAATTGCTGCATTGCTTCTTTATACATGGCAGCCTTTAAAGCAGAGGAGAGCCAATTAGGTTTTAAAAGAATTTAGAATGCTGATGCTCTGTGGAGAAGCAATGTTGGACTACAAAACTGCAATATATAAGTAGATAAGCACCTCTAGGAAATTCCATCTTTAGGTTCCAATAGCTGCCCGTTTAACCTTCAGCCTCTTGCTTTATGGTTTGGCTAAGGGCTATTAATGGAATTAAAATCTTGTGTAATATGCCTGCTTATCTTGTATGCTGCAGCCTATTTAAAGGAATTTGTGAGTTTTAAATTAAATCGAAAAAATTTACTCAAGCAAAGCAATATACATACTTAGCAAATAATAGATAATTAAACCTCAAATCTCTCTGTCGCAGCCTTCCTTTGGATAGACTAGTATGCAGTTTGTTAGGAGAAGAAAGCCATTTAGGGTAACGAGTATGGAGCAGCCGTGCTTTGGGTATAAAATTCTCCCAGGGGCTTGTGCTGGATCTAAACCTACATGAAATATTTTGATGCCATTTCTATGGCACTGCAAATGGACTCATGCAGAGTAAAGACTGTGGAGAAAATATGTATTTCAACGGTTCTGAAAAATAAGGAGCCAGAAGGGGAAATAAATGAGATTGAGGTTCATGGTTTCTCCCCTTCAGACAAATGACAAATGGTAAGCCATAGAGTAAACCTTGGCTATAGCTGGTGGTTTGTCTAAACTGAGAAAAGCCATGAGCCAGGGTTTGGATGGCACACTAAGTCAAACCATGGTTCAACAGCACAGCAGTAGCTGGTCAGTCCACAATCTCCTCTCTGGGAGTCTATATTCTTGCACAGGCATAGGCAAACTCAGCCCTCCAGCTATTTTGGGATTACAACTCCCATAATTTGGTCTTGTTAGCTAGGGATGATGGGAGTTGTAGTCCCAAAATATCTGGAGGGCTGAGTTTGCTTATGCCTGTTCTTGAATGTTCCTGCTAAGCCATGGTTTGGCTTAGCTTTAAGGGCAAACTGGAGCTATAGATGCACACCTAATTCTGATCTTTGGGATTGGAATCACATGGCTTTTCATGTTGTAAAATTTACTTAGATTTTAAGGTCAGTTTATGTTTAAATTGGTGGGACGCGGGTGGTGTTGTGGTCTAAACCACTGAGCCTAGGGTTTGCTGATCGGAAGGCCGGCGGTTCGAATCCCCATGACGGGGTGAGCTCGGGGTGACGGTTGCTCGGTCCCAGCTCCTGCCAACCTAGCATTTTGAAAGCACGTCAAAGTGCAAGTAGATAAAGAGGTACCACTTCGGTGGGAAGGTAAACAGTGTTTCCGTGTGCTGCTCTGATTTTGCCAGAAGCGGCTTAGTCATGCTGTCCACATGACCTGGAAAAACTGTCTGCAGACAAACGCTGGCTCCCTTGGCCAGTAAAGCGAGCTGAGCACCGCAACCCCGGAGTCGTTTGTGACTGAACTTAACTGTCAGGGGTCCTTTACCTTTTTTATCTTTATGTTTAAATTAGAAAATGTAGGTGCTGAAACTTTCCAACATGAACGTCTCCAGATGCCACACCAATAAGATGCTTCCAGACATCACACCAATAAATCCATAAAGTACTTTGTACCTTAGCAAACAGTACTAAAGCAACATTTCCCTCCCAGAAAACAGTAGGAGCAAGCAAGACCTAAAAAAGGTAGGCATAGAAGTAATCAATGATAATTAAATTAATATTTAAACTACCTGATTTGCTCATATGTTATGAGCTCTTCCACTAGAGATACATTAAGTTATGCGTGATGTTCATTTTAAATTACAGAGAAGATATCTGTTGCTTGATAAAACAAAAACATCCAGAAATTAAAGATGGCAAGAAATCCCATTGCTCCTATAAAAATGCATCACATTTTGAACAGTTAACACCTACTGGGAAAAGTCAGTTAAACCTTTAAGATACACATTTGGGGTAGGTTTGCGGGTATGGCAGAAGGAGATAGGATCTGCCCATGTGATACCCACCTGGTGGAAACTCTAGCTCACATGGCCCTTAAATGTAAAATGTATGATGATCTCCGCCAACAATTTTTAGACCATCTATGTATTCCAACATGGAAAGCAAAGACCAAGGTTATGCGCTTCTTATTACAGGGGAGAGACCAGGAGCTCACCAAGACAGTAGCTAAGTTCCTCTATTTGATTTTTTTTGTCGCCAAAGTACGCTACAGGATCCTGCCCTTGCTGGAGACCCACAGAGATGAAATAGATTGCTCGCCTCTTCTTCCCTTTGGCAAATGACTGTACTGTTGAAATGGTGATGAGATCGCATTGGCCTATTTATTCTGAATGTTTGTAAGTGATGCCAATAAAGGTTTGATGATGATGTTGATGATTTTAAATACTAAGTTTCCGTTGTAGCTACTACCCTGCTTGGCCTTTCTTTGGAAAAATTGGTCACCTAATGTCATCATGATTTGACAGAGACCTGCTGTCCTTAGTAGAACAGTGTTATTTTTGTCTTATAGACCATAGCCTGTGCATGAGGCTTATGCACACCTGTAGGTGAGGCTATAGGAACCTGAGCTTCCATCATGGCCAGGCCAGCAAAGCAGGATCCTTTGCAGTATCTGTAGACCTGCAGTGTCTTCTCCAGCTCGTGTACAGTATGGCCTGGCCCTATCACAGCTCTTTGTGCCATGTTGCATTTCCCCAGGATTCCAATGACTCACTCAGATTTCCTCTACAGACTCAATAGCAAAGGGAAGAAAGAGAATGTATTTTGTTGCCAGTAGCAGAAGAAAAGGAATTGAATACATTCATGGGAAGGAAATGTATATGGCAGCCTGGTGAGCACCCCCCCCCCCCAATATAACTGAGAGAAGCTCCAACCAGGACATGGGGCCCACCTGTACTAAAAAAGTGTAGGAATATATAAGCCATATATACATACTGAGTCTGACCACTGACCCATCTGGCTCAGTATCTGGTGGGCCTTTCAGGGTTTCAGAATGGAGTCTCTCTGAGTCCTACCTGGAGATTCTGGGGATTGAACCTAGGACCTTCGGTATGCAAAGCAAGTGTGTTCCACCACTGAACTATGGCCCTCCCCTGCCTTTAAAGCTCTCCTTTGCAAGTGTGCTGTTTGTATGGATGGTGGTAGTGGTGGGGCAGTCTCAGCCAGCTGACACCTCCATGTCTGCATGGTGGCAAGGCTCCAGATAGGGTGGCCTGATAGAAAGAGAGCAGGGCTCCAGCACCTTTAATAGTTGTGTGGAAGAGAGAACTTGAGCACCTGCAGACTGCGTGGCAAGGTTGTCCTTCTAAACCCTTCTGTTCTATGCAACAATTAAAGGTGCAGGAGCCCTGCTGACTTTTTCATCTAGCCACCTAAGCGCCGCACAATAGGTGGCCCTGTCTTTTCAGATTTCCTGATCATTTGGGGCCCAGGTACAAAGGGATCTACACAATTTTTAATCGCATGGTGGGTGGTGGTAGGAGAGCGTGCCACTGCCTGCCATCTATATTTACAGCCAACATGTGGACAAGAGCCCTAATGTATGAGGAGGCCTATTGAAATACACTGAACCTACTTTGTCATTGATTCCGTTGCTTGCCTGACTGCCATAGACAGTTAAATTAGAGCTCAAGTGGAAAAGTCTGATTGCTCCCCAGTGGCTAAAGAAGTCCCAGCTTGCCCAGCTAAAAGCCATTTTTCCAGTTCTCTGTCAGATAGACCAGCCACCCTCATCTGTCATGGCACAATGTAATTAGTTCCAGCTGCTGACTTTCCTGCTAAAGAATGGATGCTGAAATAGGAAGGGACCCTATCCCCAAGTCCTCAAGAACACAGGACACAATACAAAAACAATACTTAGTAGCAATATGGTGCTTTTCCTAAGCACCTGAAAGTGTTTCCCTTACATTATATCAGGGTGGGTTTTTTTTATAACCCTGAAAGGCAAGTCAGAGTCTTTCCCCCAGCCATTGCTGATGAAGGGCCAAGTGAGAGACATAATGGCTCTCCAAGAGCCACCCATTGGGCTGATTAACACTAAACAATGGTTTAGTGCTAAAACAAGCTTCAAGTTCACGCGATTCCCCTCCTCCTACATGGCTGGGGAAAAGACTCTGCTAGCACTGATTTCAGTTTCACAGGATCCTGACTAAGTACATTAAGTATAAACCAAATATTGTGTTTTAAAGCAAACTCTGGTAGGTTTCTGAATAAGTCGCCTTGTCTAATTAGCCAGAGTTTGTTTCAAAGCATGGTCTTTGGTTTATATGTGGTGCCAAGCTGCAGTTCCATGGAAACTGAAAGTAAATGCCAGTGAAGTCCTTCTCTGGGCTACATGGGAGGAGCAGGGGAGACCATGTGTGAGTGGGTTCCTCCCTGTTCCTGTACATATTGCTAAACCATAATTTGTTGGGAACTGGGCCAATGGATTAGTGTTTGTTGGTTTCAAGTCCCACCTTCAATAGAAGGGGTAATAGTACAGATTGTACAGGGGTGAAGTGAGGATTACTGAGAAAATGGATGTGAATGCTATTTAATACACAACAACAGAAACCTGATATACATTGTCTGCTATTGTCTGCTAATTTTAAATATGCTCTTCAGTAAAGCTTGTAGGCAGCTTACAACAGAGAAGACACACACACACACACACACACACACACACACACACACACACACACAATATATCAACAATAAATAAAAACCAGCAAGTAGACACTTAAGAAAGCAGCACTTCAAATCATAAAATTTAGTGGAAGAAATAAAACAAAACCCAAGGATAGCTTGCAGGTGTGTGTGTGTTTGTGTGTGTGTGTGTGTTTGTTTGTGTGTGTGTAAAATGTATGAGCAAATAAAAATTTGATGTGAGAATTACATCAGGCCATCATTCTTAGAGAGGGCATTCTACAAGAATTACTGCTCCAATTTACTATGATTATGTCTGATCTGATACTTTGGCTTATGGTTCACACTTTTACACACTGCACCACAATAGTTATCAGAAGCCTTTTGCACTGTGCCTTTGCGGAGTTGGAGATACACTGAAGGAATTGGAGAGGCAGTTGGCCCTTGGCAGTGGAAACTGTAGAAAAACCAACATCTAAAACACAAAGCATTTAAGAAAACTGAACGGTAACATTTACTATCAAAAACTGCCCCACAGAATAATATAGCGTTCATCCCCCACATTCCCTCACTCCAGTTCATTCAGTGAAAACTTGATTGGAAATTCGTCTTCACGATGCCCAGAGTAAATGTTAGCTTTATCTAAGGATGAAAGGCTCCTGTGAAATATCATGGGTGGGCAATTGAAAAAATGTAATAATCTTGCGTGGATGAGAATTTGAAGGACAAATACCCTGCAAAATTACCCTAAGTATAGAGTCTCAGAATATCCAAACCCTTTTGTATGCAACCAGTAAAGCCACCCAAATTTCGTTCTCATGTCCGCTTGACTGTGCCAAGTGTTTTATGATGCATGAAACCATGCTACAAGTAATTTGCAGAGCTTGGAAAAATAGCGTGCAAATAGTGTTGCTGTCTGACTGTCATTTGCAATTTATAAAAAATAATCTTATGAGACAAATAGGGTGCTGATCTTAGTTTGCTTAATACGGTCTACATGACATTAGCAGTGTTCTCTTGCTAAAACTGATTAAAAGCCTGGATTAAGATAACTGATGGCCATACAAAATAAGAGCCAAAGCAATGGGTGTGGCAATGGAAAGGAGCCAGCACGGTGGTGTGGGGTCAGAGGAGGGATGGGCTAAATTTCAAAAGCCCTTGGCAAGTGCCTCTGGCAAGAGTGATCTGTCTCACTCCCAGGAACCTGCTAAGTGGAGAGGGAGTGCAATAGTGGACCTCCATAGTTAAGATTTTGCAGGCTACTGACACCAATTGAGTTGTTCATGTCGAATGGATAGCTCCCATGAGTGAAAAGGGTAGTTGAATGCACAATCCATTGAAAGACAGAGGGACAAAACATTAGGAACAATTGTTTCCTAATCCTATCTATGCTGCCAACTTTTTGCTATTTCAGCCTGATATTTTAGACCACTGCTCCCCATCAGCATGGCTGATGGGAGTTGTAGTTCAAAACAACTGGATGGCGCCAGGCTGCTGAAGATTGCACTACAGTGGTACCTCACGTTAAGTACTTAATTCATTCCAGAGGTCCGTTCTTAACCTGAAACTATTCTTAACCTGAAGCACCACTTTAGCTAATGGGGCCTCCTCCTGCTGCTGTGCTGCCGCTGCACAATTTCTGTTCTCATCCTGAAGCAAAGTTCTTAACCCGAGGTACTATTTCTGGGTTAGTGGAGTCTGTAACCTGAAGCTTCTGTAACCCAAGGTACCACTGTATTTATTTGTTAGGAGCAAGCCAATGAGAATTATTTGCTGGTTTGATATATTTTGGTTACTGTTGCCTACAATGCGCCTACAACTGTTGTCCACCTAATGACTCTGACATTTGATTGGCAACTTTTGAGGCAAGAGTACTTGTTAAGATGCATTTAGAATTCTGCCGCATTTACCAAATTGATAGGACGACAAGTAGAACCTGAAAATTAGCTTCAAAGCAACAATCTTGGACTTGGGTTATATAAAGCTTGCATCTGTAATGAGTACATCAAAAACCATTTCAGTGCGACAAAAGGCTATTTAGATGACGAATTGGGATGTTTCCCAACTGAGTGAGGCCTGGCAACCACAGCACAAACAAACATGCAACTCCACAGGAGAGGAGCTGTTTATGGACTTTAAGGTTGCCTTTGAAATCAATTTGAAAAAAGAAAAAGAAAGAGATTGATTTCTAAGAGGCATCCAACTGTGTGAATTCATTGATGCTGACTGGTGTTGTATGGCTAAATCTTTTCATGTCTTTTTGAAAATATAATTCACCTTTCCACTGAATGACACACACAGGAAACATTATGCATTTAGGCTTTCAACTTTTACATTTTAAAATGTTAACTAGTTCCACATCCTCCAAGAACACATTGCCGGTTGCTGGAAACCACAGGAGCAGAGTGTGTGTTTGGGTCTTGTTTGTAAATTTCCCACAGGCATCTGGTTGGCCACTGTGAGAACAGAATGCTAGACTAGATTGATGAGTTTCCTAATCCAGCAGATTTTTCTTATATTCTTATTCAGATACACTACAGAAGCTTTTCTGCGACCCAGTGGCATGTGTTTATATTCCTGGACAAATTTGAGCTTGGGAATGCGAAATTTATCCCCAGTTAGCCATAAATCAAGTTATATATTAAGAAATTCCCACTTTCAGCAGACGTAGGGTTGAATTAAGAGTAAATTAGTTGAATCAATGGGACAAGTCTCTGACAAGTTGTCATCTTTACACAGCTTAGTTCTGCACTGGAGACAATATAATTCAGTGGGTGAGAGCTGATGAAGAAAGTTGGAAGAAGCCTTCTGTACTTTTCCCACTGTCAAAGATTGTGAAGCATCACAAAATACTTCTGCAGCTTCCTGCTCATCTTGGAAGAAAACATTGCTGCCCTTTGAACAACACAATTACCCACTAAAAGCTAGAAATTTGTTTACTTCCCCCATGGTTCTAGCATAATTAGACAAAATTAAACAAAATTTTAAGGATGCAAGCGAGAAAACAGCAGAATAGACAAAGCTGAAGGCAAAGTTAATTGCTTGATCTGTTTATGCAGATCTAGTTCAGAACATCAATTGAACCTTAGCACTCTCTGTTTATTTCCTTTGAGGATTATTTATTAGCACACTGCAGATGATTTTAATGATCAATACAACATTGGATTGCCAATCCACACTATGGGTGCCTTTCTACTCTATAAGGTAAGCACTACTTGGTATGACAGCTAGAGATTGGAGGGAGAAGATCAGCTAAGCTCTGATCACAACAAGAAGTAGAAACTGGTCACTTCCTGTTAAGTTAGCGCAATGCCCCCTCCCATTTTCAGGTCCTGGAAAGAAGCAACTACATGGGACTTCTGTAGGATTCCCAAGAGGCTGGCCTGTGATAAGGCAAGCCTGACAAGTACAGCTGAGATTTATTCTTTGTACCAAGCACCCCTCCAACTTTTATTTTGATGTTTCTTATGGTAATCTGATGTTCACTCAAAAAATAAGTTCAGCTTTATTTTTATTGGAGTACTCAAGACAGCTTCTCCCTTGCTGGATAAATTTTCTTCTCACTGTTTTTATTTTGGTTGCTTTTCAGAATTGCAATGCTTCTGTCCCCTTCCAATATGCTCCTACCTATAGCTCTGCTCTGTTAGATGAAGGGGCCACCTAATCCAGCAGTCGGTTTCTCATAGTGGTGAATCTGAAGCCTCCAGGAAGTCTAAAAGCAGAACATGAGGTCAATAGCCAACTCCTCTTGTTGCATCCTAGCAACTGGTACTCAGTCACATGCATGCTGCCACTGAGCCTGTAAATTGCATAATAAAGCCATCATGATTAGTAGCCATTGAACACACATAACTGTATTTAAAAGTTGTAATATGTTTATTTTATTGCTACCACAAATGTATGCAACTCCTGATGTACATACAGGAAAAGAAGTGTCATATGGACACTCTCTAATATTTTATTAGGAATTTTAGTGTTTTTAGAGAGGCATGTGATTATAAATAAAATGAGTACATTTTCATACAGCTTAATCAAAGTGTAAAACTCATCAGTGTTATGGCTTGCTCTGCATACAGAACAGCAAGTGCAATTAAAACATTGCATTAGCTCAACAATTATGAATTTGGGCAATAAGCAAGCACAGAAAAAGGACCCTAGAGATATATAGCTGGGTCCAGAATTGCCTTTTTATTCAAGATGAGCTTTATTACCATGGGACCTGTATGAACGGCAGCTAAGCTATCACAGTCAGGCTAATTACTATAACAAGGCCTGCCTTATTTAAAATTAAATTTAAAAATGGGTGCAGCAATCTAGCCTTGCTGCATTTTCTGTCCTCGAGTGGTTTTATAAGGAATTGTTAATTCCAAACATTCCACATTTGAAAAGCCAGAAGGGAAAATGGCAAAAGTATTAAAACTTACAGGTAATGTTTGCTGATTTTCAGAAAATTGTTTTTTAAAAATAAAATCAAGTATCCAACTAAGGTGTATTTTGAGTAGATAGACCCACTGAAATTTAATGGCCGTATTCTGAGTAAAGTTGCCTACAACCCTCACATTTTAGCTAAAGAAGACTTTGAGTCATATTTAGATGTTGGCACAGAATATTATTAATATTTGGATTCTGTGTCTGAAGCTGAAATATAGTGACTTCCCTAAGGACATCCAGAGTTAGCACCACATCCTTCCTTGTTCATTGCTGGTATTTTGCAAGACTTATTCTTCAAGCGTGTTCCATCAATATTAGAGACCAATATGTGAATGTTACAGAGTAATCAGTCAGCACATGGCTTATTATCCAAATATCCACAGCCCAAGTATATAATCAGAATGTATCATTATTGTTTCCTATTTTGGATGGGGAAAAAATGAGGGGAGCTGTAACGTAGCATGAGAGCAGAGCTATCCGAAACAGCTGATTATATTAGCATTGAATTATGGAAAGTATGAAACAAGAAATCTGGAGATAAATTCTTTTCTAAAAGATGATGCATGAGGGCTGAACACAATTTCTGAATAATGTATTGTTACTTGCCATGTAATCCATAGTTATCATTCCCAAGGTTTAGCATTAAATTCACAATATTCAGCAGGGAACCTGAATGGTATAGCTGTCAAAAGGCAACCGTAACTATAAAGTAAACATAGAGAGAAGCATAGTATAATCTGCTTTGAAGTATTAATAAGACCTCCCAAAGGATACATTTTCCTGTCACAGAAAATCACTATGATCAGCACCCATACCTTATAGTGATTGTAGGATTATTTTACTCTGTTTTCCCCTGCTTCCTGCAGTGCAACTTATTGTGTGAATCATAGATTTCTCAATAAACACCAGACGAAAATAAAGTGGTTAGTGTTTTGTTTCATGTATCTCATGCAGTACATGTAATTTTCTACCGTTACTGCATAAAAGTGAAACAAATTCCTTAGTGAAGTCTCCTAAAAGCCCATAGTTAGGTATTTTACTGTTGTACAGCTAATGCACGAGAAACCATCTTAGTTATTTCTGCCAAGGATGTGAATCAGTGGTAGAGGGGATGTTTTGCACACAAAGCATCTCAGGTCCATCATTTGGCCTCTCCCGTTAAAAGGATCAAAAGGAGCAGGGCTATGGAAAATGCCTGCTTGAGACATTTGGAGGATTCCTACCCGTCAGAATAGATGGGCTAGATCAGGAGCCGGGAATATTTGGCTAGACTATAACTGCCACCATCTTTGTCCATTGGACATGCTGGTGAAGGACATGCTTTATGACCTCCTTATCTGATGAGATCCTTGGAGCAATAGAGATGCTTGAAAGAGTCAAAATGACAGCAGGAAAAATCCCTTTATTTTGTCATGACAAAATTCGTACAGACACGCGTTTGCCCAATGTCTGCCCCTGAATTCTGAGCGAGCCAGCTTTTTATACATTTGTAGAATACAATACCACCTGATTTCTTGTAAACCACCTGATTTCTGGGAAATCGAAAGTTATAGTAAGTTCCTATTACCATGTAAGGTCTTGGTTTCCCTCCTTCCTGCAATCTCCCTCCTCCCTGCCATCTCCCACATCACCACGGCCATGTGCATTCCTGAGTTTGCTTATCTCTTCACAACCTTCAATAATAAACATTTGAGCCTGTTCCATCAATGCCAGCCTTGTTCTCCTGACGGACCTCTCCTTTCTAAGAAAGGCCTTTGGGGGGGGGGTTGCTATGGCCCTATACTGGCTGTGCCTGCATCCAGGGCCCTTGACAGGCTGCTGGGAGTTGAAAACATCTGGAGAGCCACAGGTACTAACAGTCAGCAGGGCAGCAGAATATACATGAACTGGCATTGCTGCGGCTTCCCAGCAGGGGAAAGCTCGTAGCAAGGTTGGGGGTGGTGCAAATGCACCAGCAGAGTTGACCCAGTGGTCCTGCCAATGTGTTTGCACTGCATCATCCTCACTGCTAGATTACCACCTCCCCACCCACCCCACAGTTAGTATGGCAGCTTTATATGTCCCCCCCCCCCAAATCTATTTCCTCTCTCACATTTGTTGCTCTGTGTCTGAATAAGCTGTTGTCATTCTCTATGCACGTAAACAGTCAATGTGGGCCAACTATAGATCAGCCTCTCAGCCAATACCTGCTGCTTCCCCCCTGCTGCCTTTATGGTTTTGCCGACTTTCTCCACTCCATACTTGCTCTGTTTTGACCTTTGTAATGTCCTGATATTTGTATATTGATGGTGAGTATAAAAATCTGGCAGCTAAGTGGATGGATAATAGTTGTTCGCAAAGTTGGTCAGAGTTTCTAGGACTGCAGGGTGAGAAGACAAAAGGAGGCTGTAAAAAAAAAGAGAGAGTTTGCCTGCCTCTAATCCTTCAGCAACACACTTATTGGCCCAGCTGGTGCTATTAATATAAAAAGTACCTCTTGCAGAAGCCCACAATTGCAAGATTTATGTCATAGTAATGACTGGCTGTTTATCACCTACCTCTCTGCTGCTCAGCAATGTAGCTAAAGTATATTAGTTGTCTTTCAGCAAATGTTTGAACTGACCTGAAGCATGTACTCATTTTACAATACCCATTTCAGAGGACAAGTTAACACTATGTCAATAATTACTTCAACCACAAGCCTTGTATGCACATGCCATTTTAAGCACCTTATTCATGTCTGCAGGAATGCACCACTTTGAAAAATGAAACACCAAAGACTAAATGAAAGGCCACTTAAAGCATCTTATTAAGAAGAAGTTTGGTTCAGCTGGAACTCTGTACATGTCCTGGAATTATGTGTTTATTTTAGCTTTGCTCTGAGCAATGAGCATGTACAAGTTTGGGCTCCTCATCTGCACTCATCCTTAGTGACTTGACCTCCTTTCCATTTCTTATACATGTCACTTGAATGCCAGATTCTTTGTCCAAAGTCCTTCCTGTTCTTGCTAGTAACCAGGAAAGTTGCCATTTTATTTTTTTTAAAAAATGAAGGAAGAGAAAACAAAACAGTCTATCGCAAAATGTTAAAATCCTGTTTTGGAAGGGTCAATACTATCATGTGTGTTGCGTCACATGAGATCCCAGCTGCAGAATAGAGGATATGATTAGGAAGTTTTGTGAAGATGTCAACGAAATAAATATTATTAAGGAGTAGAAGTTATGCTAATTTCACCAAAACAAAAATGTTTAAGTGAGGTCTTTTGTGAGCTAAAAGAGCAATCAACCATAGATAACTTCTATTTCATCTGCCAGCAACCTTTGTGTGTGGCATTGAGAGAAAGAGTTTGAGTGTAAAATCTCACACATTTGGATTTCAATGAGGTAATTGGAGGCCTAATTGGGCTAGCAATTACAAATGCTTTGCCTCTGAACAGTTGGCTGAACTTAAAAGCTGTGTTTTAAGTAGGAAATTGAACATAGCATTAAACATACTTTAATTTGCCACATGCTTTGAAATATACAGGTTGAAACATGCATTAAATTTCTATTTTGCTTTATAACAATGGTTAATAGCCTTTGGAGGTTTGGAACACCTCCTTTTAGATGTCTGGATGATATATAAAACCTCTTCCCCCTTCTGTCTTGACAATAGTAATCCTGATTGCTTATGATAGACAGGTGTCATGCTTTCATCTCTACGTCCAATTTTTTCATTTATGGCTGTGATTATGGATGGCCAAGCCCATAATCTCCACATTTCCATATCAGTTTTTAGAAAAGTCCTCATGAAAGCTCATCAGAATCATTTCTCTTAATACTGTATATACACTTGTATGCAATTTCCCTTAATATGGAAGCAATTTCCGCTAATATAATATATCTTTGTATGTTCTTTTTACTAATATGAGCATTTCAGTGCATACTTTGTCCTAGTATATGCATGTCTTTGCACATTACTTAGTTGGAAAGCTGCATTACAAAATTCAGAGAAGTGCAAATTTTGAAGGCCGACTGAGTTTTGGTTCATGTAGTAGTGTTTCAGAAATTGAAAATTAGGTAGAGTTGCCTTTAGATGCATAGAGAACCATATTTTCCCCCCATCCCTAGATACTATGAGCATTTTCCTCTAATCTGCTCTAGCCATTACCCTTCCCACTCCTTTGGAAAGCCAAGGTGCCCTCTTTACATAACTCTTGCAGGAAACACTGATTTTTGGCTGGACCTGTAAAATGGGTACAAGTAAGGGGATTTTATTGTTTCTCTGCGGGCTTTGCTTTGCAGAGAATTAGCTGCCAGTTCAAAACTTCAAACAATTTGATTTCTTAGTAGATAGGCAGCGTACCGCCTCTCTCTGTTGTCATGTTTGCATTTCCTGACTACAATCATTTCCAGCTGCAAGATGCCAACATTACACCTCTTACCAACATTGTCTGCGTTGAAAAGAAGCTTTAAAAATATTGCATGCTTTAATGATCCACTTCTGGTAGTGAGGACCGTGAGGTGGCTGAAACCAATCCTTTGCCATGCTGGCAATGATTAACATACAAAGGCCTGCTCCAGATGTGAGACCTTCCTGGAAAAAATATTACCCTGTGAGGCTTCCTTCAGCTCAGGTCTCCTATACATTCGTGGGTTTACCAGAGACAGTAGTGCTTTGGCAGGCAGCTGCACTGTCATGCTCTACCAATGCCTTGTCACAGCATGGCTTCAGGGTATTGCAGGAATGTTAAAATGGTGGCTTCCTAACCACCCAACACTGCCACTTGGTAGATTCAGTGGGGAAGGCAGGCGGGTGGGTGCTCCAAAATATATGTGAGCTCATGACTAGTTCACACACAGGCACACACTCACAGGGCAAAAACCATTAAGGCACCTTGCTGGAAGTTGTTTTGCCTATCAAGCTTTAACTTGCAAGAGAAATTGAGTTGGGGGGGGGGGATGACGATTGACTTTGGAATTTTAAAAAGCAGAAAAATAAAGCTCTAACGTGAATTGGTCAATTTATAAAATGCTTGCCACTGCAACGGTCCAGCAGAATAAAAAACCTCAACCCATAGGCCCAACCCCCATGTTCTCAGCTCAGCCAGAGATGTGTCAGTACACCTCCCGCATCCCAGCTGAGCATAAGCCCTGAAAAGGGGGAGGGGTGTTCTGGAGACATAGGAGCCAACTCCTAGGGGGCTGAGTTCCCTTTGCCCCCAGTAACATATTTGAGGGGTCTGCCCTCTCCCAAAGTAGACGGGTGCTGCCTTTCAAATGGTGTGCATGGGTCACATCCTGTGATCAATTATGCAGGACAGGGCTTGCTTGTCTGGGGATGTGGTTGGGGTGGGACCAGAGAGAGGGGACTTAGGCTGGATCCTAAGCCTCTTCAACTCAGTCATGTCACCTGTCTACCCAGCTTATGATAAGCCAGCAAAAAAAGTAGTGTAACTCAAAACACTATTTCAAATGTTTGTTTTCCCCTCTACCAAGCTAAGGCAGCCCTGCTTCTAAGTGGAGTTTGAATCTAGCATAATTTATACCAGCTTAATTTATGCTAGGCTTGTTATTGTTTTTGCCAGCTTCCCTCAATGTTCCGAGATTAACTATAAATGATTGTTATATATTTGCCCCCCTTTTTAAAAAAAGTTTAAAGTGAAAGCCTTCTCTTCCTTCTCAGCGAGGAAGTAGACATTTAAAAAGCCAAAAATATCTGATTAATAGGAGTCCTCAATAGTAAAACTGTAAAAAAAGGAATATGCATTTAATTAACTTCTTAACAGTGTATTCTATCATACAATATAAGAAATTCCTGAGCCATATCCTCCAATGCTGGTAATTAAATCACTGAGCTCTAATACAGACAATACAGGGAGGAGTTCATTATAAAATCTCCCTGTGCAAGCCCCACTGAAATTTCCACCCTTTGCTAACAGTAAAATTGGAGGGAGGTTACTTCCAGCCGGGTCTGTGATGGAAATAAAGGATTAAAACCTGCTCCCTTGCACCAATGCTTCCTTCTTTCTTTCTTTTGGCAGCTTTTGAGTTGGATCCAAAGTTTGAATCAGAGGCCCAGTGGGTTGAGTTTGAGAGGGGGGCAGGGCCCAGGAGGGGGCCATTATTCCTGTGCCCTTTCTCTCCTTTCCCCAGCTGTGAACAGTGGCATAGGAAGGGGAGTGCGGTGGCTGTGGTCCACCCGAGGTGTCATCCCGGAAGGGAGTGACAAAATGGCTATGGGCTATGTGACGCGGTGGCTCGAGCACCTGCAGGCTCCACACTGCCCAAAACGGCAGTGTAGGGCTTGCATCTGCCCGCTGCCACTCCCTCAGCCACCCCACAGCTGGGGGGGCATGGCGAGGCTTGATGCTGTGTGAGCTGCCCCAGCTCGCCCCACCCAATGGTTGGCTTCTGGGCGGAAGGCGCAAGCGACACTCTGTATCCCTCAGCTACACGGCTGCATGGGGGAGAGGAACCAGCTACAGACTGCAAACAACAGGAGCAAAGCATAGCAAACAGGTCTGCAACCAACTACCCCTCTAAGAAGGCTTCAGCTGGGGCAATGTGAAATGGGCAGCCAAGTGGAGGGGTGCTGTGGTCCCGGGCCCAATTTTAAGAGGGTGTGCAAACAGGCGCCCCCACAGCAGGCGCCTTCATTGGAGCCAGACTCTGCTCCAGAAGGAGCTGTGCTTCGGCTGCGGCACTTGTGCCTGGCGCAGCTCTGTGGGGCCCGGGTCAGGCCTGACCCGAGGAAGGATAGCAGGTGAGTGGGCGGCAGTGCTGCCACCCACCCTCTTCAGCCCCTGCAGCAGCTCTACCACCAAGTCACTTCTGACCCGGCGGCAGAGAGCGGGAGAGTCGGCGGCAATACTGCTGCCCACCCTCCTTGGCTGGTGAGGCACTTCCTGCCTGGCTGCAGCAGCTCTGCTGCCAGGTCAGACCAGAGCAGGAGGAGAGTGGGCAACAGCTTCCCTGCCCCTCTCCTAACCAGCGGAGGGCGCCCTCTGCTCCCCGCCCCACTGGGGGTATGCCCTGTGTGCCCGCCCCGGGACATGCTCCGCTTCTGGCTGTGAACTGCTCCCTCCTTGCTTAATTTTCTTTGCACAGCACATACTTAACTGTGGGATTTGCTCGTACAAGATGTGGAGATCTGGCCATCAGCCTGGGTGGCTTAAAAAAAAAAAATTAGATAAATTCAGGGAGGATAAGGTTATCAGTGACTACAAGCCACAATGGCTATGTTATACTGTCAGAGTTAACATGCCTCAGAGTATCTGCTGCCGGAATCACAAGAGGGATACAGTGGTACCTCGGGTTAAGTACTTAATTCGTTTCAGAGGTCCGTTCTTAACCTGAAACTGTTCTTAACCTGAAGCACCACTTCAGCTAATGGGGCCTCCTGCTGCCGCCGCGCCGCCGGAGCACGATTTCTGTTCTCATTCTGAAGCAAAGTTCTTAACCTGAATAACTATTTCTGAGTTAGCGGAGTCTGTAACCTGAAGCGTATGTAACCTGAAGCGTATGTAACCTGAGGTACCACTGTATCGCCTCATGACCTGTTTGTGGGCTTTTCCCTGGCATTTGGCTAGTCACTGTGAGAACGGGTTGAGCATATGGCTTGATCCAGCCAGGGCTCTTCTAATGTCTTTATGTACTCACTAATTCTCTCTCCCTTCCCTGTTGCTGAGCTGCTATGGGCTGGCCAGGCAACCCAGCAGGCAGCAGTGGTAGCAATAAGGTGGGATTTGCTACTCCAGTGGCACTGCAAGGGGCGGGAAGTGGCTGATTTAATTCCCCCACATTCATACCCTCCAACATGCTGATGCAGAAAACTGGGATCCGCAACTTCCCAGCCGCACTCCAGTGTGAGTCATGGGACCCATGAGAGATCACAGAGCCCCAAAATGCACATTTTGGGGGGCTCCGTCATCTTGTGCTCTCAGCACAGTGCCCCCAAAAGGGACGTCCCAATTTTATTAGGACGGTTGATGGGTGTGCATGTTTGGCTTTGATATAGCATACCCCAGGTGACCAAAGAGAGATGCTATATAGGGTAGGGATGCAGTTTTGTGCAGGAATTGAGATGGTAGGTCACTGCAATCCAGCACACCTCTCAATAGCAAAAAAAAAAAAAATCTAAACAGAAAATAGAAAAAAGTAGTTTTGCCATGATTTCATAATCCTGTGACTTCCATGCAAGGTAATGCTTACAGCTGTTTTATTTGATTTAAAAGGGGAAATTAGAAATGAATATGAAAATTAACAGTAAAATCAATAAAGAACCCGACTGTGATAATCTGATAGTGCTTCCCCCATCTGCTAGAAGGTTTGCAGGCATTTGGGATGGACAGATGTTTCAGTTAAAATATGCAGAAGCCCCCTGTCTAAAATCAGCAGTTTTATTTTCAATAACCTTATTTGTTTAAATTATGGATTTATAATGTGTTCGCATTCCTGCGTGGCATAAGGGAGACAACAATTTCCTTCCAAACAGAAATGATATTTCCTTCCCTTTATGCCCAATGTTCAGAGGTGAGTGCAGGTGTTTATGTAGCCAAACTGGCACCACCCAGGCACAAAGGGGGCAGGAGTGGCTGCAATTTCCCCCACAGTGTTCCTGGAGCAATGCTGCTACTACTACTGCTGCTGCTGCTGCTACTGCTACTGCTGCTGCTACTACTACTTCATCATTTGATCACCTTCCACACACATATCAAGGCGGTGTACAAAAGGCAAATAAAACCATTTAAAAAAAACCATTGAAAACAAGACAGAAAATAACAGCAGAAAATATTTAGAAGCAATACAAAATAGGCTCCCCATGTCACAGATGCAGTCATCCAATTGGGAAAGCTTGTGGGAACAAAAATGTTCTCAATAGCTTCCAGAAAGCACAAATAGTGGGCATTTGCCGTATCTTAACCGGATGCTGTTCCACAGAACAGGGGAAGCCCTGCTCCAAGTTACTGTGGGGTGAGGTTACTGTGGAGAACTTTGGAATTTGGCGAAGAAGCAGTGACCTGCTGGGCGTATAAGGGATACACAGCATCAGTCTGAGAGGGGCATTGTGAAGAGTTTGCTAAAAGCAGCCACAGGCAGGTAGTGAGAAGAGGATCTCTGTTGCTGCTCTTTGCCACAATGGCACAAGTTGGGGGGGGGGGAAATGGCTGTCACTGATGCCACAATGCCATTACACACACACCCTGAGCCTTTTGAGGAATGTTGTCCCACTCCCCCCAAACAAAATCTGCTCCACCAGTTTTCCAGCCAAAATTCAGGGATGGACTTTGGTAATCTTTTGTAAAATGGTCCTCTGTGCGAGACCAAAAGATGGGTGCCACCACATGGATCTTCTCAATTATGAATCATCTAAATTTTGCATCCTCTTTGTTCAGCACTGCAAACGTTCTCCAGTGAAGAAGAAGAAGAAGAAAAGTGACACAAAAGTTGCCTGGGGCATTTCCGTTCTTGAGGCAAAAAATTCCAAATGATTTCTCCCAAGATTATATAAATGTCAATCTGTTGACAATACCCTATAATGGTTCACCCAGCCAGGGCAAGGCAGGTCCTACCATTAGACACAATGAGACAGCTGTGTTAAGAGGATAGCTCTGACCCAGGGCCATGCCCAATGCATTTTGCTTCCCGAGACCAAGATGGAATCTACACACATATAAAAAGTGCTGGGAACATGCTTTTTTAAAAAACATTTTGAAAAAAATACATTGAATCTTGCATAGCTCACTTTCGCCATCTAGAGTCACATTTGTATAGTGCACTTTACAACATATTTAAAAAGTTTTATTTGCAGCAGTGTAGATGAGTTCTAAGGGTGGCGCTGTGGGTTAAACCACAGAGCCTAGGACTTGCCGATCAGAAGGTCGGCTGTTCAAATCCCCGTGACGGGGTGAGCTCCCGTTGTTCGGACCCTGCTCCTGCCAACCTAGCAGTTTGAAAGCACATCTAAGTGCAAGTAGATAAATAGGTACCATTCCAGCGGGAAGGTAAATGGCGTTTCCGTGCACTGCTCTGGTTCGCCAGAAGCGGCTTAGTCATGCTGGCCACATGACCCGGAAGCTGTACCAATAAAGCGAGATGAGCGCCGCAACCCCAGAGTCGGCCACAACTGGACCTAATGGTCAGGGGTCCCTTTACCTAGATGAGTTCTAAGGATCAGATGCTGCCCTCCCAACACCTCCATTCATGATAAGGAAGCTGATGAGGCTGGCAGTTAAATCTTTCTTCAACACGAGCTTCAACATCGCCGTCACCACATCTAAGGGAGACAGGCATGCTTAGGGGGTTCAAGGGAGCCTGCCCAGGTGGTGCAAATCTCCCCTCCCACACCTCCTTGCTGCTACCTGCCCCACTGCCATCAAAATCTAATGGTGTAGTTCTTTTTTAAAAAGAAACAACCACACATTTTGGGAGGATATATAGAGCAATAAGAGAGCTCTCTGGCAAAATGCAAGCAAAACAACCGGCAAATTAAAATGGCCGTAAAAATAATTAAAATGTAATAAAAACTAACAACAGCAACGTTCTCAAATTTCCCCAAAGGCTCATCATAATAAAAATGCAGGGTGTTTTTTTTTTAAAAAAAGAATCAGTTTTCAAAACTTTAATAGCGTAGCTGCTGGCTGGGCCTATATGGTTAGGTAGAAAAGGGGAAATAATATCCCACAAACATCAACTACTATTTTCCCATTGGGAATAGCCACCTCAGCAACTGGTAAAAAAAATGGCTCTGGTAGTGAGAGATCCACATGTTCATTTTTTTTCCTGCTGTAGCAAACCCTAATAAATCTGACCCCAGCAAACAGTTTTTTTTAAAGACTTTTTATAGAGTTTTACGGGTACCTGCTAAAACCCCTTCTGTGCCAACACCCCTCCTCACCGCCAGGTGTAATCAAGTCCAATGAGGAATGGTTGAAAGAGCTGGGCATGTTTACTCTGGAGAAGACAACATTATTGGAAAGAGATGGTTGTGGTTTCCATGATGCTGCTGGAGACACTGAGCACAGGTCTGAGGTGAGGGCAGCTCCCCATGACACCAGCACAGTGGCTGGCAGTCATCTTAACTTGCTTCTTTTATACTTTCTAGACAGAGTGCTGCAATCAGACTGGCGTTTCAGACCGTTTCACCTACTGCACCCACCTCTTGCTTGTGGGATTTCCACAGGCATCTGGTTGGCCACTGTGACAAAAAGTATACATTTTCCTACATAGGAGATACAAAGCTTTGATTCCTGAAAATGCAAAAGGTGTCCAATATTAGAAGCGACGGCAAAGGCAATTAAGCTGTCAGTTTTGGTTTTTCTCAGCTTTACATTTTGCTAATTGATACTTAAGTTTTCTACAACAATTTGCAATTTCTAAAAATAATAAGATCCTGGTGAAAATTCATCAGGAATTTAATGTGAATTTCTTCTATTAAACATATTTTTATATGCAGTTTTGACTAATGTGTATGTGTATATTTGCAGTAAAATGTATGTTATTTTCAGGAATATATCCATTTTTAAGCACACTTTCCTCTAATACATGCATTTGTACACACTGGTTGGAGAGCTGCATTACAAAATTCAGGAAAGTGCCAATTTAGGATGATAGCTGCGTTTCAGTTCACATATTGGTTTGAGAAGTACAAAGTAGGTAGCTTCTCATTGAAATGCAAACAAAATCAACCCCGCCCATCCCTACACATGAAGTCTTCTGTAACTTTAAAAAATGAATATTCCCCCTCCCCAAGGCTTTCCCTTTTAGTGCACCATTTCCTTCCATTTCAAATACTTTTTCTTATTTTGCCTTTGGGTATTTCCCCTTCTCTGCAGTACCACAGTGTGGATTTCCTGTTGTTGTTTTTTAAAGGAGGCAACAGATAGTTCACCCCCTGCAAAATTATCCCATATGCAGCCATTGTCTCTTCCATTCCATTGGTATGGTTATGACATTACTGCTGAGGATGGGGACTGGTGCTGCTGTAGAGCTAAGAGGAAAACGGATCTCATTTCACTGCAAAAAACAACAACCCTCAATATCAATCTATTGGCTGATTTAAGCATCACATAAGCATACACTGTATTATGTTTAAAGAGCAACAAAAGTCAATGCACCAAATGATCCAAGGAGAAACTAGTATTGATTTAATCTTCTCCGGGTTGTTATAATCAGAACGGAATAAGCCAATGTTCAATTAACATGCAGTGTTACATTTTCTAATTGTTCTGTCTACATACGTTAATCTTAACCAAGAAATTAAATATTGACAGATTGTTGTTGGAAACACAACACTTGTAAACAACCATTGCACAGGTGTATGCATATATGCAAATGAGGTTGATTTCCCTGCCCTTATAGCTTTCTTTCCTTTCAAAGCATTACTCCAGGGTCAGCTCCTTGAACGGAAACTACCAGGTATTAAATATGTGGCACTTCCTTCCTACTTTAGCACATTGTACTTTCCATGAACATCTATTTACATAATTTTTTGGGGGGGGACAGCCTAGTGGCCTAGTTCACATGTCACATTAAGCCATCGTTAAAACAAACTATGGTTTAATGGGAATGAGTTGTGTGTTGTTGCATGTTGCTTCACTCCTCCCCTGCTGCTGCTGCTGCAACGTCAGGGAGAAAACAAGCCATAGTTTAGCTCAGAGATCAGCAATCTAAGGCCCATGGGCTGGAAGCGGCCCATGAGGGTCGCTTGACTGGCCCATGAGCCACCCCCGAACCGAACCGAGCCGCCCGCTCAGCGAGTCCCCACCCACTGTGCTAAACCGGCGCAGCGTGGCGCAGGGACTCTCTTCTACAGCTCCGGAAATAGCTTCTGCGCATGCCCAGACACCGGAAATCGCATCCGTGCAAGTCTGGGGTGCTGGAAATCACTTCTGCACAGGCGTGGTTTTCGGTGTCTGAGCATGTACAGAAGCGATTTCCGGCATTGCAGACGTGCAGATGCAATTTCCGGTGTCACGCTGCACCAGCCCGGCCCACGGAGGATCTCCGCAGGAATGATCTGGCTGATGCCCCTGGTTTAGTTTGTCATTATATGCGAATCTAGGCTTGTGGTTTTTAGTCAAAGCACATGTGGAGGCCAACATTTATTCTTGACTGGCCACTCATGATTTATCTGGGAAACAAGCTATGAGTTCAGGTTCACGCACAATGTGTGCTCAGTAGGCCCACATGCAATGCTTGGCATGGACTGATTCATCCATCTCTACAGTGAGTGGGAATTTCATGCAAAATAAGTCCTTATAGCCAAGTACTTTTATAGACAAAGGAAGGCTCAAATAGTTATTTTCTTTCTTTGGGGAAGCTAAATAGGTTTGAAAACCTCTGCTCTGCACCCAGTCTCGCTGCTCCCAAACAGATCATGTTGTTATAAATGCTGTTCAAATCTTCATAGCCATTTGTGACACTTTATCACATTTCCAATTGGCAATTCACATCACTGAGAGAGCATTAGAGATTTCTCATATCTAACACTTGATGGAAGTGTAATGTATGAGGCATATTCCCCAACAGTATGGATAGCTGTTTGGAGCTTTAGGGGTAAAAGCAGAATTCTCTGCTAGTGTTGACCTTGGTGATTGATGCTCCACAAGTGACTTTGCCAGGAAGACGGAGAAGGAGAGTTTGCGCCAACATCCATCAGAGCAAGCAAAAACTGCAAAGTTTTTTGTTCGTTTTAAAGTGCAACATGTAAATAATTCCTTGTCAGTCTTTTAATCAGCATGCATCCATAGTCTAGATGAGCTACATGGCCATTTCAAATTGGCCCTGAGCATCTAGCAAAGATTTTCTAATTTCCAGCTTCACTCCTTCAGGCACGTTGAATATGGTCTACCTAATTCAGGTATTGTTTCTGCAGAGGAGTCTATCCTAAATCAATTAGCAAGGCACTGATGTACTCTATACAACATTTGTTGTTCTTGCATTATCGGGAATTGACTTAATTAGGAATTCACAGTAAAAAAACAACAACACTTTCCTGCTATTTTAATACTAAACCATTACATGAGTTGATTGAAAACATGGTCATAGGCCATAGCAATTTAATGTGCAATGTGATACAATGAAGTTTTCTGCAAAGTAGCATTTAAAAAACCCTTCTAACTTATTTAAGGACTTTCAGCAATAGACAATGCTATTAGGCTACGTTGTATAATTACTGTCACTGGAGGATATAAAAAGATGTCCTAGAAAAAAAATAATTAGTTTGCCCAAGCCTTTGGAGATAGTTAAAGTAGGATTGCCTAACAGGCCTAACAACTGGTATTTTACTGGTCCACTCAGTACAACTGTGTCCTTCCACCAGCTAACCAGCACTGGGGTCTTAAAAGTCAGTCAAATTCAGGTTCTACTAGAGTCTATTTTCCTCCTATGTTTAAAAGGAGTTAAATGAACATGCATATTGTGGGGAGCAGTATTGCAGTGCCAGGCTCCATAGGTGATCGACAGACATTTGCACAAAGGGATCTTTCCATGCAATCTGGAACACTGCAAAGGCAAGATCCTAGCACAAGTGTATGCAAAGGGGCCCCTAATCCTGGAGAGGCCCTAGAGAAGAGTCTATGAGAAGAGGCTCTCCATTTAAAGAACACCAGCCTAATTTACCAGTCATTGACTTCAATGGAGTCAGGGGGTGGGGAGACTGAGCTTCTACGAGGGCTTCTGAACTGGACTCCTTGGAGTCAAGAGGAGGGCAATGCAATCTCCCCATGCTGGAAAGATACCGGCACAACAGACATCTCTTGTGCAAGTGCTTCTAGATGAGTATCTACATCTGGGGGGTGTCCCTGAGGATGACTTGTCCAGTTTTGAATCCCTGGCCTCATCTCCTGAAGAAGGAGAGTCTGACCTCTGGTCATGGCAGAAGCATATATGCAGGGTTTCAGAGAAGTCTTCTCCAGCCCTACCTAGAGATTCCACTGGTGGAACTTAGGGCATTCTCTCGCTGAGTTGTAGAAACAGAACAACTTATCTAGATTTGGGTTCAATTTCCTCCTGCAATGCTTTTCTGGTAGGTCAGAAACAGTCCTTAAATCAATATAATATTCTTTCCCCTACTGTACAGGGGAAATTACAAAAAAAAGTAGAGACATCACCTTGCCAACAAAGGTCCGTATAGTAAAAGCTATGGTTTTCCCAGTAGTGATGTATGGAAGTGAGAGCTGGACCATAAAGAAGGCTGATTGCCGAAGAATTGATGCTGGAGTGAGACTCTTGAGAGTCCCATGGACTACAAGAAGATCAAACCTATCCATTCTTAAGGAAATCAGCCCTGAGTGCTCACTGGAAGGACAGATCCTGAAGCTGAGGCTCCAATACTTTGACCACCTCATGAGAAGAGAAGACTCCCTGGAAAAGACCCTGATGCTGAGAAAGATGGGGGGCACAAGGAGAAGGGGACAACAGAGGACAAGATGGTTGGATAGTATTCTCAAAGCTACCAGCATGAGTTTGACCAAACTGCAGGAGGCAGTGGAAGACAGGAGTGCTTGGTGTGCTCTGGTCCGTGGGGTCACAAAGAGTCGGACACGACTAAACGACTAAACAACAACAACAACAACAACAACTGTACAGGCACTATTAGATTCCCCGTGTGTGTTACTCTGTCCAAAGACTGCACGGTGGAAGCATGAATCAGTCCACAAGCTCAGAAGATTAGACACAATATTCACATCATCACCATTTCTCCTGCAATCATGAGGGCTAGAAACCTATTTTCAAATGGATGCTGAGGTTGTGTTTGCCCTCCCCCCCCCTTGGGTTACTTAAAAAAAATATGAGCAGTGGTTGCATGGGAACAGAGGCTATATACAACCAGCACACAACTGTTGTTAAAGCAATTGCTATTCTTTGTGGATAACCCGAAAGCCAAAAGCTCCTGGAGATTTCTAGCCCACCAGCTGAGAAGTGATGCAGACTATAAAACATCCTATTGGGGATCAATCCAACAAATCAAGAGTAGTGCATTTAAACTGTATATTTGTCCATTCAGGCATTGACCAACCGGAGATTGTGGAGGGATAAGCTGCAAGTAAGCTTATTGCTAGTCAGGCTGATGCCATGAAGAGCACATTGACTGCAGCTTCAAAATCATTCATTGGAGCTCACTCTCTCAAGCAGCGGTCTGTTGGGAATCTCTCTCTGCGGCTCCCGATGGATATAATCTACTACATCAAACTGAACAGTCTTTCAAGCTCTTCTCATGCTCTTTGTGGATGAGAAAAGTTGGGGCAGGGATGGGCCCTGATCCCAGTTTCCTTTAGTGTTGATTCAACCTACACGGTTTTCAATTTCCATTAATGCTGCTAGCGCGGCATTCATGCCTGATAATAATCTATGAGTTGCAACCAGGAGTGGCTGAATCTCAGTTTCAGAACTTCAGAGAAGTTTTGGATTCTCTCAGTTTCCTTTTTCTTCCCACCTTAAATTCGGTTATTCACGTAATGTCTCTGACAGTGAAGGCAGAACATAGCCATTGTAGTTCAGCCACCATGGTCTAGTCAACCAGAGTTTCTTCTTCTTACTATCCAGCAGTTAACCCCCGTCCCAGGCCCATTGGCAACACAAAGGGCCCACCAGAGGTTGGTTAGACAAGGGCCCTCTCAAACCTGTAAGGTCCTGGCTACAACCAAACTGAGTAGAGAACCTAGTGGACTGCACATTGCCCAGGCAGGAACATTATGTGACCCATGAGAGTAGCAAAATGACTAGACTGTACAATTGTGATGGGACAAAATCAGGTCAAATCTTTACTGACAGCAGGCAGCGTAAGGGGTGGCATGGTATTGGGACCCAGGATCAGTTCATCCTTTCCCAAGCCCCATATTGATGGAATGGATCCACCAGATTCGAACTGCTCCAGATTTGGCCAATGTTGAAATTTGCCATGGTGCAAGCCAAGCAAGCAAGTTCTCACTGGGCAACCAGGGTGCAGATTCCTTTCAGGCAGATACCCCATGCTTGGGGGGTACTGTGGTCAAAGTGTTGGTGCTGACCTTTAAAGCCCTAAACGGCCTCGGCCCAGTATACCTGAAGGAGTGTCTCCACCCCCCCTCGTTCTGCCTGGACACTGAGGTCCAGCGCTGAGGGCCTTCTGGAGGTTCCCACATTGCAAGAAGCAAAGCTACAGGGAACCAGGCAGAGGGCCTTCTCGGTAGTGGCGCCCGCCCTGTGGAATGCCCTCCCATCAGATGTCAAAGAGATAAACAACTACCTGACATTCAGAAGACATCTTAAGGCAGCCCTGTTCAGGGAAGTTTTTAATGTGTGACATCTTAGTGTATTTTTGGTCTTTGTGGAAGCCGTCCAGAGTGGCTGGGGAGGCCCAGCCAGATGGGCGGGGTACAAATAATAAATTATTATTATTATTATTATTATTATTATTATTATTATTATTATCCTCACCCCAGGCCCCTTATAGGGGCCCCCATACTATGTTGAAGTAAACACAGCATAAGGAGTCTCTATAGTATATTGTATTTTAAAATGGGGTTTCAGAGTTTTTAGGGGGTTTTGAATGTTTTATGTAGATTTTCAATTTCATTGTTCTGTATGGGACAATGACAATAAAGGTATCGTATATCGTATATTGATCCTGCCCAATGCCATTTCTGTCCTCACACAACCTGATGTATTATGCTATTTTATAGGCATAGTTATATAACTAAATTCAACGTAGAAATGCAAAGCTGCTGTGGCTTATCAGTGGAATCTGGGATCAAGAAACATTCTTCTGGCAATGATAAGGGACCTAATTCTCTGGTATATATTGTGATTCCTGTATTGTGTATTGATGTATTGTGATTATTTTACACATCTTTCTTATGTGCATTTCTGAAAAGAACAAGCATGAATGTGGCTTAGCAGGCTGCAAAGCTCTGCTCAGTCTCTAAGAGAACAGAACACATCCCAGTACAGAAATTTAATAAATTATGTTGTGTCCCTCAGCAAAGGGTAGCGAGAGGGATGAAGCAAAGTCACAGTCATTAAAGCACATCTGCACTAAACCGTTCACTTCTGAAGAGATTAGAAATTATCTGCATGGCTGACAGGGAAAGGTTTATGCAAAGCAGGGGACCTGCAGTTACAACATCCAGTCTGACCATTCTTACAAGCAAGCTCAAAGTAGAATTGTGCCCTGTTTCTCCTGAAGGTTCATGACACCAATACCATGAATTTTAAACTTCCGGAATTATACTAGGATTGTGATGCTCCCCTGGGAATCCAGTGGCACAATAAGTATGAACTCAGGAGCTGCCAAATATAGTAGGCTGGAGTGCTAGGTAGTCTGCTGTGTTGTTTAAATAGGTTAATCTTCTTGATTTGGTCACTTCTGGCAGTTTAGGTGCAGGGAAATAAAGTTTGGTTTAGCCTGGTGATACCCTTTAGGTATCTTTCAGGTTGACCTCAAGGCTCATGTCTTAGACTCTGGAGTTAAGGAGGTGGGAAAAGAGCTTCCTTTGAGGCCAAACTCCTGCATCCACCTGGGGTTTTGCACTCCTGGGTGGTGGCAGCTAGGCAAGGCCTCCCTTCTCACCTTCATGGGAGCCATGCCCTACGGTAGTTTCTTAGGCAAGAGTGGGTCACCCAATGACTGTACAGTGGTACCTCAGGTTAAGTACTTAATTCATTCTGGAGGTCCGTTCTTAACCTGAAACTGTTCTTAACCTGAAGCATCACTTTAGCTAAGGGGGCCTCCCGCTGCCGCCACGCCGCCGGAGCACAATTTCTGTTCTCATCCTGAAGCAAAGTTCTTAACCTGAAGCACTATTTCTGGGTTAGCGGAGGCTGTAACCTGAAGCGTATGTAACCTGAGTTACCACTGTAGTTATCCGGTTATGTTAGTTTCTGCCCCGTAGCAACCCCCGCCCCGCCCCCCGCTGATTCTAATTTAAGGCCTATATAAAAGTGGCCTAGTCCAACTCCAGCTTATGTCTCTGTCTCTATGTTTGCCTATAGGGACGCAACTAGCACGCCAGTTTTCTATGAGCAAACATATCCCTTGGCATGTGATTGGTGAGCATTCTGCAGCTGAAAGTGGTATTGTTCAGGACATGCTTTGCAATTTGGGTCCTGTTGCAGATGAAGCCCAGCCCTTCAACCAGCCTCTGCCAACCTGGTTCTTTCCAGATCTTTTGGGCTAGACCTCCCATCTGCTTCAGCCAGTACAGTCATGTTGGCTGGAGCTAATGAGAGGTCTAGTCCAAAACATATGGAGAGCAGCTGGCAGGCAAGGGCTGCTTTAGACAATTCCCACTCTTCAAACATTAAGTGAGGAGTTGAAAATGAAAACTTGCCTTCTGAGCAGTTTCCAGCTCCCTGACATTACTCCTCAGCTGCAAATTTCAGCCTTGGCTGTCAGATGGTATAATTTAAAAAGAACCCACTTAGGTGGCCCTTATCATGCAAACAGAGCTAATCTGCTTTACCTCTTTTTAGCTCAGCTTGCCATGCATATCCTTCCAGAATAATATGCTTCAATAAACTGAGCTCTTATGAAAATGGAGTCAGATTACAGAGAATTACTTGCTCCCCCACCCAGTATCTCCAAGAATTCAAATTAAGTACTATAAGAGCAGCAAAGTACACGCCCGCTTCACATTTGCACCTATTTTCCCTAACAGGGAAGCCTTCCCTCCCCTGAAGAGAAAATTAGATCAGCTTTCCTATAAAATTGTGTGCACATAAGTGCTAACATTTAGAGACTGCAATTAAACAATCTTTTGAGGAAGCGCTACGTTTAGGAAACATTGATGGTCTCTCCTTCTCCAAAAGTGCACAGTGCATGTAAGCTTCATTATCACAAGGACTGTATGAACTCTTGTGCATCAAACTAAACAGGTGTAGGCTCTTGGCAGCCTGAGAATCCCAGCTTGCTTGCTTGATTACAGGAGCTGGGAGTCTTTGTGTTTATGAGTTAAGCTATATCAGCCAAACACTGTGAACTATAGTGTTTTCATAGAATCATACAATTGTAGAGTTGACAGATAGCCACCCACCCTCTGCTTAAAAAAGTAAGTATTTAAGTAACTATTTACCTAACTTACATTCATTTCCGTGTAAAAAAAACCCCACCAAAACAATGTGAAAATGTAATTACATATCATTTGTGGACTTTAAAATAAACAATGTGTGATGGCCTGGAATTCAGACTCGGAGGCTGAACCTGAGGAATCCCAGCCTGCACAGGAGTCCCTGCCTCCAGAACCAGCTGAGCCGGGGCTGGGGCTTGAGCCTGAAGGGTCCTCACCTGTGCTGGATCCTCAGGTGCAGGCACCAGCTGAGTCTGCTCTGGCTCCTGAGGTGATGGAGGACCCATTGCCTGCAGGTGCTCCACTCTCAGCCCCGTCAGGGGAAGCTGAGGTAGCCTCTGGGTCCTGTAACCCTCCAGCCTCTCCTGAGTTGCAGAGGCTCAGGGCAGAGAGGTGGAGGGAACTAAGTTCTCGCAGGAGGAGTGCTCGCCTCCAGGCCAGGAGAGGTGAGTCACCTGTGGACCGGGGCCGCCCTATGCCTCAGGGCAGATAAAAGCCAGCCAGCCCAGTCCCAGGTTGTGGGAGCAACATTCTTGGTAGCCTGTTCCTGCCTGCACCCTGTCCTGCTATTTTCCCAGAGTTCCTGACCTCACCCGACTCCCTGTCTTGGACCCCGCTTCAGCTTTGGTGGAGAGCCTCCATACCGCACCCTCGACCTCGGACTGGACTCGGACCTCACTGCATGATTAACCCTCGGGACCAGCACACAATGTGAATGAATACCGATAGTATACACTTGACTGATTTCCATTCCTGATCACAGGTGTACTTGTGAACTGCGGCAATTTCTGCTTCCTTCCCCACCCCCCTTTTTTTGATTGGAATTCTCCAACCTCCCTACGTCTAAGAGAATAGCTCTGAATTTTATTTTATTTTATTGCTTGTTTGAAAAAAAAGAAGTCTTTTCATTCAAAATATTCTGAACTAAAAATTCATCAGCAGATGCTATAATGCTGACACTGCCTGAGAAGGTTGAGCGGTACATTGGTTCTTGCGTACAAACAAATGGAAAAAAGCCAGTATTTTACTGACACTCAACGGTTGAATGAACTTGCTATACATTGCCTGCTCTTTCCTGTTCTGCTTTCAGGTTCTGTAAACACGAGTTCTTTTTTAGAGGAAGCTTTAAACTCCTGAAATAAAGACTCCAGGGAAATATCAGAGTCTTGTAAAACCACGGCAGGTGGGTTCAACCATTTTTTTTTTTTTAAAGAGCAAGCCTGTCTTCAGGAATGGCAAGGGGGGTAGGGTAAGTACTGGCAGCTAGCTAATGAAACTCTTAAAGATACTGGCTAAGAATTGAAAATCAGGCTGCAGATGGTATTTTTAGACAAAAGACCTTTTCACAAGGTTGGGGAGGGTGTGAATGTGGAATTATTCCTTAAGCATCGCCTGTCGCCTGTCTTAATTTCCATTGCTTCTCAGCCCTTAGCACTCCTTAACTGTATGACAGATTATTATTTTTTATATAAAAAAGATTAAATAACAAGTGATCCATATTAATGAATTCCAAGCGGTGTAGAAAAATAAGACGATTTAAGGGCCAGTTCAAAATGAGGCCGTTAACCTAGGAGTTGGTATGGTACATTGATGCACAGATTTCTTCAATAACTATTGTCCAACTTTCCTTTCAGGTTGGAAGTCCTCACCAACACTCATTGATGAAGCATCTGATTCCTGGTCCCTGACCATAACATGTGTGAGACACAGTGTGAATACTTTCTAAGCTAGCACTGCCTTCCTCCAGGTGGAGTTATGCCATATTATCAACCTCTTCTGCGAGGTTCTCTGATTTCAAATAATATGAAGGGGAAGCCTAGGGGAGTAGCTAGCATGCCATATTAGTTAGGATCCAAATCTTGCATCTGTGTCTTCTTCCCTCCTGGAAATTAGAGGCTTTGCAGGGAAACAAGCTCTGCAGCACTATTCAAATTAGTGAGGCAGGGTTTCCTGAGGTGACACTGATGAGCCCTGAGGGAAAGAGAGACAGTTTGAGGGCAAGAGAAGAGAGGTTACCTGGTCCACCTGCAGCAGTATATGCCTGGATGAATGTATATGAATGGCACTGGAAGGAGAGGATGTGAGTCAAGGCTGGCTCAGAGGCCATTTCACTATATGCTGGCTGGGGTCCATCCTTCAGTTTGGACTTCAGGATAAAGAAAAACTAAAAAGAGATTGGATCTCAGTCTCAGAGGCTGTGTGAAATAGTTTTAAGAGGCCCCTAAATTAAGCTCTATTTCACCTTTCCCGTCCATCTCCCAGTGACATTTGTCATCAGGACTGATCTTCTTGCCAACCAGAACTTTCTTCACACTGAGAATTATAGCACAAAGCATGAATCCAGAATCCTCTGGAAAATATTGGGTGTACAAATCTTCCTGCTGGTTAGCCTTTTATTTGCTAAATTATAAAATGCCAGTGAATAAAGTAATTTATATACTACATTGCTGATGCATATTACAGCGCTGGTGTATATACAACCTTTTCCCCCAGCTTGACTTATTATTTGAGGGCATGATGGAGAAATATCATAAGAAATTAAAAGTCAGGGGGATTAAATAAATCAGCAGTACCATGTTTCAGAAAGAGTAAAAGAAGGTATCCTTTTAACATGAGTTTTAAAATTCACTCAGAGCCATAATGTTCCCTTTTGGCCTGAAATACCCATATGTCTTTTGCTAGCTATGCCTGTTTCAGCGAACATGTAGAGAGCTTATGCTTGTCTAGAGTTCCATAAATATTGTAGTCCCCAGGAATGAGTAATGGAACAGTGTCTTCCCTCATTTGCTGTATCTGCATCTGGTCATATTTCATGCCTATTATCAGAAATTATCATACAGGCTGCTGAATGTGATGAAAAATTCAAAGGTTTTTATTTAAGGCATGTTTTTTTCAGGAAGCTGTAGGTCAGGCACTATAGATTCATAGAGGTCGCAAGAATGTATAAAGGGAAGATCAGTGAGTGAGTCAAAAAGGTGGGATGCGACTGAAAGGAGTTGGTATCTTAGGAGCCCTTGATCCCCCTCAAAGAGCCCCCAACAAATTGCTATTACTTTGCAACAAACAATTTTAAAATTCTCTTTTTTTTCAAAAATTTCAATTGATTTTCCAATTTTTATAAACACACAAACAAACATAAATCCTTAGTCCACTCTTAGTAACATTGTTAAGTGACTTCCTCATATCCGCCTGGCTGAATTTCAATATATATCGTTGTAATAGTTTTCCAAAACAAGTTTCTCATAAAATTTACTTACTCGCTTAACATCTTTCTTTTCATCTTTACTTCAAACATATTATTCTATAACATCACATATTTAAATCCTAAGCCTGTTATTTGCAAGTATTTCTATTTAAATTATCTTAGCATGTTTAAGTAAATAGTCATTGAATTTCATCCATTCCTCCTGGTACTCCTCCTCCTTCTGGTCACGGACTCTTCCGGTCAGGTCGGCTAGCTCTGAAAAGTCCATCCTCTTCATCTGCCATTCCTCCACTGTTGGCACTTCTTGTGTTTTCCAAAACAATTTTAAAATTCTCTTTTTTTATACTATTTTTTATTAACAATTTTTGTTTGAATCACAATACCAATAAAACATTACAATATCACATCTCTTAACATAGATCTTTTCACTTCTTTGGACTCCCTCGCATCTCCCGCTCCTGCGTTCCTGGTTATAACTTTATTCAGCAAATTTATCCCCTTATTTCTAGTCTTCATATCTAATTTTCCAATGTTATATCTCTAATTTTGACTATCATTTTATTCAAATCTTAAAAAGTTTAGATATAACCAACATATTCCAAAATTTTTATCATTTCTTAAATTTGTCTTATCTTCATAATTCACTTCCTTAAACTCAATGGTGCCAAGTTGTTTGTACTCTAGCATCCTTCTTAACATTCATTCAATTTACAATATTTTTGTAAATAAATCTTAAATTTCTTCCAATCTTCTTCCACCGTCTCCTCTCCCAGGTCTCGGATTCTGCCGGTCATCTCAGCCAGTTCCATATAGTCTATCAGTTGCATCTGCCACTCTTCCAGTGTGGGTAGATCTTGTGTTTTCCAATGCCTAGCGACAAGTATCTGCTGTTGTTGCATACATAAAAAATGTTCGATCCTTCTTTAACACATTCTGGCCGACAATACCCAAAAGAAAGGCCTCTGGTTTCTTAGGGAAGGTATACTTAAATACCTTTTTCAACTCATTATATATCATTTCCCAGAAAGCCTTCACTCTAGGGCAAGTCCACCAGAGGTGAAAGAATGTTCCTTCGTTTTCCTTACACTTCCAACATTTATTATCAGACAAGTGGTATATCTTTGCAAGTTTGACTGGGGTCAGATACCATCTATATATCATTTTCATAACATTTTCTTTCAAAGCATTACATGCAGTAAACTTCAACCCAGTAGTCCACAACCTCTCCCAGTCTTCAAACATAATGTTATATGCAATGTCCTGTGCCCACTTTATCATAGCCGATTTAACCGTTTCATCTTGTGTATTCCACTTCAGCAGCAAGTTATACATTTTTTAAAGTACTTTAGTCTTAGGTTCTAACAATTCCGTTTCTAGCTTCGATTTTTCCACCTGGAATCCTAGCTTTTTATCAAGTTTAAAAACTTCTTTAATCTGAGCATAATGTAGCCAGTCTCGCACTTTGTCTTTCATTTTCTCCTGACTCTGCAATTTCCAATTATCTCCATCTTTTTCTAATATTTCCCAATACATCGGCCATTTGGCCTCCATATTGAGTCTTTTCCGGGCCTTAGCTTCCAATGGTGAAAGCCACCTTGGAGTTTTATTTTCCAATAAGTCTTTGTATTTTATCCAGACATTAAACACTGCTTTTCTGACAATATGGTTCTTGAAGGTCTTGTTGATCTTAACCTTGTCATACCATAAATATGCATGCCACCCAAAAGCATTGTTAAAACCTTCCAAATCTAGTACGTCAGTGTCCTCGAGAAGTAGCCAATCTTTTAGCCAGCAGAAAGCTGCGGCCTCATAATACAACTTTAAGTCTGGCAGGGCAAAGCCCCCTCTTTCTTTCGCATTAGTTAATATCTTAAACTTAATTCTGGGCTTTTTGCCCTGCCAGACAAATTTAGAAATATCTCTCTGCCACTTCCGAAAGCACTCTGTTTTGTCCACAACCTGCAAAGTTTGAAACAAAAACAACATTTTTGGCAATACATTCATCTTAATAGCAGCAATTCGGCCTAACAAGGAAAGTTTCAATCTTGTCCAACTTTCTAGATCTCTCTTAATTTCTGACCAACATTTCTCATAGTTGTCCTTAAATAAACTCAGATTTTTTGCTGTTATATTTACCCCTAGGTATTTTACTTTTTTAACCACATTTAACTCTGTCTCTTTCTGAAACCTTTCTGACTCTGTAACTGTCAAGTTTTTTTTCCAAAACCTTAGTTTTTTGCTTATTTAATTTAAATCCCGCCACCCGACCAAACTCTTGAATCAATTGTAATACTCTTTTCGTACTAGATTCTGGCTCCTGTAATGTCAAAACCAGGTCATCTGCAAAAGCTTTGAGTTTGTACTGTTTCGCTCCGACCCGTATTCCTTCAACCAACCGGTCTCCTCTAATCATGTTCAAGAGCACCTCCAGGACAGAAATAAATAACAAAGGGGAAATAGGGCAGCCTTGTCGTGTTCCTTTTTCAATTTTAAGCTCTTCTGTCACCACATTGTTAACTATCAATTTAGCCTTTTGTTCTGAATAGATTGCATCTATCCCATTTTCAAATCCCCGTCCCACTCCCATCCCTCCCAAATTTTTCTTCATAAATTTCCAAGAAATGTTGTCAAAGGCCTTCTCCGCATCTATAAAGATTAACACAGCTTTTGTATTAATATTTGTTTGCAGAAGTTCCAAAATGTCAATAATGTTCCTTGTATTAGCAAACAAATGTCTGCCTGGGAGAAAGCCTGCCTGGTCCTTATGAATTACTTCATTTAAAACTTTTTAAAATCTGTTTGCTAAAATGTCCGCAAAGATTTTGTAATCCACATTTAAAAGGGAGATGGGACGGTAGTTCTTAAGTTGTGTCTTTTCAGTTTCTGATTTAGGTATCAACGTGATGAAAGCCTCTTTCCACGTTTCCGGCGCCCTTTTCCCTTCCAAAGTTTCGTTGCCTACCTCCATCAATGGTTGTATCAGATAGTCTTTCAATGTCTTATAATACTTGGAGGTAAGGCCATCAGGTCCTGGGGATTTGCCCAATTGCATGTTCTGGATGGCTTGTTCAATCTCTTGTCTTGTTATTTTGGAGTTCAGGATTGATCTGTTATCTTGTGACAGTTTTGGTAGTCCATTCTTTTTCAAAAATTGTTCTATCTCAACCTCATCTTGTGGCCCTTGAGTATACAATTGTTTGAAATATCTCTGGAAACACTTTCCAATCTCCTCAGGGTTCTGTATATTTCTTCCTTCAATCTCTAAATTTGTAACTGTATTCATTTTTTGTCTCTTCTTCAACTGCCATGCTAGCAGTTTCCCACATTTATTCGCCGATTCAAATGTTCTCTGTTTCATTAATTTAACTTTCCACTATTTCCTGATTTATCAATTTAGAATATTGCGCTTGGTGTAGTTTAATTTCTCTCAGGATCGGCTGTGACTTCGGTTTTGTCCTTAATTTCTTCTCACATTCTTTAATTTTCTCCAAAATTCTATCTTTTTTCTCATTTTGTGTCCTTTTCTTTACCGCATTCTGTTGTATCAAGAACCCCCTCATCACCGCCTTACTTGCATCCCAGATGATTCTTTTTTCCACCGTAGTGTTCAAATTTATCTTGAAATAATCTTTCAAAGCTTTTTGGGCCTTCTTAATGATCTCCTGGTCCCGAAACAAATTGTCATTCATCTTCCATCTGAAGGAGCCGGTTGGTAGTAGTCTCATATCCATCTTCACAGCATTATGGTCGGAGCAGGTCTTTGGGCAGATTTCCACTTTTTTAGTCTTAGGTGCCAGACCTCTAGATATCCATATTTGATCGATTCTTGTCCATGTCAGTTGGGCTTCAGAAAAGAATGTTCCTTCTCTTCCCAAGGGGTTCTTTGTTCTCCAAATATCAATCAAGTCCATATTGTCAGTTAGTTCAAAAAAGGTCTTTGGTAGTCTGCCATCCTTTGTTACATTTTGACTTTGTGACTTATCCATGTTGGTTGATACGACCCCATTCATATCTCCCATCATGATGATGTTGTCATAGTCCAGATAATCCAGCATGCTCTCGTGCAGCTTCTTGTAAAATTCCGATTTCCCCTCATTTGGTGCATAAATTCCTAATATTAAAAACTTCTCTCCTTGGTGTTGTATCTCAATTGCCAAAATTCTTCCTTGTTCATCTTTAAATAGAAATTTTGGTGATAGGCTCTCCTTTGCATATATCGCCACTCCTCTTTTCTTAACTCGGTCCGAAGAGATAAATTCTTGGCCTAATCTTTTGTTTATTAACACTTTTCTATGGAGCCTAGTCACATGTGTTTCTTGCAAGCAAACAATGTCCAATTGTTCTTTTTTCAATATGTGAAATATTCTTCTTCTTTTTTCCGGGGAATTGGCACCATTAATATTCCAACTCAAAAGTTGCAGAGACATCCTGAATAAATCTGTTATTGCTCTGGTGGTGGTATCTTTTTCTCTGAATCTTCAGTTTCCGAAGGTGGAGTTGGTCCAGGTCTCGGGGGTAGTTCAAGCCCTTTTTGAAGGTCTTCTCCGTAGGCAATCAAAAAATTGTCTCTATCTTCAGGTGATTTAATTTTAACCTTCTTCCCTCTGAAAGTAAAGGATAGTCCCTGAGGGAATTCCCACCTGAATATGATTGAGTTGCTCCTCAACAATTTAACCAGTTCCAGATAGGTGGATCTAAGGTCCAAAAGTTGTTTCGGGATATCTTTGTAAATTTCAGCTCTCTTGTCCGAAATGTCCAGTGACTTTCCGTAGTGTAGGCCTAGAATTTTGTCTCTTTCCTCCTTCAATCTCAGGGTTATCAAGCAGTCTCTGGGCTTGCCTTTACTCGCAAACTTTCTGAGTCTGAAGGCCAACACAATTTTAAAGTCCTTTCCTTCTTCCAAAGGCCAGAATTTAGAAAATTCTTTAGTCAGGAACTCAGTTAAGTTTCCTTGTTCAAGTTCTGGTATCGCCCTCAGTCTCAAATTATTCTCCCGGTTCCGCAGTTCAATCATAGACAAATACATCTGCTGCTCCCCAACTTGTTTAGACAGTGGCTTGACCTCTTGTTCCAAATCTTCTACTTTTTGATTAGTTGCCTCAGCCAATTTACGGTTTTCTGCAGTGGCATCTGATAACTGTCCAATTGCTTGTACGTTCTGAGCCACTTGATCATTTATTTTGCTTAAGCTGGCTGCGTTTTGGTCGATCTTAGCCGTTTGTTCATCAACTTTCTTATCCAAAGTTTCCAATTTTTCCAGGATTTTCTCTAAGGTTGGGCCTAATGCTCCTGCAGCCATATCTTCCTCTTGTAATTGCTCAGTTTCTTCTTCCCCTGCCACCGGCAGAGTAGGAACAGAAGATCTACGTGCCTGTGAGGCTAAAGCTAAAGTTGTTTGTCTGGTTCTAACTCTGGCGTCTTTTATTCTTGCGCCACTCATGCCAATTTTATCTAGCAATCAAGGTCAAACCAAATTGTTCCCATGGGAATACGGCAGCCCAGAGAGCAAACAGTCAAAATAAAGGAAGGGAAAGAGAAAGTAAAATTAAGTCACGACTGTAAGTCCAAAATCCTCTAGAGGGAGCTCATAATATCTTAAGGAAAGAAGCGAATCAATAAGGTTCAATAAATTCCAATTTAATTTCCAGTAGCTTTCAGTTAAATTGTATTTAGCAGAGCTGGTATAGAAAGTATTACTTTGTCTCAGGCAAGTGCAACAGTGATGTTTCAAGGTAGCAAATCCACAAGCACTCAGATTGTAACAAGTCCCAATAACAAAATGTCAAAATCTGCAATCTGACAGTTCTGTTTTTTAAGCAGTTCCAAATGCCTGGGTTTCTCAGTAAGGTATAACTTCAAAGAAAGGAAGAAGTTTAGCACAGTCCATATAAAGGATAGATCCAAAAGTTTGGTTAAATCTTCACTTCACACAGAAAGCAGTTCCAATGGATGCATAGATCAGTCTCTCCTTAACACCCCTTCAAAGGCTCCAAATGTCCCAATCTTTGCTTTGATGTTTGAGCAGCAGCGGAAGAAGGACTTCCTGTTAACGTCACTCCGCTTTCAGCCAGATTTAATACAAATTTAAATTCCAATTCCCCTTTTACTCACGGGTTGTTACTTTTTAAATCAGTCTTTCCAGGAAAAAAGGTCAGCGCTCACCAACAGCGGCTGTGCCGCTTCACTCCGCAGGAGTAGCGATCGACTCACAGCGCCGCGGACCCCCTCCACGTTCTGGAGCCCCTTACGGGGTTCCTTCTGCGTTTCGGGAGCCGCTTCTGGCACCCGCCGAGTCCCAGGACCACAGGCTCTTACTGCCTGTGGGTTTCTGACGCGGGTCTCCGCTTCGCCGTAGCGGAAGACCCGATCTCCGCGGAGCTTCCCTTTCACTAAAGGAAAAGGACCGCCATTGCCGTTCGCGCCAACAATTTTAAAATTCTCACAACTCATTCACCCTCTTCAGGTGTTCACATCCAGGGTTAATGAAACTATACACGTGAGACTGCTCACTAGCTCTGCCTGATCATTGTTCACTCTGCCAACAACAAGTTGGGAGGATGGATATATAAGGCAGAGCTTATATATGAACTTCTGAATGCTCTGTGTGCTTTTTTAGAATCCTGGGAGGGAAAAGATCTGATTTCTAAAAGATGTGAGGAGCCTTCATAAGTGCAAGAGGCTCCCTGCTTCAGACAGTTGCCTTCCAACTCATGGAGTGTGAAAATTTCAACAATGAGATAGTAACCTAGTGAATGGATTCCTATGCTCTGCCCCATGTTCAGTTAACACTGGATGTCAACTAGCAACTATATGGTGCGTAGAAATACACCCATTTCACAGAAGAGCAACTATAGACTGAGGGGGAGACAAGCAAAACTAAGGTAATAAAAAATGCCCGTGGTGACCACATATTACTCAAAAAAAAAAAAAAAAAGGACTGAAAGAGGACAGAGATTTGCATAAAATTTGCATGTGCCAGTTTATATGTCTAGATGCACATTTAGAAATAATTTCTATTATTTATATGGAAGTACATTATATCTCACCATGTGAGGAAGACTGTGTCCAGGTGGCCTGGGTGCCTGCTCAGTCTACTATACAGGTACTAACTGTTGATGGGCAACTTGAAGGCCCCTGTTCTCCTTTCTAAAGGTTCTTTATCTTTAAACCAGGCTTAGAATCATAGAACTGTAGAGCTGGAAGGGAGCGCAAGGGTAATCTAGTACATGTTGGAGTGTTGTGGGTATCAAGGAGTTAATACTCTGTGCTAAGTGGAAATGCTGACTCAGCAGCATGTGATGAGTCAGCATCACGAGACATAGGGTGTTGCCTAATTGGTCTATAGCCAGCTAGTATAAAAAGGTATGGTTGACTTCCCCACTCTGGCTTCTCTCCTGTACGCAATTCCACCTGTGTGTGCTGATTCCTGAATGTAAGAAGACTACTTATAGTAATGAATGTAAGAAGACTACAATAGGAGTATAGCATCTAGATCAAGGGAAGTACCATATTTTTCGCTCTATAAGACGCACCAGACCACAAGACGCACCTAGTTTTTGGAGGAGGAAAACAAGAAAAAAAATGTTCTGAATCTCAGAAGCCGGAACAGCAAGAGGGAACGCTGCGCAGTGAAAGCAGCAATCCTTCTTGCTGTTCTGGCTTCTGGGATAGCTGCGCAGCCTGCATTCACTCCATAAGACGCACACAGATTTCCCCTTACTTTTTAGGAGGGAAAAAGTGAGTCTTATAGAGCAAAAAATACGGTAATAGTGCCACTGTATTCTGCTCTGGTCAGACCTCACCTGGAGTACTGTGTCCAGTTCTGGGCACCACAGTTCAAGAAGGACACTGACAAACTGGAACGTGTCCAGAGGAGGGCAACCAAAATGGTCAAAGGCCTGGAAACGATGCCTTATGAGGAACGGCTAAGGGAGCTGGGCATGTTTAGCCTGGAGAAGAGGAGGTTAAGGGGTGATATGATAGCCATGTTCAAATATATAAAAGGATGTCACATAGAGGAGGGAGAAAGGTTGTTTTCTGCTGCTCCAGAGAAGCGGACACGGAGCAATGGATCCAAACTGCAAGAAAGAAGATTCCACCTAAACATTAGGAAGAACTTCCTGACAGTAAGAGCTGTTCGACAGTGGAATTTGCTGCCAAGGAGTGTGGTGGAGTCTCCTTCTTTGGAGGTCTTTAAGCAGAGGCTTGACAACCATATGTCAGGAGTGCTCTGATGATGTTTCCTGCTTGGCAGAGGGTTGGACTCGATGGCCCTTCTGGTCTCTTCCAACTCTATGATTCTATGATTCTACTTTATGATGATGCAAGACTGCAACTGGAATAAAGTACAGCTTGAAGTACAGCTTGACTCCTGACTGCTTCATACGGGGCTTACGTACATCACAACAGTCCCAACCCCTGCAATGTAGGAATCTTTCCCCCCAGTGTGGGGCTTGAACCCTTGACTTTGAGATTAACATAAGGTTACCAGTTGTCTGCATTTCCTGGGGACAGTTCCCAGATTTACAAATCAGTCCCCTGACAAAATCCATCTATTTAGTAGGAAGTTGAAAAGTGTCCCCAAATTCATTGGAAAAAATCTGGTAACCTTAGATTCAGTCTCATGCTCTACCAACTGAGCTATCTCAGTGTTCAGTCAAAGAACTCTACAAATAGAAGACACCTTCAAATAGAGGACTGTCTATAGAGGGTTGCTACCTGCACCCAACAATTGCACTCAGTGTACGCATTCCGCTTGGAACTTTTCCAGCGCTGTGTCACTGCAAAGAAGTAGCCATTAATTTGAATGGGCTGTATGTTGAAGAAAGCTTGTCCATTCTTTTGTAATGAGAGTACAACTCCCACCCTGGAAATATATTATACATTCTGCAACAGACAGCATGCAAATTAAACATTTAAGCAAATGCATCTATTAAAAAAGCTGAGGAAGCAGGATGAATATGCAATATGCAATTACTTATTGTTATTAAATAATGAACTCCTGCGGTTTGTTTGTTAGTTGGATAATGTCATTTGAAATATTCCCCATGTTCCTCCCAGAACATTTTTAATAGGAAGGCATAAAGGACACAATGGAGTGCCCAAGAGTTTGCTTTTGCATCTCCATGTCTGCAGGCGACACTACTGCAGAGCTGAACAGACAGGAGAACTATAAGAAAAAACGTTTGCTTGCACAATGCACTCGCCTTAATTTTTCGCTATTATATTCCCCAAGTCAACATATATTTCTCATTCCCTGCTTTGCCGTTGGAGACGTGGTAGACTTTCTGCTTTGTAGGCATAACTGTTTGCAATAAACACATTCCATCCTTTGGTTTCCTTGCTCAGCAGAGCACCTGACGGAGGTAGATAGCTGCCAAGATTAAACCATATGGTTTATTCCGCCAGTGGAAAACTATATAGATGTGCAGTACCTAAATATAAAAATGTACATTTTTCTCAGATGAAGAGAAATATGCATTGTTGAAAGGAACGTTTCCAAATTAGATGTAGTGTGTCATGTATGAGCCTTGTGAAAGTAGCTTGTCAAAGCCTCTTGTTTACTATCAAGGATGATTTGTGCTCTCTCCTGGGCTCACAGAACCGGAAGCACAAGTTCAGTGAGCCAAGGGAGAAGCATGCTTCCTCCTTGATCCCACCAGATATCTTTGCTCCCATGATCACCACAAAATCTGTTACACAGTGTAAAGAACCGGGGACTTGGACCAGGGTGAAGTAGGTATAAGGCACTGGGCAACTTGAACTAAACTTGGTATTCTTCTCCCCTGCCCCACTGGGACAGCTCTCAGCGGCCACATTCACACAATACATTTAAAGTACTGTGATACCACTTTAAACAGCCACGGCTGCTCCCAAAGGATTTTGGGAACTGTAGTTTGTTAGGAGGGCTGAGAGAGTTGTCAGGAGGTCCCTATTCCTCTGACAGAGCTACAATTCCCAGAATTCCCTGTGAAGAGGAGACTTGGAGTCTCCTAACAACTCCCAGAACCCTTCACCAGCTCCCAAAATTCTTTGAGGGAAGCCACGAGTGTATGAAGTGGTATAAAAAATTTTTTAATGTATGTTTTAAATGTTGCCAGACTGAAGGTCGCCTAGACCATATAACACCGGTCCTGAAAGATCTTCACTGGCTCCCAGTACGTTTCCAAGCACAATTCAAAGTATTGGTGCTGACCTTTAAAGCCCTAAATGGCCCTGGTCCTGTATACCTGAAGGAGCGTCTCCACCCCCATCATCCAGCCTGGACACTGAGGTCCAGCGCCAAGGGCCTTCTGGCGGTTCCCTCACTGCAAAATTACAGGGAACCAGGCAGAGGGCCTTCTTGGTAGTGGCACCTGCCCTGTGGAATGCCCTCCCAGCAGATGTCAAGGCAATAAACAACTATTTTACTTTTAAAAGACGACGGAAGGCAGCCCTGTTTAGGGAAGTTTTTAATGTCTGATGCTGTATTGTTTTTGATATTCAGTTGGAAGCCACCCAGAGTGGCTGGGGAAACCCAGCCAGATGGGCAGGGTATAAATAATAAAATTATTATTATTATTATTATTAGGAACTACTGGCTTGATGATTAAGGAGATGAGGGACATAGCTCAGTGGCATGCATGCAAAAGGTCCCAGGTTCAGTCTATAGCATCTTCAAGTAGGGCTGGGATAGAATGCAGCCTGAAACCCTGGACAGCTGCTGCCAGTCCCTGTCAACCATTCTGGGCTGGACAGACCAATGGCCTGATTCACAATAAGGCAACTTCCTATGATTCTGTCATGGCTTCAGCACCAGTCATATAATGGCAAGAGAACAAGCTTCATGAGCTGAGCCAGTGCAGGGATCTGATGAACCAACATGGGTCTGAATGACTCTGTGTAAGTGCTACTTCAAGCTTGCCATCTCAGTTTGAGCAATGTGTCTCATTAGTTTCCTTCCCTGCTCTGGAACGCCATGGGGAGTGCTGATGCGGGGGGTGGGGGCAAGGCAGCGTACTTGGGTGCAATGTGTCACTAGGCTGGTGGCGGCTGGTGGAAGCTTGGCTTAGCCAGCAGAACTAAAGGGTGTGTGGAATTGCTCTGTTATTTCTCATTAGTTAGTAAAGAGTTTTAAGAGCAAATCCTGATGTCTTTAAGATGACCTTTCAACATTAAGATGAAAGAATTTGGTATAAAAAAAAAACCAAGAAAAAGAACACATGTGAGAAACAGCTTGGACTGCTTTATCATTCTATTAATAACTTCTTTAATCCAGGATATTGCAAGATAACAAAAGCTACTCCTTTAAGAGGACCAAAAAATAAGCTTCAGAAACTGGTTTTTATTGGTAGCGAAGGCAGGAACATCCACTCTAATAGAACAATTTAAATGCATAACCGTTAAAACAAATTCTTTAACTATTCCCTCCATGTTCTGACATTCATCATGTTGACTAGCGAGACATCACTTATTCATAAAATACTTGGTCACTGGGAAAAAAGGCATTTAAAGGAGGGGGAGGGAATTGAATGATTGCTGGATGGTCTATAATATCAGCATTTTCAAACAGAATTGTGTTAGAGGCAGAAGGGACCGTCCACTTTGTTTTACAGATTTCATTCCCTATTCTCACACATGTTTAATTTTTTTTGTTTTAAGCTGCATCTGCCTGGTGGGAGATCTGAGACTACATATTTTTGAAAAGCTGCTGGTGGGGGAGCAAATTAGCAGTGAAATTGTGGGGGGCCTGAGAAAGTTAGAATCAGTCTGCGAAAGCTTACAATTACGTTTTTCTGGAGATGTCACATTCTTTCCAAATGGGTAACTGTAATAGTCTCTTGAAGGAAAAAACAACATAGACTCTTGTGGCATCTTTCAAAGACTTTCAAGTAATATTCTCTGTTATTATTGCTATAACAGATGAATATCCCTTTGCCAGGCTCACCAGCCATGGACAAACCTGTATCTGAAGGCTGACTCGCCGCATCTCCGAGGACAACCAAAGCGTTTTGGGGACAAAGTAACTTTACTATGCCTTTGCCTTGTTCCACCCTGGGTGAGTCACTACCAAGCTTGGTCCTAAACATAAGCTAGGAGAGCTTTTAATGCTCATCTCAAAAAGAGAGATGCATGAGGAGGAATTAAGGTCTGAGCTTGAAAAACTTCTGGCTTACCTACCTCCTACGTTCTACCCATTCAGACAGCCCCTCTATCCCAGCCACCCTTCCTGCTTTCCCACATTGATAAACAGGTCAACAGCTATAGCTGCAGCAACCTGCTCATGGTCAGAGAGTTCTCTCAGGGCAGGACCTGTTGCTGGTGCACTGTATATTTTCTCCAATGGCTGCTATAGTGTTATTGGGGAACTACATTTCTGTACTGTAACTGCAGAGGAAGTAAAGATGAAGCAAAGTTTGGGAGTAGATAACAAAGCTTGTAGGGTGGTGGATCTGCAAAGACTTCAGTATATTCGCAGGCAGGGATACACACACACACCCACACACCCAGTGCACTAGCAAATCTGTTATTTGAAAGGAAATGCTCCCAGAGTCAAACCTGTTGGGGAAAGATTGATCAAGGGAAGGAGATTCGCTCAGCCTAATCATTATGTTTTAAGCCAGAACAGTCCATTATTAAGTGAGAAGTGAAGACTATTTATAAAGAGAAAGGGGCTGTGAATTGGAAAGCAATTTATTTGTGTCATCAAGACTCCTCAGATTTTAAAAGAGCTGTACCATATGCCTTAGACAGCAGCTCCATTTATAGCACACCAGCTGCTGTACTACACATTGCCGATGTAGACAGGGTCAAAAACTAGATTATGTATTTGGAGGAGATCATTTCTAAATATGTTTTTGATGCTTTTTTTTGTTAAAAACTCCTCCTTTGTAAAATGCTGGAGTATTATTTCAAATATAATCTGGTCATGGGTGGTGGTGATTTGTAGGTGCTTCAACCTGATGTGGACAGGATACAAATTAGTCCAAATCAGCCAAATTCAGTTCAGGATTTGGTTGAATCCAGTTCCCCACTCACTTTATCATGTGCTGCAAGAAGGAACCACATTGCAATAGTTCCCACACTGTCAGCATAATGTTAAGAAGTGGCCCTTAGTCTGTAGTTTACAAAGTTGGCTTGTGTCAATAAACTCTGGTTAAAAATAACTCAGGTGAACTCAGCTCTGGGTTTGGAGGACATGCCAAACCATGGTTAACTGAAACTGAAGAGAAAGTTTCTGATCTTATCTCATGAGTGCAAGGCTCACTGTGACACTTTCTTGTCATGCTAAACTGCAGTAATGGCCTTTTTGAAGGTGTGCTTGCAGCCCATAGCTCCAGTGCCTAGATATATATTGGCACACTTGTCAATCTAGCCATCAACCATGCTAAGCATCCAAGCACTGCACTGGGAACCTTGAACTTTTATTTAGTAGCCCTCAAAAGGTTCTTGAAAATATCTCTCCCCAAAAGAATTATTGAACTGTTAGGAATGTTATTAATATTATGGGCTTCATCACACTATTTCATATTTAGAGATCTATCACTGAGGTTTCTGACTTCGATGTGGCCAGTCTGAAACACTCATCCATCATCATTATGTCTTGCATCTGACTTTCCAGGGCTGTCCATTTTCATCATTTTTACTTTTGTTGCAAAATTGCACAGAACAGAAAGATGCCAAGGCTACAAGGAATTTTATAGTTTTAACCCCTATTTTATTACCTTTAATAGAAACTAACCAACACCAGTAAACCAAAGAGAAGAAGAAGTTCTGGGTTCACAGTGCCTGGAAGGAATAGCTTTTCATAAAATCCCTTGTAAGTTTTTATGTGACCCAGCAAAATTAGTTGTGTCTAAGCCTCATTCCATGGATTTCAACAGAGCTTAACTGAAAATCCATTTTGCTAGATTATGTTTGTGAAACAGGATAATGTGTTGTGCTGTTCAACTTTCAGTGGTGTGGGGTAGAAGTCATCCTTTTATAATATTGCAAGACTCAACCTCTTAGCAAATAATGTTGCTGTATTTTTTGATGTTTAAAATATTTGGGTGGAAGTCAACTAACTTTTACTTAAGAGTATACTTATTGAAATGAATAGCCTTAACATAGTCATGTCCATGAACCTCAATGGGTCTACTCTGAGTCTGAATTTGTTTTTTAACAACTGTAAGTCACTTTGAGACATTTTATGTAGAAAGCATAATAAAGAACTATCAGGTCACCATATTGATTCATTAAGTCCCAGGATAGCATACCAAAAAGCTTGGATATCCTATGGCACACTGACTCCCAAAGATTTTGCAAAGTTGCCCACTACAGCAGAACCTGACATTTGTCCATTTTGAAACGCATTTTGTTAATTTTGGCCCACTTCTTCAATCTTGAATCCTGATTCTGTCTTAGGTGGCACTGGCTACTTCTCACAGTGTGGTGTCATTTGCAGATTTGATGAGCATCCCCTCAATACCTTCATCCAAGTTGTTTATAAAGATGTTGAACAGCAAGAGGCATAGGAAAGAACCGTGTGACACCCTACTTGTCACTTCTTTCCAGGATGGTGAGGAACCAGTAGTGAGTACTCTTTAACCACCCTGAGATCTTGTGATAAAGGGTAGTGTATAAATCAGAAGAAGAAGAGGGGGAGGAAGAAGAAGAATCCTGATTGTCCATGGTAAATAGTCATATAGGGCAGGGATCGGTGACTCTCTCAATTTCTGTTTCTCTATGTTTCTACTTTTTCCAGTCTTAAACTCAGTTCACATCTCCACATCAGTTTGCTTGAAAATTTATCAGCATTTTTGTGTGAATTTCTCTTAGTTTACACATTTTCCTGTGCTATCTTGCCTGATACACACATTTGCAAACCAAATTACTCCAATACAATGTATGTTTCTACATTGTTTCCACTAGTTCAGGCATTTTTAGACACAGTGTAGCCTAGCCTATGCATTTTGGTGCACATAAATTCAGCTGGACCTGCACTGCAAAATTCGGGGAAGTGTTTCAGGAAATGGAAATTTGCCTTTAAATGCAAAATGGATTGAATTTCTGCCCCATCCCTGGCTGAAGACTGGGCAGGATTGGGCCATTACATTCCCCCCCTTAATATAATAATCAAGCTGAGTGTCAAACTCCTTTGGAGATAATCCTAGGTGGTCGTTTTGTCTACCCATCTGCAGCACACATGCTTTACTTCATTTGACTATTAGTTAACAAACACATTCTGAAATATTGTGATGAGGCCTACTGGCATCTTGCAAATCAGTTTATAGCTCTAGATATCAGCTGGAAGAACTAAAAGTAGTTATTTCCCGTAATTGTGAATGATATCAGTTAATTATATGCATGGCTAGTTAAGAAACCAGGGGCTATAAAATCATAGGATAATGAAAAGAACAGTTCTAATAGCTTTTATTTATTGCCTCTGCTATCACCAAAGACCACAACCACTATTATAAATGTATAAACAATACCAGTGAAGGCTTAATGCATTTTATCACTGATCTCCTTTGTCTGGGGCCTACCGAGAAGCTTTGTGCTCAATGTATTGTGTAATTAAGATCCTTTTTACTGGTTTGCAAAGCTGAGACTGTTATCAAATAATTTATGTAGGAAATGAACAGCAGCTAGTGCAGTAACACGCAATGTGGCAATAAGAATCCTGTAAATATTAGACACTCGTATTAATTGCTACCATGAGCAACTAGGCAAGCGGCTAAGATAGAAATGATTGTCACCCCAGCTTGTGTCTTGGTGACAATGAGATGTGTTATCAAGCTGTGATCTTCAGACATCAGAATTTTGATGCTGATCAACGGCTTTCACAGAAATGACAGAAATAGAAGCAGAGTATGCAGGGGCCATGTGATGCCAAATTATTAACCAGTTTTTAAAATGGGGGCAGTGTTACTGACTTACTGCATTTATATCCTGTACTTTAGTCAAAAATGCATTCTGAGTGGCTTACAAAAATCAGTACCTAGACAGATGCTTGTTCTCAGGTTCACAATCACACAAGGAAAAAAGAATGGGACAGAAGGGAAAATCAAGTTTTGTGTGTCTCATTACTATAGAACACTGTTCCTTAACTGGGTTGTTATGCCCAATACTCAGTAGCATCAGACTAGCTTGATTGATTTTTTGTTGTTTTTAATCCATGATAATTTTTCCTTTCTGAAAACTCTATCTGTAAGGATGAACTAGACATTAAAATGAAACAAAAGCAATCTGGGAATGCTAGGAGTCTGAGGGTACTTTCAGGTTACCTACTTAATGAGCATCCAAACAGATACGTTTTGAGGGAAATTAGATGGCATTGGTTATTTGATGAGCGTTTATTCTGATTTGTTGGTAGAGAAATTAGATGACGTTGCAAGTGTTATCTCACATTTTCCAGCGCATTTTCCCTGTCGCTTTCCTTATCACAAAAAGCCTGAACCTGCTGGGTTCGTTTTTAAGAGAAACCTCTCCTTTTACCTTTTAAAGGTGAAAGATGAAAGGGCACTTGTGGAACACCTGACCATCTCAAAAATAAAGTGAGCACCACCACAACAACGAAGAGCCCATCATTAAACTTTTCTCTCTCAGGTCAAGAATTTTTCAATTGCAATTTCTTTTCTCATTAATTCATGGTTAAAAAAATAATAATAAGCAGAAGAATTTTCAGCACAGCATTAATCATTGCCAAATCAATACTCTATGCCAAAGGGCTGCGATGCCATTTAAATGGCATATATAGTTTGACAAAAAGGCACATCTCTCCTAACTTGTGAAGCTACTTCAGATGAGTAAATACACACACGCACACAAATTTTCAGTATGCAAGACTCAAGCGGCCCATTTTTACTCACTGCTGTTGTATTATAGTAAAACCCCATGAAGAATCTTCAAGAGGTTTTCTATTTCCTCCAGGCAAGAGGAAGTGCTGGAAGCTTGGTTCAGCAGATCCCAGGTTCCTCTAGATCACTGCCAGTTGTTTCATAGTGGGAGTAGATCACAGCCTCTTGCAACTTGGACATCCCTGCTTTATACCATTAGCAAACTCATTCTCTAAGTATGGATTCTTGTGTAGCCAAAAAAAATATTATCCATGTACAGGTGAGTGTGGTGGTGGTGGTGTGTGTGTGTATGTTAGCCTGATTGAGGAAACTTTTTTGAAGTTCAAAAATGTTTAGAAAAAGTTCCAAAAAAACAACAACCATCCAGTTGGAGTATGCTAGGGGCGGGTATGGGAAGACTGCTGGATAGAGAGGGGAGGAATGGAAAACTGGGGAGGAATGGAAAATGTAATGGAGTATCCTGAAACCCAGTATCCTGACTGGCTGACCTAACCCTAAATAGGACTATTCTACACTGCAACATTTTCTTGCAGCTCCCATTTGTCAGGCTCTAAAACAGATTCTCAGAGTAGGACATGCCTTTCACAAACAGGCTCAGTGCATTTGAATAAACACTGACGAATCTCTTACTTAAATCAATTATTGTTCCGTCGGTGATGAATGAACATGGGCATTTGTGTCTGTCTCCTTTAAAGTATGTCTAATATACTTTGCATGGTATCTAAATTGGCTACTCACTCTCATATCTTGATCAGAAAATGGTGCCACACACCCAGATGCTATTAGTCATCCTATGTACACTGCTGGCATAAACTCCTTAATTTACTCATTTGTGAACTGTAATAGGAGGTTTTGCTTCTCGGTCACACACATGAATAAGAAACAACAAGGAGATGCATGGATCCCATTTCTTCTGGTTATACTTCCAAACAGTCTGACATTTCAGCACATCTCAATAGTCAGGTTTCCAAAGTGCAGCCTAAGCATTACTACTGCCTTAGTACTCATTCCTAGCATTTAAAATTCTCCCATTTCATTTGCAGCTCAATGTTCTTAATTTAAGCTTCTCACATCTTTGGTTAAATTAGCTGTCTCATTCTAATTAACAGTTTGTACACTTGAGAAATATAACCTCTTGTTTTAAGAGTAATGACTCTTTCCTATTCTCGCTGTCTACTTAATTTGTTCTGTGTCAGAGAGGGTAGAGATGGGAGCATTAATTACAGGGAAAGGTAAGTTTTCAACCTCCATGTTCAGCATTTACTAGGTGTTTCCTTGAGCAAAGATATCTTCATGGCTTACCCTAATGAGATCATCAAAGATCTTCTGCCATTTGTGTTGAGGTGTTACAGGTTATATTGCTAGGTTCAGCACATCACTGAAAATGTGGCATGGAAATTAATGGAAATGTTAACAACCCAGTTTTAGAAAGCTGCCAGGACAATGGAAGAAGTTCATGGAAAAGCCATCTCTCCTGGATATTATTGTCGTTGCCAGTGAGAGCAATCAGGTTGGTGGGCCCGCAGGATATGACCTCTGCAATGACCCCACATCTTTGGAGTTTGACCTGTCACAAGCTCCATGCCTACACGTTTGTATGCAAATACTCAATTTCCCCCCCATTTTTAGTAACATGGGAAGCTACTTTATAAAGAGTCAAACCATTGGTCCATCCAAGTCAGTACTGTCTACACCAGGGTTTGGGAAACCTGTATCTCCAACTGCATTTGGACTACAACTTCCATCATCCCTAGCTAGCAGGACCAGTGGTCAGGGATGGTGCAAGGTAAAGGTAAAGGGACCCCTGACCATTAGGTCCAGTCATGACCCACTCTGGGGTTGCAGCACTCATCTCGCTCTATACGCCAAGGGAGCCGGCGTACAGCTTCCGGGTCATGTGGCCAGCATGACTAAGCCGCTTCTGGCAAACCAGAGCAGCATACGGAAACGCCGTTTACCTTCCCACAGGAGTGGTACCTATTTATCTACTTGCACTTTGACATGCTTTCGAACAGCTAGGCTGGCAGGAGCTGGGACTGAGCAATGGGAGCTCACCCCGTCACGGGGGTTCAAACTGCCAACCTTCTGATCGGCAAGTCCTAGGCTCTGTGGTTTAACCCATAGCGCCACCTGCGTCCCTAGAGATGGTGCAAACTGTAGTCCAAAAACAGCTGGAGACCCAAGTTTGGGAAAAGCTTGTCTTACACTTACTGGTAATGGCTTTCCAGGGTTTCAGGTAGAACACACTCAGAGACTGAATCTGAGGCATTCTCCATTTCCATTTCCACTTTCCCCCCAGTTCATTTTTAACCTGCTTGGAAATGTGACCAGGTTTGAAAGTCGCAGATTGAAGCTTCCCCCCACAGCTTTAATTCTGACGTAACAATGAAGAGAATCATTTAAGGGGAACCTCCCTCCCAACCCTTCTATTATATTTCTTGTGGGATCACATGTTTCACATTAAGGAACTTGTGCAGTAGGCGTCAAGTTGGATGCTGCCATTTGTCACTATGCAAATCTGCAAGTGACGCAGCTTCAAGGCATGAGGGCTACTAAGTTTGAAAAAGCTGCCTCTTGCAGAGGAATGTTAATTTAGGAGTTTGATGAGGCTGCGGCACTGTACACTGGACTGAAAACAAATGCCCGCTTGGCATCTCTTCGTAGCTTCCTGCCAAAATTTGGAAACAGTAATAACCCGCCTAACCAAAAACACATGATTGCTCCTTTGGAAGAAAGAAAATCCCAGCTTGGGTTGCTGGATCAGGCCAATGGCCCATCTAGCCCATGATTCTGTTTTCACAGAGGCAACCAGATGCCCATTAGAAGCCTGCAAGAAAGAGCTGCGTGATTCCCAGCAACTAGGACACAGAGGCACACTACAGTGGTACCTCGGGTTAAGTACTTAATTTGTTCCGGAGGTCCGTTCTTAACCTGAAACTGTTCTTAACCTGAAGCACCACTTTAGCTAATGGGGCCTCTTGCTGATGCTGCGCCGCCGGAGCACAATTTCTGTTCTCATCCTGAAGCAAAGTTCTTAACCTGAAGCACTATTTCTGGGTTAGCAGAGTCTGTAACCTGAAGCGTATGTAACCTGAAGCATATGTAACCTGAGGTACCACTGTACAGCCAACAGTAGAGGTGGAACCATTGAGAGCTGATACTGATATTGTGAACTGCCATGAGACTTCCAGGTATAGGGCGGTATATAAATTCAACCAAATCAAATTTAAAAGTTTAATCCTCCAAGAATTTGTCTAACCTTCTTTCGAAGCCATCCAAACTAGTGGCCGTCACTATGTCTTGCGGGAGCAAATTCCATAGTTTAACTAGAGTTTAATAGAGATAAAAGCCTTGCTTTCCCATGAGTAGAAAAGACTCCCTGCTGTAAAAGTTACATTAGAACACAGGGAAACAGAACCTCAGCACTGACTACAAAGGTGGAGTTAAAGGCATAGCTGCAGTGCCTGAAGAGGACTAGAGTAAGGATGAAAGGAATGGTCAATTTGGTTCTCTCTGTTTCTCATTCTTCCAATCTTAACCTCAGTTCTCCACATTTCGCCTCAGTTTGCAATTTATTTGCAATTTTTTAAAAAAGTTCTCATGAAAATTCATCAACTCCACCCCACTAAGAATCCTGGGAACTATAGTTTGCAAAGGGTGCTGGGAATTACAGCCCTGTGAGAACTAAACTACAGTTCCCAGGATTCTTGGGGGGTGGGTGGGTGTGCTATAGATGTATGGTTTGTACGAAGGCTGGATGTCCTCATAGTCGAGAGACATCTGGGCTCTTTCCCAAATCCCCCCATGGTGGTAATGGGCATTTCCCCCCTCTCAATTGCATCTAATTTTAATTTTGCAACACATTACCCATGCCTTTGTTAATGCCAGAAAGCAACTTTTTCTGGGCAGTTCTTGGGTTTTAAAAAGAGTGTGGGTGTATGCTACTTGATCGGTTTCATATTCTGTTGCATCAGCTCATTTGAATCAGATCCCAAAGGACTCAACAGTGTGGGCTTAATTTTAAACTACAATTCATCACCTCCATTAGTCCAGTTAGCTCTAATATCCCAGAGAGCTCCATTCTGGCTTTATTATTTGAGTATTATTTATTCATAGCTATAATTTTTGGAACTGGACCAATCCTACTGGAATATGTATGTTAGCTAACTCAGTGTAATCAAAATATGCTATTCTATTACTCACACATTTGGCAGGCAAAAAGTCATAGGTGGCTACCCATTTTCTTCCATTAAACTATGAAAAGATGGCCATGATTGGTTTTCATCCTGATCGTGACTCAAGGCAAATTAACTTTCAGTTTGAATTTTGATGAATTGCAGTGGACTGTAGATTGTTCAGTTAGAAATCCTTGCTCTATTTTTCATTCTAAATGCCATTTGAACAGCAAATTTGACAGGTTATTAAGATTTTAGTATCACTTTGGCAACAGTTTCCCCAGCTTTTGTTATGTCTTGCATCCAGAATTCAGATAGGTTAATTAAGTTTTCTTCTTCTCCCCATTTGACTAACATATACCCAGCTACCTCCTCTGCTAAAAACACTAGCTCAAGCTTGACCTTGTACATTTTTTCTAGATATATGTTACTACATGCAATAAGAAAGAAAAGTGGGTATGTTTTTAAGCTTAGTCTTTTCAAATTGACATTCAAAGCAATTTTCCTTTAAGATTTCGAGACTTGTACTCTCTATGGTCATGGCACTAATTGTAGCAGAATAACAAGTCTAGGAAATCATCTTGAAGGAACATGATGCTGTTGAACCATTAAAGCTAAGCAATTTTATTTCAGGGCTGCATCTTAAAAAAAAATAAAAATCAATGTCTGGTAGTCTTATATAAAATGTTTTGGATTTACCGGAAAGAAGACAGAGATAAATACATAATTCTATTCTGTTGACTTCTGGCAAATTTCGGAGGCCAGTTTCAGAGGCCTCCCAAGGCATGACCTTTTCTGTGTTGCCACCCACAGAAACACTCTCCTCAGTGGCCCTGGGCCAAAATCTAACTTCTTTTTGGCACCAAGCTAAGAATTCCTTTTTTTATACATCCAAGCATTTGAATGTTGGTACCTGTCTCTTGTTTGAACAATGGATAACTTTTTAGCTGAACTTATGACAGGAAAATGTGCACCTTCTCACAGTAATAATAACAAAAATAAATATATAAATAGCTTGACTTTGTGTTTTTCCTTGTCCATAATGAGTTGAAAATAGTAGTGTGGAGTAAACTGACCCTCACTTATTGTCACCCAAATGTTGCCTTGGTCCTTCAGATATTGCTGAAGTACACCTCCTGTGGGTAGTGGCCGTGCTGGCCATTAGAATCCAATGTATTTGGAGGGTCATACTTCCCTCCCCCTCAATTTAATGCCAGGGCAGGCCCAAGAAGTTTTGCTGCCTGAGGCAAAGATGGCGCCCCCATTCCACATACAGTGGCTGACTGGATTGGCAGTTTAATGTTATTTCAACTCTGGCAATGAGATAGCATCCTCCACAGCAGCTGTGGGCAACAGGCTAGTCCAAGGAAATGCTGCCCTCCAGCAACTGCTGCCCGGGGTCGATGTATCACTTTGCCTAATGGGAGGGCCAGCCCAGTTTAATGCATTAGGGAAGCTGTACAAGTGAGAGACTGAATGCAGTATAACAGTTGCATGAACATTGTATCTTGAATGTCAATCCGGTGGCATTATGTTCTCAACTATAAAACTTTGTGAAAACTGCGCAGGCTGCATCACTGAAAATTGAGTTCCAGGTCTCCGAGATCAGAAAAGCGCTATCTGATCATGTGTAAATATAACCTGCCTGAGTGTTAATGACAAGATAGATGGAGAATTGTGCAAACTATTCTGATCCAGCCATTTCTTGGCTTTTTCACTGCCAGAGTAATCAGTTTGGGCTGCTCAGAGGCAGATATATTGTTCCTTTTGATTTATGATATCATCGATCCTTGCTCCATATCTCAAACTTTTATAAAGTAGAATGCTGGCTCTCTTTTTAACACGTTCTTGTTGCTTAAAGTTTTGAGAACTTTAGAAGCCGTTTCCTATTAGTAGTTATTTGTGTGCATTCTATAACATTTTTTAAAAAGTATTATTTTCAAATCATGCAACCAGATGTTTGCAAAGCTATGGTAGTATTGGACTTTTGCACATGCACACACCTTCCACTGTCCCTACACCCCAGTGAGAATTTCTGATCCAGGTTATATGCCTCATAGATTTGGCCACCTCTCCCTGACCTGACCTCAGAAAGTCTTTACTTTGATCGCAGTATCAGGGACATAAAAATACAAAACAAACTACAGGCAGAGTCTGTTGGTACTTTCTCCCCACTAAATTCCCTTGTTCATGTCTTGTTCCAATAGCATTGCAGTTTGCATGGGAATTCCACTAAAATTGAGCTCTTTTTTTTCTTCCATTTTGGCAGTGGTTTTAATGCAAACCACTTGTGCTACAGAAAACAGTGTATTTAAGTGTGCCGAGTCAGTTGTGCAACCAAGTTGGCTGCATGGGAGAGTTGACCATACAGCCAACCCCTGAAGAGAGTAGGCTTAAACTCACTGCCCATGAGTGGTTAGGACTGAAAGGTGCTTGGCAAGTTTCCACCGGTGCTTCCAATGGCGCATTTGCACTGCATCAACCTGGATGCCACCTGGCCTCCATCCTCTCTAACCTGGTATGCAGCAGTGATGTGGGTGACTGGAGGACAGGTAAGCAGCAATGCCCCATTCTGCCATTTGCTACAGGAGGGGTGTGGCCAGGGAAGAATTCTGTGTGGTCAGAGAAGAATTCCTTGAGCCAGACAGAGAATGATGCCCTGAGCTTAAAGTACTCCATCCTTGCTCCAAAGTGTGGCAGAATGTTCAGAGCTCCTATAGGTGCATTAAATATTAACATCTGCAAACCCCCAACGCGAGGGACACAGGTGGTGCTGTGGGTTAAACCACAGAGCCTAGGACTTGCTGATCAGAAGGTCGGTGGTTCGAATCCCCACAACGGGGTGAGCTCCCGTTGCTCGGTCCCTGCTCCTGCCAACCTAGCAGTTCGAAAGCACGTCAAAGTGCAAGTAGATAAAGAGGTACCCCTCTGTCGGGAAGGTAAACGGCGTTTCCGTGTGCTGCTCTGGTTCACCAGAAGCGGCTTAGTCATGCTGGCCACATGACCTGGAAGCTATACGCCGGCTCCCTCAGCCAATAAAGCGAGATGAGTGCCACAACCCCAGAGTCGGTCATGACTGGACCTAATGGTCAGGGGTCCCTTTACCTTTACCTTTTTAAGCCTCAACGCATGCACCAATCACACTCCTTACCAATACATAATTGGCATCAGTCAGGGCCGGGAAGCGGCACTTATACACATGTAGGCTTTCCAAAATGGTAATAGGAACCCAGGCCAGTCAGGGTTCACAATTCTGTGGAAGAGACTTCCTTCAGACTGATGCTAATCTAATGTCAGCTGGGAGGGGTGGCAAGCAAATGGGACGGCATGAAAAGGAGTTTGGTACCTTTAACAGGGTTTAAAAGTAAGTGCTCCACTGTCCAGCCCAGAGGCTGTTTTAGGGTAGCATGAGTGGTTCAGCTGCACTGGGTGCCGGTGATGTAGAATGGAGCGCGAGAGGTGGAGGTATGGCAAATTGTAAAATAGCACAGGGTGCCGCTGAATTGAGAGCCCAAAGTCTGCCGTTTTGATTTTTAATAGCCTTTTTTTTTAAAAAAAAAGTCAGGCATTAATGTGAATGGCAGTTTCCTGAGGAACATTCCCAAGATAGTTGGAAAGCAGAGAAGCAGTTTGTTTTGCAATTGCACAGTTCCTTGCCTTATTAAATTTTGAAGAAGTAATCAATTTGGAACACAATGTAAAGAGTTTATGTTTCATAATTTCTCTTTATTGCTGAAATATTTATGCAATTGTTCAGGCTTGGAAGAAGCTGCCAGATGGAAAGGCAATAGCTGTGGACTTCATCCTGGCACTTTTGACAGAACATATAATATTGAATAGTTTTATGCTAATGCTTTGCACCCAAATACATATTTTATTGCTACTTTGAAATGCAAATTCAAATAGCTGGAAAAGTCTTATCAGTGGGAAATAAACTAGTATGCAAAGTAGTAGTTAGCAATGTTAGTTACAAGAGTGTCGCTAGTCAGTGTAATAACATCTGTCGTGTCTCAAGTCCAAAGATGTTACCTGAATGCATTATTTGGCTTAGCATCACAAACTGCAGCGGCATTTGTAAATAAAAATGGCCCCATCAAGTCTGCTCGCTGATTTGCTCAAAGACTCCTATAAATCAAGTTGGTATCAGCACCTCGAAAAAAAGATTGAATCTTTAGGTATCGAGCTGGAGCCCCTGTACAATTCTAATGAGCAATACATTTTTCATAATATTCTAACTAGACTAAAGGATGTCGAGAGACAAAATATTATGGCAGCTGTAAACAAAATTTGCTCCCCCATATTCTATGATTTAAATATCTTAGATAGCAGAGCCAATTACGTCACTAAATTAATAATCCCAGCCCAACGTAGGGCTTTTATGCTGGCCCGTTTGAATGTTTTTCCCTCAGCATTTGTCAGGGGAAGATATCAAAACGTTCCTAGGAACAAGAGATTCTGCAGATGTTCTATGAATGTCCCGGACACTGTTGAGCATATTCTCTTTCATTGCCCACTGCACAGTACGCTCCGTCAACGCGTGCTGTCCCCTCTTTCGGCTGGTCTGGAACCCCAGCAAGGTGAATGTGTGGGACTCTACCTATCCGACGCTGACCAAAGGGTAACGGCGGGGGTAGCCGAGTTTTTGGTAGCAGTCCTCCAAGGAGCAGGTTAACAAGGAAAACCACTGATTCTAGACGTATATATATATATATATGTATGTAGCCAACTGTAGCCTTTTTATATATATTTTAAGGCTTTTATATGTTATTTTCTCTTTTATGGTTTTATTTGTGTAATGCCTAATAAAGGTTTGATAAGTAAATAAAAATGGAAAAGATAAAACCAGCAGTGTTGGATTTTCCCTAAAAAGGAGAATCCTATGATTTCTCTGCTTAAGGTCAAGTTTGGCAGGTATTCCTTCTATTTCTCCATGCTGAGAAATAGCCAAGCGCACAAGAAGGAGGTATCAGCAAACTTGGATAATTTTTTTACAGAACGAAGAGAGAGCAAGTTTCTAAAAATAGTGGACAATGTGTGAACTCATGTGCAGAACAGGGGAGAAGAGAAGGAGCATGAAAAAAACCATGCAGTCTTCCGGTTCAGCTCTGCCTTAATAGAGGCAGCCCCCATGACAGCAGGAGATTGTTAGCAAAGGAAAAACAAGGATGATTGAGGGCAATTATTGCAAATTCCCCCCAGGGTCAGGGAGGGGAACGGGTTTCACTTGGAGATCATCTTGGTACCTGGCTCTCGCTGTGGCATGGAATGGGGGGGGGCATTGAGGTGCTGAATGCAAAAGTACTTCTCCTGCCAAAAACCTTCCAACGCCGCCATTAAGAAGCAGAGCTTCTCCTGTTAATTAGAGCTTAATTGGACTAAAGTACAGGCATGTACTAGAAGAGATGAGATCACAAACTGCAGAACAAACCAACTGCAAGGACTTTAAGGTTTAAACTTGAGATAAGACTTCATTTGGTGCAAAAGACGGGGGAGGGGAGCCTACGGTTTCTTTATTTAAAAATTTAATCTCTACATTTATGATTCGGCAACCTCTCTCTAAAGCTTAGTTCAAATTATACTTGTACAAGTGAGGATGGAAGGAATTGGATTATAAATATGGAATATAACATCAAATGGTGTGTGTAAAAAAAGGGGGAAAGGGAGGGAAGCTCTATTTTGCAAAAAGTTTACGATTGAAACTTAGAGCTGACTCTTCCCCATCCTTTATTATTTAAAAAGTGAACTTAATAGTGCTAAGAGGACTTGGAATTTTAATTGCTCATATATCTTCAGTTGGAAGGAATGATGAAACGAATCTGTGAACTGCCAGGGAACTAATAAGGTTCATTACTGAGTCATTTGTAGTTTGACAGACCACTCTTCTTCCCAAGCTGAGGGGAAAAATGGTGACAACAGGTTATTTACTGGGGCAGAGTGACTTTTGCAGCTGTTGTTAAAGTTGCAAAACAACAAAGCACGGGACGGAGCAATGAATAATTTTTCGGAACAACAATGGGATATCAGCTCTGCCCAAGGCATGACAGATAACAGCAACAACCAGGGGAAGGAAATACATAACAATTTACAAGGACAGGAAGAAACACCATGGACAAAATAATTGCCACACAAAGGAAGAACAAGGATATAGTTTGAGTTCTTCACTTGTAGCTTTATAGATCATTTAATGTGTCAACACGAATAGAAGTTATTAATATTGCAGTTGTTGTATAAGGGATTATTATGATGACCAGAATGTAATTGAAATTAATGAGATTTTGAAACACAGAAATAAAGAAAATCATCAAACCATCAAATCTAGCACATGGGGGACCACTTCATCTAAATTACATAATTTGGTATTTGAACAATTGGTATTAATAACTGTATTATAAACCGGGATTGTTATAATGTGGCTATCATTGGACTGCAATTGAAAACTAACAAAAAATTACTATAAAAAAAACAAAAAACCATGCAGGACAGTTATCCAATCCGTGCTTGCAAGGTCCTCCAGCTGCTCCTTATTAGGGGGATGCATTCCTGCTCTGGAGAGCCTTGCTTCATTAAAAGGGAAGAAATGAAGACATAATTTGGGCTGCCTATCAGATGGCTCAATCCATGCCTTTAAAGGCTCCAAGCTAAGAAATTGCTTGTGGGGAAGAAGACCGAGAGCAGAAACTAGTGTTGGGCCAAAAAAAATCTACTACATTTAAAAATCTACTGCATTTTCGATCAACTAACGAGAAAAGAAATTGCTTAGGAATAGAGTATGCTATGGGCACAAGATGTTGGACATAATATTATGATGGCTGACTGGGAACAGTTATGGACCACAGGTATGAAGTTCACGGCATGTAATGCCTTAAGAGAGAATATAATGAAAATGATCTACAGGTGGTACATGACACCAGTCAAGCTCGCAAAAAATTATCATTTGCCCGATAATAAATGTTGGAAATGCAAAGAGACTGAAGGTACATTCTTTCACCTTTGGTGGACATGCCCAAGGATTAAGACTTTCTGGGAGATGATCTATAATGAAATGAAAAAGGTATTTAAATATACCTTTCTGAAGAAACCAGAGGCCTTTCTCCTGGGCATGGTCGGCTAATTGGTGCCAAAGAAGGATAGAACTTTCTTTATGTATGCTACAACAGCAGCAAGAATACCCATCGCGAAGTACTGGAAGACACAAGATTTACCCACCTGGGAAGAATGGCAGATGAAGTTGATGGACTACATGGAACTGGTGGAAATGACTGGCAGAATCCGAGACCAGGGAGAAGAGTCGGTGGAAGAAGATTGGAAAAAAATTAAAGTTTATTTACAGAAACATTGTAAAATTAAGGAATGTTAGAAGGATGTTGGAATGAAGTTATGTGGTTTTAGCAGAAATGTTATAAAGGATTAAGAAAAAACAGACTGTTAATTGGTGAAAGGAGGGAAGGTTTTTACATTACATTAAGATAAATTACAGGACAAAAATTGGAAAAGATGGAAAGGATTTGCTGAAATAGCTAACCGAACTAGAATACAAAAAGGGAGGTGTCAGGAGGTCAAGGAAACAAGCAAATGAAAGATAAGTTATGGGAAGATTCGCTGTGTTTTTTAAATTGCTTTTATTTTTCTGTTTTCTTCTTTTTCTTTTTCTTTCTTTTTCCTTATTGTGATGTGTTGTTTTGTTTTTGTTTAATATGGTGTTTTCTATTTTTTCTTTTTGTAACCTTTAAAACTTTAATAAATATTATTCTTAAAAAAAAAAAAAAGGAATAGAGTATGCTGTTTTATACTCAAACCATTGGGTCCACCTAACCCAGTACTGTTTGAAATGACTGGCATTGGTTCTCCAGAGTTTCAGATAGGCTTCTCTCCACTCCTACGTGGAGATGCCAGGGACGGAACTCCAAACCTTCTGCACACACAGTAAAGTAAAAATTAAATAAAGAATAGTAATCAATAATACAGGAATAGGGAAGTTTTTAAACTAACTTTCCATTCCAAATCAGGGACCAGGGGGTGAATTTCAGCTGTGTAACATTGCTCCCCCCTTCCCTTGTAGCTGGACCCTTGGTAGCACCTGCGTAAAAAATGAGAAAGAAAATAAATACGCGGAGAAATAGAAGAAATGCTGTGCCCAAGTAAACGCTGTCTTGTTTCTTTCAAGCAGATATTTCCCAATTAAATAACATCATTCTGAAGACCTTCAGTTGTGTCACTGAAATGACAAATCCAGCTATGACCAGAAGCTGAAATTGAACAAATTGCTTTGAAAATTGTCCCATGGCACAAGGTTGTTTTTTTTTTTTTAAAGGAAAGCTTAATTTGGATTTCAGCTCAGCATTTTGACAGCAATATAAAGTTGGAGTGTCAATTAAATGTGATCACTCTCAGAAACATACGGGTGGAGAAAGAGGGAGGGGCGGGGGAGTGACATTCCAAACGCCAAGCTGCAGGTAGAAAATAGTAGGACAGTCACTGTCTGTGAGCAAGGTATGCAAAACCCAGCTCAAGAATTTACAGGATTCCTGTTCAGTTACGCTGTAACTCCAAGCCTCAGCAATCTGTCTGGTTTTGCTATATAATTCTGGCAGAAAATGTTTTAGTAGCACTCAGCAGAGCAGCTGCTGGTCTATTCCACTACAACCTGTTTGAATACTATGACACAGGTAAAAAAAAAGAACCTTTCTCTACACTCATAAACTAGCATGTCAGTGAAAAGACTAAATTAATACCTGGTTTATCCATGCCAACCCCCCCCCAAAAAACCCTGTAGAATCCTGAGGTGGTAAGAGTTTACCAGTCTTCTCCAAGCCTGTTGCCCCTTAGATGGTTTAGACTACAACTCCCATCAACTTTGGTCCCTAGACATGCTGGATAGGACGGACAGGAGTTGTAGCCCCAAACATCTGTACAGCACCAGGCTGAGAAAGGCCAGAGTAAACTACATGTTAGTTTTATACTGGAAAGTAAGGATACAAAAGTTAAAATAATAAAACAGATTAATTGCCATAGGTTTGTCATGCCTACCAAAATCAGGGCCTTTAGCATGGTGGCCCCTGCCTTTTGGAATGTGTCCTCAATAAATATGAGGCAGGGATAATAATAATAATAATAATAATAATAATAATAATAATAATAATAAATTTATACCCCACCCATCTAGCTGAGTTTCCCCAGCCACTCTGGCAGTTTCCAACAAAATATTAAAATACAATAATTCATCAACTATTAAAAGCTTCCCTAAACAGGGCTGCCTTCAGATGTCTTCTGAAAGTCAGATAGTTGTTTATTTCCTTAACATTTGATGGGAAGGCGTAGATGGGTAGTTTTGGCATTTAGACACCTGTTTAAAACTCATCTGTTCACCCACTCTTTCCCTGATGGGTTGATGTATTCAGCTGTAATACTGATTTGTAATGTACTTTGTTTTTGTTTTATGAATGTAATCTTATTGTTGATTTTATGGTATTCACCAACACTGATTTTTTTCTTAATGTTTTTATTTTTCAAATAAAAACAAAGCAAAACAAGTAAGTGTGACAAATTATTTCCCCTTCCGTCTTTAAAATGCTTCATTGCAAGTAATAAAAGCGTACCATCACAGAGCTTTCCTATTTTGAAAATCTAAAATTATTAAAATGTTAACATACCCAAACTCTTCAAGAGGAAGTTTGCTATGAAGCATATCATATACATGCTTAAATTCTCTAATGAATGTCTATGGAAGAAAAGGTCTTTTTTTCTCCCTCCTCACATGCTCCTTTCATCAAGAAGGGATAATTTGTCAAAAAGAAATTTCATAACAAAAACAGTACCCTGGATATCCAATCAACCTCATCTAATCAGAAAAGAATCATGTTGCATCCAACACACAAGAGGTAAATTAGGAATCACCATCTGGCAGAAATAGTTTCTCAGAAACTGTTCTCCTGTTTTAATTAAAATATGTTTTAATTAAAAACAGGCATGTCAAGAAGCCCTGGGCATCATATTTTACCATTCCCCCTCCCACATACAGTATTCATAAAATGTATGCATCAATTTGGGTGGCTGGGCGGATGCAGTGGTTTTCTTGTAGGTGATACCAGACCTCCAGATGTTTCGGACTCCAGCTGTAGGACCAGGTTGGCTAGGGCCAAGAGGAGTTATAATCCAATACACTGAGCTCCATCACAGAGAAACCAACCTCCCTCCAAGCAGATTTTGGTACTGATCTTTTGATAACCTTACACCCTAAATTTATGCAGGTCTTCCCAGAAGCTCCTTTGAGTTCAGTGATACTTATTATCTGGTAAATGTGTGATCATAAGCATTGGCATAAGAACATAAAAGCACCCTGCTGGATCAGGCCAATGGCTCATCTAGCCTTGCATCCTGTTCTCACAGTGGCCTGTGGGAGGTCAACAAGCATGGTCTGAGTTCAACAGCTCAGAGTGACCTATTTTAGAACCATTTTGCACACAGCCACTGCTTAGTTTGCCAGGATGCTAGACATAACTGCTGGGGGCCACATGTCATTGGTGGGCAGGGCCAGGTGCAAAAGGGGACAAAACAATGGCTTGACCAGGGCCCTTCAGGATTTACCGGTAACCTCCTTCCACAGGGCCTATAAGACAGAGCTATTCCACCTGGCTTTCAATTTGAACTTAGCCTGATCTTTTATTCCCCTTCCTTTCCTCCCCTTCCCCCTTTTATGAAGATTACCCGCTCTGGGATCCCACAGCTAATTCTCCCCTGGTCTTCTCGGAGGCCCAAATAGGACTAATTTAGCCAGCTAGCCCTGCTGATCATCTAATGTTTATTGGATGGATTTCCTCCCTAAATTGATTTTTGAATTCTGAATTTATTGTTAATTCACGTTTTATGCAGTATTTTATGATGTTTTTTGTTGCATCAATTAAGTGTTTTAAATTTGTTATTAGCTGCCCTGAGCCTGGTTTTCTGAACAGGGAAGGGCGGGGTATAAATAAAAGTTTATTATTTATTATATTAACTTTGTACAGTAGGCTGCATCCCAAACAAGCAATTGTTACGTTTTTAAGCTCATGCACAACAAACACCTCTTTCTAACCTCCCATTCAGGCAACCACGAGGCATTATCACACTTCAAGGACACAACTGAGTCAGGCAAAAACACTCAAGGAGGGTGCAGATCACAAATGGTGAGCGAAATAGTTCCTCACCCCCAAAGAGAATGGCAGGTTTTTTTTAAAGAAATCGAATGAAAATAAATGTTGCATCCATAAACCCAGTTTCGATCTTGTTAAGCAAAATGAATCAACTGTCATGGATGACTAAACATTCCATTATTTGCTACGTATTTAAAAATTGTGTTCTCTGGTCACTCACAAAACGGATGCCAGCAAATGCATCCACCAAAACCGGCTTAAAACAAAACAATTATGCCTCCTGATTTTTTACTGCTGGGAAAATTCAGAAGCATCTTTAGACATTTTAAAGATGTCTGATTTTTAAATCTTTTCACCATTTTATCACTTGTTTGCTGTCCTGGGTTCCTTTGGGAGAAATGGACGGGTGTGATTTTAATAAATAAATAAAAATCTTCCACAGAAGCCCTGTGGGTGGAAACACCTCCATCCCAATAATATGATAATAGGAACATACTGTCTATCATCCACCCACCCCAATTCAAAACTCTAATGACTAGAAGAATTAGGGAGCCAGCAAAGGAAGTATATGTTGCAATAATGGGTAATTTCAACTCCTCCTCCGGTTGACTAGATAAATATATATTCAGTTTGTAACAGAAACAATAATTTACAGATCAAAGAATCATAGAATTTTAAAGTTGGAAGGGACCCTGAGGATCATGTAGTACAACTCTCTGCAATGCAGGAATATGCGCTGTCCTATATGGCGATCGAACCTGCAACCTTGGTGTTGTCAGCACCATGCTCTAACCAATTGACTCAGTTTCATAATAATTACTATTGGAGCTGACTAACAGTGAGTCAGTATAAGATAGGCTGGTGCAAAAGTACACCAAATCCAAGCTCTGTTCAGCATCGGGGCTATTGGTGGCTAAGCCAACCTAAGCCTTGCAGAGGGAAAACAAGCCTTTAAAATAGTCTGTTACACTGCTCTTTTTTGCTACCTTAACTTTGCTAGCCAGGGCACATGGCCAAGCTGAATGGTCTTAGCCTGAAGTCCCCCCACCTTTCTGGTCCTGTCTGCACCATGCACCAGAACACCTCTTTTTCAGGGCTAATGCTGGCTTAAGATCTGTCATAGCTTCAGCTGGACTGAGAATGGTGGACTTAAGGTGGAATAACCCGGTTGCACCAAGAACCTCCTGACTCATCCAGAGACCTGCTAGATCCCAATCCACTCATCCTAGCAGATTGCTCCCTTAGTCCTGAATGGTGGATATAATCCAATGTCAGATGTGTTTCCAAACCACTTGGGAACAGTGGGTGCTATCAAGTGCAACATCTATGTTAACTGCAAGGTTTAATTATTTACTTATTAGACACACCCTGACCTTCTCTACTACTGTGATCCCATGGTGGGTTACAAACAGTAAAAGAGAAAATTTGTCAGCAATTAAAATATAACCCATTACAATATAATGCAATATAAAACAGCATTCTATGCACAAAATCTGACAAGGTGATATTGTAAGTAGACCATCAGAGGGAGAACTTGTAGAATGAAAGAAAATAGACTTAAAAAACAATTTTGGCCAGATTGAAAGTAAGCACAACAAACCCCATGAAAAACCACCAACATTTTGCACTTCCCCCCGCTCACCATTTGACAACTTTTGAATGCAGTTTCTTTTTTCATGAGCTGATGAAGAATGATAGTGATGGTGGAGAAAACATACAGGAAGGATGTAGAATCCTCTAATGGGATTTATGAAGAATAAATACAACATGAATGATGATGAGCATAATAGCTTCTCCACATAGCAAAATACTAATGTATGTATATTATAGATATTTATAATGTGGACATTTAGTTATTTGGTGTTATTACTGTATGCTTTTGAGATTTTTTTTTTTAATGCTCATGAACTGAAGCTTGGCAGATGCTGACTAGCCTTACTTCCAATGAGTGTCTGTGTCTCATTTTACATGTGAAGTTGCCAAGAGGGGTACTCTTGGCCCCATTCTATGTCCTATGACACGAGCCTTTCAGCAAAAGCTCACAGATCCTAAAGGCACCAAAACCAGCAATAGGTGGACAGCACAGAAGCACAAAGCCTTATGCTGTGATGTATGTAAGCTCAGCACGATCTCTGCAATCCTCTTTAGGAGAGATTACTCAGGATGATCGGCTTACTCCTATCAGTCTGGGAGGCTGTCATTTTAGACTATCCTTCCAAAACCCACCTCCCCACAGAAGGAATGCCTGGGATGAATTGGCGATGATGTTGTGTTCCTGCCCCTCTATTTATTTGGTAGTTTTCTTGGGTAGAGTTGCGTTTGCCTTGGGTGATGAGGTGAAAACTTCACAAGTTTGCTAGAAATAAAGGAAGCCTCACCCCCCCAAATATATATTTATTTATTGTATATATTAGATTTGTATACCGTTCTTCATGCAAAGATCTCAGAGCGGTTCACAGCATAAAAATACAGAATAAAAACACACAATAAAAACAAGAACAAAACAAACTAATAACCCCCCTCCCACATTTAAACTGCACCCACAACAGTCTGTGACCAAATCTTGCTGAATTGGCCAATGGTGGGAGGAAACAGCTGATGTTTGTGAATTATCCTCTGCTTTGCTTTACCCATATTCAGATTCTGTAACAGAGTTTAGTGTGCTAATTACTTAATTGGTTAAGCCAAATTCACTTGATTAATAAAATTGCTCTTAATGAAAAACTCTCAACTATTCAAGATTTAAAAACATTGAAAAAAAGACTATGATGTGGAGATCTCAAGCATCTCTTAATTACAGTTAGAGAATTTAAGAGATGCAGAAGCAGCTGGTTGGGCGTTTGAGATACTTAGTGAGAAAATGCATTGAGGAATTCATCTCAAATAAAAAAGACGAGGGAACCACTCTTCCTGCCTCATCATGTCTTTAAAAGTCAACAATCCTTTCTCTTCACTACCTCCATCCTGAAGCTATCAAGTTTGATTAAGGGCACCATCTTAAGGATAGATCCACTGGGGGTAGCAGAGTTAGGATCCAGCAGACCTCAGGCTGAGTTGGGAGATTCCCAGCTGCAGCTGGGTTATGCCAATGTAAGTCGGAGATACACTGGCCTAGCAGGGCTTTTTTTCAGCTGGAATTTGCCAGAACTCAGTTCTGGCACCTCTCAGGTGGGCACCATTGCAATTTTAAGGGAACAAGGGAGGCGTTCATGGTGAGTTCTGGCACCTCTTTCCCCACAAAAATAGCACTAGGCCTAAGTTCCTGATCTTGGCTCAGCTGGGGGCCTCACCCTTTTGCCCCCTCATATTTTGGGGGCATATTTTATGGTGCTGGAGGGGCTCTTGGACTGCAGGAAGATCAAACCTATCCATCCTGAAGGAAGGAAATCAACCCTGAGTGCTCACTGGAAGGACAGATCGTGAAGCTGAGGCTCCAATACTTTGGCCATGAGAAGAGAAGACTCCCTGGAAAAGACCCTGAGGTTGGGAAAGATTGAGGGCACAAGGAGAAGGGGAGGACAGAGGACGAGATGGCTGGACAGTGCTCTCAAAGCTACCAACATGAGTTTGACCAAACTGCAGGAGGCAGAGGAAGACAGGAGTGCTTGGCGTGCTCTGGTCCATGGGGTCATGAAGACAAGAACATTGGGAGGCAAGGCCCCCCAATGTTTTTAAAAAATCAGGGGCAAGCACGGAGCCAACCACAGCACAGCTTCAGTGTCCTGCTCCTTCTCCTGTGGCCCAGAATGACATCTTGTATTTACTAGGAAAGGCATTTTATTCTCAGGACAACTCTCTGCATTCTGACAGATGGAGAAACAGCATCATCAAAGCCCACACTTTGAGCTCAGTAGTTCAACCTGTATTTTTTATTTTATTACATTTTTGCCCTACCCTTCTTCAGAGAAGCTCATGCTGACAAACAACCCCCCCCCTTATCTTAACAACAATCCTGTGAGGCAGGTTAGGCAGAGAGATTCAAAACTCATTCTCTGCCTTGTTCCCCTGATGAAGCAAAGGCGTGTATTTAAATACCAACACGCCAAAAACCCCTGTTCGATCTCAAACCTGCAAGTCTATTTGAAACACACTACGGTATTGGATTTCTGTCTGAAAGCAGCTGATTTAAGCAGTTGATAGGGTATGGCAGATGCCCCATTCATTGTGTTATCATTTTATATAGCCTGTCCACAAAACCCCCCAGAGGAGGATGTACTGCCTCCCTGTGAAAAAATAACCCACTGTCTGTGGCTTATGGAAACCACAGCAGAATCTTAAATACCCTGCATGAGCCAGAACACCTCCATTTACATGAATACGGAGCCGCCTTTCTAGCTAAGTAGCCAGACTGAAACACACAAGGTAATCATACAATTAAAATAACCAACATAATGAGGGTTTGGAAAAAAGGGGGGGTTACAAATCAGGTTGGAAGGCCGCAAAAGCTTCGCTTAAAAAAAGTCAAGCAATGAAGTAACATAGCAGCACATCATCTGTAGAATGTGATTTTTTAGACAAGACAGTAAATGTCACATATAACATACGGCAGCAATATCCTTTCCTTCCACTATTGCTTTTTTATTTCTTTCCCCCTTGTATCTCCTGCTGTTAACTGTTCATCTCCCATCAATTTTGCCCTCATTGCCAACTAGCCTGGCCAGGCACTGAGGCTCTTTCAGCTTAATTAAATGCATCTACTAACGAGACAGAGGCAGGCAAGTTCAGGCATGTCTTAAGCAACAGCTGTCATAGATAAGCAGGTGGTAAAAACCATGTTATTTTTGAGGTAAAGCTCTGTTACTTTCAAGTGCCATTTATATCAATTATTCTGTATTTTGTTCCATTGCACTGTGAATAATAGTACTTTGATTGCTTGTACTTTATAGCATGCACACAAACATCCCTTTCTTTTTGACACAGTGTACAGTAATGTTGACTCTGTCAAGATGAACCAATAAAAAATATTGACATATTCTATTACAGCATTCATCTGTCAATATTTTCCACTAGCACAAAAGCTTTAACTCATCTTTGCAAAACAGCAATTTCCTATCTAATTCACAAAAGCATTCTGGAATAAGATTCACACACATCCCCGCAGAGAAACACTGATAAGGAAACATTTTCAAATTGATGGACTAATTGCTGTATGAACCGTGACATGGAGATGAAAAATTTGCTTGCAACATGTCAAATGGAAATGCTAAGGATGGCTTTTAAAGCTATGCATTTGGGGTTGAATCCAATGAAGCGCTAAGGAACTGGTTTTGTTAGCAAAAGGATTTAGCGTTGCTGAACAAAACTCTCTCTCCTCTCTAGCTCTCCCTGTCCACCCACTACATCAATTTGGGGGCTTCCCCCAACCCTCTGTAGCAGATTTGTGGGGGGGGGGGTGCAATGTTTATGCAGAAGAAGAAGTAAATTTCCATTGCACAAAGACAAATCTTTGCACTAATAGATCAAGTGCATTGGATACTGCCCTTGGAAACATAACTGTGTGGGTATCCTGTTCTGAAGGGAGGAAACAGGACTTGCCCAGTTTGCCCAAGGGAGAAAGTCATATAGAAGGCATTACCATCACAAAATGGATGTAGGCGAAAACCCATAAAACAGTATCTGCACTTGGCTTGTGATCAGGAGTTTTGGATTTGTGGGGATCCAGGTTCCACCTAGCCGAGATGCTGGAACCCAGGCTCTTCTCAGAAGAAAAGGACCCCACAGCAGATCTCACTACCGCTTGTAACCTTAAGATGTCTTAGGACCGAAACATTCCTCTTGCACCAATTGCCTGGGTTCCTACCTGACCCTTGTTACCCCTAGGATCTTGGGAGTGGAGGGGACAGTGATTCAGGTAGGAATTTCCTATATGCAACAGAGCATCATCTTTTGCCCGCAGCCCATCAGGCTCTAACTTTGCCAGCTCCCAGCACAATCTTTCTTTGCCTCTTATAATTTACAAAGAGTGACTGAAATGTATTACACGTATTGTGGAGAAAGCTTACTATGAGTCTGCTATCAAATGTTATGGCTTTTTTCTTCCTTCCCTCTTGGAAGGAAAGTACAGGTTAAGTCTCCCAGATTTGTTGAAAGAGAAGATGTATATGCATTCTCTCCTAGAGAAGAGGGATGCATAAATATCAATTTACTCCTAGAAACCCAGGGAGGTATAAATTTAGCACCTGAAGAGAAAGTTTGTGCTGAATGCAATAGGAAGGAATGCATTCTGGAGAAATGACAACATCCAACTATTTATTATTGTGCATGGCATAGACTATTATACAGTTTTTCTATTTAGGTACTGTATTGAAATTGCTTTGTATACCCCAGCATGACAAACACCAAAGTTATTAAAAAGACTGTGATAGAATGTAATTGCTTATTGCAGGTGTCCGTTAAGTGCCTATGGAATAATGCATTAAGATATAATACTCAAGGGTTTCCAAACTGCACTGCTGTTGTTCTGGCCAAAGAGAAATATACACTGAAGGACAAAAAAGAGATCTACTGTATAGAGAGGAGAGGTAAATTGAATATGAGTGTTGTCGCTCTTCTGATTGATATCCACAATGTGTTTTCCGCTCTGTGATCCAAAGCAAAATGTGTATATCTGTGAAGGCAGAGATCAGTGAAAATTCAACTGGTAAACAAGACTGTTGCCACAGTTGCAATGGAAGATGGCTCAGAGAGTGACATAATGGCTGCATTGTAGTTTCTTTTATGTCATCTATTCAACAGAATGAGGGGTCAGATAATGACCTCATTACAGACAGATGGGTCCTTATTTCAAATGGCATGGCCAGAGGTCATGGGTTTTGACTTTGTGTGATTTGTGAATCATGTGTTGAGCTAATTGATAAATATAAGGGATCCCTTGGGTCACAGAACATTACAATATACCATCTCCCTTAATTCACTGAAAAATATTGCATCAGCAGTATTAAGTCTGCTGATCCTTTAATGCCTGAGACTTTGCCTATATAATTGACAGCCATTTAGAAGGGTCTGCAAATGTCGCCTGAAATTTTGTTATACAAGAAAAGTTACAGATATGTCAGAAATGTTGAGCATATTCTGTAATAACTTCCCTGAACGCAAATTCTACAGCTCATGCACAGGGGGAAGCATTCAAACAGTATAAAAAGCTGCTTATCTGGATATATTTAGATGTGTCTGGATGGACCCCAGAAGAGAAATCATCACAGTGCTTGCTAAAATAAACAAAAACTACCACAAAGGATTGTCACTACTTTCATTCTTCAACGTCAAGGGTCCCCCCCTCCACTTCCTTAATACATTTGTAAAGAGGACCAAAAATAAATAGCTGTATCTTTTGGGAGCAAATGTGAGAAGACAGCATTTTAGGAGATGCACGGCTCTTTTTATAAGAGTCATTTCTAAAACGCTACAGCCACCTTTCATTGTTGGTATGGCAACTGATATAATTAGAATGAAGCCTTTCCTTAAAAGAAGAAGTAGAACTGTACTAATAAGCATTTGGTCTCAAGTATTAAAAGACCAGTGTTGTAAAGATTCTTTCCTCATGGGGCAAAAAATGTATTTGGTGATCTTTCAACATTTCATTTCCTATTTCACTAACCTGATTTTATTTTGCTTTCCTCCCCTTTTAACTTCAATTAAGAGATGATCATTCATATCATTGTGTGGGTTAATTAACAGAGACAAGTTAAAACCTGCTGTTCTCACCTGGAGTTGCAAAGTATCTATTGTGCTTCTTGCTTTCCCAGGGCCGATTGGTGCTGTTGTTGCTGCTCTTGTTGTTTTAAAAAAACCAACAACAAAGGCAGCTGCACAGAGGATTTCTTTCCAAATACATTTATTTTTCTTATCACCACATTTCAGCAGATTTTGTTTTCCTCCCTTCCTTCCACTGAGACAAAAATGGTGACAATGGGGCCTTCCAGCCACACAGACCTGGAAGTATTTTTTTGCTCAAGGTGGTCTGCTATTGAATTAAACATCCCATTCAAAAGGAATCCCAACTGCACTGAAAAGACACAGAGATAACTTGGGATGCTTTGTTGATCTTAACGTAATTTAGGATATGTGTTCATATGCATGTTCTTTATATTCTGAATATTATAGAATCTGATCGTTTATATAATGTCTTGTGCACACCCAGCCACAGAAGGCAAATGACAGATAATTATTTATTGACAAAAGCACACATTTACAGCAGCTCCTTAGCTGCACTGGATGTGTGTTTACACACACACACACACACACACTTTCCTAACATCTACAAAGCTGTTTTTCAGGTTCATGCCTGGCGGAGCAGTTCAAACAACAGCGGGACCACAAACACAGACACTGGTCTTATTTGCCCTCATTTGAGTGCACCCACACAACCTGAAACTCCCCCTGCACAGAGTCATTGCTGTGATTTCCTCTTCAAGCCCCTCCTGGTTCCAGGAGACAGTGGGGCAGGAATGGCAGGGATACGACCAGCCTGCCCCTTGCCTGATCAGGTGTGTCTTCAGCAGTCAGCACAGCGAGAAGAGGCAGAAGTGTCTCCTCCCATCATGCCAAAATCAAAGGGGGAGCCCTGCCCCACAGTGTCTGTTCCAGAGCTGCAATGGCTGCTCTCGACGAAGCCTGATAGAAACAGACTCCAGTCCTGTTGGCAAATGGCATGGGAGCACAGAGTTTGCTATTGGAAGGAATGGTGATTGCGATAAAACTACTTTTGAAGAGGGAATTTATATTTCAATGGGATTTTAAATGTGCAGCTGCTCACTCTGATCCAGAAAGTCCCTTCCAACCAATGCAAGAGAGCCAGTGTGGTGTAGTGGTTAAGAGCGGTAGTCTCGTAATCTGGGGAACCGGGTTCGCTTCCCCACTCCTCCACATGCAGCTGCTGGATGACCTTGAGCTAGTCAAACGTCTCTGAAGTCTCTCAGCCCCACTCACCTCACAGAGTGTTTGTTGTGGGGGAGGAAGGGAAAGGAGAATGTTAGCCGCTTTGAGACTCCTTAGGGCAGTGGCGTAGCGTGGGTTGTCAGCACCCGGGGCAAGGCAAGTAATTTGCGCCCCCTAACCCGTGGATTTGCGCCCCCTAACCCGTGCATTTGCACCCCCTAACCCTAACCCCCAGATGTTGCGCCCGGTGCGGCAGGCCCCCCCTGCACCCCCACACTACGCCACTGCCTTAGGGTAGTGATAAAGCGGGATATCAAATCCAAACTACTACTACTACTACTACTCTTCTTCTTCTTCTTCTTCTTCTTCTTCTTCTTCTTCTTCTTCACGTGGGTTGCACTAAATTGCAGCATCTCAACTGACAGTTGACTGCACTGAAAAACTATGCATTTGAAGTGATAGAGCACCCATGGCGTCGGATCTGTGATGACTCATTAAGATATGCAAGCCATGCTGTATTACTCACGTAATAAAAATGCACATTTGAAGCCCAGAAACAAAGAAGGAATTCATGGAATCAAATGTATAAATGTGTGCAATCAGTCAGTATGAGACCCAGAGCTGATCTGGGTTATGTTACGTTATTTATTTATTTTTACAGAGGAAAGCCTCAACTCCCACCCAGCCAATTAACAATCATCTTGCCCCCTATTTGCTATTTTTAACAAGACCTTTAAAGTCTGCTTCAGGAACCAGATTGTTCTGCCAATATTGGTCAGTTTTATTATGTGTGAAATTGAATTCAGTTTCTCCACCTTCATTTGGACACACACCATGAAGTCAAGAGAGCCTGGGCTGGTACAACTAGGGAGGATTCAGATGGACCCCTCCTCACACGCAATTTCATTGCCAGGCTCCCCACCTCAAGCTCATTGTGCATCTCAGAGGTGGCCAAATGTGACCAAAATTTCTAATTATCAGGACAGCACTTCAAAATTTGAAAGACATAATAATGTGACTTACACCTTTTACCCATTTTTTTAATGTTAAAAACCAAATGGAAGCTTTATTCCCCCCCCCCCCCAAAAAAAAAACCAACAAAGGAAGGCAGGCTATTGTTTTGTTGTTTCTGTTTTAACTGTTTATTTGTGGTTTTAGCTGGTGTTTTTATCTTGTGAGCCGCCCTGAGATCTTTTGATGAAGGGCAGTATATAAAATCTAATAAATAAAATAATTACACTAGAAGATGCTAGATGCACCTCTATGGGGAAGGAGCTCCACAATTTAATGGCTGTCACAGAGCATGCTTTATCATCATTCGCCACATTTCCCTACACACCATCTTTGACACTTGAGAAATATATATTTTAGGACACACCCTGTTTTGTGATTGTAATTCATTTTTAAACATTTTTGATGTTGCATTTTTTTTTATAAAAGTGACCTATTCTGGGACCTTAGGTGAAAGGTGGATAGTTAATTAACTAATTAGGTAAAAAAAAAGGTAAAGGACCCCTGGACAGTTAAGTCCAGTCAAAGGCGACTATGGGGTTGTGGTGCTCATCTCGCTTTCAGGCCGAGGGAGCCGGTATTTGTCCACAGATAGCTTTCCGGGTCATGTGGTCAGCAAGCAGACCAATGAGAGAAAGCAAAGCTATGAAGGGTTTTGAAGGCAAGGATGAAAAACTTGCATGGAATTGGGGAAAGGAGCCAGAGTAAGGATTAAAAGAGAGGTCGGAGCAAAGAGAGAAGTGATGGTGATAATGATCTACCAAGTAAGGTAAAGGTAAGGACTGCTGGACAGTTACGTCCACTCAAAGGCGTCTATGTGGTTGTGGAACTCATCTCGCTTTTCAGGCCAAGGGAGCCAGTGTTTGTCCACAGACAGCTTTCTGGGTCACGTGGCCAGCATGACTAAACCGCTTCTGGCACAACAGAACACTGTGACAGAAACCAGAGCACACAGAAACACTGTTTACCTTCCCGCCACAGCGGTACCTATTTATCTACATGCACTGGTGTGCTTTTGAACTGCTAGGTTGGCAGGAGCTGGGACTGAGCAACAGAAGCTCACTCCGTCATGGGGATTTGAACCGCCAACCTTCTGATCAGGAAGCCCAAGAGGCTCAGTGGTTTAGATCACAGTGCCACCCGCATCCCTTTTATTAACTAACTAACTAACTAACTAACTAACTAACTAACTAACTACAAGAGAGCCCCCTCTGAAGATCTCAGTATCCAAGCAGGTTGGTAGGGATGGTGACAGCTATTTGGATATTAATAGTGCATATATCTCTGAAGAACACAGGTAATGTTGGGAAGCCTATGCAGGGTATACAGATAGGTGGACTATAGAGGAAGCTCCCCCCCAAAAAAAACTAGCATCTTGTATTGCCTTCATTATACTGATCTGAACCAATTTACACAAATATTACTAGATTGAAATTGGGCCATTGTTTTCTCAATAATTCAGTGCACTTCTGCAGTTTAATGGAACAGGTTTTAATGGAGTTGATTTAAAGTGCTATATGGAAACACAGAGTCATCATGTTATTCGAGAGGTCTTATTAACTCCAACCAGGTTATAACAGATGTTGGCATATCCACGCTGAGGCGGAGGAAATGTATGCAAAAGAGCCACGTGGAGAGGCAGGCAAGATTGCAGAGAAAAGAGAAGGCTTGGGCTTTCTGTCTCACCCCCACCTGCAGTTAAATATAGATGCAAACAGCAGGAAAGGGAGCTTTGCACTATGTATGCTCAGATATACAAGTTCAAACCATATGCAAAGCAGGTTATAGAGAATTTATGTGGCAACCTTTTGGTACTGAGGCATTCTTTTCTATATTTGTATTTCAGATGTTTCCATCCTATTTTCAGTCCAAATGGATCTGAAAAGCTGTTTACAAAAGACTAAAAACAGGATATCACAAATATTGCCGAAAATTATTAAAACAGATCCTCCTCCACCATATATAAACTGTCCAAGTTTCCAAGCCACCAGCCTACTTAGTATAATATCACTTTGCCTACATGTTGAAAACACTTCCCATGCATTACTATCTTAATCATCTCTGCAGCAACCCATAATGGTTGGCCAGTGTTATTATCTCCATATTGAAGGTGGGAGGCAGAGAAAATGCAGCTTGCCTAAGGGTACCCAGTGAAGTCTCACTCCAACTTCCAAATGCTGCAGAATTATTTGCCACTTCAACAACATCACCCTGTTGTTCTTCTGAAATTCACAGCCTTGGATACAAACCATTTAAAAATAATAATCATGAAAGAACCTAATATTTACTACTGTGCAAACCCGCCCCCCAAAGTTTACAATACAGTTGTACATGTGAATTATACATGTAAATAAGAGAACAGCTCACCAGACTGTGAATCAAATATCGGAGGCCTAACACTTGAGCCATGTCTCTTGCTGTCCCAACACCTTATTTTCCTCATCACACTCTCTCCTCTGCCACGCTGCCCCTGTCACCGAAATAGCTCCACTGGCTGTGCTCCCCAAGGTACTTCCATCACCTTCAGGTCTCTCCCTCAAGATCCTTCCCTGAAACAAGATAGACTTGCATTGTTCGTACCTTCACTGTTACCTGAGTCTCCTCTGTCTCATCTTCATCACACATTTGACAACCTATCCTTGCACCTGACTGCTCTTTCTCGACACTGTCTAATGTCCACGGTGCCAATGCTGTGTTGAGATCTCATGTTAACTTATACACGTTTAAAAGAGGAACCAGCATAGCGGAAAAGGGTTGCAAAAGACCTACAGAAGGCATAGGCAAACTCGGCCCTCCATATGTTTTGGGACTACAACTCCCACCATCCCTAGCTAACAGGACCAGTGGTCAGGGGATGATGGGAATTGTAGTCCCAAAACATCTTGAGGGCCGAGTTTGCCTATGCCTGACCTACAGAATGCTGTTCTGTTTTGAGCTGTCCACGGTGCTGAAAGCAACAGTGCCTATTTGAAAGCAACAGTTGTTTATCCAGACTGGTTTTGAGACAGGTAGCCCATAAACCTGCATGCAGTAAATAAGGTGTGGGGCACATGTGTCCCTCCAGATGTTGCTGACCCCCCCCCCAGAAATCCCAGCAGTCATGGTCAATGTCTAGGGGTGATGGAAACTGTAGTTAAGCAACATCAATGGGAGGAGGGAAAAGATTCCCCACACCTGCAGTAAAGTAAGCTTCTCTGAAAAATCACACACACTGTGCATGATTATTTTCATAAGAGTTCGCAGCACTGAGCATTAAAGAACAAGAACACGTGGTCATGACAAGCATATAGGTGTTTTCGCAGAAACTCAAGTGTCCAAAGTCAGGGGGAAACCCAAAACAGATTTGATTTTTTTTTCACCAAAGAACCTTTTCTGTCTGAAGTGATGAACTACTGTTATCCTTCTGATACAAATTTGAATTTATTTTACAAGAATGCTGTAAAAACTCAATAGGGATGTCTCCTGCTTGTTTTTGCTCATCTGCTGAGGATTACCACAGCAGCACAGAGCAGGCTCTCTGTGGCTTTTGGAGATTATGTTTGAACCATTTTAAGAGCCCCTTGATTTTAACCGATGTCATCTTTAAATAAATCACAGTTGCAGCCATAGTGAAATGCAAACACTTTGGGACTTCCTATATCCTGATCAGAAAACAAATGACAGCAGCTGCAAATTTATCTTAAAATTTTGTAAAGTCATTTGGAGATAATTTCCAGTGGTAGTTTTATTATTTATCAGATTAAAGACCATAGCAAAGAAACTGAGCGTTGTTGTTGTTGTTGTTGTTTAGTCGTTTAGTCGTGTCTGACTCTTCGTGACCCCATGGACCAGAGCATGCCAGGCACTCCTGTCTTCCATTGCCTCCTACAGTTTGGTCAAACTCATGCTGGTAGCTTTGCGAACACTGTCCAACCATCTCGTCCTCTGTCTTCCCCTTCTCCTTGTGCCCTCAATCTTCCCCAACATCAGGGTCTTTTCCAGGGAATCTTCTCTTCTCATGAAATGGCCAAAGTATTGGAGCCTCAGCTTCACAATCTGTCCTTCCAATGAACTGAGTGTTACTGCTCCAATATAGCTAGAGGCCATGCTTTGCTGTGTACCAGGGGATGACAGGGAACGTACAACATGACAAAGAGAGGGCATCAGGAGCAAGGAGCCAGAGAACAACTGGAAGGCTAAAAAAAGAGGAGACCTTCTGTACTGTGGTCTCCTAAACCAACCCGCTGGTACATAAAGAAGTTCCAGGGAATGCTTCAAGCTGCATGATGAGTCTGGGTCTGTATGCATCCCTTCCCATCATCACTTCTACCCATCACATTGTCCTCACAACAACCCTGTGGAGGAGGGAAGTTCCCTGGAACTTCATTACGTACCAGCAGGTTGGTTTAGGAGACCACAGTATAGAAGGTCTCCTCTTCTTTTAGCCTTCCAGTTGTTCTCTGGCTCCTTGCTCCTCATGCCCTCTCTTTGTCTGTACATCATCCATGTCTGACCTCAGCCTCATCCTTTTAGAGCTGGCATTCTTGAGGAATGAGAATGATATTCCTCCTCTGACATTTCTAAGTCTTCTTCAGCAGGTCTCCCACCAGAGGGCCTCTCAAGCGTCTCTTCAGCTCTGACATCAAGAGAACCTGCTTACTCTTCATGGTCCTTGACCCATGGAGTGCCTGGTTTGTGCTCCAAGGACTTATTGTCTGGCACCATGTCAGGGCTAGGCACCCCTAGACAGATGAGAAGCCATGCAGATTAAAAGCTGTCTTGCATACCATTCCACATATAGACAATGATTTAACTACCAGATTGCATCCCTGCACAGTTAGGTGATCTGACCTCAACACACATTAGGATGAATGTCTATCCACACCCAATCCACACTTGCATGTACATCAATCTTCAACTTTACTGATAACAGAACTTAAAACAGCAAACAATAAATACTTAGAAGGATACATAGAAGGCTGAATCAGATTAAGGTAAAAGAGATAGTATGGAGGAAGTGAAATACAACACAAGGTTAAGCTTCCTAGGCTGCAGCTCAAAATGACAGAGGACAAGGCTAGACAAAGGCTAGCCTGAGCAGGGGCAGAAATTCTATCTAGGAAGAAGCAACCAGTGCAAGGTAATAGAGACAGTAAGACCTGATCAGGTGCTTACAGATCTATGAAGGGGGACATTAAAGCAGGTCTAAATGCAGAGACTAACACAGAGTGCAATGCCCAGTCGAGGAAGAAGTGTTAGGAGATTTGAGATGGCACTAATCAGCTGTTCAGGACAGGGAGCTGAATTTCAGCTGATCACACCACTAAAGAATGGATCAGTCTGATTACTCCACACATGCCCTAGCTGCTGAATTAGTGCATAATTTGATCCAGACATAAGATTATTTAATTAAGGGTTTTTTAAAAAAAACCAAAAAACAAAACTTCCCCCCCTTAGCTGTGGGGTTAAAAAACCCCGCCATGTGCCACGGTGCTGAAACCCATAACTATCTGAATTTGTTAAAAAAAAACAAAAACTAGACAGATCCTTCAACTTGCATAAATAACTTCATACCTAGTTTGTCTTAATACCTCTTAACTGGAACATTAACAGAGTTAAGTTAGGGTTAGCTACTCATGAGCTAAGAGCTATATTAACATATTTGTAATTATTTGCAAGGCTTTCCTTCCCCACGAAACAAAGTATGACAGGATTTAAGATGTATCACTTTAAATCAAAGATCCAGCAGAGTCCTTTTCATTTTAAAATTGTAAACTCCCCCCTTGTGTAGTCTACTGAAGTGTAGGCTCCTAAAATAAAATGAGTCGGTCTTAAGATTCTTCTAGTATCATGGCTTTTCTTTTAAAATAAGCAATCACAGACTACCATGGCTCAGCACTCTGAATCTTTCAGCAAAACTATAATTGCTGATCCATTTATCTTCTCATCCCACCTCACTCAGCCACATTCCTCACAATCTTGGTTCCATGATGGAATCTTGGAATTCAAACCAAACAATTAGAGCAGAGCTTCTGTGTCAGAAGAACTGGGAGCAAAGTCACTGTGATACCATATAGAGCTTTTCGCAAAACTTCACAAATAAAAAGATTTCATCTTTGCAGTCAACAATTACATTATCGTTAGGAACGAGGCTGTCTTGATTACTGTGCATGGGACTATTGGTGGGCAACTAATGAGAGCTCAGGGATTTTAATCAAAGAAAATTAATGTTCCTTGATAGTTGGAATGCTCCCTCCCCTGCCTTTGGATGACAGCACTCTTCAGTTGGGGAAAGGGAGGGGGGAGAGAGAAACAGTGCTGTGGTGCCAGTTTGATTTTGGCAGACACAGAATGTCTGGGTAGAGTCAACTGGTTTTTGAACAGGAGTTTAGCTCGTTTGGAAGCAACTGATAGTGCTGGTGGGATTCACACAATTGCTTTGGGAGTCTGATACAGGACCAGCCATTTTTCTGCCTGTTGTATTCACGTCCACTCTGATCTCCGATTTTTTGAAAGAAAAAAAATCACAAAGATATATGTTTTTAGCTGTTTTATTGATACGTCTAACAACCAAGTGGTATTCTTATTCTTATTACATGCATTATGTTAGTTAAATAAACAAATGTGTCCCCGATGCACTATGAAGGAAACTAAACCTTTTTCTACTGCCCCTAGTTCAGGGAATTGGAGAGCACTTACCACAGAGATCAGAGCTAAGCCATGGACTGTGGCCAAGGTAAAAGCTGCAACTTTGATATTTATTGCTAGGGAACTGCATGTTTCTTTCAACAGAGGGATATTATCAAAAGTGGCATTCAAGTGCTGATCACCATAATGCTAAGCCATACATTCCTATGTTACATCATGAGCTTCCCTACCCTTGTCAGCAGCAACAAATTATGTGGAGCAGAAACAGGGAAAACATGCAGTGGAATGAGACAAAGGAAAACATTGCAGTGGGAGGTCAGCTCAGGGATGCCATTTGGGGCAGCAGTCCTGTGTCATACACCGCATGTAGTTAATTGCTTTTAAACACCCAGTAATTATGCAACCTTTTGTTAAAGAGGCAAAGAAGACATACAAAAGATGCCAAAAAGTTGTGCCTTGGCCACATGTATAAAGGGCAGAAGTACCAAACATGATGATAAACAGCCAGAAAGTAAGACATAATCCAGTTTCTCCATGTTCAGAATTTAAAAAGCACACCGCCCGTGACCAAGTAATTTTATTTCTCTGGTATATGCAATACTGTGCCTTTACATCATTTAGGAGTATTTGCCTAGCAAAGATATTTCCCTCTTTTAGCATTTCATCCGAGGCAGCTGCAGTTCACTGAATTCTGTGTGAGTTCAAAAAAGCTGCCAATTTTCAGTCTGGTCTGAAGTGTTCTTGCGCCGTAATCTACTGCTTGTCCAACACCAACTGAGAAACAGTCTGCTTTGCAGCTCCCCCTCAGCATGGTGCAGGCAAGTGCATCACCTGAAGCCACACCAATTACATAGAATTACTATTCCGAATAAGCAGCAGTCATGGCTATTCAGCATCATTAGGTTTAAATCAAATCTGTCTACTGTCTGACCAGACAACAGATGCCTTGCCAGACCCCTTAATGTTTGATTTGTACAAGCAGACTCTCAAATCTGAAATATTTTTTCTATGGTATGCGCAGTTACCAAAGTCAGAGTTGTGGAAAGTTAAATCTTTTCCAAGATGTCAAATTTACAAGTGGGACCTGCAACAAAATGCATGTTGACTGCTCTTATTCACAGTTCCAGCCAGAAAGCCATGCCATTTTCTAAGATACTCCAAGTCATCTCTCATTTCCAGCTGGGCTTTCCACTCCCACAAGAATAAGCAGCAGGTTATTCCCACTAAGTAGTCCTCAGTGAACCATTTTCATTTACAAATCCCTATATATTAATGTAAGATTATGGTGCAGAGGTAAAGGTAAAGGACCCCTGGACGATTAAGTCCAGTCAAAGGCGACTATGGGGTGCGGCACTCATCTTGCTTCAGGCCAAGGGAGCCAGTGTTTGTCCACAGACAGTTGCCAGTTTGTCCAGGTCATGTGGCCAGAATGACTAAACTACTTCTGACACAACAGGACACTGTGACGAGTACCAGAGGGCACAGAAACACTGTTTACCTTCCTGCTTGCACTTGTATGTTTTCGAACGGCTAGGTTGGCAGGAGCTGGGACAAAGCAACGGGAGCTCACCCCATCTCTGATTGGCAAACACATGAGGTTAAGTGGTTTAGACCACAGAATGGTTCAGAAGCATAGTGTAGCATGTGGCTTAAATATTTTATACATATCAGGCAGGATTCACCTAATGAGCACCTAATGATTCAATGGAAGCTGGAGTCGCACTTGGGCAATGACGCTTCTCCCCTTTGCCCCAAGCACCCCCTGAAATTAGCTTGGGAAAGATGAGGAGAACCCCTAGAATAGAGCTTGTGGGGGATGAGAAGGGGCATGTTCCATCTGGCAAGCTGAAATGCTTGTGCACATAACATTCATCCTAGAGCAATGTTGAACTCCACTACACACACACTATGGATTTTTGTGTATATAATTACTCCCTTCACAAAAAAGTCAGTGCACAAGTGGCTTGGACATCAGCAGGCACTCTGTGGAAGTGGTGCTTTGATGTGAGGGGGCAGTACTGGCACCCTTTTTCTAGGAAAAAAAGCAATGTGAGGAACCATTAGTGAGCACACTTTAGGTTTGGTCAGCTAACCAGCTACAAATCTGTCTAACAGTTACCTCGTCCAAGCCACATTTTACCAGCTTCTCTGCAAACATCATGTCAAAAGCTTTACTGAAATCAAGATACACTATGTCCACAGCATCCCCCTGATCCACCAAGCTCTATATAAAAAAGAAAGAAACGAGATTCATCTGACATGAGTTTTATTTGAGAAACCCATGCTGAGTCTTAGTAATCACAGCATCCTTTTTAAGTGCTCACAGGCTGACTGTTTAATTATCTGTTCTGGGACCTTTCCTGCTATCAACATCAAGCTGTCTGATTGGTAGTCACCTGGGTCTTATTTCTCACACCACCCATTTTTGAAAATGGGGACAACATTTGCCTGCCTCCTGTCTGGAGGGACCTCATCTCTTCTCCAAGAATTCTCAAAAAATATAGACAGAGCCTCTGGGATTACATCTACAGGTTCCTTTAATATTGTTGGATGCATGATATTTTAGAGGTGATTGAAATGTTAAGCCTCTCCTATGAAGCCACCAAACAGCATTCATTTGTGCTAGCATGCTGGTGGTTACCATGCTGGTGGAAAGCATAATGCTGGTGGTCAACAAAAGAGGTTTAAAGGCTGTCTCAAGGCAAATCTTTAAAAATGTAGTATAAACACTGACAACTGGGGAACACTGGCCTGCGAGTGCTCCAGTTAGAGAACAGCCTTTACCAAAGGTGTCATGGGCTTTGAAGACACTCGAACTCAGGACGCAAGGGAGAAATGTGCTAAGAGGAAGGAACGCTTGGTAAATCCACACCATGATCAACTCCCACCTGGAAACCAATGTCCCCGCTGTGGAAGGATGTGTGGATCCAGAACTGGCCTCTACAGTCACTTACGGACTCATTGTTAAAACCGTGTTTATGGAAGACAATCTTACTTGGCTATGAGTGATCGCAAAAGAAGAAAGAAGAAGGTTACCATTTCTAAAAGGTGCTGCTGACCCCACCATATGCTGCATCTATAAGCTGCTGCAGAATAACCTTTGGTACTGTGCCTTTGTACCCTAGCTGATGCACAGAGTAAAAAGCGTCTAAATGTTATCCTCACCACGTGGAGCCCTATCATGGGTAATCAGTTTGTACTGATGACAACATGGGGGCATTTAAATCAGCCTTCAGTGATTAGCTTATAAAATACAACATGTGGATTTAGTTAGAACCCAAATTTAATATAATCCTACCTTAAGTCTTTTCCTCTATGTAGACTATAAACCAATGAAGTAAAACCTCATTTATACAAATTAGCTGGGCTCTTTATTACAATTTTTTAACAGAAGGAAATAAAGCAGCTGGGAAAGACCCCAACATTGCATTGAGGGCTATGCTGAGAGAGGAGGAAGCAGATTAATTTAGGTTTTAAATGGTTTCGTGGAACCACAAGTTCAGTAAACATAATTACTACCTCCCCATAAATAAGTGCAATAGCTGCATGACATGAAAAATTCCTTCCAGTAGCACCTTAAAGACCAACTAAGTCAGTTCTTGGTATGAGCTTTCGTGTGCATGCACACTTCTTCAGATACAGTTATCTGAAGAAGTGTGCATGCACACGAAAGCTCATACCAAGAACTGACTTAGTTGGTCTTTAAGGTGCTACTGGAAGGAATTTTTTTTGTTTTGACTATGGCAGACCAACACGGCTACCTATCTGCATGACATGAGACTCCTTAGGAGACAAAGCCTTTGCAGATAAAAGTGCATGTTTATTGCATGCCTACAGTATGCCAATTGCTTTATAGGACCCACAAATTACCGGTATGTTATAAGCTGCTTGGATCGGGATCAAAAGTTAGGTGACCAGAATGATGGTGAAGAATAATTCTCTCTTTGCCTGAGTGCCACTTTAACCCTTGGCCTAACTAGGTATAGACAGCGCACTCTCTCACATGCGTGCCTATATAGCACATAAGCAGAACATATGTGCAGGTACACAGCCCTACTTCTCAGCTAAATTAGTGGGCAGGTTATCAATTGGATGACTAGGGAAGGAGCAACTTGAATCCTTATCTGGGTACTGCCCATGTCAGTGTGGGGCAAATTCAGGGCTCTCTCTCTCTCTCAGGTGGACAGGACACATTCCTTCTCCCAGCCCCCCCAGACAACAACCTTTACCAGTCCTACATTGCATGCTCCTAGAGAGTTTCTACCCGGGTGGAACATGACCTTGAACTGTCAGCATGCAACAGTGGCCACACCCCAGGAACAACTTTGACTGGCCAGCTAAACCAGGTGAGGGTATTCAATGGGTCTTAAATCTTCAGTGAGTTAGGAACTTCCCCTGCTTGCAAAAACAGGCTCAGGTGGATTGAGCAGATGAGATCAATAATGGAGCCAATGGTCAAGAAGGCAGGAAGTGAGGGGCAGATGGGGCTCATCAACCTGGGAAGGCAGCCCATCTAAGAGAAGGAAAACTCTGATCCTAAACCTCTTCTGCCTTGCAGGATATCTTAAGGAGAAGAAAAGGCTAAGGATTAAACCCTACACAAATTCAGAGTGAAGTCCCCGATATGGCAGGATGGCTCCTTATACAAGCAACTCCTACAAGCAACTCCTACAGCCAAGCCACGTATGGCTCTGCTTGCCTTAGGACAACATCAGTGAGGCTGGGGGGACGACTGTCTTTTCACCTGGGCAGCCCAGGACCTCCATACACACTGCCCAGGCTTGTACCCCGAGGAGGTCATTTTGCTGCTGCTAACCCCTCAAGACAGAAGGGTGCCAAAAATAAGTTTATTATTTATTTCTTACATTTATATCCCACCTTTCCTCCACAGAGCTCAGTTTATCCCCCTCCTCATTTAATCCTCACAAGAACCCTTTGTGGTAGGTCAGGCCAATAGACTGCGACTGGTCGCCCAGTGCGCTTCATGGGGATTCAAACTGTGGTTTCCCAGGTCCTAGTCCAGGAATAGGCAAACTCAGCCCTCCAGATGTTTTGAGACTACAATTTCCATCATCCCTGGCCACTGGTCCTGTTAGCTAGGGATGATGGGAATTGTAGTCCCAAAACATCTGGAGGGCCGAGTTTGCCTATGCCTGTCCTAGTCTAAAACTCCAACCACTGTACCACACTGCTTAATGGGTAATGTTTCTTTTTAAGCCTGGGTGAATGACAGAGAGGGGTGTGTGTGTGTCTGTAGCAGAAATTAGCTGGCTCTGCAGAGGTAAAATTCACATTTCTTGCTCTGCCCACTTTTGTCTCTGCCTCCACCTACAACAAGCATGTAGCCCTTGGAAAAGGAAATATGACCTTAGGACTGAATATACTTTCCCATCCTTGAGTTTTATGACATGGTCTTTGGTAAAGTTCTAGCTAGGGAACAATGGTTAGTTTTTGTGTGTGTTGGTTTTTTTACATGAGTAGTACTCTCTCATGTACATGTTACCTGTGATTAGCGTTCCTTAAAAAAAACTGGAGCCAACTCTCCACTCTCATTGCAACAAAACCTGCTGCCAGGAAGAATGAGGACAAAGATGTCAGGGCTTGAGAAAATAAATGGCAGCCTTTTCCTACCATCTGCTACTCATCAGCAAGCCAAGGGAGGGACAATGCACACCTGCAGGCAGGAGCTGAAATGCCACAGAGACAAGAAGCTTTAGCAACTGTGCCCAAAGGCTACAGAAACAAACACACGGAAGGGAAAAAGGAAGAGCTTTAAGACTTCCTGTCGCCTTCCTGTGTCTCACAATAGAATGCAGCTTTTCCAAAGAAGTGACCTGTCTCTTTGCATTTGACCCTGACCTTACCAACAGACTTTGTTGGACAGGAATTAGGAAGGAAAAACATCTTACTGGACAGTGGTGGCAAGTTTGGTGCTAACCCACCAACTTCAGCAAGCCCACAAGTGCCTGCCTTCTTACTTTTAACCAATCCAGGGGATGTAATTGCCTGTCACCTTCCTCCTCCTCCTCCTCCTTCTCAGTGTTGGTGCTGCCCTTGTAGAACACAACAAAGAGGGTGGGGAATTAGTTGTCTCTCTGTGTTAGTGACTCTGGTTCCACCTATTGCTTGGGCTCCTTGTCTTCTGCCACACCAGTCCAAATGGACATCAGCCGCCTCTAGTACTGGACCCTCCCCTGACGTGAACACATTACATATATGTAAGGAGGTCAAATAGGCAAGTATCTCCTCCCACACAGTTCTGGCTTCATTGCGCAACCCCACGTCTCCCCTCAGTTCTTTAGTATCAGTCCCTTTAATTTCAACCTCAGAACCTCAACTAGTGGAGTGTGAACAGGTTTGAGACCAGAAGCAAGGGGTGTGTGGAGAGACTGGGGATTAATAATTCCCAAGTTATGCAGATGTGCTTGTCTCTGCACCCCATTAGGTACCTCTGGGTACCTTGCACCCACCACTTAGTAGGAGAGAAGGAAAAGGAAGTGAGGGCCACTGTCTGATCAGCTTACTTGAGGGGGAACCGGCCCCGATTGCAAGTTGCATTTCTGAAAGTAACGAAATGCTTCTAAGCACACATACATTAGGTACTGATTCAAACCACAGAGAAAGTAGCAGCTGGGGTCTGTACAGTGTATTTATATCTGTCATGCATCAATCTCTGTCTTTTTAAAAATTGCATGGCCAGATAAGGAGATATGGGGGGTAAGCTCTGTCCCTCGAGTTTTGAGGGATGCTGAAAATCCCTGCAATCTGAAAAACGATTCTCACATGTTCTAAAGAATGCCTGTAAGTACTTGCCAAACACAATGTATACCTATTTTCATAATGCGCGAAGCAGGTGATGACAAGCCTCTCTGTACCTGATGCTTGGCTTACCATATGATTTGTCTCTTACCCGTTAACAGGTGACTCTCTTTGTCTTGAAAGAACTGGGTGACACGAGCAGTTGTCTGCATGGGGAGAGCATTTCTAGCTTTTCAAAGATGACATGAATTCCCAAGTCTGAAGCATCACCTTCTATAGCAAAGATTGCATCAGTTTTGTCTGAGCATAGGCAGTGCCTCCAAAAATGTTTTATATATGTCTGCACAGTGGGACACTATTGCTGATTTATCAGGTGGAAGAGCTTAGGAGGAGAGAGAGAGAGAGAGAGAGAGAGAGAGAGAGAGAGAGAGAGAGAGGCAAGCAGCTTTAAAGAAAACCTGATCTAACCCTATTGCTGTTTGGAGGCTAAGAAACAGATACTAAATCACTGCTGCTCCTTTATTTCTATTTTATTTTTTGGAAGATGTACAAGCAACACATCACCAGAGGGAACATCCCTATCACTCTAGATAACGCACCAGTGATCAAATGACTGATTGCATGTCGGCCACATCATATTGGCTAGGGGGAAATTCAATTTTAGTAGCTCTCCCCAGCTCATGAAACCCTAATAGCCTTTAAAAACTCTTATAAAAACCACCCAAATGAAAGCTGTGATATGGCTGACTAGCCCACAAGTCAGCCCACTGAATTATGACTTGGAGCCACTGATTTCAAGGGATTAAGGAAGAAGCTGATCAACACGGTTGTCATGATTCTCCTAGTACCTTTGGAGTTATTTTTCTCAGCAGGTGACTGAGACCACATGGAAGTCAGCAACTGGACGATCCCAACTCTACAATTCTGTGATTTTATGATTCTATGAATCATGGGATCATAGAATTGTAGAGTTGGAAGGGACCCTGGCAGTCATCTAGTTCCCTGCAATGCAGGAATCTCAACTAAAGCATCCCTGACAGATAGCCATCCAACCCCTTCTTAAAAGCCTCCAATGAAGGAGAGCCCACCACCTTCCGGGGGAGTCCATTCCACTGTCTGAAGCAGGTATAGGGGAACTTCCAGCTGTTGTTGGATTCTAGCAGTACCCATGGTCAGGGATGATGATTGGTGCTGGAGTCCAACAACATCTGGAGGGACACAGGTTCCCCATCCCTGGCCAAGAGATGCTAGGCAGACAGCCCAGCACTCTCTTCTCCCATAGTCTGGAAGTTCACTGGGTAGACTTGAGCCTTCAGAATAAGCTACCCCACAGATGCCACAGAGACAGGTGTGAATATGGAACGTAAGTGGGACCTGCATAAAAGGTTGTAGTTCGAAGTGCTCCTGTTCACTGTTCCAGTAAGTCAGCCATGCCTTCTTCTGTAAGACTCCATCCCTCTACAGCAGAGGCTGTTTTGGGGTAGCACGACTGATGTGGTTGCACTGGAAGCCATGCTGCAGGGTGCACCACAACATTGCTGCAGAACGGAGTGCGAGAGTCGGGGGGTGCCAAATTTCAGCATCGTACTGGGTGGTAATGACATTTGAGAGCCCAAATTTGTCACTGCCAACAAATAGTTTCATGACCTATGAGTATGCTCAATCTTCATGTGGGCATTTTGAGGGTTTCATCGCCGCTAAACATTTCCTCCCCCCCCCCCCAGTGTTTTGGGTTTGTTTGTTTTGTTTGTTTGTTGTACTACTGGAGACCCTGAGATTCCCACCTCAGCCTCCTGATATCTCCCTGTTGCCTTGTTGTTTTGGCTTCCTAAGCAGTGGCACTCAGATCTGAACATCAAAAATAGTGAGAATGAAGGGGCAAGCAGAAAGTGGAGCAAGAGGGATAGCCTGGGAAAAAAAAGTACAAATCTTTTCACCATAGTCTACCTAGAGGTAGCCAGGGAAGGTAATACCCAGGGGCCCTAATATCACAAATAGCTATCATTAAATTTCAACATGCAAGAATTTTAGAAGCACATGTATAACATATACATTTGAAATTAAAAATTTGAAATTAAAAAAATCACCCTCTGAAGGCATTGGTAAAATTCCAGTTGGTGTTAATAGCTGTGAGTTGAGCCCTTTGTCATTGCCAGTGTGAACTGATTCTTACTACAGTCAAAGCCAAGCTGTTCCTGAGTGGTAGAAGAGAGACCTCTTGTGGCTTTTTAAAAAATAGCACAGTCTAATATATACCAATGCATTTAAAGCACCCCAATTTTATTTAAGCAGAAAGAGGCTTAAATAGATTTCACCAAGTAAAAAATTGTGATCTTTTAAAAAAAGTAAAATAAAATAAAATAAATAATTGCAGGGGGAAAGAAATAAAGAGGAAGATAGTGATAGCTATGTTTAAGCAGGCCCTAAATTTATGAAAGAAGAGCATGGCATAACATTTGATGCAATGTGGAAGGAAACATTATAACTCATCCCCTGAAGACTGGCATGGGACAGTCAGCTGAGATGTTCCCTCTGGCAAAACCCTTAAACTGCACCAGCTAAATGACCTGTTCCTTTCTACTTGAAGAAGCCACTGAAGCAAACTGCAAATTATTGGTTATCCTTTCAGCACCATAGACAGCAGTCCCACTTGCAAGCCACTCTCGCCTTGCAAGTATCCTGCCATGCTCATCTATGCTGAGATCCCCCTTCCAGGCCCTTTCCCAAACACTCCCTATGACTTCTGCTCCACATCTATCTATCATCTATCTATATCTATCTATCTATCTATCTATCTATCTATCTATCTATCTATCTATCTATCTATCTATCTAGGTCCTTCTGTACCAGGAATGGATCAACTTATCTAGGATCCCTTCCTTTCTCCCAACTTCAATATATGCACAGCCACGATGACTTCCTGCTCCTTCCTATGGGCCATAGTTTGGTGGTAGATTATCTGCTTTGCATGCAGAAGGGTCCCAGGTTCAATCCCCGTCATCTTGAGAACCTTGCTGGGAACCCTGTAGAAGTTGCTGCCAGTCAGTGTACACAATACTGAGGTAGATGGACCAGTGGCCTGACACAGTATAAGGCAGACCCCTGTGTTCCCTGTGGCTTCCCAGTGGAAACTGCCAAAAATGCAAGATGGTCCCTCCAAACATTAGACTCCATAGTTCAATGAATCTAAGGCAAGAGATGCATTTTTGTCTTGGTGTGAGAAATGTTATGATCTGAAACTGGGATAGGGTATCACATTGCCACCCAGCTGCAACAGAGGGACAAGTAAGACATCTGACCTGCCCTACAGTACCTTTATGAAACAACTGGTCCCCAAATGTATTGATTTTCCTCTTCCTTTTTGGATTGTATCTTTCAACCTTGGAGCCAAGGGAAGTCAACCTGTGGCCCTCCATATATTTTTATTATGATATTAATACCCCACTTTGCCTCCAATAGCTCAAGGTGGTGTACTTCTCCTCCCCATTTTATCCTCACAGCAACCCCGTGGCATAGCCTAGGCTGAGAGACTGTGACTGGCCTAACATCACCCAGGGAACTTTATGGCTGAGTAGGGATTTGAGCCCTGGTCTCCCAGGTCCTAGTCCGACACTCTAAATCATTGCACCAAGCTAGCTCTTGTTGTTGCACTCAAATTCCCACCATCCCTGAGGAATAGCCATGCTGGCTGGGGATGGTGGGAGTTGGAGTCTAAAAGCACTTGGAGGGCCCCTGGCTAGCTTACTAGCCATTATTCTAAATGGAGAAAACCCCCGAAAGCTTTGATAGAAAGGCATATAAAATGCAGGAAATGAAATACGTACATAAATAAAACTGCTATCTTTTCAGCTGTACCTCAAATATCCTTGCTGTAAGTAAAACATTCACCTCTGCATAGAGACACAGAAGAGTCACAGAAACATAGGGGACCACAAGGGTCAACTAGTCCAACCCCCTGCAGTGCAGGAATCTTTTGCCCAACGCGGGGCTTCAACCCACGAACCTGAGATTAAGAGTTTCATACTCTACCAACTCAGCTAAGTGTGAGGACATGCAGTAAAACAAGCCTGCGAACTGTAATCACATAACCTTCCCAGATTCAGGGGACTGAAATGTCACTATCACGATCACCGTGGGCAAGTAAGGTTAATGCCTTCGCTTTTGAGCCACACCCTCCTAAAGATTGGTCCATTTACATGGCTATGAGGCTTAGTTTTGAGAAGTTCCCGGGGATGTGGGTGTAGCTGAGGCGTATAGATGCATACATTACATGCAGTATTACCCTTAGACTTAATAGTCTAAGTAACATAAACATTTGTTTAAAGCTGGTTCCCACATTACCATCTGGGCATATGGTTTCCAAATAATATAAGTTAGTATTAGTTTGTATTGCCACTATGGTCCCATTTTCACAAGCAGCTGCTTCCAATAGAGGTTTTGCATTTGACCTTCAGTTCATTCCCAAGAAATATCCCTCCATTCTTTTGTAAATAGTGGAAGGGTTTTTTCCCTCCCAGATAATTTGATCACAGCAGAAAGTCACTGAGGAGAAACAAAGCTGCCTTTGCATGTGCTGCAATGGGAACCCAAAGCTTAAAGAGATCTATCTCACCAGAGTCTGGATAGTCACGGCATAAATAAATGCAAATCTAACAGTTACTCTTCCAGACTGAAACAGAGGTAAGCACAATAAACAAACAACAGGAACGCACCGAGCATATCCACATTCCCTGTTCTCATGCTTCTGCAACTAGTTCAAAGCTCAAATGTGATGCTAGACTTTGCAAAATCCTCAGGCAGAGCAAAGAGCTACCAGAGTCATCTGAGAGCCTACATACAATGAGAAGTGGCCTGGAAACACAAAGAGATTCTTGACAGTATTTCTGAGCAGTGATATTAGCAAAAAATATTATTATTATTATTATTATTATTATTATTATTATTATTATTATTATTATTTTAGCAAAACAACCTTTGAAGGGGAAAACTTTACTTACAGGGGTGCTGCCATCTGAAAAGGTGTTCATACTGATTGAGCTGCTCATCTTGTCAGATGACAAGGAAGGAGGTGATGGACTGCGCTTCTCCAGATGCTCCTGGCTCTGTAAATCTTGACGCTGTAGATATTCACGCCATGCTCTCTGAATGCTGCATGTAATTTGAAACATGGGTGAATAGAGAAACCTCTTATATATGCGAGCACTACTGAAATATTTCCCTCCAACGGGGGCCTGATAGAAGGTAATCTCACAGAGCCAGAGTGAAATTTTGCACAGTGTTGGAATTTAAATGAAAATCTTTTCAAATCTCTCTTTTGAAATTGGACTTTCAAATATATGCTTTCCCAAAAACACAGGGTACAAACCCAGCCCCAACTGCAGCCTGCTTGTTTCTTTTCAAGGGAAGAGCTAAGTGCAGGCTGCACTTCAGGCTGCAGACCTCTGCACAGTTACCTGCAGTAAGTCAGTGAACTCAATGGGGCTTCCTTAAAAAAAGACTTTTATAGGATTGTGTTGCTTGTCTAGTGAAGTGAAGGCATGATACAGATGTTGACCATCAAGTGAGCAATGCAGGTCCACGCTAATTGCCAAGCCCGCAGAAGCTCTTTTTATTGATACACACATGCGAAATCAAGCAGATACGTTTTGGGCTGTGACCTTTACAAATCTTCCAATCCCGAGATCAAGGGGTGGCACAAAGTTATTTTGGCACTTGTTTCCACACATCACTTTCCCCTTGCATAATGTTTTGCTAGAAAGAGACAAAGGGTCTCAAAGGACGAAGGGTTACAGACAGGGCACGGCAGACTGCTGAGACCGCAAAAGGTTAGATACAGGCCACAATGTTCATCAGACGTTTCCGTGGGGGGGAGCATGTTTCGCACCCCAGGGTCACTCGTGCAGGCAGACTGATGCTGCCTGCGGGTGGGGGAGTGTGCTCCTTCCGGACCCCACCCCCCACTCTCCGTGATATCCCTACATCTAGTTTATGAAGTTTTAAAACAATAATGTAAAGTATCAACTTCAGTGGCGTGTGGTGGAATTCTTCATAGGGGAGCAGTTAGGGCCAGAGGCAGTGACTTTCAAGGGTGATTTGAGGGGGGGCACCAATGTTGTGTGCGTGAGCATCGCACCTCCCTCCCTAAGTCAGACAGAAGCTTCCCAGGCTTTGGTAAGGAGGCACTAGGCTTTAATACTTTAATACTCAAATTTGCCAGGAACATTTAGGGGACTATCCTTGATCCCTTACTCCACTGACCACGCACCACTGATCAACTTGTCAATTTCTATACGAAATCTAACAGACAGAATTTGGCATGTTGAGGGTTGGGGGGAAGCAAATTAGGAAGAGCAGGAACTTATTCGCTTCTCTCCTCCAACCAACCCCACCCCCCATCCTTCTTAAGCTTTACATTTAGCCAGTGGTGGTTGGTGGTAGGGAGTAGAATGGCTCACCTGGTTTCCCAACATGAGGTCAGAGGGTCAAGAGGGTTAGCGTGGTGCAGCCACAGTAGCAGAACCAAAGCAGCACTTCTGATGCTGCACCTGCATCAACCTCCCCTCCCTCTCATCTCAGTTACCAGCAGCAACCTTCGCACTGGGAAGCCAGGTAAGCAATGCTGCTCCACTCCAGCCCCACTTGTGCCCACACAAGGGTAGCCAGGAGGAAATGAGGACAGGGTTTGCACCCCTTGAAAGCTGTGCAGAAAAGGAAGTTTCAGCAACTGTAGCTTTTGCAATAAGTTACACCTGCCGATATTTCCTCTTCTGCACAGCTATTAGAGGTGCACAATGTCAGGAGTGCATGCAGGAGCCAAGCCCTGTGACTGGTAGGGCCTCGCAGGACTGGGGCCTTCCTGAGTTTGGCCTGGAAGGGCAAGGCACGGCCACACAGGTGAAGACTTGTAGCACCTGGTGGTATTTAAGACCAGTATTTCCCTCTGGCTCTTTGCCACAGCAACACACTGCCCACCTAGCTGTCCTTTGGCTTCCTGACTCCTGGTATCCTGACTCTTGGACCCTTGGCTTCCTGACTCTTGGTTTCCTGACTCTTGGCTTCCTGACCCCTGGACTGCTGACCCTGGACTGCTGATTCCTGCTTCCCGACCTCTATCCTGGTCCCGACGTACCAAGCCAGGACTCCGACTGCCTGTAACCTGGACTGTGACACACAAGTCCATTCCATATTTTGCTATCTGGTTACCCAATCCTACCCACTTACCTACACACACACACACACACACACACTGCTTTTCTAAAAAGAGTACAAAGCAACTTGATTTGTTTTAGATTAAGGGGGGGGACCCCAATACAATCTTATTTAATACATAGACATAAGCACAGGTGTATTAATGTGTTAATTAGCTCACCAATGCCAAGGTGTCTGTTATCAGCAACAATGATTTTGTGAATGGCCCCTGTTAATAATGCAATTATCACCATCTAGGCGTTATATATTTTATTTCCCTCTGACCTCAGTGCTCACAGTCCCCCCCAACATGTGAATACACAACCATAACTTGGGATAACACTTCAGACATCTGATGAATAGAATGTAGTCAATGAAAGTGTATCCCATAATAAATATGTTAGTCTTTACAGAACCACAAGACTCTTTGTTGTTTTTGCTGAAATAAACTGGCAACACAGCTACTCTGGAACCAGAGGAATATGCAACACAGACCATGGAAAATATATGCATTTGCTACATTTTGATATGCACAATCTTAAAACAGGTTTCCAATACAGTCTTTTTTTTTAAAAAAAGGGATTATTGAGAAGGTGCTCGGTTACAACTATGTGTTTGACACCAGGTGGCAGTGTAATATCAAATAAATTAGCTTTCAAATTAGAATAGTTAACTCAGATAAAATTTGCTCATTAGAAGAATGTCTGTATAAATCCCATTTGGCACCTGTATTGGGTTTGAAATTGTTTCTATGTCTGTTTATATTATTGATGCTTATATTGTTAAATTGCTTTGGGTTGTTTTGAGGGAAGAGATTCATACACAAACAAAATCCCAGACAACAACTCCTTGAGATTCTGGTCAAATCTACAATTTCTTGTGTCAATTCTTTATTTTATTTTCTATATACTTCGGAACTCTTTTTAATCCTCCTCCTCCTCCTCCTCTTTGGCATATACAGACTAAGCACCTAAGCTCTTTACTCCACAAAGGCCAATATATTTTGCATCATCCCAAGGTCTTAGTAAAAACACAACACAAAACCAAACACTATTTTTTTGTTGGGAGCCACCCAGAGTGTCTGGGGCAACCCAGTCAGATGGGCGGCATATAAATAAATTATTAGTACTAGTATTATAGGATGGAAGGAATATAACCTGTTTTCTACCTTTAGAGAATAAACCATGTGTTACTTCCATTTAGTGATGGGTGAGCTCCTTCCATTTAAACTGGAAATTTAAACTCCCATCATCCCAAGCTTAGCAGGACCAGTGAGCAGGGATGGGAACTGTAATCCAAAAACAGCTGGAGATCCAAGTTTGGGAAAGCCAGGTCTACTTGCAGGCTTCCCACAGGCATCTGGTGGACCACAGTGAGGACTAGATGCTGGACCAGATGGGGTTTTGGTCTGATCTTCTGGGGTTCTTATGCGTAAGTATTGCAGTGCACAACTATATATGCATCAACGATAAACTGATTTTTTCAGTATGGAGAAGGCACTCAGTTAAAGAGAATAAAAGTAAAGGCAGTTACATTTCTAAAATGGGATCTAGAATTTTCACATCCACACCACTAGCTTCTATCCAAACCCTACTTAAACTCTTCGTATTCTTTCATCTACCTACAATCTGCTTCACTAAAAGGCATACACTTGGTTTTAATTTGAAATCTTCATGTCCCATAAATATTCTAGTAGTATTTTAACGTTTGCTAAATTGCTTGAGCTTGAGCTTTTTGATCTGAAAGTTGGATTCAGTTTAGTAATGGAAAAGGTTACCTAGGAGAAGAAATCTTTGGCAAGTCTTACAGAGTCAAATTGAGGCTCAGACTACAGGCCAGAGGCCAGTTAAGCCAGAGTGGGGAAACTCACACACACACACCCCCAAACACACACACACTGATGTTGCTGGACTCCAGCTCCCATCATCCCTCACCATTGGCCCTGCTGGTCAGGGCTGCTGGGATTTGGAGTCCAGTAACTTCTGGAGTGTCACATGTTTCCCACTCCTGGCTTAAGCACCCATCTGTTCTCTCCCTTCCAGCTGGGAAGACGAAGACCTATTTTTTAGAGCAAAAGTTCATGAGCGGGGAAGATGCTAAATGCTCTCCGAAGGAACAAAGGAAACTGCCTTGCACCAAATCAAGCCATTGGCCCATCAAGCAGCATTGTCTACTCTTGACTAGCAGAAGCTAACCAGGGTTTTTGAGAAGTGTCTTTCCCAGCTCTACCTAAAGATGCTGAGGACTGAACCTTGAATCTGCGCATGTAAAGCCTGTGCTCTGTCCCTGAGTTATGGCTCAACCTGTGGCTTATCTGCTTCTGATTTAGCAGCTTTTTTGAGAGTTGCATCCCCAGATACAATCAATTCTGCCACCCTGAACATTGCTAATCAGTGTGCTGGAGCATCTGAGAAGGGAGGGGATGAAAACCTTTTTACCTTCCCTACCACTGCTAAAATGAAAGGGAGGGAGTGTATTCTGGGGACTGGGAGAAAAGGCTTCCGGGGGCAGATGAGAGCGTAGTCAGCCAGTAACTTATAAAACACCCAAAAAGAGGTCAAAGGAGGACACAGATTTACATCAAAATTGCATATGCTAATTTATATGTACAGCTGCAGTTAGAAATGTAGATCTGTGTGCCTGCTCATTTTGCCATTCAGGTGATAACTGTCTTCTCTGAAAAGCTGGTTATAAATACGCATCATCACAGAAGTGCCTTGCCAGGTGGGGTGGAGCTTCTATGCTAGCTTCCCAATAGATGGGTCACTGCTGCTTACCAGGAAGAGGAGAAGAAAGGGTGGCATGGCAGGGAGGTCAACACATTGGCAAGAGTGCCAGATTGTCTCCATTGGTGTGTTTGCACCACACTGACTTCCCTGATGCCTCACCTCAATCACTTGCGGCAACTGATGAGAGGTTTGCATAGTGGCTCCACCCCACCCGGGGGGCTGCTTCTGTATCCCAATTCAAAGTTCTGGTGTTGACCTATAAAGCCTTAAACAGCTCAGGACCTACCCAGAACCTGAAATCATTCTCTGAAGCCCTTCTTCATGTGCCTCCTCTACAAGAGGTCTGGAAAGTGGCAACACAAGAATGGACATTTTCTGCAATGGCTCCCCATTTGTGGTGCTTTCATTATACACATTTAGGCATGAGATGAAAGCATTTTTCTTTGGATGTTTGACGCCCTTTTAAATGTGTTGCGGGAGGGGGTGGCTGCTGGGGTTCCCCCCTTATTTTCCTTATGCACTTTGTGCAATTTTATGTTGTGAACCACACTGAGACCTATGGATGAAGGGCGGTATACAAATTTAATAAATAAAAATAAAATAAAATGACTTCAGGGCCCCTGCTCTACATTTGTATGCAACTTTTTTTATACCCTGGCCTCTTTTGCATCTGACCACCGTAGAGAAGCTTTCAGATAATGTAACATCAGCCTCTCAGCAGCCACAAAACACCTGGCATCCACCATCAATACCTATCTTCTTTTTTGTAACACGCTGACTCCCTTCCATCTTCCCTCGGAATTCATAACCAGCAAACAAAATGTACCATGCAAAACTTCCTCTGTGGCTTTTGTACTGCATTTGCACTCCACAGTAATTTTCAGTTTATATGATTTAAAGGGATCAAATATGCTCTTGTTACCTTTTCCTGTTAGATTAATCCTCACCTTACGTGTAAGGAAGAAGAATGAAGACACTTAAAAATCAAAGGCAATCAGCCAAATAAAGCATCTCCCTAGAGCTCCGGCAATGTTGCTGCATTTCTAAAGCAAACATAAAAGAGTAGACTTTATATCACTTACACTTTCACTTTGGATTCCAAGGGCTGTAAATTAATGTGATATTTCTCAATATTATTCTCCACATCCATAGCGAGCTGATGGCTGTAAAAGAGAGGTTATCCATTAAAATCTATTTCACCATGACATTTGTAAAGTCTCCAAGTACATAGATCCATTTAAAAGAGAACATGCTCCAGCTGCTTACTCTGAAATGGGTCTCCTTTGGAGAAGACACAGGGGCCGATGAGGGAAGTGTTGCTGGAGATCTTAAGGCTAGGCTGCCCTAAAATGCTGCCAAAAGCATTTACCTTTGCTTGGACTTCCTTTCTTGATGTTTCTGGTGCTGCTGGTTCTTCCAGCACCACATTCTTCAAGCTGAAAACAACCATACCTCTTCTTATGCAATTGATGTGCTTTGTGAAACTGTACAAAAATTAACCAAGGTTGGGGCCTGAAACCCAAGGTTGGTGGGCCAGATTTCTGTACCTTTCACTTCTGTGGGCCAACTTTGACAGATGGATGGGACCACCCACCTGTCAATCAGCTGCCACCATAATGACATCAGGAGATAGACACCTTTCAAACTTCAAAATCAGCTGAGTGGCACAAGAAGCACACCATAAAGGTGTGGGGCAAGTAACGGTGGTTTGTGGGAAATTGTGCAGGCCTAATGAGCCTAATGAGAGGTCCAGAAGTTTCCCACCAATGCCTTAACCCTTGCAATTATCGCTCATGCAACAGTACTTGGTAGATCAGTAGGGACACGGATGGTGCTGTGGTCTAAACCACTGGGCCTCTTGGGCTGGCTGATCAGAAGGTTGGTGGTTTGAATCTCCGCAACAGAGTGAGCTCCCGTTGCTCTGTCCCAGCTCCTGTCAACATAGCAGTTCGAAAGCATGCCAGTGCAAGTAGATAAATAGGTATTGCTGTGGCACTCACAGTGTTCTGTTGTGCCAGAAGTGGTTTAGTCATGCTGGCCACGTGACCCAGAAAGCTGTCTGTGGACAAACACCGGCTCTCTCGGCCTGAAAGTGAGATGAGCGCCGCACCCCATAGTCACCTTTGACTGGACTTAACCGTCCAGGGGTCCTCTACCTTACCTTTACCTTACTTGGTAGATCATCATCTTCATCACTTCTCTCTTTGCTCTGACCTCTCCTTTAATCCTTACTCTGGCTCCTTTTCCCAATTCCATGTAAGTTCTTCGTCCTTGCCTTCAAAACCCTTCATAGCTTTGCTTTCTCTTATTGTTCTGCTTGCATTTTGAAATACTTCCCTATGTGTGACCTTTGCTCACCAAGTTCCCACAGACGCCTGAAGATCTCCTGCTACCTCAAAAGGATTCACTCTTTCTCCTTTGTTGTTCCTCATGCTTCCCACAATGCCTCCATTATATCATTTCTATTATTTCCTTCAGGTCCCTCCTCAAAATACTTTGGCACCATCCTGCTTTGGGACTACAACTCCCATCATGCTAAGAGGACCAGTGGTCAGGGATGATGGGAATTGTAGTCCCAAAACAGCTGGAGGGCCAAGTTTGGCCATGCCTGCTCTACTTCATATATCCTACTGCGGCGCGCCCCCATCCTGCCCAATCTTTGCGAGCTTGTAGACACATTTCCCAAGAAAATAAGTACAAGGTAGTGGTTGGGCTTGAGCCCCAGATACTACCCTCTCTAAAGCACTTCAAAATACACATTTCTGAGAAGGAAAGCTGGTGATGCTCAAAGGAAACACCCACCATCCACCCCCTTCCTCAAAAAGGCCCCAAGGCAAAAAACAAACAAACTGAAACAGGCAAATCACCCCTCCCCAAACAGGCACCCCCTAAAGATGTCCCCCAAAGACTCTCCAGCCCCTGCCAGTTCCCCAAATTACCACTCAACAGCAGTGTGATTTTTGCATTCCCTATATTCTCTTTTTATTTATTTTTCAAGCAGTCCAGGCAGCTGGGCAGCAAAACATTGACTTCCAGATGCCCTGCCTTCTTGCTTTCCTTCCCAAAGAAGAATACCTCTGGGCCACATGTACATGGTATTTTAATATTTTGTTTGATGTCTTCATACACTTACGCAATCGCCCACCCACTTCCAGATCTTGAAACAAAGGAAGAGAGATAATTTCTACAAGTAAATTAAAAATTGAAAGGAAAGCAAGGGAAGAAAGTAGGGCAGCTAGAGAGGGCTATTCTTTATTTTCCTGAAAGCCTAGCCACTGCCCAAAGCTTTTTAAAAAAGAGAGAGCAAAAGATAAAGTTCATAAGGGCAAGAGGCCTCGGGGCACTATGGGAGGTGACAAAGGGTGCTGTGGTGCCTAAATGTACCTAACTGAAATAATTGCTGATTCTTCCCCCTTATTTTCTTGCCTTCATTTCCCCTCCTTTCCTGCCTTCTATTAATGTATAGGTTGTAAGAAGGATGTGTCCTCTTATACTTTATAAAAGGCGACACCTAGATGATGCTACATAAAGGATATAGAAACATGCAGATAGATGGAGACATAGATGCTCAATTTAGAATTGTATTAAAAATAAAGCAAGATGCTTAAAACTAAATGAATTCCTATCCCACTGATTTGACTAATAGCATGTTGCTTGTCTATTCAGAAGTAAGTCTTGTTGAGTTCAGTGGGGCTTCCTCCCAGGAAAATGGGTGCAGGATGACAACAAAACTTTAGATGAGCGATCTCATTAAAGCTGAACAAACCTAAAAGTCTCCATTAAAATCTACACAAGGTTTTTATGTGGTGGCAATCCAAATATGTTAGTACTTACTTTTCAAGCAAATATTTCCCATCACTAATTTGCTCCAATATATGTTGCAGCTTTTTGAGTTCTTCCTGTAGTGGGACAAAAATAAAAGATGCCAATGTATTAATTTGATTTACTCGGTATTTGTCTTGAAGCAAGACACTGCAGCTCTCAGGATAACCAAATGCCTTTACGAACCTGCAAGCAGAATGAGTGCAACAGCCACCTCTTCATATTTGATTCCCAACACCTGATATATAGAGTTATACCCCCTCTGATGCTGCAGACAATATAGGCATCACAACTAGTATCGACCCTATTTCCACGACTGTACTTTGTTTGAACTTTAATTTGTTGCAACATGTCCTGGGACCTGCTGGTAAATGGCAGGTAATGATGATGGTGATACAGACAGCAATCTCATCCTCCTTGCCTCTCATGCAATGGCTGCTAGTTCCAGCTGCAACCTTTGCTGGTGGGAGAGGAAAGCTGTAGATCTAAAAGGGATTGGACAAATTCATGGACAACAGGTCTATCTGCCTGTTAGTCATGATGGTGACCCACATACACGTCACTTGCTGGGGACGAAGAGTAAGAAAATATTATTAGTTCCATGTCCCGCTTATTGGCTTTGTGAAGGCTACCCTGTGAAGAATCAATGGACATTTGGTACAATCCAGCAGGGCTCCTCTTGTGCTCAGGTTAAGTGGATTGCCCCATCCGGTTAATATGAGATACAGCTGGAGAAAAGGGTCGCCTACATGATGCCCATTAATTGGGGTGGGGAGGGCAAAGGTGGTGCAGTGAGGCAAAGATGAGGCAGAGGAAAGGGAAGGCAAAGAAAAGCCAAGCAAAGTCTGTGGCAAAGATTATTAATAGCAGGACAAGAGTCCCCTGGCCTAACAAAAAAAGCAGAGGGATAAAACATATAAATAGGCTCTGCCCTTGATATGAAAAGCAATTACTTGTCCCTGAGAAATGCATCTTTCTGTGTGAAGGGACCTTTGCTGACATGCTTTTCATGTCAGCAAGTTCTAGACTCAGATTTAACACAATAAAAAGTTATTCAGGCAAAAACAAACAAACCACAAAAGGCTCAAAGAACCCAGATAAGACTAGAAAACAAACACATCATCTCTAACTTAATATATCTCGCCATTCTCTACTGTGTATCAATCCTGTACTAATTTAACATGAAGTGGACTTGAAGGCAATTTAAGAAGCTGAGGCATTGCTTCACATCTTCCTTTAGCTCATTAGTTTTAGAATGTAATGTAAAGACAAAGGTCAATCGGAGCTAAGTGAGGCTCAGGGTGAATTGCTTGCCAGTTTACAAGGTAAAAACCCCTCAAAGTTGACAAGGTTAAGATCATTCTAAAAACAAAAGGAGGAAATGTGCATTGTACGTTGCGCCAAAGCTGACCTGAGAATAAATCTGGGAATGAAAATAAAGTTTTGGATTTGTTGGCAAGGAGAACCATAGCTCAAACATACCTGTGTTCTGCATTCTCAAGTAAAGGGCCAGTTTAGGTTAGGGCTGAGTCAAAGGTCACCTGATACTGGAGCTACTCCTTTAATGTCTGTAAAGGTAAAGGTACCTCTGACCGTTAGGTCCAGTTGCGGACGACTCTGGGGTTGCGCGCTCATCTCGCTCTATAGGCCGAGGGAGCCAGCGTTTGTCCGCAGACAGCTTCCGGGTCATGTGGCCAGCATGACTAAGCCACTTCTGGTGAACCAGAGTAGTGCACAGAAACGCCATTTACCTTCCCGCCGGAGCAGTACCTATTTATCTACTTGCACTTTGACAAGCTTTCAAACTGCTAGGTGGGCAGAAGCTGGGACCGAACAACGGGATCTCACCCCGTTGCGTGGATTCGAACCGCTGACCTTCTGATTGGCAAGCCCTAGGCTCTGTGGTTTAGACCACAGCGCCACCCGCGCCTGTAGAAAATACTAAACATCAATGGGCTTGTTGCAGCACAAGTTGTTATTGCTGCTGATGACAGATTAATGAGTATCAGGGTGAGGGCCTTCTCAGGGCTGGCCCCCATTTGGAATTCCATTCCCAGGGGGATATTATGCCATGTTACAATTGATTTTAAAGTAAATTCTGAAGGTATTTCATTCCAGTGTGCCTTTGGTGGAAGTACCGTGCTTGAGGATTACAGGGGCTAAAGGTTTTAGCTTCATGATTTTTAGCCTAATGGTGCTGAAGACCTGGCCTCCTTCCAGTGGCTTTGCTGTGATCACCAGGAGGGAGCTTGACCAGGAATCTGAACCCACGTCGTACTCTGTCCAACATTCTATCCACTCTTGTGCTGCTCCCTGGTTAACTGAGGTTTACCAACTTTTGCCAATTTTCCTCTCCTGCCTACTCCAGTTCCACCTTCTACACTGTTCCAGAAAGTTAAGGAACCCTCTGGAAGATTGTGGGGGCAGCACAGGAGGGGATCCAAAAAAGTCCCCCCCCCAAAAAAAGTGGCTTACTTGATGACTCTGCTTGTGTGTGTTCACCATGCCAACCTTCCCACTGCTTTGCCTCTACCCTCTTCTTCCCAGTAAGGTACAGTAAGCCATCTGCTGGGAAGCTAGCAAAGCAGTTCTGCCCACCTAGTGAGCCATTTCCTCCAGCTGCAGGATATCTGCGCTGGCTCAAAAGTCATCTGTTACAGAATGAGCCTTTTCATCTGCAGAAGGCAAAGCCTGGACCCAACCCAATGAGACTGCAAAGTTACAGTGTTATGAAACTTAGTAGATGTACCTTCTACCACAAAACAAAACAAAACACAGTCTTAAGTTCCTGCTGTGGGGAAGCAGAATTTTCAGAAATTAAAAATGGACACTGCACCACAAATTTACTAATGATGCAACTTTCATTTCCCATCAACTTGGAAACACTGATCAATACTTCAACAATATATCAGGTATAAAGTAGATTTGTCAAGATGCGTTAAAAAACATCTTCCAACTTCTCATTTTCTGAACGACGCACCCCCTAACCACTTCATCAAATGGCTGAAATGTTGCAAGATGATTTTAAACACTTACCATTGCAGACCAATTTAAAAGCCATTTGAAGGAGCCCAGTCATTAAACTCATCTTCCATTTCCAGATTTCCTCAAAAATAGTTTCTCCTTTTTGACATGTGTAAAACTCAGAAAACTCCCCAAGTTTTCCTGAAAAATTACTTGCCTATAGTACTTGATTCTAAAAGATAACCTTTTTCATTTTCCAAAGCACTCCAGCGGTCAATTTTGTTTTCAGTGTATCCCAAAGCAACATAAGGTAATTTAGAATGTGGAAACAATTTACAATTGACTTTATATATAGCCAAGGGTGACAAAACCTACATGACTTACATAAATCATTTTGTGCATGTGTTTGACATCATTTTATATTAACCTAGGGGTAAAGACTTAGCAAAAAACAACAACAACCCTTTCTAAAAAATGTCTGCAACATTTTTGGGACCATTCAATCATTCGATTAAATATTATTGGCTTGTTTTTTTATGGAAAGCTGTAATAGGACAACTACAAAAGGGGCTAGTAAAATTTGCATAATTTGGAACAGCAGAAGACATAAAATCTATACTAATTTCAGTTTTGCATCATTAAACATGAAGTATTGATTATTGCTCCTTGCAACAAAATTTATGAAGCCAGCCATGTTGCTGTGTCCACATAAAGTGATTTTGATGTTTTGCCCTGAGACCTCAAGTGCCGTAAATGATGGCTCCTGGTGACAGGCTACAGCTGAGATGCTGTTGTTCCAATTCACAGCCTTAGGAGATACATCTCCTAGATTATGCCGGGAGTGACCCAGCTGCAAACTCCAACTTCAGAAAATTAAATTGGAAGCAGTCCAAACTTCTGTTGAAATACACGGTGAATTACGAGGCTTCTATAAACTTGTTATAATGTAAATGTACTGTAAAATTCAGTGCCATACCTCTTCTTCCCAACCCCGCTGTTGAGAAAGGACATTAATAGTTAAAGAAATGGGGGGTCCAAAAATGCAACCTTGCTTTTTGAAGTGCAGAAGTATTACTCATTTCTTGCTTGTGTGTATGGAGTTTGTAGATTTATATTGTTAAGGAATAATATTGTGGTGCCGTACGCAAGTGTTACTTGGGAAAGTCTATCAAGGAATGAAGTGCAGTAGGCCATGTTCTTCTCGTCTAGCTACTTCTCCCAGCTCTGCCAACATTTCTTTCACACAACTGGGGATGTCCATGTGTTTTCCTAGGCAATGTCAGAATCACACCCTCACAACTTGATCCCATTATGCTCTGGTAACCTTTGAATTTCTTAGGGGCCAAACATTCAATACCTATATATTTATAACAGGGACTCCCAAACTATGTTCTGTGGACCATCAGTGGTCCACAAGCTGCATTCTGGTGGTCTGCAGCTTCTCGTCCACATTAAATATCTATTATTAATTTCAATTCTGTTTTTATTGCTTCTTTTCTTTCTTATATTGTACATTATTGTATTTCCATGTGAATTACACGGGATTCAAATTGTACTACAACAATACAATATACAAGATAAAAAGAAGCAATTAAAACACAATGAAAAATCACAGAGCACCTGTCAATTGCTACAAAAGCAGACCCACCCAGACCTTCAGCAGTTTTCAAGTGGTATGTTGGATGGGTTTGGGGGGGGAGTGCTGGGTTTACAAAAAAAAGGAAAAATGTAAATTTTCATTAAAGTATTATTCCCGGACAATCTAGTAAAAGAACAACATAAGAAATGCATAAAATTGATCAGCATATTAGGGGCACCCAGCAGAGATTTTAAAAATAGCCACAGCACATATAATACTTAAAATGTCTGAGCAAATAAAAAGTGTTTCACCAGATGCCTGAAATGAAGGAACACTGGTGCCTGGTGAACCTTTCTGGAAGGCATTCCATGAACTAACTAACTCTCTCTCTCTCTCTCTCTCTCTCTCTCTCTCTCTCTCTCTCTCACACACACACACACACACACAGCAACACATCATCTTTCTATATACAGTGGTGCCTCGAGTTTACTTAATTCATTCCAGAGGTCCGTTCTTAACCTGAAACTGTTCTTAACCTGAAGCACCACTTTAGCTAATGGGGCCTCCTGCTGCCGCCGTGCCGCAGGAGCTCGATTTCTGTTCTCATCCTGAAGCAAAGTTCTTAACCCGAGGTAATATTTCTGGGTTAGCGGAGTCTGTAACCTGAAGCGTAGGTAACCCAAGGTACCACTGTACAAATAATAATAATAATAATAATAATAATAATAATAATAATAATAATAATAGAAACTTTCAGTTAGCCTTTTAGCCTATGCAAATGTACAAAACTGAAAACTCCAGCCAAGGGAACCTGAGGTGTAATAACACATCTAAATGTAACTTTCTTCTTATCTCAGCTTTCATCTGCTTTGTGGCTCTTACATGGTTAATTGTCCCTCTCATTTAAGGGTGAGTTGCCATGGTGATTGTTCAGCACTGAGACTGATGGACTAATGAGAGAACACAAAAAGTATTGCCTGCTTCACAGAGGCTGACAGTGTCGGTAAACTTTGTTCTTTAAACCAAAAGGCCCACACTTGGGAGAATAATGTTATCAATGGCTGTCGGTGACAATGGCTTTATATGCGTTTTGCCTCTAGGGGAGGGTTCAGTTGCACCCAGGTGCTTCTTTCGGGCTTGTCTGGTTTGTCACTGTGGAAACAAGATGCTGCACCACATGATTCAGAAGGCTCTTCTTATGACGTGGACTGTCAATTATTGTATCTTTTCCAGCAGTCCAGTGAGGCCTAATCAATTGGCATTGTGTGTCAGACATATGTAGTACATACCTTGCTTAACCTGATGGACCAGGTTAGTTTCCTCAAGAAAGCTTTAAAGAGCTTAAGACCAGTTTTCTTGAGGCATCACCCTAACACAAACATGTTGACTCAATTGCTTCAATCTGCAGAACTGGCACAGGTTACAGGTGCCAGATGATACCCATTCCACACTGATAAGAAATCAATATTTTCACATGGCAGCACCTACACTTTGGAACTCCATGCCTATTGACATCAGACAGGTGCCTTTGCTGTTTTCTTTTTTGGCACTTATTTAAGTAGGTCTATCCAGACATGTAGGGATGCGGGTGGTGCTGTGGTCTAAACCACAGAGCCTAGGGCTTGCCAATCAGAAGGTCGGCAGTTCGAATCCCCGCGACGGGGTGAGCTCCCGTTGCTTGGACCCAGCTCCTGCCCACCTAGCAGTTCGAAAGCATGTCAAAGTGCAAGTAGATAAAGAGGTACCACTCCGACGGGAAGGTAAACGGTGTTTCCGTGCGCTGCTCTGGTTCGCCAGAAGCGGCTTAGTCATGCTGGCCACATGACCCGGAAGCTGTCTGCGGACAAACATCAGCTCCCACGGCCTATAGAGCGAGATGAGCACCGCAACCCCAGAGTCGCCTGCAACTGGACCTAATGGTCAGGGGTACCTTTACCTTTATCCAGACATGTAGAAGTTGGCATGCGTTTCATTTTATTATGACCCAACTGCTCATTTTAATTAAATGCTGATTTAATTTAATAAAAATAATAATACCTATATTATTATTTTTATTGACTTATTTTTGTAAACCAGAAGTTTAATGTTTTGTAAGCCACTTAAGGGTCTGTTTCCAATCAAGCAGTATGTAAATAAATAAATAAATTATGAAACAAATAAAATTGTTTTCCTTCCCACAAGTTAACATATTGCTCTCTTAGTTTTTGAATTAATTACTCTACCAAGTGCTGAGACTAGCTGCTATTCTCATAAGGAACAGCAGTGTCCCTCTGTTTTTAGACTGTCCCCTTTTATATGAGTTAATAAACCTATTTTAGGGTATACACAAATTTTTTATCTCCAAATGTATTATTAATTGTTCCCAAAATGTTTATAGCCTCTTCACAAGACCACAAGCATTTGGAATGCTTGATGCCTGCCGGCTAACACAGATGATTGATGGTGGAAGTTTGCATCCTGTACCTCCTGCAAAAATCTATAAAAGAACAAAAATGAAGAAAGTTTTAATTTATGGCAACATCAGATTGTTTCCCTGACAGGGAAGTCATTGATTGTTCCTGTTTCTTTCTTTGAAGCTGGTCTGGGACCGTAATAAATTTTATTTCATTTTCTTTCTTTTCTTTTTCTACCATTTTAAATTATTTATTTATTTATTTATTTATGGTTACAAATATGTACATGCACTGATTTGTCTATGGAAAAATAAACAGTTTGCAGCGACCGTTCCTCCCCCAGTGCTTTTCCCAACCCATCTGCAGCAGCAATTTTTGCAGGAGGGGCAAACAAAAGGACTAGGAGAGGGATAAAGGTAAAGGTAAAGGGACCCCTGACCATTAGGTCCAGTCGTGGCCAACTCTGGGGTTGCGGTGCTCATCTCGCTTTATTGGCCGAGGGAGCCGGTGTACAGCTGTGGTCATGTGGCCAGCATGACTAAGCCGCTTCTGGAGAACCAGAGCAGCGCACAGAAACACCGTTTACCTTCCCGCCGGAGTGGTACCTATTTATCTACTTGCACTTTGTACTTTCAAACTGCTAGGTTGGCAGGAGCTGGGACCGAGCAACAGGAGATCACCCCATTGAAGGGATTCGAACCACCAACCTTCTGATCAGCAAGCCCTAGGCTCTGATCAGCAACCCACAGCGCTACCCGCATCCCTAGGAGAGGGATGGAAGGCCAATTGCTGATCCCTTGCCTCTTCAATGAATTGGTGCTTTCAAAGCTCTCCACTCTGGGGGTTTCAGCAGTAACATTCAGCTAACGTAACAATCTGTGTCCCTGTTTACACGGAGTCAAGCTGTTATGCTCATAGAGTTGTTCACGTGTAATGCTCAGAGTGTACAGTCTGTGTTCCTGTGTACACAACAGCTGAGCTGCACAAATCAACAAATGTACGCTCTTTCACACAAGCACTTGTAGAGACAGCTTGTACCTGTATTAGGTGTGAACAAGCTTTCTCTGGGTGGCAACCTGGCAGAGCTATTTGTTGTTGTTGTTGTATCATTAGAGGTGATAAGAATATACAGCCGGGCGCATTGGGGTGCTTTCATGCATGCATTTGTATTTCTAAACAACATACATCAATCAAAGACCAATGAAAGTCAGAATAGAGAAAGGTGTCATGTTGCACAGAAAATGAAGCCAAGAGCACGAGCTGGAGGGCAGGAATAATTGGAGCCTTTCAAACTGGAAAGATATAACTGCTAATTAGAACACCACTGGGATAAACATTACGCTTTGTGGATGCTTAGTGGAAATGGTTAAGTGATGGCACTGCAAGCAAGATTTCTAAATACCTACCCGATAAATGGAATACACTTACGGGAGCAGTAGCCACCAAGCAATTAACTCATACTGTTTATTGCTCTTCGTTTCATTATTCTCCGTTCTAGCAGATGCTGCAGTTCAACGTGTGCCCTACTGTATTTTATTAGGGGCTGTTCACAGGGCAATAATCAAGAGTACTGCGACCATTTCAAAAACACATCTTTAGCCCCAGCACAAGCTCTGCATTTGGGAGAGCACAGCCACCATGTGAGACAGAAGAACATCATCAGTAGTCTATTGCACATTATATGTTTCTGGGCTGGAACACTTTAGGACCACAGATGGAGGATTACATTTATGAATGTTCTCTTGAATTAGGGTGGTTTTTAAAAAAGCCCTTTCACATACAAAATTTGCCTGCCAGGGTGATGGTCCTAGGAAAGCCATCTTCCATAAATACTCAGACCCTCCAAGTGTCCCTATTTTCCAGGGACAGTCCCGGATTTACAGAAGCCGTCACAGTTTCTGATTTGACCCAGGAATGTCCCGCTTTCCTTTTGTTGTTGTTTAGTTGTTTAGTCGTGTCCAACTCTTCGTGACCCCATGGACCAGAGCACGCCAGGCACTCCTGTCTTCCACTGCCTCCCACAGTTTGGTCAAACTCATGCCGGTAGCTTCGAGAACACTGTCCAACCATCTCATCCTCTGTCGTCCCCTTCTCCTTGTGCCCTCCATCTTTCCCAACATTAGGGTCTTTTCCAGGGAGTCTCCTCTTCTCATGAAGTGGCCAAAGTATTGGAGCCTCAGCTTCAGGATCTGTCCCTCCAGTGAGCATTCAAGGCTGATTTCCTTAAGAATGAATAGGTTTGGTCTTCTTGCAGTCCATGGGACTCTCAAGAGTCCCCTCCAGCACCATAATTCAAAAGCATCAATTCTTCGGCGATCAGCCTTCTTTATGGTCCAGCTCTCACTTCCATACATCACTACTGGGAAAACAATAGCTTTAACTATATGGACCTTGCCCGCTTTCCTTTAGGATGTCCCTATTTTCATTGGAGAAATGTTGGGAGGTATGGTAGAGTTTGGATTTGATATCCCGCCTTTCACTCCCCTCCAGGAGTCTCAAAGCGGCTAATAATCTCCTTTTCCCTTCCTCCCCCACAACAAACACTCTGTGAGGTGAGTGGGGCTGAGAGACTTCAGAGAAGTGTGACTAGCCCAAGTTCACCCAGCAGCTGCATGTGGAGGAGTGGAGACACGAACCCGGTTCCCCAGATTACGTGACTACCGCTCTTAACCACTACACCACACTATAGGAACAGGGCTTTTTTTCACCTGGTACTCGGTAGAACTCGGTAGAACTCAGTTCTGGCACCCCTCAGGTGGGTGCCACTGCCATTATAATAGATCAAGGTTGGCATTCCTGCTGATTTCCAGCACCTCTCTTTCCAGAAAAATAGCACTGGGCAGGATGTCCCTATTTTCATCAGACAAATGTTGGAAGGTATGCATACTGCCTATCTATAAACAGGGTGTGTGTTCTTTTTTACAATGTAGTCTAGACGTTCTGTCATCCTTTGACTCTGGGGTGGGTGCTGTTGCACTCAGGCCCTGCTCCCAGGCTTCTCAGAGGCAACTGGTTGGCCATTGTGAGAACAAGATGGTGGTCTGGGTTGGCCTTTGGTCTGATCTAACAGGGCTTTTCCTAGGTTCTTATAGCTACTCCACAGGAACATTCCTAAGATTTAGACAGAATATGACTAGAAATCTTGGAGCTTTATAGATAGCAATTTTACTACAAATCCTTATACAGTCGTACCTTGGTTTTCGAACAGCTTAGTTCTCGAACCTTTTGGCTCCTGAAAGCCACAAACCCGAAAGTGACAGTTCTGGTTTGCGAACTATTTTTGGAAGTCGAACGTCCGACGGGGCTTCCATGGCTTCCGATTGGCCGCAGGAGCTTCATGCAGCTAATCAGAAATCATGCTTTGGTTTCTGAATGTTTTGGAAGTTGAATGGACTTCCAGAACAGATTCCGTTCAACTTCCAAGGTATGACTGTATGCCTCGGCCCAGTATACCTGAAGGAGCGTCTCCACCCCCATCGTTCTGCCCGGACACTGAGGTCCAGCACCAAGGGCCTTCTGGCAGTTCCCTCACTGCGAGAAGCAAAACTACAGGGAACCATGGAGAGGGCCTTTTTGGTAGTGGCACCCACCCTGTGGAACGCCCTCCCACCAGATGTCAAAGAGATAAACAACTATCTGACATTTAGAAGCCATCTGAAGGCAGCCCTGTTCAGGGATGTTTTTAATGTGTGACTGTAATGGTTCTAGGGGTTGCTCGTGCGTAAGTTGCCGGCACTCCTGGCTAGGTTACCTGGGTGAACCCTTTCTGTCTGGACAGCCTTTCACTTCGTGGCTGTCTCAGTCGCTGGCAGAATCCGTCAGTGGGCATTTCTTGAACTTCTTACAGCAAAGAAGTTCTTTGACGCCAAGTCTCCTCCTACTCTCCCTGCGTGGAAGTCTTCTGCGCAGGGAGGGTGTGGGCAGCGGAGTACCCGTGCTCTCCCCACTGGTCTCCGGTGAAGAGTCCTGGAGCCTTCTCTCCGATTCCCCCATCTGCCCCCCTTCACCCCTGGTGTTATGCTGATTTCCTTCCCCAGCAGATGGGCTGCCTCTCTCCCTGCTGGGACCCTCTCCGGCATCCCTCTGGAGCCTTCCCTCCGCCTCTGGCTCCGATGGCAGTTCTCTGACAGTGACATTTTAATGTATTTTTAATCTTTCTTGGAAGCCGCCCAGAGTGGTGCGGTACAAATAATAAATTATTATTATTATTATTATTATTATTATTATTATTAACCAATACATTGGTGGGGGGCTGAGTTCAGGCTGGGCAGCACTGCTTTGTGGTGGTTCCAGTCCTACTTGGATGGTTGGTTTCAGTGGTGATGCTTGGGCACTGCAGACTGCTACTGATCTCATGGAGCTAATTTCATTTTTCTTTAGATCCTGGGTGTGGGGCTAGTTACCTCCCACTGAGATCTTTCATGTTTCTCAAGGGCTGCATGAGCGATGACAATGGCAACGATCACACAGTTTAACTCAGATTGTAAGACAACAGGAACACCTCCTTCATCTCAGATGGCACCATACTTCACTCCATAGGATCCCATCCAGATATTCTCATACGACACAAATGAATTATGAACGACAACCACGATAATGAATAAAGAAAGAAGAGGTGGAAGGAGAAGCAAAGTTCCCCGAGAAAACATAAAGAAGGCAATGGAGAGTTAACAGCTGACATTTCTTTTTATAACAGAGCACGGGCTAATAGAATGGAAATCCAAAGACCATTTCCCTATTTAGATCTCCCACCCACATGCGTCTCTGTGTTGAGACATGCTGTGCTCTGTCCCATTTCTTTGGCTAATAAGTTGTTTTCTTCCATGCCTACTGCCTCAGTAGCATGAAAAGAAACCGCAGGGTCCTATTGTTCTCCCATTGTAATGAGTTATCCCATACGGCTTTACGAGTTAAAAAAAATACACACACAAACCCTAAAAATGGTACCGCAAGGGGCACTCAAATGTAGGATACACACACACACTCCCCCCCCCCCATTTTAAAAAAACAAATCTCTTTTATGTTAGCTGCAGCGGTAGCTCTACGTGTTAGTATACATCAGCTTTTTGACATGAGCAAAAGCCAAGAAAAGAGAATACATTTCTTTTGTTTTAGGAGTTTTGCTTTTGTTTGTTTTTTTTTAAAAATACATGAATGTTTGTCACTGGAGATTGTGGCCACAAGAGCCTGAAGGAGGCAATAAAAAGGCATGCAAGCCAGAACTAGATGCGAGGGTGCATGTAGCGCTGGGGTAGCCAGCACAGTGCCCTCCAGATGGCTCTACATTTCATGCCATTTCTTTGCTGTAGTGTTTCAAAACTAAAAACGGTCCTGAAATGCAATAAACAAATCTACCTGTGATTAACAGCCTGTATCAGCCAGGCTTGGGCTGCACTGTGCTGCTTTATAGTTCCCAGGCACATGATTTGTACACAATCCTATGCATGATTGCTCAAAAGTGAGCCCCACCTGTGTTCAGTGGGGTTTAATACAGGTAACTAAACAAAATTTCAGCTTTAAATCTCTTTTTCTTAGAGGTCCTTTACGGCCTTAAAGTCACTCTAACGCACAGCTTCCGTAACTTGGGTCTTCAGTTGTTTTTGGACTACAACTCCCATCATCCCTAGCTAGCAGGACCAGTGGTCGGGAATGATGGGGACTGTAGTCCGAAAACAGCTGGAGATCCAAGTTTATGAAAGTCTGCTCTAACATATCCTCCACTGTGTCCACCAGCCTTCCCCAGCTTGGTGACCTCCAGATATTTTCACTACAACTCCCACCATTCCTGACTATAGGGCCCTAGCTGGGGCTGATCAAACAACATCTGAAGGGCACCAGGTTGGGGAAGGCTGGTGTACACCAAAATTTGGACTGATAATAGCCTAGATTAATTCTCTGGATGTCATCTTATAATTGCATTGTATCACTTAAAAAGAAAAATCACACCTAGTCATTCTCTCCTGGAACAATTCCTTCGTATTGTTTCCACACTACATAGATCTAGTTGTTCGGTTTGTCTTCTGAAAGAACCAGTAAATGCATGAAAATCTCAGTTGCAACAAAAGCAGAGAGAAGACCATAAACAAGCATACCTGGTAGAGATGTTGAAGCTTGGCCCTGTGTAAGGTTTTACTATAAATGCAAAATGCATTTCCTGATTATTATGAGCCCTTTAATAATCAGCTTCAAGAGCATTCTGTTAAGAAGCCTTCTATAAAACAACCCATTGACCCAGTATAATAAGCTAACAGCTCCTTGAAAATGCTACTATATCAGTCCAGGTGCATCTAAAAATATTTGAGGGCTGCAGTTCTATTGCTGGTGCTTAGGAAAGAAATAACCTGACTGAAATCAAGACACTTAGGAGCCCATCAGTTTTTGCAGGATTGTAACTTTAGAACTGAGAATGGATCAAATGCACTGGTAATCCCAGTGTCACTAAGTAAACTAGAACCCAACTTCTTTTATTACAGTCTAAATCTTTATATAAAGGGTGATTTCCTTTTAATAGGCTTATGCTGTGTTTATGCCATGAAAAACTTTCTCTTGAAAGAAATGAAGCCATTTGGATTACTTTTAGCAAAAAGCTACCTAAAGAATCAACCATCCATTAATTATTGTCAACCAAAGCAGAGCTGGATTGAAAATCAACGCTTCCTATTTTTCATTTCCCTGCCTTCTCTTATTCAAATGAATTATTCTCTCTTGGTGGATCAATATAAAACATGCTTGGATTTAATATCCAGCAGCTGTTTAAGCCACATATGCAAACGGAGCCCAGTCTGGGAGCGAGAAACTAAAATAAGGAAGATGGTCATAATGAATGGAAAAAGCTTGGAGCAGTATTCCTGTGTGATGTCTTTGCTGAGCGGTGCTATTCAGAATCCACCTCACAAACAACATCTGGCAATATTGAGATGGGGAGGGAGCAAAGTGTGGGGAGGGAATAATAGTTTGTGCCTATGCTGCACAAATAATTTGGAGGGGAATAGCTCTTTTTATAAAAGAGAAAGTATCAAAAACGGTCTAAGGTAGCTGCTGTACGAAAGGCAACAGTATATACAGTGGTACCTTGGCTTAAGTACTTAATTCGTTCCGGAGGTCCGTTCTTAACCTGAAACTGTTCTTAACCTGAAGCACCACTTTAGCTAATGGGGCCTCCTGCTGCCGCTGAGATGCCAGAGCACGATTTCTGTTCTCATCCTGAAGCAAAGTTCTTAACCTGAAGCACTATTTCTGGGTTAGCTGAGTCTGTAACCTGAAGCGTATGTAACCTGAAGTGTATGTAACCCAAGGTACCACTGTAGTTCAGGCCTGTGCGTACCCTCCAGCATTCCTCAGATGAAAATAGGAACATATTCTACTTCAGTGTCCCACCCCCCTCATTGTCCCCTCCCCGCACCTCTTCCTTAGAGGCTGAGGCAGGGACACAGATGTTGTGGCCAAATTAAGAAAGTTGAAGCCAAGTAACTGCTCTCAGGCGCCCATTACCCCAATGCACCTCTAACAGCCAGGGCAGCGGCCTTGTAGTCAGACCCTGTCCCATCCATTTCCCCACGCACGGGTACCAACTGTGCACCTGAGCTATGGGAGACCACTAATAGTGAAGACCTCAGTGACTGGGCAGGGATATAAGGGATCAGGCAGTCTTTGGAATGTTCTGGATCCAAGTCATTAAGGGCCTCCTAAATTAATCTAAAAACCTGGAACCTGGCCTGGTAGTGTATGGCTGTCTATTCACTCATCAAAACAATTTCCCAGATTGAAAGGTCCTTTGCTAAAAAGACTAGGAGAAGACAATAAAATTAAGTTTGCAATCTTACACACACATACCTAGGAGTGAGTCCCATTGAACTCACTAGGCATTTCTGCTGAGCAGACATGCACATAATTGCACTGTAAAAGTACAATCCTACACATGCCTATTCAAAAGTAAGTCCCACTGAGTTCAGTGGGGCTTGCTCCCAGTTAAGTGGATATAGGACTGCAGCCTCAGGAACACTTGGAAAGTGGAAGCCTGTTGATAATGTGTTTGAGACTCTTTTAATGACTGTTTCTATGGTACTTGAGAATGTGAAGTGGGAGCATTTGCAAAGCAAACATTTCATCAGCTGCGGAAGCTGCTTAATCCAAGCACATATCAGCTGCACCACAAGCCATTATCTCTGTGCCCTGCAAAAATAAGAGCTTCAACCAAGCATCCATCAAAATAGAAAACATTAGGCTAAATATGTATGGAATATAGTTGGAGTGACTTCAACTGGTTTTATCTTATGTAAGCGTTTAAATAACTCCATTAAAAGCAGAGTGCCTTCTTTGGTTGTACCTATCTAACAAGAACAGTGCCTCGTTCCTGATCATGTGTACAGGTTGCTGCAATGCCTACATTAGAAGGGGGCTAATGCAGTACCACCCACGCTATTTAACACTGCTACATAGATTGCACCTTGTCCCCCAAACTGCCCTTAGATAGCCAAAACCCTTGCCTTGCCTCCAGAATCCCCAGTGTAATAATATGACCGCTGCACTTTTGCAAATGACATGCATTTCTGATGAGCCTGCACAATTTCCTAGGGCAGGGGATAGGAGAAACCTGCAGCCCTCCAGATGTTGGGAGTCCAAGTCCCATCAGCTAGCATGGCCAAAGATCATGGATGATAGTCTTTAGCAGATGCAGCACAGGGTGCAAATATCTGCTCAGTGCCCCCAAATTACAATGGATGGGGGTGCGAAGCTGCACACTGCCAGCAATTGGGGGGTGGGTTGCACAACTCTCCCCCATGCCGCTGCGGGACAGCAATCCCTGCAGAGACTTGGAAGGGAAGCTGCATGCCCACCAGCCATATGTTTGACAGGGCACAGCTAGTGGGCATACAGGGAAAGGGGAGGCCGCCGGCAAAGCCACACAGGTCCCCCACTTGCTGGGGCGCTTGAGAGGCCGGCGCCCTGACACAATGCACCACTAAGCCATATGGGAAAGATGACTCTGATGATATACCGGTACAACTTTATTAAATGATGATGATGATGATGATGATGGGAGTTGGGAGTCCAGGTGCATTTGGAGGGGAAAGGGTGGCACATCCCTGCCATCGTGGGCTGTACTCAAAGGCAGTTTGCAATGGCCAAGATGATGTATGAAGGAGTGGAGACTGTACTGATAAGTTCTTAACTTTAGCAGCTCGTTGGGGCCTACTATAATATGGAACCATACTAATTAGGTATGCCATTAAGAGACAGAGCATGGCAATCTCACAGGTGAAATAATCCAATCTTCTCTACACCCGACTCCATAGTTAATTACTTGATAACAGTCATTAACATGATTGTTCGATCCACTGTGGTCTCTTTACAACCTGTGTATAATTTTACTGTACCATTTAAAAAAGATGGCCAGAGATTACACTCAGAGGCAAATTACCGCACTATTCATTCGCATCTTTTTAACATCTCAGCTGCAGTGAAAAGGATTTTAAGAAGCATCACAGAAAGCAACAGGTTGAGAAGCAGGGGGTGGGATGGGGTGGGGGGCTCTTTCAATGAGCCAGTCTAATTTGCTTTCCACTTGTATTTATTTATTTAGCTGCAATTTGGTAGGACACTGTTTTTTGTGGAAGGCAGGCTGCCCACCAATACATATTCCTTTCAGTGAATAGCAACAAATTACAAGCACTAAAATAGCATAAAAGGTATACAAGTTTCTTTGATTAAAGACAGGCTGGGATGTGGTGACTTAACTGCTTGAGTTAAATTTCCATTGTAGTTAAATGGGCCAGTAATTTTCCATTATATATTTTGTACTACTGGAAGCTTAATCCTTTCGTTCTGTCCACAAAAACAGTGTAAAGATGTTATACAGCTAGGGGAAATGTCCCTGCTGCCGCCACCACTGCCTCCACTTCCTGTCTGGTTGTCTTACAGTATAGCTCAGCTTCTAGAAACCAATGCTATATGTGACCTCCAAACACCAGTTCTTACTTCTTATCTTCTTAATAGTGTGATTCCCTTTCAAATTGTAGGTTCAGCAGCTGCATTCATAAACAAAAATAATCTCAAAAACAAGGATGAGAAACCCATCACTTTCCAGATGTCACTGAACTACAACTCCTATCATCCCTAACCACTGGCTGTGCTGCTGAGCATGATGGGAGCTGGAGTCCAACAACATCAGGAAGGCTGCAGGCTCCCATCCCTGCAGTATAATAATAATAATAATAATAATAATAATAATAATAATAATCAGAAGCCCAGTTCCTCTCTTGTTAAAAAGGTAAAGGTAAAGGGACCCCTGACCCTTAGGTCCAGTCGTGGCCGACTCTGGGGTTGCGGCGCTCATCTCGCTTTATTGGTTGAGCTTCCGGGTCATGTGGCCAACATGACTAAGCCGCTTCTGGCGTTCCAGAGCAGCGCACAGAAACGCCGTTTACCTTCCCGCCAGAGTGGTACCTATTTATCTACTTGCACTTTGACGTGCTTTTGAACTGCTAGGTTGGCAGGAGTCCTCTCTTGTTACTTGGGAGTAAATCCACTTCAGCAGAGGCTTCCAGAGCATAACCACATCATGAAGGAAGCATAAAAAGACTAAGAGGGAATATGTTGAACCACTTCCCTGTTGCATCATCTGTTTTAATTTGACAGTGCGGTTTACCTGGAGCCTAAGAGTCAAAGAACAGATCTAGGAGTTCCAAGTGATAGCCTTTAGGCTTAAATGACCTGAGTCTGCTTCAAAGGCAGTTGCCTGGAGTGCAAAGTGACTGAAATCCGGCTAACAAGGAGGTGACAAGCATTGAGTAGGAGTAGAACAATCCCTGGCAAAGAAGAAAGACGGAAGCTGGGATGGGCAAAGCGTTTTGATACATTACAGGACAAGAGGGGGAATTTTAATAGTCTTGCAGATTACTTGTGCCGTTGGGAAGAAGAACTCAAACCCCCTCTGTCAGAAAAGCTCTGATTCCAACCTTTGTTTGTCTCAGTGGGAAGATTCACTTTTATGAAGTATCTTAGCACACTCTTTTAAACTGAAGGGGATGGAAAGAGCAGTACTCAAAGAACAGGCAGGACTGATTTCGTTTTATTACTGGTGTCACCATGTAGAAGAAACAAAATGGCAAAATGGATCAGGGATATTTGAGCTGCTGTTCCAAAATGGTCTTATGTCCCACAAACACTGGCCTAAAGAGAAGCACTGAAGATCAAATTAAAATCCTTTAGGTGCTACAAGTCCACACTGACTATGGGTTTATTTATTTATAAATGTATTTATACACTGCCCTCTCATAAAACATCTGGGTGGTGTGCAATATTAAAGAAACAATGAAAGGCAGTACAGAACAATAATTAAAACTGGCAGGCTACTCAAGATTTTCAACAACTGTACAGACCTATGGACATATACAGTAGTATCCAATGGTTGGTGGCATCCAGTATTGCTGTATCATATGGGTTGTACCCAAGGGTGATGTTGCATCAGTAGAAAGTCCCCACTTATTCAGGGCACCCAACTTTTGATTACTCGCCCCATGCACCACAGGCTCTTCTTTCCCTCCCCCACCCCTCTTCCAAAGCTACCCCAGAGGACTGTGTAGTACTCCTTAGGGCTGCAATAGGCAATGGGTGTCAGCAAAAAATTGGGTGCTCCATATTGCATGGGCAGAAGTTGGGAGAGTGCAAGCAATGCTTAACTCATGAACTGCATCCAATGGTAGCTTTGCACTTTGGGAAAGCCACCATTAGATTCAGCCCCCTGTGCTGGGCTTTGCATGCAGGCTTTACACTCCAACACATCTGACAATCCAGTTGTAGTATGCAGGCATCCAGCCAAGGGTCATATAATCCAACCCCATGCAATTCTTTTGTCCAATGTGGGGTTCAAACCCACGACCCTGAGACTGAGTGTCATTCTCTACTGATTGAGCTGTCCCAGCTTGTCAAGTTCTTCTACATATACCACTGTTCGGTAGCAACCGTTCAGCAAGGGGCCAGTAAGTGGAGAAACCCTATGGAGGTGATGTTCCTTCTCCTGATATTTTATTAGTATCAAAGTGACACCTTCTGTAATGGAATGAGAAAGACAATGGCATTGTTTTAAAATGGAAGAGAAGGGAAACTGTGTACTCTGAAGTGTGATCTTTTGCATAACTTTTCATTGAAAGCAACAACCAACACAGAAATGGGGGTGGGAATGCAATAACAACAGTTCCTCTCTCAATTCCCCAGGAGTTAATCTAATCTCTCTCCCACTGCCAATTTTTAAAAGGAAGATTTTTATATGGTTGCATAGCAACTTTGCTCTGCATTACCTGTTGCGGTGAAGATTTTTCACCCGCAGGAGATAAATACCAATTAAAACACTGCAAACCTGAGTACCAGAATAAAAGTAGATGTCAGACTTCAGACTGACTTGAAGTTTTTTCTCTCTCTCACTTCTCTGAGAAGTCATGGAGAAGTGTTTCAAGAAACAAAGTTCCTATGGTGAGAATGTGCTCAGAGAGCATTATCCACCATACATGTGGAAGGTGGGTTCTTTTTTAAGTTACGTGCTTCAAAAAATAATGGTGGTTGTTATAAAGCTACACACATCAAAGGGTGAGCTAACTTGCTTAGCCCTCCCTCCAATCAAAGCATGGAGGAAAATATTTCTCAATAGCTTCTGGAAAATATTAGCTAGTAAATTGTGTATTTGATTGTATTCAGCATTCAGTGCTTTGATTTCTAAGTGGTGTACAAATAGAAAGGTGCAGACCCGCAGAACATTTTCATGGATGAGGAAAAGAGGGGCATGGAGTGTCCTACACTCGAGTAGGACCCTGGCAGAGGCACATGCCCAGAGGTACCCATTCAACTCCTGGACCTGAAATTCCTCACCTCTGCTCATTATAATGTAATTTTTTAAAGCACCACAAAGACTTGGGCACTTGATTCAACCTGTGAAGTTTTAATGAGTGTCTTCCTCTGCGACAGTAACTCTGAGTCAAAACAAATAATGTCAATTCTGTCAAGATTTGTCAACCTGCTTTCTCCCATTTCAGGGGCTCATCCTTCCTTATGCACTGTGTGGAATGTCAGGAGCTCATTCTTTCTATTTCTGGTGTTCAGGCAAGAGTGCCATTGCTCATGTAACCCAAAACAATCACACTCAAGAGGGAGGCACCAGCATGCTCGGGGAACTCCAAGGTTTGCAGAAGAAGAAAACAACTTTATTTGTTTTTTTAAGGCCCTGTGGTGGAACTCCAAAAGCAGCTTGGTGCAGACTGGGTATGTTCAGAGGCCACAGAATGCTGGCTGTTGGGTGGGAGGAAGGAAAACCAGGCAGAGGTCAGGTAGTTGCACCTGTTCTGTGGAACGCCCTCTTGTCAGATGTCAAGGAAACAAACAACTATCTAACTAACTCTTAGAAGACATCTGAAGGAAGCCCTGTATAGGGAAGTTTTTAATGTTTGATGTTTTACTGACCTTAATTTAAAAAAAAAAAATTGTAGGAAGCTGCCCAGAGTGGTTCGAGCAACCCAGTCAGATGGTTGGTGCACCTGGGCTGTTAACCAGAAGGTTGGTGATTCAAGCTCACCCAAGGGCTGCTGTGGGCAGGATTCCTGCATGCCAGAGGGTTGGACAAGATGACCCTTGGGATTCCTTCCAACTCTACAGTTCTATGATTCAGTTATGATGATGATGATGATGCTAGGAAGAGGAGAAATGGAATGGATGGAATGGCTGGCTGGCTGGAATAGTGAATAGGAGCACTCTGCATTGGAGCACGTTGCTGCAAGACCCACCTGCCAATAGGGATCGGGAGCAGGGATTTGATTCAGTTCACATTTAAAGGTGAACCTACCAAATCTGCATGCTCCAAAATAATAAATGATCCAAAACACAGGCATCCTTTAAAGTTCACACTTCTTTGAATTTTGAGATGCAGTTCTCCAGCCAAGTAATGTGCACACAAATACATATGTTACAGTAAAGTGTCCATAAAAATGCATATGTTTGTGAAAATAGCATACAAAATGCATGCTACTAGGTGAAATTGCTTTCAAAAATGTGTGTATTAGTCACAACCGCATACAAAATGTATTTATTAGGTGATATCAGTACCTAAATGAGGATTTTTATTTAAGAAAATCAGATTGCTGTGAAATGTGGAAAACTGAATTTAAGATTGGAAAAGTGAGAAACTGAGAGAACCAAAATCGTCAAATCCACTGTTCTGGATATAATTCCTATTCCTAATGTTATATAGTTTATGGATGGAATCCTGCAGCACCCAGCTGTGTGGTTGAATAAGAAAGGCATCTTATAAGAAAGCTTTAAATGCAATTTTTTTAATAAAAGTAGCATATGACTGAAGCTGGTTTTATTCAGCCTCTAAAAGCCAAGCATTTGGTGTATGTGAATAATTCAAAAACAGCCTCCAACAAATTATCCCAGGTCTACATGGAAACAAAATGAACTCTCTAGAGCCTGCCACTCTTCTTATTACAGCCCAGATCATGCTGAACACTCTTTCCTCTGGGTTTTATTTTATTTCTTTTTCAAAAAAATAAAATAAAATATGTTTTTATAATAAATGAGCGTTCGGGAAGGATATGCAGATGATAACATTTACGATGAGACCCTACAGAGAAAGAGTTTGATTTGAAATTCATTTTTTAGTTGTTAATTATTCACCAGCACGGATCGTGCAACTGGATAAAAATTAAAAATTAGCAAATTAGTTTTCATTTGTCTATGTAAATTATTTAGCGTTCCTCCATTTTATTATAAAAACACGCAGGGATAATTTGAAGCATTCAGCGTATTTGGAGTGTTTGCGCTGGCTAGAGTGCATCGTGATGCAAATTAATACTGTCTGGTGGTAAAAGAAACTTTAAAAGAAAAAGTGGGAAGAAGTAGGGGGAAATGTCAAATTGGAGAGTGCTGTTGCACCCGGGTCTTGCTTGTGGGCTTCCCATAAGCATCTGACTAGCCATTGGGCGAACAGGATGCTGGACTGGGTGAGTCTTTGGCCTGATCCAGCAAGCTCTTCTTATGGTCTTATGTTGGTTTAGGCACCGTGCAGAGCCATCCTATGAGTAACGGGTTAAGCTCCATGACGCTGGTGAAACGACTACCATTTCCTCTATGTGCTCAGCCTGGGAGGACACTGTGATGATGTTTAAATCAGCTCAAGGGGTCCCAGGGCACTATACAGTATTTAAGATAAAGTGCAACATAAAATCATAAAGACGTAAGAAACTGCCATCATTAGAATACAGTACAATAGAACGTATGACCTAGCAGCAGACAGACAACACACATCCATGTCCAAAAGCCTGAAGAAAAATACGCATGGTGTCATGGACTAATTACACAGCTGTGGGGAAGCAGGGACCTTCAGTCTAAGCAAGACCTACCAGGGCTGAGCTGAGCTGCTGCGCTCATTAGGCATGACAACTCCATCAATTCTGTGCAGATTGTGTTCTTGCTAGCGAAGAGTTAACTCCAACTTGCACAGTGTGATTTACTGCCAGCTCACTCCTGACAGGTGGTCATTTGACATCAAGAAGCTGTAATTTGGGGGACAACCGTTATCTCCACCAGGAGGGAATTCCATGAATGCCTTGACCCATATCACCACCATCACCCAACATGGGGGGGGGGGGGAGAGATGATGATGATGATGATGATGATACCTCTGTCATCAACAGGACGACTGACAAGGTGTCCCCTGGAAATATTAAGGCAGGGGGCAGTAGATAATGGAACTGGTACTCCTTCAAATCCTTGTGTCTGAAGCTGTATAGGGCTTGATACACCAAGCTCAACTCCTTGAAGAACCCACAAGTAAAAATAAATGAAGAAGCTTAATTCTTCTAAGCAGTTACACAAACATTAATATATATTTTTTTAATCCGCAATAAAAATATGCACTAAACAATCCCATTAAAACATTAAAATATAAACACCCATAATTAAAATATGCAATGAAACTATCCCTATAATACAGTACAGCATTTCAAGCAGAAGACTCAGGTTGAGTGATCAAGGGACTGCCAGTGTACACTGGTGCAGTGTGAGAATAGGATTACACCCTAAATTACAGAAGTGCAGTCAGCTTTGCTGAATTATGAAAAAGAAGCTGATCCATAAAGGAGGCCAGTGGTTGCAAGATTCTTTCCCTCCGCCTATTTAAATATTGATGCAGTCTTCCTAAGTGTATTTCTCCTCAATCTTTAATACAAAAGCTTTGTGTTCTGCTCTCTGTCATGCTGAGAAAAGTTCATCCCCGAGAAACTTTTGACTTCAAATTAAGATGCATTCATTCTCCTGTGCATGACTCCGGCCTCCGTTACATAAAACAGAGTGCTATTGTGGGTGCAATCTAAAAGGTAAAGGTAAAGGTACCCCTGCCCGTACGGGCCAGTCTTGACAGACTCTGGGGTTGTGCGCCCATCTCACTCAAGAGGCCAGGGGCCAGCGCTGTCCGGAGACACTTCCAGGTCACGTGGCCAGCGTGACATCGCTGCTCTGGCGAGCCAGAGCCGCACACGGAAACGCCGTTTACCTTCCCGCTGGTAAGCGGTCCCTATTTATCTACTTGCACCCGGAGGTGCTTTCGAACTGCTAGGTTGGCAGGCGCTGGGACCGAGCAGCGGGAGCGCACCCCGCCGCAGGGATTCGAACCGCCGACCTTTCGATCGGCAAGTCCTAGGCGCTGAGGCTTTAACCCACAGCGCCACCTGCGTCCCGTGGGTGCAATCTAGCTCTATTAAAATCAAACAGAGTTGTATAACAGCTTCTAGTCATTATGATCTACAATAGAATATGAGTTGATGTGTTGAAGCAGCTGGTGGACTAGAACCAGGAAGACCTAGGTGCAAATACTGTGTGCATCCATGAAGCTTACTGGGTGACCTCAGGCCAGTTGCGCCCTTTGGGTTCTCTCCAACATAGAGCTGAACCTGTTCCATCAGGGCAAGGATTTTTCCTTGCACAATGCAACATTATTTCCCTCTTTCCCCCCTGCCCAGTCTGTTTCCGGTGTTTCCCGCCCTTAACCCTCCAGAGAATATTTAGAGAAGGTGCAGGCTGTGTGCAGGGGAAGTAAGAGGGGGCAAAATCCTTAGGCACTAGTGCATATTTAATTGAACACCATCCTCTTATTCTAACCTATTCCACAAGGGATCATTCCTTATAATGATACAGTTGGAGTGCACACATTATGTACACTAGCCTGAGCTCCATGGAGGAGTGTGGATGAAGGGATGGGGGACCATCAGTGCTCATTTATTTTCATTTTTTAGACAAAAAAACCTATACAATAACATAGAAGAGGTAGGCCATAGTGAAAGGAAAATGAGATGTACGTACATCACCCCTCACACAAACTTATATAAACACCTGAGATGTCTATTTTCAGGACATATTTTCAATGTTGTGAGGTTTTTAGATCTGTTTTTAATGTTGTACTTTAAATTGTTGTAACCCACCTTGGACCTTAGGGTGAAGGTCAGGTACGGTAATTAATAATAACAGTAATGATATATGAGCTGGTGTAATTAGGTCTTGTAAAACTGATGCTTGTCAGCGTATGGGGGCAGAGTTGATATCTGGCTTTGATGAACAGCCTTATTCTGTTTATAACCATATAAGAATAAATGAATGGCTGTCATCCCCTCCACCTTTTCTACAGGTCTCTGGGGACACATTCTGAATTTTTAGGCTGCATTCCTAACTCTACTTGCCTGGGAGTAATCCCTGCTGAATTTAATAGGATTTCCAAGTAAACATGGTTAGGGCTGTATAGTTAACAAGTTATAAACTTTGCATATGTTGAGTGTATTAGATGTATCTGGGACCTTAGCAAATGCATCTCCTAATTTACTGGGTGCAACTTCTATGAGGCAGTTGTGGCTGGGTCCATTGAGACTGGTAGTGTGGACTGCAGAGTGCCAAGAGCCAATAACAGGCAGAGCCAACTAATTTTCATTTTGTCCCCACCATCCTCTCTGCTGAATTGTACAAGGGCAACAATGAGACTTAGGAGGAGGATGCTGAAAAGCCGTGTTACACGCTGGTTTGATTGTAAGAAGAGTTTGGATTTGATATCCCGCCTTTCACTCCCCTTCAGGAGTCTCAAAGCGGCTAACATTCTCCTTTCCCTTCCTCCCCCACAACAAACACTCTGTGAGGTGAGTGGGGCTGAGAGAAGTGTGACTGGTCCAAGGTCACCCAGCAGCTGCATGTGGAGGAGCGGAGATGCGAACCCGGTTCCCCAGATTACGAGACTACCGCTCTTAACCACCAAACCACACTGGCTCACACTAGTAAGTAAGAAGTCAGGCAGGTGAGGGTTGGCTGAGGGCAGACTGAGGTTGTTGGGGCAGTGCCTCATTCACCCTAATGGATTCATCTCCACTGCATAGAGAACTGCAGTTCCTGCAGCTCCTTCCGATGACTAGCTATGGTGTTGCAGAAAGGAGAGAAATTGTGCCTCTTTCTCAGTGTAGCAAGATTTGAGACCCAAGGTGACTTTAGAAGGCAACTATTCTCTTTACCGAAAAACAAATTTAGGTTTATTTATTGGGACATTAAACTAACCTTCCTTATTTGACCTGTGTCTTACTACACAAATACAACGGAATAAAATTACCAAGAGAAAAATACACCCAAGTGTAATGTTAATCTGTTGATTTATGTTTTCCTGAGCATAGTCAGGCACAGTGGTTAAAGTATGCTCGCCTCAAGCACACCAGGGTTTTCTTCTCCTGAATAAAGGAACTGAATATTACTTATAGATGCATTCCCTCGAGTGTGGGAATATACAGCCATAAAATACACTGGCATGTGTTTCGTAGAAAGGAACAGAGGAAGTTGCAGCTCTTTCTCTGAACCTTTAGTGTAGGGGTACCAGCAGAATAATCCATAACCTGTTATTTTCAAACACAGATTTTAACATGGAGTAACTATTTAGCATTCATTCACTTCCATGGAAATGTTCATTTCTTCTGTAACAAGCACTGTAATTCCTGTATCACACACAAAAAAGCCAATGTCACCGAAGACGGGTGATTTGAATGGAAAGTAGGCTTGTGTATACAAATCATTTCCTTCTCAAACCACATATTGGTTTGCCTCCTGGTGTCCCAGCATGTATGAAATTGTTGGTGCCTTTAAAGGGATATATATTTATAACCCACAGCAGTAAATAATTCATCTGTCAATTTGGGGGAGGGGAGAGAGCAGGGAAACATTTCTAAGTATAATGATCATGAACTTGCCATGTGAAAGTGATTGCCGCTCATTCATATGTTGGTTGTTGTAGTTTATATTGCTGCTTTAAGAGGATGCTTCATCTAATTGTTTTGTGCTGCTTTAAAATGAGGGTTTTAAAATTTCATTTGGGATGTTTTTCTGATGCTGAAAACTTAACAGAAATTTCCTCTGAAATATGGAGCAGTATATACATTACCTGAAAAAATAAATAAACAAACAAACAAATACATATTCTTAGTCTGGGGTTGTTTTTTTCACTGCTTGTGCACACACTTGTGTCAAGACCATAATAAAACTCAACACTTTCAACCATTCAAAGTGCTTCACACACATTATCTAGGTGTCAGCTTTGCAACAACTCTGTAAGACATGTTAGAATTGTTGTTGTTGGCATCTGTCTTGAGAGAAAATGGAGTGCACCTCCAGGGGTGAAATCAAACTGCTGTGTTAGCGGCACCAACAGACCTCTCTGGGCAGTGTATATAGAGGTCCTGGGTTGCCAGATGACCACTGATGTGGTCCAAAGGAAAGCAGATCAATACATTTGACACCAGCTTGACTGCAGGAGTTGCCAGAAGGTGTACAAGACACCATCCATCCATCTTAGGGACTCCACTCCAGATTTGTGTAGAGTTTACTCCTTATCCTTTTCTTCTCCCAAAGATATCCCACAAAGTAGCATAGGATTAGGATCAGAATTTTGCTTCCCCTAGATGGGCTACCTTCCCATGTTGATGAGGCCCATCTGCCCCTCACATCCCTCTACACCACATGCAGAAACCACTTTCTTGACTGTTGGACCAACAATTGGTCTTGTCCGCTCAATCTGCTGGAGTCTGTCTTCGCACGCAGAGGAAGTTCCTAACTCACCAAGGGTTTGAGACGCATCGGCTACTCTCACCTGGTTTAGCCGGCCAGTTGAAGCCATCTCCTGGCATGTGGCAGCTGTTGCATGTTGACAGCTTCTAGGAGCCAAAGCAGCACAAACCACCCCAGAAGGAGCACAATGTGTCCTCCACCAGAGGTACTACCCCTCCCCTAACTCCCATATTATAGATGGAGGCTTGAGACAAGCTGGGGGACACCTAGTAAGGTCGTGACAGACATGAGATATGCGCTGGAGACTTACCAAATTGCATCTCAGTCTCTGATGGGTGCAATACTATATTCACTTACCTGGATTAAAGATTTGCATTGAGGGGCAAAGAGTTAGACCCCTCTTGAATTGGGGGCAGGGTACAGTTGCTTTTTACATAGGAAGCTGCCTTATTCTGAGTCAGACCCCATGGTCCATCCAGTGGCAGCTCTCCAAATAAGGATCCTTCTTTTATATAATAATAATAATAATAATAATAATAATTTATTATTTATACCCCGCCCATCTGGCTGAGTTTCCCCAGCCACTCTGGGCGGCTCCCAATCAGTGTTAAAAACAGTACAGCATTACATATTAAAAACTTCCCTGAACAGGGCTGCCTTAAGATGTCTTCTGAACGTCAGGTAATTCTTTATCTCTTTGACATCTGATGGAGGGCGTTCCACAGGGCGGGCGCCACTACCGAGAAGGCCCTCTGTCTGGTTCCCTGTAGCCTCACTTCTCGCAATGAGGGAACCGCCAGAAGGCCCTCGGCGCTGGATCTCAGTGTCCGGGCTGAACGATGGGGGTGGAGACGCTCCTTCAGGTATACAGGACCGAGGCCGTTTAGGGCTTTAAAGGTCAGCACCAACACTTTGAATCGTGCTCGGAAACGTACTTTTCCATACCTGGAGATGCCAGGGGTTTAACTTGGGGGCTTTTGCATGTAATACAGATGCTCTACCATTAAGACAAAGCCCTTCCAGAAGGAAGACGTCACCAGGTGCTCTAGACAGGTGTAGCACCACCTTTAAGTCCAGGGATCCAGATTAAGGATTGGAGGGTGGTGGCTAGGACTCTTTGCCCCTCAATCAGAGCTGGAGACCTCACACTTACAATGTGCATTGCCAAAATGTGTTTAATGAATGCACACACTCTCTCTCTGTCTAATCTTTGTTCCATCCCACTCCACTGAAATCCAAAATGGAACCACTGTGCAGAACTGGAGTCAGAAGGATACAAAACACTGAAGATTTCCATCACATTGTATCCTTGTGCATTGATATAAGCTTGTACTGTTAGAAGGGCTTTCTCATGGGAAGAAGAGCAGTGGTGGATGGGAGAAAATTACAATGAAATAGTTTAATTGCTATGATCTGTCTCAAAGCCAAGATGCTTTCCTCCTAATTTAGGCTGTTGATCTTTATATCACTGAATCAATAAATATAATTCCAAGAACAATTTTCTTACTTGGCTCCTAATGTGTGCCACACAGTGTAGTTCCATTCTGTCAGCTTTCATGACCCAGTGTCCTATTTTTCTCCCCTAACCCTTTCATTGTATTTTGTATCAGTAGGAAGTCTCCATAGCAACTATCCAAAATAAATTGATTCAGCCACTACTTTCTGGATGCCATTGCTGTTTCCGAGGTCAAAATCCAAAGGCAAGGTAAACTGAAGACCTCCTCTCTGCACACAGTGTTTGTATTTTCTTTTAAGCTGACTAGTCTCAGTGGAAATACCGAGGGCTGGGGGCATCTAGATTATCTCTCTCTCTAATGCAGTATCTGGCAACACCAGTATTGTGATGTTTCAACAGATTTTATTGTGGCATAAATTTCCTTAAACTAAAAATCTGGATGAAGTTTTTTTTCAAGGCAAATTGAATGGATTCATAATTTCCACTTGGAGACATTATTATGGTAATGGTCTGGGTGTGGGTGTGGGTGCGTGGAAGAGAAATGGAAAATCCCATCCTATCCCCAATCCATACCTTTCCCAAGCAGAGAAGCTGACTTGGAACTGTTCCTTGGAACAGTGCATGGGAAGATTTCCCCCATTCAATTCCTTTATTACCAGACCCAGCTCTAGCTTTTTAGGAAGCCCTGGGCAAAGTGTTATTTGATGGGCCTGTTCCTCTAAAGTGGCCTACGCAGGCTCACTTGGCTGTGGTGGCACTGCTCCTAAGCACTGGGTGGGTAGCCTTTTAATTGCCACTATGTCCCAAAGAGGGTGGCACTGTGGGATAAACCACAGAGCCTAGGACTTGCCGATCAGAAGGACGGCGGTTCAAATCCCCATGACGGGGTGAGCTCCCATTATTCGGTCCCTGCTCCTGCCCACCTAGCAGTTCGAAAGTACGTCAAAGTACAAGTAGATAAATAGCTCACTGTAGATACTTTGGGGGCACAATATGTGCATATTTTCAAAGCTTCCAACAAAGTCTGATGGTCTTGTTGGAAAGTTAGTAAAATGTAACCCTAGATGATCCTAGGGCTAGGTGGATTTGAGGGACCATACCTAAAGAGTCCTAATCAAATACTCTTTGTTAACATGGAAGGTGACAACTGCATCTTCAAAGGGTGCTGTCCTGGGCGTGGTGTTTTTCAGCATCTTAAGAAATTGGATTTAGATGAAGGAGTGGAGAAGATGCTAATCAAAAAATCAGAAGACACCAAACTGAGGGGGGTAGCAAATTTCTTGAAAAACAGAAATAGGATCAAATATTATCTTGACAAGATGGAAAATGCAACCAAACTAAAATGAATTTCAACAGAGATAAATCTAAGGTAATGTATTAAGGTAGGAAGAATCAGATGCAGAAACCCAGGGTGGGTGATACCTGGCTTGAGGACAGTACATGTGAGCAGGATCTGGTGCAGAGGCTATTTGTGGCCCAGCAAATTGGGGCCCATGCTGGGCCAAACCTGGCCTGCAGACTGGAGTTTCCCACTCTTGTTCTAGAGGTTCTATACTGCCCTCTTCCCTACAGATCATATTGGATGTTAAGATAAACAGAGAAGGCCTCCTTGGCAGCTCCACCACCTTCAGAGGTTTGGAGGAGTGCAGCTCCTAATTTGCGGAATTTCATCTGCACAAAGGTGTGTTTGGCATCTTCATTATATAGTATACAGAATGGCTACCTCACAATGTTTTCATGTAGCAACAGATTGACAACAAATAGGGATGCTGAATGGGTTTCCTCTATCTGTGAACCATTGGGCTAGATGACCCTTGAGGTCCCTTCCAATGCTATATATAAATATAAATATATATGAGGCGCAAAAGCATTTGATATATTCTTTTAAAAATCTGTTTTGTAATACGCTAAAGTTTCATAGTCAAAATGCTTCCAAGACAATGGCATCATTCCAAACAGGAAATCAAGGTTGTAATAGAAATGTTAATATTTTATGATCAGCATCACCAGAGGAGTCTTATCTAAGCTCCTGTGTTAATATGTCTTTAATGCTAAACAAACCCAAATCATGCAAATATTTTAAACAATTTCAGCTCTCATATTTACAGTTAGGATTGCAGGTTTGCAAAGTTCATTCCTATAATGCTTTCAATGTCTCCAGGACTAATTTCCTTATTTAAATAAATAGCATTACACAAGCTTGTAAATTTCCACTCAGTAAATGAAGAAGAATTATCTCCAGTGCGGAAGTTTCATGCTGTAGTTTTGAAAATTGGTTATTACAATTCGTGACATTATAATGAGCATTTCTTCAGTATTAAAGATTTATTTAATAGAAGCATTCAGGACTTTTACAGATAACCTTTATTAAGTTCCTCACAGTGGCCGTAGGTTGATTCTGACTTTTTTGTGCTCATGTAAGGCAGCAAAGGAGTAGTGGGAAATCCGAAATCAGGACACACAGCTGTCCAGGCGTGCACCACTGGCAATTTGCCCTGCCAGCAGACCTGGCTGACCGAACTGGAACACAGGGACACTACCTAGACCAGGCGTAGCCCTACAGATGTTGTTGTGGCCTACTAAAGTGCAGTTGAACCAACAACTCATGTTTTGCTACACAGGCACACGATAGGAGCTGAAGTTCACAGAGTTTTCCTGTAGGTTTGCTGGAGAGAACTCTGCGCCCACTGTGCCCATGCACTGTGCCCATGCACTGTGCCCTCTTTCCATCTCTTCCGCTCTGCCAGCAATGTGAGAACATCTGCTAAGTCTGAGCTCCATGCTCAGACTGCGTTTTAAGCTAGACTCAAGTGTGTCTTTGTAACTGAATTACCATTTTAAGCCTGCCTGAACAAAGCTGCTGTATCTGTTACTCTTCAACAAGTATTCTGAGTGAGTAAATGTTACTTTTATCTTTTAATAACACTGTTTGTGCGGTGGTTGTTTTAAGGGGGAGAAAAGGGGGAAATGCCAGGAAAATCCAGTCTTCCTTAAGGCATCCTGGATTACATAAACTAAAAGGCTAACACCAGCCTATCTAAGCTTCCCTTTAAGCCTTTAAGAGCACTGGGTGGATTTCAGGTTATACCCCCAGTTTACATGGGATGAGGACTCCCATTTCTTTATGAATTCTCTGGCATCCCTACGTGTTGTAAGAACAGCTTTAGCTTTTTGTCCCTCTGCTCTCCTGATCAGAATTACATATATCTGCTCTTTACAATGAGAGGAAAGTTCCCATTGGCACTAGTGGCTGCTTCCCTCCCATTGCAAATAGCAGGCACTGGGGGTGGAGGGTTGATTCTGATTGGGACCATGGTAAAGCAAAGGGTTAATGCTCTTCTTTCCTCAGGTCAGTCCCAATTTGGCTCCCCCATGCACACATATTGGCTATTAAAAAAAAAAAATATGCAAAGGGAAAGTGCATGACAACATCATGCCTAGTTTGGGCCTAAGGCCTGCCAGGGGCAGAGTCTACCAGTCCCAGAAACCTCTTCAGTGTGTTTGGGTTCCATAGCAGAAAGGTCAGCATGAAAACGGAAAGTATGTTAAGCTAGATCCAAACTTAAGTCATGTTTAGCATACACCCACCATACTCAATGGGGCTTTTAAAAAAGTCCCATTGGATTCAGTGGGTTTACTCTAAGCATGACTTGGAAGTCAACATCACACACAGTGTTCGAAGATCCATTAATGCACCATTTTCTTTTAGCAGAAATTTGTACAAGTGCATTCTTCCTCCTCATGAAAAACGAGGCAATGGGATTTCTTAGCCTTTGAATATGGTGAAGGCCCTGAACTGAATACCATTACAATTAAATTATATAGGTTTTACATTCTCCCCCAAACGTGGCCCATGTCACACTTACCTTGGGAATACCAAGAAGTACAAAATGGAATTTCATTATTTACTTGCTCGCAATGCACATGTCAAATATTACAAAGTACAAACTTCATTTCTTGTTCTCTCCCAAAGCCAGAAAAGTCCTTTGGGCAGTGCTTTTGTAGTCAGTGACAAATAGGCATGCCTAATTTATGTATATATAATTTTATGCCAGCATAATTGTGTACAGAACAGAGAGTAAGTGTTGAATTGTTTCTCAGAAAGAAAATTATTGGAAGGGTTTTGCACAGCAGTTAAGACAGACTATAATGGATTCTTTCTTCTCCAGGATGCTGCATATATGGAAGATTTATTTCTGTTAAATAAATCCTGACACAATGTAACATGTCATGTGTTGTCATTCATCTGAGGTTGTATTTACCTAATTTTAAGACCTGCTAAGGAACAGATGGGCGCAGGTGGCGCTGTGGGTTAAAGCCTCAGCGCCTAGGACTTGCCGATCGAAAGGTCGGCGGTTCGAATCCCTGCGGCGGGGTGCGCTCCCGCTGCTCGGTCCCAGCACCTGCCAACCTAGCAGTTCGAAAGCACCCCCGGGTGCAAGTAGATAAATAGGGACCGCTTACCAGCGGGAAGGTAAACGGCATTTCCGTGTGCGGCTCTGGCTCGCCAGAGCAGCGATGTCACGCTGGCCACGTGACCCGGAAGTGTCTCCGGACAGCGCTGGCCCCTGGCCTCTTAAGTGAGATGGGCGCACAACCCCAGAGTCTGTCAAGACTGGCCCATACGGGCAGGGGTACCTTTACCTTTACCTTTAAGGAACAGATTATTGTTATTATGTCCTGATATGTAAAAACCACAGAATTCAAATTTCTTTTTCCCATGATTGTATAACGTACCTAATGATGGTGTTCCCTGGAAAAGACCCTGATGTTGGGAAAGATTGAGGGCACAAGAAGAAGGGGACGACAGAGGACGAGATGGTTGGACAGTGTTCTCGAAGCTACAAACATGAGTCTGACCAAACTGCGGGAGGCAGTGGAAGACAGGAGTGCCTGGCATGCTCTGGTCCATGGGGTCACGAAGAGTCGGACACGACTAAACGACTAAACAACAACAATGATGGTGTAGTTGCTAGGCTGGATAGATGGCCAGGTGCTTGACAGCTTTCTGGCTAGACACTAAAGAAGCTGTCCTGTTTTCCAAAAGTCAGAGCTGGGGCAAACCTGGTTCTCCATCACATGGGTTGGCACAATCCATTTCGTTGCATGAGGTGAAGTCTAAAACGGCATTCCATTCTACGTACAGAAACTGACTGGGCTGGCAGGTCAATCGGATTTCAACATTGGTGACAAGCAGATTCCCTCCAGGGCAGACCATGTGGCATGCACACAGATTTGTCCTTTTAATACCTCACTCCACTCTCCACCCGCATTTAATGCAGCCTAACAGTAGGCCAGCCCTGTCTGTCAACCTCCACTGCTGATCAGAAAGCTTTTGTCAGCTGTGATTAGTGGTCTACTATTGTAACAGAGTTAGACTACTCTGGGGAGAGCCCTGGTTTAGCTGCTTTTGATTAGAAAAATGCTACATTATTAGAGCCAACAATGTGTTCCTTTCAGAGTTAGACTTTCATTGCCAGAACATTCTAGAGCCCTGTCAGATATCCCCGTTCCCTCAACCTCAGTTATCTAGTACAGTGGTACCTCGGTTTAGGAACGTAATCTATTCTGGAAGATCGTTCAAGTTCCGAAATGTTAAAAAAATTGAAAACTCAGTATGGAAGCCTCAAAATGGAAAACTCAATACGGAAGCTGAGTTTCATGTTCAATTTCCAAGGCATGTTCGAAAACCGAAGCATTTACGTCCGGGTTCACAATGTTCGAAAACCGAAACGTTTGTCAACGGAGACATTCAAAAACCGAGGTACTACTGTACCTGTGTTTGTGCCTCTTTAACTGTTTTGCTGAATCCAATTCTCTCAGAATGCTTCACAATTTGCCAGTAACACAGACCCTCCAAGTGTCCCTATTTTTCAGGGATGTTCCTGATTTAGAGAACCCATCCCAGTTTCTGATTTGATCCCGGAATGTCTCACTTTTCCTTAGGATGTCCCTAATTTCATTGAAAAAATGTTGGAGGGTTATGGTAACATGGTTAGGCTTTGGTGAGAGATGGACTCTTCCATCAGAGCTGGGATAAACTTAAACTGGTTATAATACACACACACACTTTATATACATAGGGGGCAAGTCATACCTCAAAGGTGACTGTTGGCAGTTTCTGAAGACTTGAGAGCCACTGCTCCTCATAGAAGCCTCAAAGTGGCTTTTCCCTCAAGCCATTTTCTCCTAGTCCTCCAACCCAGCCAATTATGTCCACACTGCCTCTCACCAATCAATGCTCTGCTGCTCCCCTCTCACTGACAGTTGACCCCCCACCAACTGCCCATTACCTGTCCAACAGAGTGGACCTCTAGCCAATTAGACAGAAATTTGAACTGCCGCTTACTAAATGTTTTGTCCGCCATAACTTGTCATCTAGCAACCATTGCTAAACAGTCTTGTTACTAGAACTATGCAAGGCCTCATAGCTGTCACAGAGGTCACAGAATATATCTTCCTTTTAAACACAGACACAACATGTCATATATGAATGACACACACACACACACACACACACACACACACACACACACACCATTTCTAATAAATAGTGTTGAGGTTTCATGGTGACTCTTGTTTTTTAAAAAATTGCAAACTGATGTCAAAATGTGGAGAACTAAACTTAGGACTTGAAAAATGATAAGCTGGTAGAAACCAAAATCAGCCAATTCATCCACCCACCCCCCTCTCTCTCTGTGTGCACACATAGATATAATTCTGATATAAGGAACAACACACATCCGAGCACTGAACTTCCCCCAACTGTTGGATACAGAAATGGTCATAGATGGCTTAGCAAGTAATCAGATTCAGTCTCTACGGAAAGTGCAAATGGCTTATAAAGTAGACATCCACGTACAAACGTCTTAAAACAGCAATATTTGTTTGATGCATGGAGGTCCACAAGGCTTTTCCCACTTTAACTTCTGTTCCTCCCCAATTATTAGCTTAAAATATTCTTGATTAAAGATCTTGACAGAATTTATTGTATTAATGTTAATGTCAAATGAAGCACAATAAAGAATGACTTAAGAAGCTTGCAAACCTTTAGCAAACCACAGTAGCATAAGATGACACATAATTACAACCTCTTAAATCCTTTACTATTTATAGCATCATTCTTTAGGGAAGAGAGCTTCATGTTGTGATACTCCTGAGCCTTGGACATGTGAACTATGGTTAAGAGTTCGTAGTAGCACCCATTATCTCATCAAGCAATAGAAATAGTGTACATTCTTCTTATGGTTATAAGCATATGACTGCAGAGCTGGCCCACCTATGAGGCAGGAAGAAGCACCTGCCTCAGGCAACGGAAGTGCAACAGGCAGTGCCCAGCCTGCCCCACTGCTTCTGCCACCCCCAGAATGCCCCCTTCTCATCATGTGATGTTACTGCTTGTCTTCCCTGCCTCTGGAGTGAAGGAGACAAGCGGCAATGCCTGAAAGAGCACCCTGGCTCACAGCAAGTTTGATGAGAGCCATAATTTTCCCATATGCAGTGTTGCTACTTCTCTTCCCCATCAATGAGACAAATGGCAATGACTTGTGGAATACTTCAGCTCTTGCCAAGTTTGAGGAGAGCCAGGGCGTTCCTGTGCACAGCATGCCATGGGAAGCCCACAAGCAGAACTGGAGTGTAACAGCACCCTCACCATCAGCAGCCAGTATTCAGAAGCATGCTATCTCTGACACTGGGGGCAGGATACAGCCATCACGGCTAGTAGCCACTGATAACCTTAACCTCCACAAATTTGCTTAATTCTCTTTTCAAGTCACTGTGGCCATCCCCACCTCTTGTAGAAGCAAATTCCACAGTTTAACTGTGGTGAAAGAAATGAGTTTGTTTAATGCCTGGTGTGGCTTGTTGTAGCATTATATCTCTGCCTGCAGATTGTGTGGTTAGATTCTAAAAACAAATGCTCTTTGGAGATCAATTTGTGTTGGTGTTTCAGCTCCCCCCAAACAGGTGGTTGTCATTCAGGCCACATCATTTTACTCACACGCTAATCCATCTTCCTCTAGCAGACGGTATGCAGAAGATCATAAACCTTTTGCTACAAACAAAGTGATGCTGGGAAACTGTTATGCTTGGCAAAATATTGATCATTCAAAATGTTCCAGAAAGAGCAGAAAGTGAATTGTTAGAAGCAATGAGGACATAATTACTCCTAAATTTAGAACAAATACAGTAAAACAATTGGGAAGTGAATGGTTTTCTATTTAAACCTTATGCTCTCTATTTTATTACCAGGCAAGAAAAAGTGGAACAAGTATATTAAGATCAATACTTCCTGTTCCTATGGTAGCCTAATTTTTCTTGGTAAGTCTTTGGTAATTATTTATTCTAAACCAGTACATTAGTATTCTAAAATGTGCAGAATCTTACATTTCAGTACAGTATTCTTGGTGAAAAATATATAAAAAGCATGGCTACATCTCTTGGAGCAAGTGAGTAAGAGAGGAAAGAAAGGAGCTGTCTCTTGTTCTTGTCCATATGCATGTGTGCAAATTTCAAAATATTCACTTTCCCTTTGTCAAAAACTATGCTAGAAAAGGAGACACAACTGGTTTACAAATACCCAGAAGGCAACTTTGAAGCTCAAACTATACAACCACTGTTGCATCCATTTCCAGACCATGGTTGTTTCAGCTCATAGAGTGATGGAGCTGCAGGATCCACAGTCACAGAAGTGGTCATTGCTTGGGACTTCTGGGAGAGGAACATGGTGGACTGAATGTCTTTGGTTAGCAGGCTGCCAACAGAGATAATTATGTGATGATTGATGATAGCCAAGCATAAAACTTGGCTATCAAATTCACTCTGGAGAAAGAGTGAACAGGGGATGAACATCTGATGCTCTGAAAAAGCCATTTTCTATGTCTGGAGACTGAGAAGTTGTCAGCTCCTGGGAACCCTGAAGGGGTGAGCAGCCTATGAGTGGAGGAATCAACATTGTGCCCAAAAACCAGTAAGAGCCCTGATGGGCCTGGGGTGTGCAAAATTCTCCCTTTCTTAATCATCTCTGAGATAGTTATAATTTACAACTGAGAAAGGTTTCTCCGTCTGCCAGTGGAAATTTACATTCAGTGTGTGCTACCTTTTGGCTTTAAGAAGAAAGGAAGGGTCAATCATTAACAGCTGAAGGCAAAACCAAAAAAACAACACCATTTTCTAACATTCAGCAAATATTTGATGAGCAAGTAAAATGGATTAGGTCTAAGCCTGGTGAAATGAGGAATGAAAGTAGAGCAGAGAAGAATGAAATAGGGAAGGTGGAATCAAAGTGGACACAGAGACTTTGGAGAAGAATATGGATAAAAGATTGTCAGAACAGGAGGGTGAAATGGTAGAGTTGGCAGCAACAGATGGTGAAATGGAAAAGCTTAGAGGAATGAAGCAGCCAGATGGTGGAGTTGTCTTGTTGGAGAAGTGGAATGAAGCCATGGATGGAGAGATGAATAGACATCCTGAGCTAGCAGCAATAGAGCTGAGAGAGAAAGGACTCTGTGTACAACTTGGACTGAATTTAGAAGAAAAGCTAGCAAACCTCTGGCACTTTTCTTGGGGGGGGAAATGGAAAATGTGTAAAGGGAAGGGATAATTTTTAAAATCAGGATGGAAGACCATGGCAAATACAACAGGAAATGGGAATGGAAGATATAGAACTGGGTGTGAGTTAATGAATACATAACAAGAAAAGAACTATGGAATGTTATTTTAATATATGATCACAGCAGAGAGTCTTGTGTTGGACAAAGATGGAATAACTTACTATTGTTTAATATGGAGGAATGGTTGTTGAAGTTATTTGATTTGATTAGAGAAAACCTATTGCTGACATTTATTAATAACAACAATTAGAGAAACCCTTTTGGACTGTTTGTGTGAAAAGGCAAATGCATGAATGGGTTGGAAGATTGGGAAAATTTTCTCTAACAGCTGGATGTCATTCTATAGTGAATGTTTTGAATAATTTATTTTTATGCTTCTGACAAATGGAAAATTGAAAGTCCTTTTTATTTTTTATTTTTCTTCTTTCTTTCTTTTTTCTTTTCCTTGAGTGTCCTCTACATGCATCACACACACATGAAGGTGGTGGATGGTTGGTGGAAGGACCCTGAGTGATGACAAGGGTGAGAGAGACTGATAGAAGAAAGGAAAGCTCCCAGGTGAGAGCTGAGATGCTTCTGTGTAAGACAAAGGCTAAGAGCTACCATTGAGAGGGGACTCTTTGTTTTCTTTTTTATTTCTCTCTCTGACTTTGTTTGTATTCAGATTAGTCTATTTTATCTTATTGTATTATGGAAAAGCTTTAATAAATAATTATTTCAGAAGAAGAAGAAGAAGAAGAAGAAGAAGAAGAAGAAGAAGAAGAAGAAGAAGAAGAAGAAGCCATTGCTTCTTTAACACAGCGTCTGGCTTCTACACATGATCTAAGGGATCTGAATAACAAAATAAACAACAAGTGATGATGATAGCAGAGCAATGACCATATCCAGTTCTTTAATAGGACGAGACAAAGGAGCTGAATATGTTTTGTTTGCAATTAAAAGTTGTTTGCATCACTCCTCTCTTCATCTATCAAACAGAAAGAGTGTTTAGTTTTTAAAACAGGCTGTGATGGTGTCTGGTGGGAATACGGTTCAGTGACAAAAGTTTATTACAGGAAGTCAACTCTGGAAAGTTACAAAGTGATGATAAGGCTAATTGAGCTGCCTTTCCCTCCTGCATTGCAGCAACACACACACAACAATGCAGGTTTTATGGTGGCAGCACTGCTCAAATATTGTCTCCCATTGCTTTTTTAATTAAAACACAATGCCTACTGGATTAATAAGTAGGTGCCGGTCTGTAGCCAAGCAGTTTGTGAGCCTCAGGCTACACTTTGTGTGTTTGTGTGTATGGGGGTGGCAGCATTAATCAATCGGAAACAACCCAAACTTATATGCAAGCAGCTTTTGTTTAAACTAAAGCTCTTTGATGTGATCATGAATGATAATTTTAAAAATATATAATACAATTAATATATGCATGTCATGTGTCCAAGTCCCTGTGGTTCAAGCCAGTGCCTTTGTACTGCTTGACCAGTAAACTAGTAAACAAAGAGGGTTCAATTTTGACTTAGCAACTGGCAAAAACACTGTCTCCATGTTTTTCTGTATCACTCTGCAGGAAGACTTAAGCAGTGGAAACTTTTAAAAGGCACAAAAATGAAAGATTTAGGGAACTAAAATGCAGTGGTACCTTGGGTTACATATGCTTCAGGTTACATACGCTTCAGGTTACAGACTCCCCTAACCCAGAAATAGTACCTCGGGTTAAGAACTTTGCTTCAGGATGAGAACAGAAATCATGCAGCATTGGTGCAGCTGCAACGGGAGGCCCCATTAGCTAAAGTGGTGCTTCAGGTTAAGAACAGTTTCAGTTAAGAACAGACCTCCGGAACGAATTAAGTACTTAACCCAAGGTACCACTGTATTGTATTCCAATAAAACTAAATTACAGTAAGCAGTTTTGGAACCTGTTAGCCAAGCACAATGTTGATCCAAACCAATGAAAACCATTTAAAAGATGCAGTTTAAAAACCAGCAGTGGTCCTTCAAATGTTGATTGACTCCAACTCCCATCAGCCTCAGCCTCTCAATGAAAAGAAGCTCAGAACAAATGGGTTTTCAGACCTTTACATATCTCTTCATAAGCCAGCCCCTTCTGAATCAATGGGGCTTATTACCAGGTAAGTGAGCACCAAACTGCAGCCCAAATAATCTTGGTCTAAGTGCAGCACAGCTATGTGTTACCTTAAGTACACCTGAGTACATGGCTGAGTGACAAGAGTTTTTATCAAATGCTTCATTTTCCTTTATTAAACCCCTTTACATAAAGTTCGCCAAGCGTATGCTTGTTGAAGTTTAGTGACATTTCTGGAAATGGTTTCTCTCGCCCCCTCCCCTTTCCCTCCCTTTCTGCTTCAAGAACAGAATTTGCATTCAAATTAATGTGACTGACACATGGCAAGATAGGCAGCAGTTCTGAGCACAGTCCATTGAAATGTAACTGGAACTTATACAAGAGCAGGGATGTGGAAAGGTATTTCTCATATATATATATATATATATATATATACACACACACACACACACACACATATATATATATTTACGAAAGCAAATATATATATATATATATATATATCCAACTGGTATAACAAGGAATGCATTATTATCTTGCATATATTTTATATATTGACGTTTCCCAAATAACAATTTGAAGACACACTAGTGTGCTTTGACAAGGCTGCAAAGGCACTGAGACGGATTATCATATGGAACGAGCTCAAAGCTAGGGCTAAAAACTAGGGCACCTGTTGCTACTTTTTGTGATTTAATGGAGTAAGGAAGCAATCTTAAAAAGAGGAAGCCAGAGGAAGTTATGCCAGCTTAAACTATGCCAGATCCAAGCTCCATTCAGAAGCAGTGTTCTTGCTTGCTGAGCCGATCTAAGCCTGGGAGAGGGAAAACAAGCCTTGTAAACTGAGTTACACGACCCTTTCCCCCAGTTTAGACTATGCTGGGTTGTAAGGTCACATGACCAAGCTGAACAGGCTGAGGATCCAGCTAAGTCTAGCTGCCTCCTACACTCACCTGGAAACCCCCTCTTCAGGGTTTACACCTGACGTTTTCCCAGTAGTGGTGTATGGAAGTGAGAGTTGGACCATAAAGAAGGCTGATCGCCAAAGAATTGATGCTTTTGAATTATGGTGCTGGAGGAGACTCTTGAGAGTCCCAGGGACTGCAAGAAGATCAAACCTATCCATTCTGAAGGAAATCAGCCCTGAGTGCTCACCGGAAGGACAGATCCTGAAGCTGAGGCTCCAATACTTTGGCCACCTCATGAGAAGAGAAGACTCCCTGGAAAAGACCCTGATGTTGGGAAAGATGGAGGGCACAAAGAGAAGGGGACGACAGAGGACAAGATGGTTGGACAGTGTTCTCAAAGCTACCAGCATGAGTTTGACCAAACTGCGGGAGGCAGTGGAAGACAGGAGTGCCTGGCGTGCTCTGGTCCATGGGGTCACAAAGAGTCGGACATGACTAAACGAGAACAAAAACTGCTGGATCTGAGTTGGGATGAGACACTTCAACATGTGTAGCTCTGGCTGAAGCCGGGCTCAGGATTTATGTTGGTGACTATTGAACTGGAAAAGGTTCCCTATTCTGAGTTAGGCTTTTCTCAGTAAGACTTGCCCCCTTGGCCTCAAGAACCTGGCAGCTACCCACCTCGTCTTACTGTACTGTGGAGATGCACAGGTCTGATTGGTGCACATAGTACTGAATGCAGCCGCAAACGGTGCAGTAAGTAAGAAGTAAGCAAGCAAAGAGAAGATGGATCGCCCCCAACTCTTAGAAACTCTCCTGTAAAGACAGAACCTGAGGCACTGCCTACATAGGAATTTCTGTGAAAGCAAGTTTTGCACTTCAGTTTTTAAACAAATATTTTAACTGTTTATTCACACTAGCTTTGAAAGGAAAAAGTTTACCAGTCTATAGCAGTATTTTAGGATATTTCCGGACAGGTATTTATTGTAGGATCGGTGCTTCTCATATGTGCAAGGTATTTTTTGCAGCATTCACACAAGTAATAGCTTTGGCACCTAACTTCCAACCCCTACTCCTCCCACCCCTTTAATCCAGGTTTAGGAATGCAGGAATCTGCCTTACAGAGTGTCAAATCATTGGTCCATCTATCTCAATATTATCTGCACTGTCAGCAGCTCTCTAAGGTTTCAGATACAGCCCTACCTTGACACTGAAATTGGGACCTTCTTTGCAGAGCAGATGCTCTGAAATTGAGCTATGGCTCTTCCCCTTTCCGGGGAAAATCTGATAAGTAAATTTTTGCCAACAACCCAACTGCAAAAACTCAACGACCCATTTGCAAATTAAGTCCCCATCTGGAACCACCCTTAATTAATTTTTATATAGGGGAATGTTTTGCTCCCCCAACAATCAGTGTCTGTTCTCATTTCGACACTGCACATCTCTTCTTACTTCTTCCAAAATGTTTTGGCATGCATAACGTCTTCCCCCTGAGATGGTAGGCTTGGTACAGACATCTATTTGAATAATTTAAATCAATTTACTTGCATAAATTATACAAAACACTCGTGGGTACTAATTCCTCCTTTGTATGCATGCCTGGAAGTTGATGGAAACTATGTGCACAAAACCAAGGCCTAGAATATGCAACTGAAAGTCCTTAGCTGAACTCCCTGCTCATTTATTCAAAAGCTATTAGTCATATCAGACATCTCATTGATGTAATAAGGCAACTGGCTAGATTTCCACAAGAATCCATTTCATATTTGAGTGTACTCACCCAAAAGCAATAATGCACTCCTGAAATTCAGAGCAATTATTTATTAGAAACATTTCCATTTGATGGCAATTTTGAAATAGGGGACTGTGATGATTACCTGGCTGTTTATATATCTGGTGGGGGGGTTTTTTAAGGAGAAAAAAAGAAATGGCAAGCACCTTTACAAGCACACAAAATGGCTATCTTAGTGACTAATGGTTCACCTCAGATCAAACACACAGTACATTTCCTTCACAGTGAATAGATTGCACATTCTTGCTTCTATTGACTCTTCTTTATTAGTGCTTTGTATAACACTAAGTAAATGTTTTGTCACCAAAATTTGACAGACAAAATTATTCTTTGCTGATTTTTCCAGCTCTGAAACACACATTAGCCTGCCTCTGTTGGTGTGAAGTGGAGGATGCAAAATGGATGTGATCATTCAGAAAATGTAATTTCAGGATGTAGCAAGCATGGTTCCACCTGGAAATTTCTAGCTGGAGAGCACTAGAATTAACGAAAGGCTAGCTTAAAAGTATTCTATCCTCTAGTCCTTTAATCATGTCCACAACCATGTTTACAAAAGTTAGCAACATTACCAAGCAAGCTATGGTTAGAGTCAAGGTCTAGTCTGCATTTCTCAGATGGACTTCATCATAAGATCAGTTTTTCTAGGCCCACACCCAAGAATTCAAACTCAAGTTTGATGTTGGTCAAATATCCTGTGTATTTCCCCTTATTCTTTGCTTTGTTGTTTAGCACTTGAATGTGAATGCTGTTGTCATACTACAGCATCGGACTTGTTGAATTTAAGTTTCGAAAACAGTAACCCACAAAGGTTGGCTGTGTGACCTACTTTGCCATTCTCTGTTTGAAGGTTTGTTGGGTCAAAGTTGAAAAATAAAAGAGCAACAGGACAGAGAAGGGGACTTGAAGTTTCCCATCAAGAGTTAGCGCCTGGACATTAGAACACCACCTCTGAGCAGACACACCTTATTTTCGCAAAGAAATTAGGCATCTTTCAGCTATTTTTTAGGAAAATTTTGCAAAAACAACACTGCTGGTATCCGTTGCCATACATCTAGATTTTCCTGGACATTTAGCCGATTTCTGCCCGGACACTGCTTTCAGATACAGTATTCCGAATGTAACATGTTTTGAGCATTGGTTTTTGGAACAAGTTGGACTGGAAAAAAATTATTTCAAGAAGAATCAGATTTTCCTGTTTTCTTGGACAAACTCATACTAAGCTCATATAATGGATATCATCATCATTAATTAAATTTGTATACTGCCCATCAGCTGTAGATCTTAGGGCAGTTCACAACATAAAAATACAGGATAAAAACTCTCTCTTTAATGTTTGGTATTCAGGTATGGATAGGTAAAAGTAAAGGTACCCCTGCCCGTACGGGCCCAGTCGTGTCCAACTCTGGGGTTGCGCGCCCATCTCGCTTAAGAGGCTGGGGGCCAGCGCTGTCCGAAGACACTTCCGGGTGACGTGGCCAGCGTGATGAAGCTGCTCTGGCGAGCCAGAGCCACACACGGAAACGCCGTTTACCTTCCCGCTAGTAAGCGGTCCCTATTTATCTACTTGCACCCGGGGGTGCTTTCGAACTGCTAGGTTGGCAGGGGCTGGGACTGAGCAACGGGAGCGCACCCCGCCGCGGGGATTTGAACCGCCGACCTGATGATCGGCAAGTCCTAGGCTTTGTGGTTTAACCTACAGCACCACCTGCGTCCCTCAGGTATGGATACATGAGTATAAAATTCAAATATGCCCCATCAAGCACAAAGGACATCCCCGATTAGGGTAAGTGTGTGTCCTTTTTAAAAAAATGGGAAGCAGGGGCAGAGAGAAAACCACCCTACTGTTTTTGTGTTGCTTTAAGAAATGTATCTAATTCTACATGCATACATTTCCCATGCCTGACAAGATGTGCATGTCTTCTGGCATGTTCACCTGGTCCAAAAGGAATCTGAGGAGTGTTCGTCTGGCTGGAAAGTTACTGGGTGTTATTCAAGTAAGCTTTATTCATAGTAGACCCATTGAAATTAATGAACATTATTAAGTTAGGCCCATTAATTTCAGCGGTTCTATTCTGAATAAAACATAATTGAATACCACTCACTGTCACTGCAATGACAACTGCTCATATTGCTATAGCTTATGCAGATAAATTGAACTAGAACACTGATGAACATTCAGGCCTTTGTAGCTTTATCTTATTAGAGAAAAGAACTATACCCAAATCTATTAACTCACTGACACTTAAAACAACAACACACACCAGAAACATTTTCAAATGTTAACAAAATACATCTGACAACAAAAGAAGTCAATATATTATTCTGAATGTCATTTGAAAGATGTTTATCATTGTACAGGGACCCTAAAAAGGGGCCTTCTCTGTGCTGGCCCCCAGTTATGAAACACCCTCCCCTTGGATGCCTGAATGGCCACTCCATTGATGGACTCTTGACCCATAATGAAAACCCATTTGTTTCCCAAAGCCTTTGGAGGTTAAATCTGATTAAATCTGCTTGGATCTCTCTTTTTGTATCACTGCTAAATAGAATTAAGCTGTTATTGATTACTACAAATATTTTAATAGTGTCTCACGATACTTTGTTGATTTTGTTATTATCAATACTTATTTTATGGAAATTGCTTTGGGTTTTTTTAAAAAATAAAATGATGTATGTAAAAAATAATAATAACCAACCAAACCCCCCCCCCCATATTCTCTCACGTACACCACGAACAGGGAGAGACATATTATGCAGATGACTCCAAAACTGTGGGAAATCTACAACAGTGTACAAAGTCCTCCACCGAGAAGCTTCATCACTCTGACTGGCATTTTATTTATTTCTTCCCTCAATTAACAAACATGAAATCATTCAACTTCAGATGAGCACTTTATGCTGGCTGAAGCTGGCAAACAAAAGCCATTAATTACAGTCTCTAAATTTAGTGATGTATGAAATGTTGGCATCTATGAAAAAACACTGTAAGGAAAAACAGTTCCCAAGCTGGACTCCAGGAGCAGGGCAGGCAGTGCAACCACTATGATGTCGTACTCTCTAATCCAAAGGTAAAGAAGCAGCCAACCCAATCCATTGCCCAGAAACAATGATAACTCTAACTATTTGACGTTTGTGGCAAGGAACTGGCAGTGGAATGTAGAATGCAGAAGCTGTCTTCCCTGGCTTACACAAAGAGAAGCTTTGAGGTATTTGAAGAAAGAAACAGGACAGGAATTACAAGTGAGTTGTGTTTCCTCTTATTGTGCTTCTACTATGACACTCATAAAAGAATGCATAAGAATGCAAGAGCCCATCTGGGTGAGACCAAGAGCCTTTCTAGTTCCCTCATTGGCCAACCAGATGCCTATGGGAAGCCTAGAAGCAGGACATGAGTGCAATAGCAGTTATCCCTCTCCTATTCCCCCAGCAATTGGTATTCAGAGGCAGACAATCTCTGATACAGGAATGTAATGCATAAATTGCTTTCTCCGCACCTAACACCACCCCAATCTAAGTTATAAATGGAACATTCTACTTGGGGATTCAGATGACTCCCACAGTTATGAGTGGGGTGGTGCACATGATAGCCATGTCCTCTGGTCTTCCACCCACTGAGCAGGCTTTTTGTGCATAGTGATCCACATAAGCAGAGGGTGGATTGTGGTCCAATTAAGGTCCCATCACATGAAGGAGCTCTAGGTACACACATTGGTACATCCCTAAAGGTAAAGGTAAATGACCCCTGGATGGTTAAGTCCAGTCAAAGCCGACCCCTTCACATACCAGCACAGATGAATGAGAAATGTCTGTTGGGACTGCAGCCCCCATCACACATTCTTCTCATGGAGAGAGGGATCTTAACTCCCTATTAGAAGAATGAAAGGAAGAGCAAATCTCTTTCCCTTCCTCTCCCGCTTTTTTATCAGAACATCTCAGGTCATTTAAAGAAAGAGTACAGTATGAATGAGAAAGTCAATTGCCCTTAAATAGTAGCAACATTACGGTAAAATAAGCATAGATACACAGAGAGAATGAAAAAAGGCATTGTGTCCATGCACTTGACTTCTCATGTGGATTTTGGAACTGACCACAATAACCTGGTGCTGAAATATCATTCCTTCTCAAAGGTCTGCCATCTCCCCTTCTAATGGTCATTTTTTTAAAAATACCCCCATTCCATATCCAAGAGGTATAATGATCAAGGTAACAGTTTGTGTCAAAACTATTAAAAATATGATAATTCCCCCAAAATATAATAACCCCCAAAACAATAATCCATAACATCACTATATAGAATACAATGAAGAACTTATTAACAAGGTACTAACACACAACTAATAATAACCAGAGAAGAATTCATGAATGTATAATAAAAATATAAGTGTCCAATAGAATGGGGATGAGGAACCTTTGACTCTCCAACTGTTGTCAGCCCTAAGTGGGCAACGGTCAGGGATTATGAGAATTGACATTCAGCAATATTTTGAGGGCCACAGGTTCTCCACACCTGCAAGAGGAGATGCCCAATGGGACAAAAAAAATACCTGATTAAGAAAAATGAAATTATAAACCAATAACCCATTAACCAACGCATAAGATTAGGGAATATATAAGCAACAGCCAATAAGACTAGACAGTATAGTCAGTGTGTGCAGCCTGTCTGTTCTCTAACAGAAACTTCCTCTCCATGTGGATGTGGTTCCCTTGGAACCTTTAGCAAGTCCTATTTGCTATTCTGAGTTGCTGATCTGTCGGTCACAAATAAATACAGCTACTGAAGTTTTCCTGACTCCTCCTGCTTCCTGGTGTTAGGACAAAACTGTTGCAAGGTTTCCTCCCACAGGGAGTACCTTTCCCAAATCCACAACATACTATAACCAAGACAGGTTATAATTTAAAGCCCATTCATAAATTCCAGTAGTATTCCCCAGCAGGTTACATGTACCATTATACACCATAGTTTCCCTCTCCGACCTCAACACAAACAGGAGGTAACTTCTAAAAACCCAGATTCTCCAAAGGTTATAATGCAAGGGGACGCAAGAAGTTTTATGCTGTAGTAAGGAATGGGAAGAAGATATTAAAGCTTGATGCCTCTCAGGGGAACAAAAGTCAAATACTATATAATAGAAAAACTCTGTGAAAAACAGGCTGACTAAACAGCAGTGCAACATTATCCATGCTGAAGAACCCCAACCAGTACATAACCCGAGTTGCACATTCAGAGAGCTCCCATCTTGCCTTGCTGCTCTGAGCAAATTTAGAAGTGTAATAAAGCCATTTACACAATTAACATACATACTGTGTAATGGTGAGTGGAAATGTTAGCATCCTTTTGTTAGCTAGGCAGAGGGAAAGAACACAATGGAAGCTCACGGTCCAATTTTGCAGCCATCTGGGGTAGTGAAAACAGCAGTAAACTTGAAAAGTGCTGTTATTATACACATTATTGGTCCTAACGAGCCGATGTTTTCAAATATTTATGCCATTTATGCCTAGGTTAATGCTTTCAGATTTTTGTAGGGAGGAAAGGAAATGTTTTCAGCTTCTTACTGCTATTAGATGGCCATTAATCATATCCACCTGTAGAAGAATACAGATTACACCGTCAAAGAGCACTAGGGTAGAATGTCTGTCGGAACATGTAGGACATTCAATTGCTATTTGCAGCACAATCCTCTGCATGTCTTTACTCTTGGGTAAAGGACTGCAAGCCATATGCTTTTATTTTATTTTTGTTTATGTGACAGGCACCACTAGTAACTATTGTCTATGACTGCTTTATCTCTTCATGTCAAGAATACCTCCACATATTGCATTTAGTGGAACGTATCTATCACTAATCTCATTGCTTGGCTTATGAAATGAACATGAAGTTACTCACAAGGACAATAAAGCCCAGATTTTAATTTAAAATTCATGTAAGGATATTCATACACTTCTTTGTGACAGGCACTGTCACCAAGGTCTATATTTAATTGCTTCCTCCACCCCCACCCCAAGTGAATATGTTGGCTGTCCCGATGATAAATCTACAGCCTATCCCTTGCCAAAGAAAAATTGCACAGGCTTTTCAGTATGTTGGCGCTGCAGGTCACATCTATCATCCTCAGGCCTCTGTTTTGCTTTTAATTACAAAACTTCACTCAAGAATGTTACTTCCAGTCCTAAAGCGAAGTGAAGGAAAATGTAGGTTTTAATTTGCAGAGTAGCACTTAAATTTTCAACCCAGACGACATTAATTTGCTGGTACTAAGCAACCGCCACAACAAAAAAAGTGTAATTTAGATTTCCATGAAAACCTTGTGACTATGTTACAACTCCACATTTCCCGAGCACGTGGTACACTTGCTACAAAATTGTGGAATATTTCTATTCCACTGGAATAAATGGGATTTAATTCCTTTGAGTTTGGTGAAGTTTAAGGGCACATCCTTTTGGATGTGGGACCCCCGCCACCAAAAAAAAAACGTAGTGGAGCTGATTACAGAGATTATTCATCTCCTTTTGGAGATGCTTTGCAGAACATGAGTGGAAAACAAAACAGAAGGCATGTGAATCAATATTCTGTGAATCAATCAAGATCCTCCAGGCATTCAACAATACATTTACACACATTAACACACATGCACCAAACACATTACATAGCAGCTCTGATTGCAGTGTGCCAACATTAAGGACTGCAATGAACACAGTGTCGCCTGTCTCTGCTTTTATCTTCCCATCCCACTAAAGGTCTTGGAAACTCAGTTGCCCAAAACAATGAGATGGTTTAAAGAAACAGAGGAGTTAGGGCAAAGCCTTTTATCCACAGATGGATCAGAAGGCAGCAGTTATTGATGTGGCCCAGGAGGAATCTGAGCCTGCCTTTTAAAAAGTCCATCAACTTCAGCTGGTTACACCGCCACCAGATTGCCATCACTCGAGCATATTATTTCAGCATTTTTCAATCTACCTCTTTGATTTTCCATCTCCGGGCTCAATTTAAATATACTAGTTCTTCTATTTAAAGTCCTAAATGGATTGGGACCTGGGTATGCTAAGGACAGCCTATTCCTAGATGTGCTTTCCTATGCACACCTTGAGCTTCTGGTCCGTATAACCCTTCTGATGGGATGTCTAATAGGAGCAGGGCCTTCTCAGTAGTGGTGCCAACTTTATGGAATGCTCTCCACAGGGAGACCCACCTGGTCCCAGCCCTGAGCACCTTTGGGCAAAAGAAAACCTGGATTTCCAAAAAGACATTTGGAATCCGGGGGTTTTTATATTTACTGTTTATCTGTTACAGCCATATGTGTTATACCCCAATATATATAATTTAACACACACACGTGATCTACTTGAAATTCTGGGCATGGTTACTGCATACTTACTATGAAGATGCCTTTTATAGTAACCTCTGTGCAAAGGGTTAAATGTATCAGTATCAGCAGCCTAAGATTGTGGAGCATGACAGAAGTTTTCCATTTAGAGAGAAATCTTTTGATCAATAACTATCACAATAGGATATTTTTATTCTATGAAAAATTACATAGCAAAAATCCCTGCTATGACTGGTTCTATATATATTTAATAGCCTCCAAGAAAAGACAATGCCAAGTGAGTTACAACATTGACTTGGGTTCTGTAAGATAAGGTTTTAAGAGAATCAAGTGTGAACTCCATTATGATCATAACTTTATTTCAGGGGAAGTCGGTAAATGGCAGATGAATCATGTTCTACATACACGACGTTTCTTGAGCATTTAGGCATATCTGACATAAATGTGCTAAATGCCCAAAGACCAGAAAGATGCAGCCCCAATTTGAAGCACAGCCCAATTTCTGTGACCATGTTTAGAGATGAGTCCCCAGAAAGCACGTATGGGGAGGAGGGGAGTGATACTTACATGTTAAAAGGCTCCAAATAAGGAAGTATTCAAGATTCATTGTTAACGTGTTATAAATACATAGGTAGCTGTTACCCCAGAGACTATACACGCCAGAAAAATAAATCATCTACTAGAATAATAATAGTATCTGGACAAGTTTATATTGAAATAATATATGAGCGTAAAGTGCATTTGTTTTAATTAACAAAGCCTTGAAATATTATCTTGCCACTTTTAAGGGAACCTTAGAGGCTTTTCCAAAGTCTTTGGGCAGCGTCCAGAGATCCAAAAGTGGAGTTCTTCCCAGGTAACAGAGCTTAGCCTGCCTCCTTCCTGACATCAAACCTTTACACTGCCCCCCCCCCCCAAAGTTGTTCTAATCATCTAGGTACCCTCTGGAATTAGAGTGGCCACTCACACACCCACAAAAAGTGGAAATGCATCAAAGAGGACACCAGTTTGCATTTAATTTGCATATGCTAATTTATATGCCTAGGTGTACACAAGGTTGAATTTGCAGCAATTCTTTTTTTTTTTTAATGATTTTTATTCAATTTTTAAAACACATAATTAAAAGACAAACACATCACAAAACACAAACAAACATAGACAAATCAACCAAAAATAAATTCATAATCTTATTTTCTTGTAGCTTCTTTCAATCGACTTCCCCATACCTCCCTTTCGCTGCATCCTTATTTTAAAAAATATTTTTTAGCAACCCTTTAATCAATTTATCCATTTAGTTCCTTTTCATTAAATTCCCATAAATTTATTGGTTACAGCTGTAGTTCTCTGCTTCTTACCCCTTGACATCTTAACACTCCTCAATTTTACAACAGTTTTTAAGATATATTTTAAATTTCTTCCAATCTTCTTCCACTGCCTCTTTCCCCTGGTCACGAATTCTGCCGGTCATCTCTGCCAGTCCCATGAAGTCAATCACCTTTGTCTGCCATTCTTCCAGAGTAGGTAGTTCTTGCATCTTCCAATACTTTGCCAGAAGAATTCTTGCTGCTGTAGTGGCATACATAAAGAAGATCCTATCCTTCTTTGGCACCAATTGGCCAACCATGCCCAGGAGGAAAGCCTCTGGTTTCTTAGTAAATGTCCATTTAAGGACTTTCTTGATTTCGTTATAGATCGAATTTGCAGCAATTCTTAGTGATTCAAGGTTATGTTCAATTTAGTGGTTCATTGAAGGCTGGACATCACTAATAACACCCGGTTGCAAATGACATGACAGAAGCTAGATATAAATATTACTGTAAGCCAGCACAACTTTGTGACCAAGCCAAATGCAAAACCCTAGAAGGATATTGCATTATTTTTGCTGCCTGGGGCTTCAAGAATGAGGAAATTGTTGTCCAGTTTAGGGCAGCGCTTAGCTTGGCAAATGACAAGTTGGCCATGCCTGCATGAGTTACAGTCACTATGAAACATTATATATGCATGAAATATATTTGGGGAGATTTTATTTAAAGAAGCAGACAAAATGGCTGCATACAGCACCCTTGGAAAGTTACCAGAGACCCAAAGTCCTGGCATGGCCTTTCCTGAGCCCTCATTAAATCAAGTCTCCTGACCACCGCTCTAGTTTCCCACAGTGCCCTGGAGTGACACTATGTTGGGTTATGATCAGAAATTAAAGTGGCAGCCACCTGAGACTGACTGGGAAACCTGTTGTTGTTGTCACCGGTTGCTGATGCTCCTACCAGGTAAGCCAACTGGATTCCTGTAGACAAGAGAGCCCACCAGAGGGGACTTTACCACACACACTCCCTTGAACCTGGAGCAAATCCTGTTTTAAATTCCTTTTAACAGTTTAACAGAATCTGTTCAGTTCCTTTTAAGTCTTCCTATCAAGTATTCTTGGTTGCCTCCTACTGTTGCAGTAGCATATCAACTGTCAGGTACATTTCATGTAAATTAGCAAGTGTGTGAGTGTAAAAAGTCAACTTGCTACTCAAATTAGATTTTATTTTTATTTTTGAAGTATGCTAACCTTTTTGGAAAATCAGGTGTGTCTTTCACAAATCATGAGAGAGGATCAACTGGAATGCTCTTAATATATGTTTGTCAAGAAGGAGATTAAAAAAAACAAAACAAAAAATACCTTTAATTTTAATTTTATTGTTACACAGCTTCTTTCCACCACACAAATACAATCTATTGCTCAATTAATATGGAGCAGAACATATTCAAAATAGGCTCAGTTAATTGCTCTCATATTATGGATTCATGGAATCACCTGCATAATATATTCTAGAAGGCTTCTGTAAAACTTTCTGAAAGAAAAATGCCCTCCAGGAATCACAAAATTAACCTCTGATCTTATTTTATTCTTTAAAAAATAGTATTAAGACTAGGGAACAAAAGAACAGCTGGCTGAAAATGTGCAGGAAACTGCATTACATCAATGAGTTTATTCATCAAAGCACACATACACACCCGTGTTGTGTATCCCTCTTTGTAATGATTCCTCCCTACGTGTTGACACAGGAAAGTTCAAAGCCCAAAGCTCGATGGTTAACTGGAACCAGAAGCTATAACACTGGTTCTGGCCTGACTGCGCCGGCTGCCAATTTGTACCTGGGCCCAATTCAAAGCACTGGTTTTGACCTTTAAAGCTTTATGCAACTTGGGACCTCTGTACCTCAGGACTTTCCGCGTAAGAACTTGCCCAGACCCCAAGACCACCACTGGAGGTCCTTTTATGCATGCCTCCTCCCTAGGAGGTCCAGTGCAAATTTCTGCTTTTGAATCCACTGAAACCTGATTTGGAATAAACAAATGTCCCTCCTGAGAAAGTGGCCCAAGTATGGGTATTTCTACAATATTCTCCCCAATGAAATCATTGAACTTTTCTGCAGTCTTCAACTTTATTAATCCTTTTACACCTCTGCCATTATCTAACATGCCAGCTAGGTGGTTTTCTATTTCTAATGTATTTAAAGAAACATTGTTTAAATGTTTTTTTTTTTTGTTATTAGCAGTTCAAAAATCTATCTTCCACTTGCCTCATTGCCTGCTTATAGTTGCTTGGTCAGAGTTGAGGATGCTTTTATTTTCCACATTTGGACCTGACTTCCATTTCTTTAAAGAAGCCTTCTTGGCCTTTGGATCTTCCTTAACTCTAACTCAACAGCCATGATTGCACCCTCTTGGACTTTTTGTGCCTTTCCAAATCTGTGGCATGTATTTTCTCACTGCTTCTATTCTTCTGGCTTTGATTAACCACAAATTAGGAATGCACCATTACATTGTTATTGGCTGCATATTGTTAAACGGTAACTAAATTGTGTGAATTTCAGGCAATTAACTTCAGCAAGTTGCTCAGGCTCTGAGTGCACTTCTACTGATAATGTCAAAATGTGCTCCTTTAGAGGCTAGTGACCAGATTTCTGCAGGATAAAACTACCAAATTTTCACACACACACACACACATATATATATATATATATATATATATGCACACGCACACACACAAATGTTACTTTGCTTCAGTGGAAATCATTGTTGGCAAACAGTTTCCCTGAAATGAGAGGCAGCAAATTAGAGCTCTGATCATTCAACTCCAATCATCCCTGGCATATAAATTTCCATGTGAAACTTTAAAAAAAAAAAAAAATCACAAATGGAGCAAACCAAACTGATTGGGAAAATGATAAATCAATAGAAACGAAAGCTGACATCTCTTCCCACAGGATCCCCAGCACTGGGTAGGTTCATACGCCAGAAAATCCTTGGATGGGCTTTGCCATCACATTGATTCAACAGTGGTTTCACTAGACTGTCCCTAACCCTAGAGCAGGGAAGGGGAATTGTTGACCCTCTAGTTGTTGCTGAACTGTAACTCCCATCAGTTCTGCCAAGCATGGCAACATCTGGGAGGCCAAAGTTTCCTCACCAGTGCCCTACTACAACCAGCTTCTAGGATAATGCAGCACTCGACTTCAGTAGGGCTAAAGTAATTTTTAGATTTGGCCTGTTCAGAATGGTTCTACTTCCTGCTAATTTAAACCTAACTAACATAATGCCTTGCTCTTGTGGCTGACAGTGATCACTTGAACAGTTCTCATCGCTTACAACCTTTGCCTCTAGCACTTTCAACTTTTAACCACAGAGTTCATAATACAAGCATGGATTGCAATCAAGAGATGTAGAAACACTCAGGAAGCAAGGTGGTTGCATTCTGATACGCACCTGTGCCTTTGGAAATTGCCAAGTGAAGGGGGAAAAAATACATCTGGCTCCCATAAGTGTCAAAATAATCCATTCCTTGTGAGTCAAATTACATGACACAAATTCTGTGGGTCACATATACACACACCAAAAAGCCCTTAGACAGGATATTACTCAAAAGAGAAGAAGAAGAGTTTGGATTTGATATCCCGCCTTTCACTCCCCTTCAGGAGTCTCAAAGCGGCTAACATTCTCCTTTCCCTTCCTCCCCCACAACAAACACTCTGTGAGGTGAGTGGGGCTGAGAGACTTCAAAGAAGTGTGACTGGCCCAAGGTCACCCAGCAGCTGCATGTGGAGGAGCGGAGACGCGAACCCAGTTCCCCAGATTTCGAGACTACCGTTCTTAACCACTACACCACACTGGCTCCACACTCAGAGTGGAGGAGTCACAGTTTGACTGGTTGTACTTCTGCTCCCTTCCCAAGCAAGATTGTTTTTCACCTGATTGGTGTATGTGAACAACCAGAATGGAAATGGTTAATCATCCTCTTATCTGAACACCCTTCTTTTGACCCAATCCACAGTTGAAGGAATTGTCGCTGGCTCACATAAATGCCCAGGGAGTAGACCAAAGTGAAGACTGCTGATGCATGATCTGCTCCCTGGCCCCACCCCACCCTCAGGCCACCGTGAATAGGCCAGAATTCAAGACTGGGTTTGGCGGGAACCCAGGATGCTCTGCAACAGCCAGGAGAAGGAGCCAACGACCACAAACAAAATGGTGTGGCTCTGGGAGGACAGGGGAGCCGCTGCGCCGGGTTGCAACCACCCAGGTAACGGGTAAGCAGCCTTTGCATTTGTTAATCTGTTTCAATGGAAAACAAACAAACAAATAAATTAAATGGTGGTCCTGAAATCTGCTTCTGACAATTTAAGCAAAGGATGGTAACAAAATGTTTTCAAGGTAGTGGCAGTTACACTACGACACTTTTACGCACTGAATCTCAGGGATACCACAGACACATCCCCAAACAGTGAAACTTTACAGGTCCCTATTAAGAAAAGTCACTTTAGATTTATTCCATTCTCACCCAATAACCATTCTTTGCCAATTCATGATAAAAGATACCGCATTCAAAAATATCAAATGGGGTGGAAAATTTTGGTGAGATACTCATCAGATTGTGGGGGCTTTGTTGCTCTTACCTTACTTTGGAGGGGTGGGGGGATGTTTGTTCTACCAAACATCACTCCAATGGTCTGTCTTCTGAAGACTTCCCAAGGGCTCGTGCTTCCTGAAAACCCTACAAAATCCTTGGCTGGGCTTTTACGTTAAGTACAGGAATACTAGGAGGCTGTGTACCACGCGTCCGACAGCTGTGCATTATGGTTAGTGGCACTATTTAAACTTAGTTTAAAGTTTAGTTTATAGTATAGCCAATGTGGTGCCATACATATATTGTTTGACTCCAATTCCCATAATCCTTGGCCACGCTGGCTTGGGCTGATGGGAGCTGTAGTTCAACAACATCAGGAAGACACCACATTGGCTCTATATGATTTAGGTCATTTGGGGAAATTTTACTCATGCCACAGTACTCTACAGAATACCAGAAGGCAATGACCCAAAAATGAACACTTTCTGCTATTGCCTCTATGCTCTGAAATCCCCTTCATTTTGCCATACATGAGCCATCACCCATTATGTGCTTCAGACATCTTGTAAAAGTCTATTGTTCTGCCCACGTCCATAAGATTGGACCCTAGTATTACTAGATTTCTAGTTTTTTTTTTCCCCTTTGTTTTTCTGATATGGTTTTATTATTTGTAGGTTTGTTTGTTTTTGTACACTGCTTAGAGATTTTAAATATTAAGTAGTTTAGACGTGCTTTTAAATAAATAAAATAAATAAACTGGGATTAAATTCAGTCTGAAGCTCCAGGGCAATAAAGACATATAAATAAAATAATAGCGGAGGGAAAATATTAGGAAAGATGCAACCATTGGGAATTTGTAATGCAATTTTTGGAGTTGGTGGTTATATGTAATTTATCTATTCTAATGCTTGTTTGGGTTCAGTTGGGGGTTGTTGCAGGTTGCCTTGTTGTGTGGAATAAATAAATAAAAATATGGGAAATCTCCTGAGCTCAAACTTAGCAGAGTGTTCTGGGTGTTCATCTTTTAAACATTATAAAGCTGGAGGAACATTCTTGACAGTTATAAATTCAGGCTTAGGATGCAGCAGCCAGGATGCACACAAGGCATTTGAGAACATGGTCCATGAATAAGTTAGAGCTTAGATGAAACTTTTCAAGAGTGCCTTTAAAAGCGATCTGTAGTGTATTTTTTTGTTTTGTTTTGTTAACAAAACAAGCAAAAGATACACATTGGCCAAGTGTGGGAGAATGAGCTGCCTGGGCTGGTTTCACATAGCCACTTTCCCCATTCAATTTAACTTTGGGAATTTCTACACTACAGGATTTAAATCATTGTGGTTTCCCTAAAGAATCCAGGGATTTTTTATTACAACCCTCAAGGTTCCTTGTTAAACCAGCTTAGGTCTACAGTGCAGGTGTCATCATCATCATCATCATCATCACCATCATCATTATTATTATTTCTATACCATGTGCATGCCAAAATTGAGATATGCTTGTTCAGCTCATATTCTGAAGCAACCACATGGAACTCAGTGTTATGAGCAGACTCAATGAGAAAAATCAATTTTTCATTGTGGTAAGGTAGCCAAACTCCTAATAAGCCCAACAGCAGGAATCATGTAGAATTTTTTTGGTGGGGTATTTTAACCTAAAGTGCCTGTTAAAGGAAATCATATTATAGACAGGAAACCTGACAGCACAAAAGCTTGCCAAACAAACCTGGTATTTGCAAGGTATACAGATGGGAGAAGCTGGAGCATCTGTGCTAATTCAGTAAGGCTAAAAATGTTTTAAGGGAAAAACAACAGCTTAAAAAAAGAGAACTTAGCATGTAAATACTAGAGTTTGATTTTGAAAGACAAAAGAGTAGATAGAAATGACCTTTGGGCAGCATGATATGAGCAGGAGATCAGAAGACTGCATAAAAATGGAGACAGGTACTTTAAAACACCTGACGGGAAGCTCACAGACGCCTACATAATGTAAAGTTCAAGATGTCATTATTTTCTCCATGCTGTTTGAAACCAGCTGAAGTCTATTTGAACTTGATATGGTCTGTTCCAGATTAATAACTAGCCAAATGTGTTTGGCAAGACACACGTTGGATGGAGTCTTTTGGATTTGGCATGGAAACAAAGCCTCTGGTGATAAAGGGTGTTGAAGACTCAGCTGTCACAGACATGCACCAGGTACTATACAGACAGCATCGTCGCAGAGAAAATGTTTTAGGCGGCTGTTCTGCAGCAGCTGGACTCCTTAGTGACCAAGCTACCTTCACGCATGGGAGCTGAATGTCTGTGATTACATCCCACGTAGTTGAGGGCTGTGTATAAATGATGCAACCATGTGAGCAAGGGACCAAACCCAAAGGTCTTGCCTATTTCAAATGGCACCCTCCCTCCTAGAGAGGGTTGAATTCTGAACAGATAGGAAAGACTCATTCAGCGGTACAGAACACGTTTTGCAAGCAGAAGACCCCACAGGTTCATTCTCCGGCATCTCCAGCATTAGGCTTGGGCAGATAACCTGACTGGGACTTTGGAGAGCCACTACCCCTCAGAGAAACCAGATATGAGTTAGATAAGGCATCGCCCTACATATGGACCTTTAGTTCAGTATGGTGCTTGGGGTGCTAAGCTGGGGTGCTCATGGGGGGTGCAGTGGTGTCCTCCCAGCAGCAGACTGTGCTTGACAGGACAGGGAAGGGCGAGGCAGCAACGAGGCCATCCAGGTTGGTAGCAGCTCTGCAGGCACCCATCACATCTCCATCTCAATGAGCAACGTGCCAGTACCAGGAGGACACCACTGCCACTGCTGCCCTCACAAGCCACCACTGGTGCCCAGGCTGATTCAAGTTCCAATGGCTTGATTATTATTATTTTTGTCTCAGAACTACTGGAATTGACCGGTGATTGTCCACAAACCGGCAGTGTTCCACAAAGTCTGATGTTTAACAGCTGAACGAAGCAAGTAGAAGAGATCATTTGGAGCTCAAAAATAAATTAAATTTTGGAGGCAGTTGGGAGGCAGAAATGCATCTGAAAACCAGTTGCTGGAAATCACTGGAGGCCAGAGTGCTCTTCTGCTCATGTTCTGCTTCCACAGGCCACTGTGAGAGCAAGATGCTGGACTAGATGGACCAGACAAGGTGGAAGGGGTGCTGTTGAGTAACCCCTTCGTTCTTTCAGGAGCTGTGATGCCCATTTTTGGTGGTGATATTCACACCCACCTCAGGGCTCCTCCAGATTACCTGTTTATTCAGCATTAATCCTGATTTGCTTGTACAAGTTGTATGCAGTAGTTAGACCTTGGGTAGGCAAACTAAGGCCCGGGGGCTGGATCCGGCCCAATCACCTTCTAAATCTGGCAGGCGGTCCAGAAATCAGCATGTTTTTACATGAGTAGAATGTGTCCTTTTATTTAAAATGTATCTGTGAGTTATTTGTGGGGCATAGGAATTCGTTCTCCCCCCAAAAAAATATATAGTCCAGCCCCCCACAAGGTCTGAGGGACAGTAGACTGTCCCCCTGCTGAAAAAGTTTGCTGACCCCTGGGTTAGACTATATCCCATTTTTGTTGATCATTTGTCTATGGTCATACAACAATGAGCATTCATCCTCCATTCACCTTGATTTGCTTGCGAGGTTTTTTAAATACCTTCTCACAAGTCATTTCTTCACCTCACATGTTTCAAGACACTTCCCTGTCCCTTTCCAAGCTGAAAGAAGGCCCACGGTTTTTTAAAAAAGAGGGTCTGCTGTGTTAGGGCGACAGAACCCTTTACTCCAGTTTAAATGCACAAACCTAAAATTCTGGCATCCACTTGAATCCCTTCCACAAAATAATGGCAGCCTGGATGCATGGACCGAGACAGATAAAATGAAGGGGGGAAATTTGTAGAAGGGTTAATGAAAGACCCGTACCAGTTAATAGGAATGATAAGCTAGACAGGAATGCACATGGAAGGGGTGAATGGGACACTGTGACCAGAATAAGGCTAGAACAGCAACTGAACCAACTTTTTGTCTACCAACAGTGGTCAAACAGATGCTATAGCATAGATTCACACCAAGGTGATAGCAAATCCCCTGTGGCTATTCGGTTTCTGGTTTGAAAATGTATTGTCATTAGAAATGAAGGCTGCACTTCTGGTTGTCACGACAAAAAACTCTCATGGCTTATAGCCATGCTAATCTGTTTTGAATTGATTAAGCAGTATTGTGCAGCCACTGCAGCATTTGAGTCATCTTCAAGGCGGCCCAGCGCTGAGTAGATTATAGTAGCCAACCCTCAAGGTTATATGGCTTATCATGGTAAGATGTCCTGTTCTATGCAAGGGTAGAAACTGCACAAGTGCAGCACTCCTGGCTGCTACCATTACCTGCTTTTTCAGGAGTAAGGCAGGTTTCAGAAGCACTTTAAAAAAAACACACACTAAGATCTCAGTGCACACTGAATGTAGAATATAATGTTGTGCGTACACAGCCTTAGAAGCATATTCACAAATGAGAACCCTGATTAACAGAGAGTTAAGAACCACTTTGAACCAGGGCGATTGAATGAAACAAGGTAGCTCAGTTGGTAGTGCATGGGAGTCATAATCTCAGGGTTGTGGATTCGAGCCCCAAATTGCCCAAAAAGATTCCTGCATTGAAGGGTTTGGACTAAATGACCCTTGTAGTCCCTTCCACCTCTATAGTTCTGCGATTCTACGCAGCACTCACATACAAACACTTCCCATGCCACTGAGACCAATTTTGCACTTGTGAAAATCGAAAACATTTTTGGCTTAAATGATTTTTTAAAAACTGGAATCATCAAAACATTTATTCTGGAGAAGCCAGATTGGTTTCAACAGCATTTTTCTAGAGTAGGACAAATACGTCATTTCCAGTTTTTCACCGTTTCCCATTTTTTAGTCTACAGTTGTCCTTATTTCAATATCAATTTATTATTTTAAAAAATAAAGTTCCCATGAAAATTCATCAGCATTTTAGTGCAAATTTCTCCTAATATACACATTTTTATATGCAAGTTTGCCCAACATACATATTTTTGCAAGGCAAGTTCCCCCAGTTAATGTATTTTTAAATGTCATTTTCACTAATATATGTACTTTTAAAAGCAAACTTTACCATGGTTATATGCATTTTTGTACATCTTAGTTGACTAGAGAGCTGCATTGCAAAATTCAGAAGAGTGTGAATTTTGAAGAAGGTCTTTGTTTCAGTTTGTGCACTGTTTTGAAAAGTGTGGATTTGGTAGATTCACTTTTAAAGGCAAACTGAAAGTCTCAACCCCATCCCTACAAAAAGTAAAAAGCTTCATTATCATAGATCAGAAATATGTGTTTTCTTCCAGGTGCAGCTGATTTCATATCAATCAAGTATTTCCAAATTTGGAACTGCCAAACATATCATACTGGCCCACTTTTTTCTCTGTTTAACCCTGCAGTTACCCATGGAAACTAGTGCAAACTAAAATCAGTTGCTCATGACCTCCCAGTTATTACCTATTTAAAATGCAACAAGCACCTTCAAACTCATCCTCTTCCCAACACCTCATCCAATTAGTGGGACTCATTCACAATTTCCTTCTACTCATTTTAATTTTTACAGAAAACAAGCTGCAGGCACTGTGTGTGGAGAGGGGTTTTGTACCACCCTAAAATAAAGGCACAGCATTATAAATGGGAGCTTTTGTATGCCAGACAAGCTATCTATAGAAATTTTCACCTTATTTGTTGAGCTAGTTACTGAGATTCAACGTCCACTGTGTGCTCCTTTGGTACATTATATTTCCTTATTATATCTATCACTATGGTTGCTTTGTGTGATGTCATTATCATCCTGTTTTATATACTCTGGAAGCCAGCAGCCCATAGAAGAAGCTGGTTAATACAGAACAAAATATGAAACTGTTCCCTGTTTCCCTCTGCTTGTCTCAGACCATTTTTTAAAACCTCTCTGTCCATTTATTTCAACATCACCCTCTTCCCTCAGGTGCCTGTACATAGGTCCATTACTTACTCTGCATCCTTCCTTCAGCCACTTTGTTTCTGGACCACCAGCAAACCCCAGTCCTCAGACTCCCCCACAGAATACCGTATTTGTTCGTGTATAAGATGAGCCTTTTTGACCCAAAAAGAGGTTGAAAATTTAGGTTCGTCTTATACACGGGTAGTGCTGAGGGGGAGCGGGCAAATGTGTGTTTTTTTGGCACGAGCCTGAGATTTTAAGAGGCGTTTTGCCGCTTGATTGTTGTGGGGGGGGGGGTGCTGAAAATCGCTCACCCACCGGAACGAAACATGAGCCCGAGATTGGAAGCGGCAATTGTAAGCGACGCGAGCGGTTGTGTGCAGCGTTCTGGTGGGTGAGTGATTTTCAGAATTGCCCCCCAAATAATCCTCTTCCAAAACTCAATCCCCCGTATTTTCTAAATTTTGATGCCCCCAAAATAGGGGGCGTCTTATAGACAGAAAAATACGGTATGTGTGATGTTTGAATCCTGGCCAAATTGGAAATTTATCCTTCTCCCACAGTCAACAGCTGGGCTGAACATGTCCTGAGAGCTTTGTTGTCTGAGGACTTGGAATAATTGTGAACATTCTATGCCATCTGGTAACAAGGGCTTCACCAGCATAAGCACAGTCCAGTGTACACAATTGTCACATATTTATCCCACCCTTCCTGTAAGGACCCCCAAGCAGCATATATGGGGGGGGAGTAGCCCATTTTATCCTACAACAACACTGAGAGGTAGACTAGACAGAGATAATAATTGACAATCCAGTGGTGTTCATGATTGAGCAGATATTTGCACCACTATAAAGAACTTTCCTGAGGTTATATAGCAGCCAATTTATCATACTCACTGGAAATTATTGCAATGATTTCACAGCACGTATGATTTCACAACATGTATGGCAGAGCCAAAACATATATGTGCATAGTCAGTTTACATTACATTACATTATATCCACATTCTTCACGTAAATGAGAATTGCCATATACAAAAAAGTTATGGGAGAGTCACCCGCAGGTGCGCATGAAACATTGTGGTTCTTTAGGCTGTAAGTCAAACCTATAGAAGAGCAGAAAACCCAAAGCAGGCAATGACAGAAGCTTCTGATCTATAAAATGGCTTAATTTGTGAACAAGTAGAGCACAATTACGGTGTTTTATGCCACTAAGCTGCCTTTCAAATAAATTATGTATTCAATATGTAATTAAAGTTCCAAGGTTGGCACTTTGTGTGTGCTGACATTTGTAATATATAGGCAACCATTAGCAAATGGATACCGAGGCTTTGGCTGGACAATTGAGTGAATCAAAGTCTAACCACCTTTTGGTAAATTAATCATCACTAATGCACATTTTCATTTGTGTGAATTAACAAAATAGTCTGTAATTGTCCAATAAATTTGTTAGAGAATGCTGAGGCTTAGATTTATAATAGTTCTGCATAGCCCATTAGTCAATATTTTAAATTCCAAGCCAAGAACTGGTGTAAGATTATTCTACTGAACAGATATCACCGTATATTTGAGTCATAATACAACCCTGTCTGCAAAGATTATGGTCCAAGGTTGGTTATTCAGCAGGGAACAGAGCTGAACAAAACACACAAACTTCCTTTGGTGCAAGATTCACACAACCATATTAGTTTTGAGGCGGGAGGTTGTTCCATCATGAATTGATTTCTGCACTCCCTAAGAGACAGATCTTTACCAAATTGGGTTGTCTCACATCGAATCTTATCAGACACTATCTGAGCATTCAAAAACATACAGTGACAATCACATGAGAGGGTTGTGTGAATTTGCTCTGCCCCTCTCCCCAATGTTTCCACATGGTAACGTTATATCTGAAACTGGGCAGCCTGTCAAGTGTTGCCATGAGGTGGAGTCCTGCTTTAGACAGGTCCTCAATTCATAGACATCCTTGTATGCGGGGGAAGGTGGCTAAGTGTGGCGCATTCCCATCGCTCACACAATTACAGCTGCTTGTTTTTGAACACCTGAATAATGCTACTATCAGTTCCATGTGGAACAGCACAAGTATTCCAACGGGACAACACAATCCACCTTGAAAAGGCTTTCCAAGAGCTGCTACCACAAAATATTTGAGCTTTATTTGACTGTTTTCTAAGGACGCAATAAGGAATTAGTAGTTTGGGAGTATGTCCAATCAAGAGCATGCTTTCTCATGCTGCTGGTGGCTTTTACAGCTTGTGGATGTGGTGAATTGTAGGCTGTGGTGCAGTTCTCATGGAGCACTGCTGGTGTGAAATCTATTGTGGATCTTTTGTATTACTCATAATAGAAAAATCTATGATGCACCTTTTGTCTTGGTACTGATTCCTCTAGTTCCAGATTTGCACTAAAGCATGAAACCAGGGGCACGGGAAACTCCCATATGACATGCCTCAACATGCTGATGTGCATGGGATATTGTGGAATTGGTCCAACTTACACCCACTTCTCCTAGTCTCCTAGTCTTCATCAACTCTGCTCCCTATCATCTCTTTTGCTACCCTCCTTGAATAATGTATTTGCACTCAGACCCTCAACCTGGAGCAAGTTAGCAAGTTCTGTACTGAATCCAGGACCACATTTTAATACCAATGCAAAGCTGCGATGTCATTTAACTCATACCACAGCTTTGATGCACCAACATGGCAGAATACTGTGAATTAGCTTACAATTCATGCCAGAGGTATTTTTCCAAAGGACACGCTCAATGCAATAAAAAAAATATGAATGCAGCTTCCAAAGGTCAACCTGCCAGTGTTAACCTACCATTGCCCAAATAGTTGCATCTGAACTGAATACCAGTTAGCCATCTCAGAAATGCACCATTCCATTTTATTTGTCCCTTAAGTTAATAGCATGCAATGCTTGGATTCTTAGCTATGTAGCCTATCTACAGGTTTTGTAAAGATAGAGCAATGCTATAAAAGTTTAATCAATACATGAGGATATTTAAATAGGGAATGTAACAACAAATTAAAAATTAGATTTTTAGGAAACAGTATTATAGTGAGTTCACAGCGGCTTATGCTGTGTAACAGTGCCATCCTATGCTTTTGTACTCAGAAGTCTGTCTGACTGTGGTCAGTAGAGCACTTACTCCCAGGTAAGTATAATGATGGCAGACTAAGTGAATGTTTTATGCCACACCTATCAGCCAACAAGTAAAATGTGGAGCCTTTCTGTACTTGGGAGTGATATCGGTACTTTTTTTGTATCCTTCTATGCCATCTCACATCTAGATCACTAGATGCTAGTGAACCATCAATGGTGACACTGATCTTTAGAAGTCTCCCCCTAAGCATTTTGATAAGTTAACTTTAATTACTACAGATTTACACTAGGAATAAGCTCAGAGCCACATGTCAGACAGATATCAACTGAACACAACTGAACTGCCTTTTTACACAAATATGTAGGTCCCCCACAGAAATACTCATGGTAAAACAACTCAGTTCTTGGCTTCAGAGGTTTACATTGATCTACTTATTATTCAAGGTGAAGTATTTAGAATAGCTATAATGCCTCCTGAATAATGAAGCTCAGGAACCCTAGGAGGTTACTCTGAACCACAACCACATTTTTCTCTCTACAGGAGTTGCAAAACGAAAAGACAAAAGATATTTTTTTAAAAAAAAATAATCTACAAAGATTCTGCCACAGCAGCAGGATCTTTGCTATTTCAGAGTTCATTGAGTCTCCAGATATTTATTCAGTCCTTGCTTTTAAATCTATTGCTGTCAGACGAGTATCTCATCTCAGCACTCAGACATACTGGTGTGAACAGTAGTCTTCAATTTCAGTTTGCTTTGAAAAACTTACTCATTCTAAATTGCCTGTGCTGATCTCTATTTGCACAAGATTTGCTCCGAAAGAAAATGTTACTTGGATGAAAATCTTCTACACAGACACTTTAAATACATTTAGTTTTAAAACAGCACAACACATAACTACACATATCCCTTAACACACACACACACACACACACACACACCATATTCACATTCAGTTCACTCAGGAAAGATGCATAAAAATCAAGGGGGAAACCCCTGCATGGTTTATTTAGTAAAAAGGTATACATTACCAGATGCATGGTGAAGTTGCAGGATCACCTGCAGAGGAGAGAGAAAATGCTAGGAATCGGATGCTGCCACAGTACTGTATTCCTTAATATTACACAGAGCCTGATCTGACTGTTACAGAATACCAGCAAAGTGTGAGGCTGGAAAACCTTTGAGTTGAGCTCACTCTATAGGCATCAGAAAGCCTCAAAGGGGAGTGAGAGGAGGGAGGGAGCGAGGGAGGGAGGGAGGGAGGGAGAGAGAAAGAGGCAGCCCACAAATAGCTAGATGAGAAACTTCTGGCACCTTTCCAGCCCAGGAATGAATTCACTGTAATTTGGAGATATATAGTGAAGGAAATGAAGGGAAACTTAGGTTTACAGATGGATTTGTCCCTGCTTAACCGGCTCTGCAAATATGTGCAGGCTTTATCTCAGCTAATTTTAAAATGCTGTTCCAGAAATAATACTGAACAAATCTGACTCTCCCCCCACAAACACACACAGATATCCTACAAACACACACATACACGTAGCAGTTTTGACCAGCTTCCCCAGATACCAGTACCAACTTCAAACGGATCATTCCATCAGCTATTTGCTCTGCATTTTATTAATCTCAGCACAGAGCTGTTGTAGCAAATCTAATTCCTTTTATGCCTGAAAGTGGATTCATACCTCTTTATAATGCACTTTAGACATATAAACAGCTTTATGCCATACTGAATTTCTGATACCACACCAAGAAACTAAAATATAGTTCCCAAAAAAATCTGTCTCTCATGCACTAACACACACAGTCTCATACAAGAAGAGACCAGCACTATTAAAATGAAGGTATTTGAGACTTTGAGAGCATAAAGAAAGAACAAAAATCTGAGCCCTGAACAAAAATGGCTGTCAACAAATTGTAGATATATAGATGAATTGTAGATATATAGGTGAAAAGAGGCAGTAAAAACAGTTGCACCTAATATAAAAGCCATTTCTACCCATTCAGTATAGGCAAATCTCCCCAGTTAAAGAACCCCCTAAAAAAGAAAAGACTAAATGACTGGATTCAGATAAAGTTTGTTATAGTATTTTAGTCCTACTGAAATTAATGGGTCAAATTAGCCATGACAAACTTGTCCCATTTGATTTCAGTGGGAATGTGGCTGCTGTTCTTCAGCACTTAGCTGGGAGTAAATCCCATTGAACCCATGCTTACTTCTGAGTAGGCATGTATAGAATTGTATTGTAAAGCATGAATATCTGGATCTAGCCCTATATTTTTTTACTGACCAATTGTTCCAAGAGCATAAAACAAACCCACGTTTAGGTGAGTTCAGATATTTTTTGAAACTACACTTATTAAATAAAAATACTCGAAAAGGAAATACATCTTTCCAAGTACTCACCACATTGCATGCTGTTTCCAGTAAAAAAACACTGTAGCAAATAAGAAAATAAAAATAGTATTAATGTTCGAAAAACCAACCACTATGATTAAAATACATTTTCTAAGGTTGTGCTTCATACTGTATATCCTTAAGGCTGAATTCACACAACTGCTTTTCTATCATCATGAGATTTTTTAAAAATATACTGACTCCATGGTGGGAACCATGTCAAACTGAATATCGTAAATGGCCCAGCAGGCATTCAGTTCCCAAGTCACCCCACAAAATGCAAACCTTCAGGTCTTTCAGGCTGCAGATAAGTCATGCATTGGACTCTTTTCACAAGAACCAAGTCTGTTTCTGAAATAAATATTTGAAACATACAAAGAAATAGAAATATCAACTTCTAAAATGTTGATTTGAGAAGCATTCTCTCTCTTTTTATTATTTAATACTGGGTTTGATTCTCAAGTTCCTTTAACTATCAAATGGATAGAATCCACCTCCTACAGAAGGAATCTGTCCACTGGTTAAAGGAGTCCATGCTTCAGATCAATTCTTCTGTTGGAGGGAGCCAATAGAGCCCAATGGTTGTGTCAAGGATGAGGAACCTCAGAACCAGGAGCCAAAAGCAACCCTCCAGATTATCAAAAAAATTCCCAGGTCACATCACCTCCCCAGCCACACTCCTCTTCTCCAGTCCTACTTTGTAACCTTCTTGAGAGTTTTTGCTGGAATGTGTCTTTGAACTCTAATAATGTTTTTTGTATGGCTAGATGGAGACTAGCTAGCTGGTGCAGAAACAGGACTACTGAACATGGTAAAAGCCACATTTGTTGCTCTGCCTGCTTTTACCACTGCCCCCACCCATCCCAGTATGATTCTCCCTGGAAAGTAGCCCAGAAAGGTATGTGGCCCTCAGGCTTGAACAGGCTTCCCACCACTGCACTAGTTGTATTAGCTAGGGACACCAGCATTCAAATCCCCACCTGGCCATACAGCTCACTGGGTGTCAGGGGGAAATCACTTTCCCTCAGCCAAATGTATATTGCAGGGTTGGGACTTCCGGAGGCGGCGCCTCCGATAATGGCGGATTCTCCCTGACTTAGAGGGAGACAGCTCCACAGAAACTGGGTCTTACTGCTGCAGCGAAGCGGGGACCCTTTTGAAAATCACAGGCGGAAGAAGCCTGCGACCGTGGGACTCGGCGGGCACCGTTTGCGCCCCTCTGTTTGGCAAAGGAGCTCTACAAAGGGCTCCGGAGTGAGACGGGGGTTGGCGTGGTGCTGAGAGTCAATCGCTACTTCTGTGGAGTGAAGCTGCACAGCCAGAGTCGGAGAGCGCTGTCCTTTTTCCTATGCCAATTCGGATTTCAAACAACAACCCGTGAGTAGGACAATTGAAACTTGTGGATCAAAAGTATACCTCTGAATTAGAGCCGAGACGGGAAGTGTAAATAGGAAGTCCGCCTCCCGTTCTTTGTAGGAAGATCAAAGCAAAGACTTTACAAGCTAAAAGCCGTAAATTGACAGCCTGGAATTTCCTGCTCTTTTAACTACCAAATCCCCCTGGACAGCAGGAGGATAGGGGGAAAACAAATTGTGACTTTGCAAATCCTGCAGAGAGTAATTTAAGAAAATAAGTCTTCACTGTTCCTGACCTGGGGACGGAATGAAAGGAAAGACACTGTCGGTGGTGCCTATAACAGGAATATAAGAAATCTGACAGATAGAGTTGGAAGGGGGAAAAAAGTCCAATGCTGCCTTCTGCCTGATTGTTTTATATTGAAAGGAAACAAAATATCTGAAAATCGAAAGTAACTTTTATTTTCCCTTGTTGGATACACTGTAAAAATGGATGCTAAAAAGTAACTACACCCCCTAGAGGAGGTCTGCCAGTGCTTTTGTTTTATTCTATAAAGAGAACATAGCAGCTGGGAAAATCAGACCGTGGGACCAGCTTTCTGACCTTGACAGAATGATGAGAGAGGAAGTTTTATCTGCCCTGGACAAAATATATGATGTGCTGCAACAGATGGATGAGAAAGTGTCTCTTATGAATCAAGAGATGGCCTACATTTTAGCTGCAGTTAACAAGGAGGTGCCAATGGAATGTACAGTTACAGAAACTGCACAACAATCTACCCAGGATATTGACTTAGGGCAAGTGCATGAAGTTATGAATGTATCTCATAAGACACAGAGTCTTCAAGTTTTACAGGATCAGAAGCCGCAACATTGGGAGATGGAATTCGCAGGACACTGGTTAAATTGTGGATTTAAGAGAGTCATTATCTCTGGTGGGATTGTGAAACAAGGGGAAGATTATCTTTGGAATGACTACTCTTTGGATTACAAACTAGATATTGGGGAGTGCAACACTGGGGAATGGGACAATTGGATAAAAGGAGATGAAGAATTTGACTACATAGAGTTCTCCAGAGATTGGCTCCCCAAAGAGAAAGAGAAGAAAATGCGAAAGAATACAACAGGGAACAAGGATCTATGTAACTACAAACAGAAACAAGAAAACTCGCAGAGGGGGCCTGCCAGTGACTTGAGAGCTTCAGATATTAGGACACCGGACTGACAAGGGTTAAAGACTTAAGGACTGACATAATCCGGAACCAGGAAAAGGGACGTTGGAGAAACTTAAAATGAGAAATGCTTTTGTAATAAATTCTTATTTATGGAATTAGTGTAATTCTAATGAAATATTAAGAGATGCTGGAAAGGAAGTAATTGGCTTTAGTAATGGTTTAAATCTAAGAATTTTAAAGATTTGAAGACAAGATAAAATTGGGGAAATAAGAATTTGTAAGAATGGGTAGACTATAAATGAAAATATGAGGTAAATATTACATGGGGACATATAATTAAGGTTAAGACAAGTGGTTATGAATTTGCTGAATTAAATTTAAAATGGAATACAAGGAGGGAGGTGAGAGGAAGTCAGGAAAATAAGTTAAAGAATGCTGAGAATTTGAAAGGAGAGATTTTATTTTTTATTTTTCTTATCTTTTTGGGTTTTTTTGTATGGAATTTTTGATTTTTGATTGCTGTAATTTTTCTTTTTCTGTCTTTGATGTTTACTTTTTTGTTGTTGTTATCTTTGTGGTCTTTATTCTTGAGAAAACTTAATAAAATATTATTTAAAAAAAACACAAATGTATATTGCAGGGTTGCTGAGCAGGTAAAATAGTGGGTGGGGATCATTTAGGCTCCTTGGGGAGAAGGTGGACTATAAATGTAGTAAATGATGAATCCATGTGTAAGAATTCAGAACAGGATACAGTGGTACCTCGGGTTACATACGCTTCAGGTTACAGACTCCACTAACCCAGAAACAGTGCTTCAGGTTAAGAACTTTGCTTCAGGATGAGAACAGAAATTGTGCTCCGGCAGCACAGCGGCAGCAGGAGGCCCCATTAGCTAAAGTGGTGCTTCAGGTTAAGAACAGTTTCAGGTTAAGAACGGACCTCCGGAATGAATTAATTACTTAACCTGAGGTACCACTATATATTGGTTTATGAATAAAACATCACAGAATATAGTAGGACATGGGAGAAGGGTTAATTGGTTTCCAGGCTTATAGTGCTAATTATTACCTTACAGAAAACGATTTTACTGTTTGTACTAGGACTGTACCAGTTGGCTGCCAACGCAGGTTGCATTATAGTGCAAAACTAGCATGCAGAAAAGATACAGGATCTAAACCCCAAATTCCTATTCCTTCCTGTTAACAACTCTTTCCTAAAAAAAATCCACAGGGTTACCTTTCAACATTACCCACCCCACCCCGCCGTACTGTGCTCTTCCATAAATTTTACTCCACAGGAAATGTAACATATGTGTAGGACCTCAGTTCCACTTGGATCTCATCATACAGAGACAGTAGGGGGGGATCATCATGTGGTGAGAGAAAGTGTGCTCCTGGTAGATTTTGAGCACATTCAAATTATTTGCAAATAAGATATTACAGATATTAGTAATGAGTCTACCCAGTTGAAATAGCTAAATGGGTTTAAGCCCCAATTCAGGGTGGAAGTCGAGCAGACGCATAACTTCAACGGTGTATCACTGAACTGAAAAGGAAAATGCAAAATAATCCACATGTTAGAGGGCACTGTGGACAATTAACATTCACAGGCTTTGACAGGAAGAGTTAAACTCTCCCCATGTAATCCCATCATGACCCATAGAACAGACAACCCAGAATATTTACATCTAACCGAAGGGTAGCCTATATGAAGCCCTCCAGATGTTCTTGGATTCCAACTCCCTCTGGATGAAGAACATTATACAAATTTAATAAATCATCATTACCATTATTGACCATAGGCAATGGGATTTGCATTACTAATCACAGAGATCACTATTATCACACACCAGCTCTCCATATCCCTGATTCAAGTTCCTAAGAACATTGGCATGGAGACAAACAAAATTATAATCATGAAGTGAACAGTTCTAAACGTTGCAAGCCAGTACAGGATTTGCTCATGGGAAGCTGTTTCTGGTGACGTTCCCTAATGTGAGCTTAAAAACCTTTTAGACAACATATCATTATATGGAACACATAGCATTATATGGTATTGTTTCCCTATCACATTTCATTTATTTATTTATTTATTTATTTATTCAAAATATATGTGCCACTTAATATAAAAATCTCTCTAAATGATTTGCATGGAGAATAAGGCAAGAACAAACAATAACATTTCATACAATTTCTAGCAAATAAGTAAAACGAGAACAAAACTATACTGATCTGTGTACAAAGATAAAACTGATCTGTGTACAAAGCAGAGAATTAAAATATGAAGAGTTGGGGCCCATGAAAGCTTGGGTAAATATATATGTTTTTAAGAGGCATTTAAAAGTCCTTAATTTCTCTGCCTCGTGATTTTCTTTAACCAAGTTTTTGCTGCTTCATATTTTAAACAAATATTTGTTTCAGAAAACACAGGCTGGTTTTTATGTTCATGTTCCTGTGTGGTGAAAGAGTCACACTGAGAAAACTTAACTGGAAAAATAACGAGGTACATACATATGTCTTATCCACAAGACTGGTGAGCTAAACAAATCCAGAATGCACAGTAGTTAAAACAGAGGCCATTCACTGTTTACAGTTCTTTTAATTGATAAAAAGGGGGGGTGACACTCTCCTCCTATGGGAACTTGCCAATCCTCTGAGAGGCCATTCTGTGACATGCTCACCTGAGGTGAGGAAAAGCTATCAGAGAGAACGTTTTCAGTGACTGAACTGAACCTCTTCTTTGGAGCAATCTCCCCAAACAAGGCCTAAATGGCCTTGGCCCTGTATACCTTAAGGAGCGTCTCCACCCCATTGTTCAGCCTAGACACTGAGGTCCAGCTCCAAGGGTCTTCTGCTGGTTCCCTCACTGCAAGAAGTGAAGTTACAGGGAACCAGGCAAAGGGCCTTCTCGGCAGTAACACCCACCCTGTGGAACATCCTCCCTTCAGATGTCAAGAAAATAAACAACTATACAACTTTTAGAAGACGTCTGAAGGCAGCCTTGTATTGGGAAATTTTTAATCTTTTATGTTTTATTAAACCTGGCCAGATGTGTTCTTATTCTTCTTAGACACCTTCACAAGTAACATTTAGTTACTGTGGGATGTAATCCACTGAGAGCAGTCAAGTACAACATTCCTTGTTTTCCTAGAGTGGACATGCAAGGGAATGTTTGGTCCAGCCAGTCGAAATTTCTCTTCCTCCTGGCCTGGAGCATCCTTCCTTGCATGTGACTAGTGGGTGGCCATGACCTTTTCAGACCTGGTAAAAGGACAAGGCATGCTGCCACGCTCTCTCTTTTCCATCTTCCTTTCATCCTGTGAACTGCTGGACTGCTAGCCTGCAGTCACTAGGTAAATTAGAACACATTTCAATCTGGACAAGCCAGACTGAATTGTGTATTGTCTTAAAAACCTCACACGAGTTTGCAACTAGTTTTCTGCTGTGTGTGAGAAGGGGAATGTAAACTCTGCTAAGTAAAGGAACTTGCTAGCACAAGTTAGGAAGGATATTAATAAACACTATATCCTCTCCTGCCACCCTGAACATTCATAGAATCATAGAATCATAGAATCATAGAGTTGGAAGAGACCACAAGGGCCATCGAGTCCAACCCCCTGCCAAGCAGGAAACACCATCAGAGTACTCCTGGCATATGGTCGTCAAGCCTCTGCTTAAAGACCTCCAAAGAAGGAGACTCCTCCACACTCCTTGGCAGCAAATTCCACTGTCGAACAGCTCTCACTGTCAGGAAGTTCCTCCTAATGTTTAGGTGGAATCTTTTTTCTTGTAGTTTGGAACCATTGCTCCGTGTCCGCTTCTCTGGAGCAGCAGAAAACAACCTTTCTCCCTCCTCTATGTGACATCCTTTTATATATTTGAACATGGCTATCATATCACCCCTTAACCTCCTCTTCTCCAGGCTAAACATGCCCAGCTCCCTTAGCCGTTCCTCATAAGGCATCGTTTCCAGGCCTTTGACCATTTTGGTTGCCCTCCTCTGGACACGTTCCAGTTTGTCAGTGTCCTTCTTGAACTGTGGTGCCCAGAACTGGACACAGTACTCCAGGTGAGGTCTGACCAGAGCAGAATACAGTGGCACTATTACTTCCCTTGATCTAGATGCTATCCTCCTATTGATGCAGCCCAGAATTGCATTGGCTTTTTTAGTTGCCGCGTCACACTGTTGGCTCATGTCAAGTTTGTGGTCAACCAAGACTCCTAGATCCTTTTCACATGTACTGCTCTCAAGCCAGGTGTCACCCATCTTGTATTTGTGCCTCTCATTTTTTTTGCCCAAGTGCAATACTTTACATTTCTCCCTCTTAAAATTCATCTTGTTTGTTTTGGCCCAGTTCTCTAATCTGTCAAGGTCGTTTTGAAGTGTGATCCTGTCCTCTGGGGTGTTAGCCACCCCTCCCAGTTTGGTGTCATCTGCAAATTTGATCAGGATGCCCTTGAGTCCATCATCCAAGTCGTTGATAAAGATGTTGAATAAGACCGGGCCCAAGACAGAACCCTGTGGCACCCCACTAATCACTCTTCTCCAGGATGAAGAGGAACCATTGATGAGCACCCTTTGGGTTCGGTCAGTCAGCCAGTTACAAATCCACTGAGTGGTAGCATAGTCAAGTCCGCATTTTACCAGCTTCTTTACAAGAATATCATGGGGCACCTTGTCAAATGCCTTGCTGAAATCAAGGTAGACTACATCCACTGCATTCCCTTCATCTACCAGGCTTGTAATTCTGTCAAAAAACGAGATCAGGTTAGTCTGACATGACTTATTTTTCAGAAATCCATGCTGACTATTGGTGATCACAGTATTCCTTTCTAGGTGCTCACAGACTGTTTGCTTAATGGTCTGCTCCAGAATCTTCCCTGGTATTGATATCAGACTGACTGGGTGGTAATTATTTGGGTCCTCTCTTTTCCCCTTTTTGAAAATAGGGACAACATTTGCCCTCCTCCAGTCTGCCGGGACTTCGCCTGTTCTCCAGGAATTCTCAAAGATGACTGCCAGTGGTTCTGAGATCACATCTGCCAGTTCTTTTAATACTCTTGGATGCAGTTCATCTGGCCCTGGAGACTTGAATACATCTAAACTAGCCAAGTATTCTTGTACTATCTCCTTAGTTATTCTGGGCTGTGTTACCTCTGCTGAATCATTTGCTCCAAATTCTTCAGGTCGGGCATTGTTTTCTTTATCGGAGAAGACTGAGGCAAAGAAGGCATTGAGGAGTTCAGCCCTTTCTGTATCCCCTGTTTGCATTTCACCATCTTCTCCTCTGAGTGACCCCACTGTTTCTTTGTTCTTCCTTTTGCTACGAACATACCCATAAAAGCCTTTTTTGTTGCTTTTAACCTCTCTAGCAAGCCTGAGTTCATTCTGTGCTTTAGCTTTTCTGACTTTGTGTCTACACGTGCTGGCTATTTGTTTGAATTCCTCTTTGGTGGTTTGCCCCCTTTTCCATTTTTTGTACACATCCTTTTTTAATCTTAACTCAGTTAAAAGTTCTTTAGATAGCCACCCTGGCTTCTTTAGGCACCTTCCATGTTTCCGTCTCATTGGTATTGCCTGAAGTTGTGCTTTTACTATCTCCCTCTTAACAAACTCCCAGCCATCATGAACTCCCTTTCCTTTTAGTATTACTGTCCATGGGATCTCACCCAGCACTTCCCTAAGTTTTATGAAGTCGGCTTTCTTAAAGTCAAGAAATTGAGTCCTAGTATGCTTGGCTGCTCCTTTCCGCTGTATAGTAAACTTCAGAAGAGCATGATCACTCACGCCTAATGATCCTTCCACTTCTACCCCACTAACCAGGTCATCAACATTGGTTAGGACCAGATCTAAAATGGCTGTTCCTCTTGTTGCTTCTCCCACTTTCTGGACAATGAAGTTGTCTGCAAGGCCAGTGAGGAATCTGTTTGCCCTTATGCTCTTGGCTGAGTTTGACATCCAGCAAATATCCGGATAATTGAAGTCCCCCATTACTACTATCTCCCTTCCTTTTGCATGCTTGGCCATCTGTTCCAGGAAGGCATCATCTATGTCCTCCATTTGGCTTGGGGATCTATAGTAAACTCCCACAATGAGGTCCCTGTTATTCTTCTCTCCCTTAATTTTGACCCAAATGCTCTCACTTTGGCTTTGAGGTTCTAAATCTTGGATCTCTTCACACAGTTACCAAGTCAAAACCGTCCCATTAACTTGATTGCTGCAGCTTTCTATTATAAGATTTTATGTTTTCATGCTGTTTAATGGTTTTGCTCATCTTCTTCTGTTTTATTATAGGTGTGGGGCAGTATAATCCTATACACAACCCATGGAGCACAGGCTGAATCTGGCCCTTTGTCTTCTTAAGATGACCCCCCACCCTTCAATGTTTCTCACTCTCAAGATTCTTCAGAGGGAGAAAGAGACGCCGTATGGAACAGTGATGTTCTTGAGAGTGGAGTGACTCTCTGACCCAACCACAGTCAGCTTTGTCCTCCTCCACATTCAGTGTGTGACTCCTGGAAAATTCCCTCCAAATGATAGTTGTACTCAAGTTCAAAAAATGTTGTCCATCCCTAGTACTGTTTAATTGTGCTGTTCCGTGTATGTCACCTTGGAAGTAGAAATAATAAATGTTCTAAATAAAATAAAAAGCAATAAAAATAAAATAAATGCTTTGAATAAAAAAACAAACGTTTTAAATAAAAATAAATGGAACATGTTTTTCTATTGTGTTGAGCCTTGCTGCTTCTGCAACTTTAACATTTTAAAACCGTATTTTGAGTATTGACTCTTATTTTATAGGACCATTCCAGTATGTGAGCTATTCTGGGAGTGTGTGTTTTGTTTTAGCTGAGGACTATATGCTGGATGGGGCTGTTGAGATGTGGAGTCCACCAACTTCCCCATCCTTGTTTTGACTGAGGGACATCATGCAAATAAATGCATAAAGAAGTTAGAAAAAAGTGTGAAGTTACAGTGGTACCTCAGTTAAGTACTTAATTCGTTCCGGAGGTCCGTACTTAACCTGAAACTGTACTTAACCTGAAGCACCACTTTAGCTAATGGGGCCTCCTGCTGCTGCCGTGCCGCCAGAGCACGATTTCTGTTCTCATCCTGAAGCAAAGTGCTTAACCTGAAGCACTATTTCTGGGTTAACAGAGTCTGTAACCTGAAGTGTATGTAACCTGAAGCGTATGTAACCCGAGGTACCACTGTATTCTCATTCAGTCATGATTGTGCTTCACAATACACAATGCCAAAAACATTCTAGGAACGTACCTCTCCAAAGATTTCCCCAAATTTCTTGTTTTGGGTTCTTTATACTGCCTTTAATGGCACAAATAAACTTGTATAAAGCGATTAATGCAGAGAAGCAAGCCACAAACAGTGGCTTTTTTATATTATTGTTTTTGCCACAAGCATGTGAAAACAGCAGTGTTCCACGACTGGCATTGTGTCAGGCAGATGAAGTAACTGAAAGGTATAAATAGCTTAAAAGCTTTCCACATGAAATACTCAACTTGTTCAGCAAGGCATCCAGGAGGATACAATATCTCGTGTGTGTGTGTGTGCGCGCACGCGCGCGTGCGCGCAGTTGGCCTCTCTCACATTTGGAATTTATAGCACATTCTGAAATTGAGTCTTAATGAGAAACCTGTTGGAGTTGGCAAGCTTCTGCAGTCAAAAGGGTGAGGAAATGCCGTATGACAATCCTAGTAACATAAGCGATGAACTTGGCACAAAGCCAGCTATATACATTTTTTAAATGGCAGCCATTCTTTTATCAAAAGTTAGGGAGAATAAAAATAGACGTGCAAAGCTAACACTTCTTTTAAATATGCTATAGAGGCCCCCAGGCACACCATACCACTTTAAATAGCCATGGCCCCTCTCCAAAAAATATCCTGGGAAGTGTAGTTTGTTTAAAGTTCTGAGAGTTGTTGGGAGACCCTATGCTGAATTTCCTTTAGGTCTGATAACAGGGTAGCTTTCCGTATACGTAGTTGGCAGCTGAATAAAATATTCAGGCAGCCCTGCACACATCTCACACGAGCATGAAATCACTCACACAACGCACATCCAGTGGCCAGCTCCTCCAGAGCACTCCTGCATCACATACATGTCATCATCTTGGTGCCTCTGGAGAGGCAGGTTTCTGGAAGCAAGAAGAATTACCGACGAAAGAAGAATGGTGGACGAAATTGGACTATGCAGAATTGGATAAATTAACAGGAAGGATTTGAAACCTGCGCAACCTGAGATTCTTAGAAGACTGGAGTAAAATATACGAACTATTTGGAAAGTAATTGCAACGAACAGATAACGCTAGTAGGATTGCAAGAAGTTTTGTAAAGAGGACTGTTTGAAATATTGCAAGAAAGACTATGAGGAGAATTATTAGTTAATGATAATTAAGAGTAATAGAGAAATTAAGAAATGCAGAATAAGTGATAAAGAACGGAAAATCATCAGAGGTGTTGACGGAAGTCTAAAATATTGTATAAGATAAGAAGTTATGTTATTTGACTGTTGGAAATGATATGTTAAAAAAACCCAATAAGAATGTATACAGTATAAAAAAGGGAAAGGCAGGTTTCTATTCCATTTTTTTGAAATACTAGCTAAATGATGCCAACGTCATGTGGTGACATGTCAGAAAACCCGAGCAGCTGTTCCGCTTTAAATGGTAAGTGTGCACAGGTCTGTAATGGTTGTAAGGGGTTACTTGTGCGTAAGTTGCCTGCTAGTTGTGTCCGATTGCCTGGTTCACCATGCCTTGGCTGACAGCCCACACTCCGTGGCCGGTCAGTCGCTTGCAGAATCTGTCAGTGGGCATTTCTTGAACCTTTTCCAGCATAAGAGCTGTTTGACACCAAGTCTTCTCCTATTTTCCCTGCACGGAACTCGTCTGCGCAAGTAAGGGGAAGACAGGGGTGTGCCAGCGCTCTCTCCACTAGTCTCTGATGCAGGGTCTTGGAGACCAGTCTCCAATTCCTCCATCTCCCTCCCTTCTCTACTGGTGTTGCGCTGAATTCCTTCCCCCCTGCTGGTCCCCTCTCCGGCATCGCTCTGGAGCCCTGCCTCCGCCTCTTGCTCTGATGTCAGTTCCCTGACAAGGTCCTTCCTCTCCCATTCTAGCAAAAAAAGGGGGTGGGGGGAGAAATAGGTTCAGAAAAGCATACCTCAATTTCCTCCTTAATTTCCTTTGAATTCTACTAATTTGGGTCATGTTTACTGAAGCAATCTATGATGACTGCTACTTAGCCATAACTCTATGAAAACATATGCTGGTGGTGGATACACAGCCCGTTCCTATAGGCAAGAACTGTACAATCCCTGAGCAACAGGATCAGGGAGATCAATACCAGACATGCTAATGTACATTATAGCAGCGAGAAGAAAGAGTGAATTTAAAGCTAGAGATTGTCCAGTCGAGTTCAGATGCCTGCAAAGAAATATAGCATTATTCTAACTTGCTATCTCAAGGTAATAGATTGTGAAAGCCAAGCGCAGACTCATCAGCTCTGGACGTAAAGGCAATCCATTCATTCACACACACAAACGTATTTCTGACGATACTCACTGGTACGAAATACCAGCACCACTTTTTATGTCATTGTGTGCTGGCAAACGCAGCACATTTATCAAGATGTGAGTACTGGCAACTCATTTTTTACCACCAAGGCACTTTGTGTGTGTAATATGTATATATATATATATATATGAGACTATGGACAACAAAGTACAAAATGGATGAGTTGTTTATCACATTAAAGAGGGTGCACATATTGGCATCAGGCATGTGCCTTTGCTGAAAGCTTTTTGGTGCCTGATTTTTTTTTAAAAAAAATAATATCCAGACATACAAAAGTTTTTAATATCTTCTTAGCTACTGTTAATTTTCATCATCTCTGGAATGTTTTAAAATATGTGTTTTTAACTGCTATAATCAAGAATTTTATTTTATATTTTTGTAAACTACTGAGGCATGTGTGCGTGTTATTTTTTTAAATCAAGTGGTATCTAAATTATGTTAAATAAATAAATGTATAACGTTTTGTGTGCGTACCTTTGAAAGAAGGGGCACCAACCCCTCACCCTGATTGGCACTTTAGCACATTTTAAAGGCCTATGTGCCAAATTTGAAACACACATGCCTTTCATAATTGGTAAGAGGCTTGTGCATTTTTGTACTTGGATACCTTTCAATATACTTTAAAGAAGAAGAAGAAGAAGAAGAAGAAGAAGAAGAAGAAGAAGAAGAAGAAGCCGACAAACACTCCCCTAATATGTGGGCACTTTATACTCTAGTAGAAAATCTAATGTGTGTATTGAGTCTCACCAGCCACAAATTAGAGTGGAAAAGCAGAATGCCTGGCTGGCTCAGCATCTTCCGATGCCCTGCATTACTCTCCATCCCTCTCTCTAGCCTCAGAAGCAATAACGCTGATGCAAAGTCAAAAGCCACAGATGTTTTACAGAGGGAATTCTCTTGCAAAAAGTCAAGAGAGGCAAAACAGCACGCAGCTACAATGCTAAAAAGAAATGAAACATTGACTTGTAGAATTGAAGAGCTGAAAGGGGTCCTGGATCCTGCTCCCCTAAAAAAAAGCTTAACAACTTTGGTCTCCCCCTGCCCCGCCCCCCATAATGGTAGATTGCTGCCAGTTTTTTTCCCCTGGGAGTAGATCTCTTGGGAGTTGGACGTCCCTGATCTAGCTCAACCCCACTGCAATGCAGGAATCTCAACGAAAGTACCCACGATAGATGGCCACTCAACCTCTGCTTAGAAACCTCCAATGAAGACGAGTCCACCAACTTCCAAAGGAGTCTGTTCCACCATCAAACAGCTCTCACCACCAGAAAATTCTTCCTGATGTTCAGTTGAATTCCCCTTTCTTGTAACTCGAATCCACTGGTTCAGGTCCTACCCTCCAGAGAAGGGGAAAACAAGTTTGTTCCCTCTTCCCTTAAGATATTAGAAGAAGGCTATCATATCTCCTCTCAGTTTCCCCTTTTCCAGGCTAAACATACCCAGCTTCCCTAATGGTTCTTCGTAAGGCTTGGTTTCCAGACCTTCAGTCGTCTTGGTTGCCCTCCTCTGCACACACTCCAGCTTGTCTATATATAGAGAGAGATCAGTTGCCTCATGCAATGAGACCCTCTGGGCGATAACGACACTTACAGGAAAAACCATGATCTCTCTGCAGGGAAAGCTCTGTGTTTCCTCCCTGAAACAGATAGCTAAGGGGGGAAAGCTAGAATGATATATATGGGTGATCCTGGGCTAGTCACTTTCTCTCAGTCTAACCTACCTTACAGGGATGCCATGAGCTTAAAACAGAGATTGAGAGAACAATGTACATCGCCTTGAGGAACAGTGAGATGTAAAACAAGTAAATAAATTAAATACATTACAGTGGTACCTCGGGTTAAGAACTTAATTCGTTCTGGAGGTCTGTTCTTAACCTGAAACTGTTCTTAACCTGAAGCACCATTTTAGCTAATGGGGCCTCCTGCTGCCACTGCACGATTTCTGTTCTCATCCTAAAGCAAAGTTCTTAACCTGAGGTAATATTTCTGGATTAGCAGAGTCTGTAACCTGAAGCGCATGTAACCCAAGGTACCAATGTAATGAAATCAACCTGGTGAAGTTTCATATCTCTCCTTTCTGGCTCCAACTACTCCCATGAACATAAGAAGCTCATTTGTACTGAGTCAGGCTTGGTCTATCTAGCTCAATATTGCCTGCACAGACAGATAGCTGCTCTGCTTAGCCTTAGATGTAGATGCCAGGGATTGAACCTAGGACCATCTGCAGACAAAGCAGGTTGCTTTCCCTCTCTCTGAAGTTTGGGGATGGTAGCACCCTTCCTCTTAAGTTTAAATTTCCGCAGCCTCACTGCAGCAAATCCTACCAGGGTGTTCCTCTGGCAGGATCTCTCATGCAGAGTCTGCATCTTGTCTGCATCCTGTTGCCACGGCACTGCCCCATGTCACATCACTCCAACTTAAACAAGATGGGTTTTTCACGCTCCAGCTGGCGCTGAATTCCGCATAGCAGGGATATGAAAATTGTGAGCTATAGCCAGTTTAGATCAGCCAGAAAACAATTTCACAAAACATTTTCGCATGTAAGCAGACAACAGGAGGGATCCTCCAGTGCCTGCACAATGTAACAAGAAGCTTTGGATGGTGATCACGCGCTAACACTCATGAATAAAACCAGTTTGGTTTTGTAAGCCTTTCTCTCCCTCTCCCTCTCTCTTGCGCTCTCTCTCTTTACGCAGAATAATAGTTTATAGGATTTCTATAAGTTAGAATGCTTCACATCTTTTCATTGGCAGTAAAGATGCTCATCTATGCAAAGCAAAGGAAAAGGAAAAGAGTTTTTCTCCCCAGGTATAGAACTGTTTGCAAAAGGAATTTTAAGAGAGAAAGATATATAGTATATTTGCAATTTACTACCATTATAAATTGGAAAGCATTATAAACCCAGATTTGCTCTCTTATGGTCAGATGTGACACTAAAGGACACCGTATGTTTTACATCTCTCCCTTGGTATCTTTTAAAATGCATCCACTTAGTTTACTAGCATAGCCATGTTTTTACTACTTTCACTAGAGAGCTAATTCACACTTCAGAAGAACAATCTGTATCCTTATCCCGCCTCATAAATCTACAAAATGACCAACTAACTGTTCTGGTTGTGGAAACTTTATTGCTGATGGCAACCATGTATGGAAAAACTTACCTTAAAGGGACCTGGCTGGGTTTGACACATTTGGGCTTTGGAAAATCAGGTGTGATTCACAAAAGAAGTGCTCCTCTCTGGATTTGGGGTGCTATGTTGTCTTACTTCTGTTCAAACAGTATGCCAGAGATGGAATAGGGAGAAGTTGGTTGTACAAATGCTAGGCCATTAAATTCCAGAGTTTCTACGTATGGCTCTCAATAAACACAGAAGTCCAGGAAGCTAGAGGGAAGAGGAACTGAACTTCAAGGCGCTAACAAGCACATCCCAGGCATACCCCTGCCAGGCAAGAGGCGAAAGCATGACAGGACTTTGAGAACAGCTGAAATGTGTGATTACTCAGAAAATATGAGCAGTAAAGGGTTTGCAAAATAAAAAGAAGTGGCATTAACCTGAGGGACAGGTTCAAAGATATCTTTCAACAGGCCTTTGATGGCATGTTCTAATGGATGGGGGTGTTCCACACACACACACACACACACACACACACACACACACACCAAGTATAACTGCATGTTTATTTTTATTGTTGTGAATAAAGTCAGAAGGCAGGCAGCAAATGAACCTGCAAATAAATTAATTAAAATGCAAAGTGAATACTACTTATGTGTCATTTTTAAAGTAAAAGAATGGGAAAGTGTTAACAGCATCAGGGGGGCATTTAAATAAGAGAACATCACCATTTCTTCTTTTAAACAGGAAAAATAAAATGAAAGCAGCATTGCAATAAGTGAACAGTGCCCACGAGAACACTTTGTTGAACCCCATTGCTCCTTGAACCCATGCCCTCCCCTTACGTTGGAACCGAGCAATGCCCAACTGTCACAACAAAGGACTACCTGTAGCCCTCCTCCAGGGAGAAAAATCACATCGCATTTCTGAAGAATCATTTGCTGATGAGGGTACATGGCCAACAACATGTAACACCATTGGGGGTTGGGGGGGTTAACTTACAGTTTGTTTCTTTATTAAGGAAAGCAGGACAAAAAACAAAGAGACTTCTAAAGGTTGCTCCAGTCTTAGTGAAGCAGTTGCCTGGACTGGCTTCACATGTAACACCACTGTTAAAACATCTGCATTGGCTGCCCAACGACTGCAAAACCCTGAAGAATTTAGGTCCAGGTTACTTTAGGGACCACCAGAACACCGTCCTACATCATAGGACTATCACCAACACCAGTTGCAGGGGCTTCATTTGTTGTTCCCCATATTGCTGAGGCTCATAAGACAGTCTTTGGCGTCATCAGCCCTTCCCCTAGTGATTCAGCAAAGCACCTTCTATTTTAACCTTTGAATGTTTCCTGAAGAATTTGCTATGCTACCAGGCTTATGCAGACAATTAATAAACCTTCTTCAGAAATAGTTAGCCGACGTTCTCTGGTTCAAAAACTTTATGCAGTAAAATGTAAAAAAAATAAAAAATGTTGTAAACCAATCCAGCATTCGCACTGGTGCATATGCACAGTCTTGGCCTTGGTGCCATCCAATCCACCTTGCTCCACTCCAGCCCAGGTGAGCTGTGGTGATGTTGGTGTCAGGAAAGCAGTTGCCCTACTATGTTCCTCCACACCAGCCTCTACTGGGTTGTCTTGCCCCAGCTAAGACCCACTCCCACGGCCTTCCAATTCAGCACAGTGGCTCACTGTAAACACAATAAATTGCCGAAGCTCATTAAGTTTATATGAACACACAGTACTATCAGCATCCTATAAATCTAACACCAGGGTCAGTGATGTACGCATAATGGCTAATAGCTGGCACTGGGTGAGTCCTCCCATTTCTAAGCTTCCTGAACATGTGCATTTAGAACACCTATTTATGTTAGACGTATTGGCGCACAATGCATACTTTGTTTGGAATATGCGGGGACTGTCATAACCTTTTATGTTTATGTGCCATATAGTGTGTGTTAGGAAACCTCAATATGCGAATGTTAGCTTGGCAATAGATTTTTGTGAAGAAACATCTATGTGCCGCATAAATAACACACTGCTATGTAAGTATAACACATGCGATAGGAACCTTTCTTCTTAATTCATTCTTTGCCTATGATTGAAGCGAGATTGCTACCAATAGGCACAGGAAAGTTGCAAAGCAGATATGATGCATTTGTTTTGTTTTCAGTTTTTTGTCCTTCCATGAGAACATGAACAGCACTGTCCAGTATGATGGTTCATCCCAGTGGCGTAGCGTGGGTTGTCAGCACCTGGGGCCAGGCAAGTAATTTGCGCTCCCTAACCCGTGGATTTTAGTAGGGGCAGAGAGCTGCGAGTGCGAGCGCCCCCCCCCAGATGTTGCGCCCGGTGCGGCCGGCCCCCCCTGCACCCCCATGCTACGCCACTGGTTCATCCTTGGACACCTTCCCTTCCCGCTGTGTGAAACAGGGTTGTGTTCTTGCCCCAACTCTCTTTGGCATATTCTTCTTCCTGTCGCTCTCCTATGCCTTCAGCTTAGATGATGTGTCCTTCCATTCAACAAGCAATGAAGGTCTGTTCAACCTGGCATGTGTCTGCACCAGGACAAAAGTGCAGCACGTTCTTATCCGAGATAAGTTGTTTGCAGATGACTTTACCCCTGAAGGCACACATTTCCATTGTCTCCTGAGACAGAAAGGTGCCAACAATATTTTGGAGGTGTTTACTATTTGCTGTATGACAGTCTACTGCGCACACGTGGGTGTAGCTGATATCACCTAACAATGTACACCAGAACAGCTATAATTTTTGGCTCCTGCACAACTCCATTTACACTGTTATACGATTATATTTCCTGCAGCTAGTCAGACAGAATGCAAGACATGGAGAAGAGATGATTTCCCCCTCAAAACATCCTACCAGCACAGAATAATGTCATTGTTGCCTGTTCCAGTACAATGCTTTATTGGGGAGAGAGACACACACAGAGAGAGAACATCTCTATTCAAGCAGAACTCTAAGCTTCCTTCCTGCATTATTTTTGCTAACATAAATAAGCAGCTAAAATACATACAGAAATGTCAAAACAGCAATAGAAGAGGCCAGCCCTGAAACAATCAGCAGCAATAAACAAGCAATACAACAGCTAGAGAAGCATGAATATTATAACAAGCTACAACAATCTAGAGCTCAACTTTAAAAACAGCAACACTACAGGCATAGGAATAGGGTAAGTGTCAAAAGCCAGGCCAAATAATTGCACCTTCAGCATATGACTGAAATGATATAATGAAGATACCAGATGCACCTCTGTGGGTAGGGAATTCCACAACAGAGGAGCTGCCAAAGAGAATGTCCTCTCCTGCAAACATCCACCACCGAATCTTTGAGGGCAGCAGAACTACCAAGAGCGACCTATCTACTGATCTTAACACTGGAGAGGGTGTGTGAAGAAGGAGGTGCTCTTTCAGATGTTTGGGGCCTATGTCATACAGTGGTACCTTGGTTCTCAAACTTAATCTGTTCTGGAAGTCCATTCCAAAACCAAAGTGTTCCAAAACCAAGGTACACTTTCCCACAGAAAGTAATGCAAAAGGGATTAATCCGTTCCAGACTTTTAAAAACAACCCCTAAAACAGCAATTTAACATGAATTTTACTATCTAACAAAACCACTGATCCATAAAATGAAAGCAATAAACAATGTACTGCAGTCACACAATCAATCAATCAATCAGTAGCTGAACTGGATTTCACACAGTCACAAAAGCAAAACAAAAAAAGCCACAAAAACAAAAATGCAAAATAAATAGCAAAAACAGACAGACCTCAGTGTAACACTCAAATCAGAAGTGTAACATTCAAAATGGAGCATGTTCGGCTTCCGAAAAAAGTTCCCAAACTGGAACACTAACTTCTGGGTTTGCAGTGTTTGGGTTCCAAGTTGTTTGAGTACCAAGATGTCTGAGAACCAAAGAACCACTGTAACCTGAGCACTTTAGTTCAATTGGCCGTATAAAATTGACTTCCCCTGGCACCTAAAACCACATAAAGTGTCATTTGAGTCTTTCTCGCGTGAGCATTGTATGCTTGGAGCATCACCACCAACCTGTCTCCTGTCGCTAGCTAAATGCAGGGGCATCCGGAGTTGGAACTGAGGGTACCATGTCGCAGTTCCTCAATTTAGCTTGCACTTGCCATGCTGCTCCAGTCCACCTGCCTTCAGATTCTATGAAGTTCCTCCATTCTCATCCTCTTCTGCCTCTGTCCATGCCTTCACCTGCATTACAACATCTCCAAATCTGGCCATTGGCCAGGACATTAGACTCTGGCTTAAAGCTTGCCTATTTTGAAGAACTGTCCAAGCAGTTAATGATTTACACCCTAGCTCTTCTAAAATGCCTGGGCAGGGGCCAAGTTGTAGCCTCTCAGATCACTGACAGTATGAATCCAGCTTAGAATAGTTAGGAGGCTGAATGATTCTTCTTATTAAGATAGCATCATTAAATTTTATTACTCTGTTTTTAATCAGTAACTAAACATTAACTGATGGGAAAGTAATTTTTTAATAAAAAAAACCCAGGCTGATTAAAGATGAGATTATTTATGAGAATTCATTCCTGGAGCAGAATTGGAGGAGGAGGCAGCTAAGTCCTTTTTAATAAAGTATTTTTTTAAAATAAAAAATCTTCTGTTCCAAGCACTCTTTTTCTTTTATTTATTATTGTAATGCCAATCTGGTGGGTGGGGAAAGCAATGCTTCTTTGTCCAGAGCCATCTGTTTCAGCAGCGGCTAGTGATCTGGAGCAGAGGCCTTTAAGCAGCTGCTATTGATGAGCAGTTGCCAAGAGGGAGGGGTGCCCTTAATGATGGCTTTGCTTGTGCAAATGTGCTGCTGATGCATGGCCAAAGGGATCGTCATTAGGGAGAAGCTTCAGGATCCACTGTGAAGCCTCTCAGTCTTTGCCTGCCAGTTTCTTATGCAACAACTTCACAAGGATAGTTCTGCAAGTCCAACTGCTGCTGGACATGAGTCTTTCTCTGGGTGCCCCCAAGACCCGGGATAATACACTGAAGAGGAAAACTGGAAAATTCAGGACAATTCTTCAGAACTTCTTCACCCAGTGTGGAAACTGTGGAATTCACTCTCATGAGATGTTGTGATGGCCACCAACCTAGATGGCTTTGAAACAGGTTTAGATAAATTCAGAAAGGATAATGATATCAGTGGCCACTAGCCATGATGGTTATATTCTGCAGTATGCCTCTGACTACCAATTGCTGATGATGACAAGTTGGGAGAGCGCTGTTGCACTCAGGTCCAGCTTTTGGGCTTCTCACTGGCATCTGGTTGGCCACTGTGAAAACAGCCGCTGCTGAAGGAATGCAAAAGATAAAGTTTATGGCCAATGATTGGCAGGTGGTTATCTCCTAGACACCAGCTGGGTGAAGTCCCATGCTGTGACCTAGAAAGGCAGGGTCATGAGATAGATGCACCTGCAGTCTCATCCTTTGAATCCATATGGGAAGGTCTTGGGAGCTCTGATGTGTGACTTACGTGTGCAACCTAAAAATATGGGAGCTGGAGATACTGTCAGGGAAAACCCAGCATAGACCAAGCTGGTGCTATGCATTGGTCAGCTCCAAGGAGAAGCATTCACTGTCATTCACCCAAGGGTGCTTCAACAGCAGATGAAATGTAAGAATGAAGCAGTATGGGAAAGGCATACTGTCCAACCTTTGTAGACCCAAAACCAGGACGCGTGTCTTCCAGGATGCTCTCCTAGGCAAGTCACATGACCTGCACCTTACTCTTGCCCCAAACAAAGCATTTTCAGCCACTGCAATCTCGCACAAAAGAAGGATGTCTCTTTTTTCCAGGACACTTGGCAGATCGGGAAGTAATTTGTGCTTGTTGTGTGTAAATGCTCAATTGTCTGTCTTAGTCCAGAATGCGGCAGCTAGACTGGTGACTGGGAGCGGCCGCCGAGACCATATAACACCGGTCTTGAAAGACCTACATTGGCTCCCAGTACGTTTCTGAGCACAATTCAAAGTGTTGGTGCTGACCTTTAAAGCCCTAAACGGCCTCGGTCCAGTATATCTGAAGGAGCGTCTCCACCCCCATCATCCAGCCCGGACACTGAGGTCCAGCACCGAGGGCCTTCTGGCGGTTCCCTCACTTGCGAGAAGGCAAGTTACAGGGAACCAGGCAGAGGGCCTTCTCGGTAATGGTGCCCTGCCTGTGGAATGCCCTCCCACCAGATGTCAAAGAGAACAACAACTACCAGACTTTTAGAAGACATCTGAAGGCAGCCCTGTTTAGGGACGCTTTTAATGTTTGATGTATTACAGTATTTTAATATATATATTTTTGGAAGCCGCCCAGAGTGGCTGGGGAAGCCCAGCCAGATGGGCGAGGTATAAATAATAAATTATTATTATTAGTCTGAGGAGGCTCTTTATAGATTTGGTGTGCATTTTTATGCCTAATGCTTGCTGTGCAACTAATAAAACTTGTAGTCTTCACCCAAAAGTGTGCTTATTGCCTTCAAATCCAAAAGAGCAGGTACTCTGGGCAGAACACTAATTATGGCAACAAGATGGAACGTTGTGCTCCAAGGTAATATTGAATTGGACATTATCAAGTTGGGAGAAGGTATGCAGAGTTCCACAAGGGCCTACCCTAGGTCCAGCACAACTCTCAGTTTCACTAATAACACAGTCCACTGAGAACATGCAGGGGTAACTTTTGAAGAATACAAACAGGGTGAGATTTGCATTCTCAAAAAATACACCAGGGGTTCCAACCAGATTCAGCTTGGTAGCTGCCCTTTAGCCAGGGGAGCAAAGCAACACAATGAAAGGAAGAAGAAACTCCTCTGCACAGGGTTGTTCTATAAACAACAACAACAACAACAACAATTTATTTCTTGTACTCCACCCATCTGACTGGGTTGCCCCAGTCATTCTGAGCAGCTTCCAACAGAATATTAAAAAATGCATTAAGAAGGGCCACCCTTTGCTTTGAAGGTTGTGAAACCTAATTCCTCCCTTTCGTGTAGGACTCCTATAAGTCGTCAGTTGGATGTGAAGCCATTGAAAAGAAAGAGTGAGACAAAATGCTTAGCAACTACACTCCACATCAACTTGTACATCAATGCTTCCTCCGTAGCTTTCAAAATGCAAATCAGAAACTACCAACGCTAGTGATTCCTACAGTGTACTATAACCTGCAGAGCAAACCAAAGCGACACATGCCATGCCCAGAGGGCTTACAATCTAAGTGTAACCGATGGGACAGAGATGAAGGGAAGTGAGAGGACTTGATAAAAAATGATACTGAACAGGATAGTTAAATAGAGGACTGCTCAAAGATTTATGAAAGAAGAGTCAGTTGCACATTAGGGTAGCCTGGGGTAACCAACGCGTGCCTTCCAGAAGCTGTTGGACTCCATCAGCCCAAGGCAGCACGGCCAATAGCAAGGGATGGAGGAGTTGCAGTCCAAGCAATGTCTGGAGGGCCCCATGTTGGCTACCCCTGCTGCAGACTAAAGTAAATAAGTTGTTTCTCAGGCACTAATAATCCTTTTAACGTAGGGATGGGGAACCTGGGGCTCAGGGGTCTAATGTGGCCCTTTAGGCATCTCTATTTGGTCTTTGGGATACTAAACAGGTCACACCAGGCCACCAAACAAATCCATCTCCTCAGACCACACCTTCACCAGTGCTTAGAGCCCCACTCTCTTGGGGGCCCCAAAAAATTTAAAGGGGAAAAAACTGGATGTACATTTCCAAAATATAAGATAAAAAACAGATAAAATAAAACCTACATACAGCAACAATGTTTTGTGTTGTGTATGATGTAAGTAATGGGCCCCGCCTGGTAGCCTGCTCCCTAAAATATCACTGGTTTGCTCATTTCTATATACAGTGGTACCTCAGGTTAAGTACTTAATTCGTTCCGGAGGTCCATACTTAACCTGAAACTGTTCTTAACCTGAAGCACCACTTTAGCTAATGGGGCCTCCTGCTGCTGCCGTGCCACCGGAGCCTGATTTCTGTTCTCATCCTGAAGCAAAGTTCTTAACCTGAAGCACTATTTCTGGGTTAGCAGAGTCTGTAACGTGAAGTGTATGTAACCTGCAAGCATATGTAACCTGAGGTACCACTGTATAGGTTGCCTACATTCTGCATTTGCAAATGGCTTTAGATACCTATTAGGTCCATAAATTACCATATAACATTACCATATAACATATATTCAACACAAAAAAGCAACAATTTGTTGTTGACAAAGGACAGCTGGACATATAAAGGGCCCCGTTATCTTCACTAGCTTAGGGCCTCATCAAACCTAAATCCGGCCCTGCCCTTCATCGACCCTGATCCACAACTTCTTTGAGCACTTTTGCCTGAAATGTGTTCCTTAACACCAATACCGCCTTGGGTTGAAAAGCATCCCTGGGTTGAAAGATTACAAGAAGGTGAAATTAAAAACCTCTTGACTTTTGCCTGATACCAGGTTGCAGAATAAGTCCTTTGGGCTTATAAGGGTTCCCCACCCTGGGTTAATTTCTGTTGGATGAATATCTGGCCCAATAGTATTATATATTTGCCACTTCACTCCCCGAGCATCCCTGCTCTACAGTGGTACCTCTGGTTGCGAACGGGATCCGTTCCAGAGGCCCGTTCGCAACATGAAAAGAGCGCAACCCGCAACGTCACATCTGCGCAGGCACGCGTTGCGATTTGCCACTTCTGCGCATGCACGTGATGTCATTTTGCGCTTCCGCGCATGCGCAAGCGGCGAAACCCAGAAGTAACCCTTTCCGGTACTTCCGGGTCACCGCAGGACGTAACCTGAAAGAACATAACATGAAGCGGATGTAAGATAAGGTATGACTGTATTTTGCAATGATCATGCAAAACATTTGCAAGATAACATCTTGATAGGAAGTCGTAAAGCACTGGAGAACCACCCCGAACTTTTCAGTTTCTACTAAGTGCAATCAGATTCCCACTTGACATCCGGGGATGGAGGAGCTTTTATCAATTAAAGACAGCAAATACAGCTTCACACCCGTCATTCTGGAGCTGCATTGTTTTTAATGCTTTTAACATTCGTTAAGGCCTAACAAACTTCCAATGTAATTTGGCTTTGAAAGACTTGAAAGGAGAATTACTCTAGATGTGCCTATTGTACACTGCAGAAAATTGTACCCTATAAATAGCATATTAATCATTTATGGCTATCAGCTATGGCTTCTGATTTTAAACAATACACATTTTGAATGCCAATGGGAAACAGGGTGGGGGTGGGGAAGAAAGGCTGGCTCCTTCTGTTCAAAGCCGAAGCCAGAACAAAAATCTCTCACCTCTTGGGAGCTAATTAGTGCAGGAAAGACTTGCTGAAAAAAATTCCAGCCATCTCTTAGCGTTGGGTCTGTTTGCTATTTCAAATCTTAGATAATAAATCAAAACAAAAGCTATTAGACAGCTCTGAAGCCCCTTTGTTTCACTAATGTCAAGAAGCCGATTTTGTGAAATTGAAAGAATTGCTAAGCCATTTGCATACCAGGAGCATTTTGCCCTCTGAATGAATTGCAAGAACATTTTAAAATTACAAATATCCTCACAGAATTTGGGTGTATTTTGCAAATATTTATCCAATGCACACACAAATGCAAAGGCATTCAAACGAAAAGATTATTCTTGCATATATATTTTTTAAAGATTGAATATTGGCACCCCATTTCCCCCATACTCTGTGGTAATGAAGCTTTTGAAAGAGATCAATTTTAAATGATGCTGGAAAAACAGAGCCAACCACTGCCGCAATGCAGCTTTCAGACATATATCTATGGGAATGTTATGGGCATCTCTGGGCATCCACAAAAGTGCTTAGTCCATTTCCACCTACATTATGGGTGAGGAACCTGTGGGCTTCCAAATGTTTTTGGACTACAACACCCATATCCCTGACAATTAGCTATGCAGGCTAGGGCTGATGGGATTTGAAGTCCAACAACATCTGGGCCACAGGTTTCCCTAAATGAATAAAGCACTTGGCTACACATCCACACTTTGGGTGGTTGCCTCTTTTCAAACAAGTCTTAAATGGACTCCTAACTTTGTCTACTTCCTAAAGTTAGTAAAACAATGAGGAATCTGACCGGTGGATCTCATACTACCTTCTCCATAGCCTAAACCTTCATCCACTTACCTTCACCTTTGATCAGAGCTACATCAGCCCAGATATTCACTATGGTTACAGTTAACCAATGTTGACCTCTATAATGTTAGAAAAATAGAAAGTTGCTGTATAGCAAGTGAGATTGTTGATCTAGTACAATATTGTCTACACTGAGGGGCAGTGAGTGTCTTGGGCTTCAGACAAAGGTCTCGCCCAGACTTACCTGGGAAAGCTAGAGATTCAACCTTGGACTTTTTTGCAATCGAAACACATCAATCCCTGGTGCTGCTACCCATGGTATGTGTAGCCATAGTTAAGGCTAGCAGGCAAGGCATGCTGCAGGAGGGAAAAGTTGAGAAGAAGAGCATAGGATCTTGCAGGCAACTCTTGATTGCTTGTCTATGGTTAAGCAAGCAAGAATATTACATGCAGATGAGCCCATAGTTTTATTGCAGACCTCAAAGATTGCTCATGATATTGCATATCACCTTCATGTACCATCCAAAGTCATTTATGTGAACCACCCAATTTGAGTAGCAGATGTCCATTAAAACATACTCCAAGTAAGGAAGTGCAGGGAAAGTTCTGCAGAATAACACAAGACAAACTGATGATTAATTCCTCTCTAGAAAAGTCCGTGTATTTCCAATAACCCGATATTAATAACATTTAGATATTCTACCCGTGGACTGGCCCTGCTATGGAAGCAGACAGTTGCAAAACATTGTCAGCATCACTGCATCAGCTCTGTGACTTGCATGCTGCCTTGTGCTTCCCTCTGGGGGTCAGCTAGAGAGTTAGAAGTGATTGCTATGCATATAAAGATCTACATGCAATGTAAAGACTAAGTATTTTTTATTAGAGTGAAACTCCACTGTATCACTGGGCTTGCCACATGCTTAATGAGTTGGTAGAGAAAACTTATTTCCATGTTTAATATATGCAGGGGTTACAGGGAAATGTTAGGATTTAATTAATCACAGCATAAAAGTTATTGAACTTAATTGTAGGCAAATAGTGGTAAATTATTCTTGCAATGCCATAAGTAATGTAGCAGTGGTTACACCCCCACCCCCAAGCAATATATCTGGTTTAGTTTGATACATATTTATTGGTATAACTAGATTCTGCACATTTATTTAATATATTGGTGCATTTCTAACAGATCAATCCCAAACACAACAAATTTGTAGCAGGAGGAGAAAGCTCAAGGTCCCACAGCACGGTGCTGAATAGTTAATTATACAAGGAGTATCATATTTTAAACAGAGGAAAACAGACGTCTTCTGTAAGGACAATAATTTCAGCCCTCATTTGTGAGAAAAGAAGGTAGGAATAATCAAGTCTTTCATTTTTCATAGAACTCTCCTCTGTCACTCATATCCCTTTATTGCATGCCATTTATAATTAACTAGCAAACTCGAGATCTGCTGCAATGACACTCTACTTCCAGTTTTATCATGGACCTGGCTTTATATAAAAGCCTTCTGTGCTTATTTTTATTACATTTTTTTAAAAAGTGTAGACTTCTCAGAGTAATATTTAATAGTGTTCTGAGAGCAAGAAATGTGCCTTGTAAAATGAGTTCATCCCCAAATGGTCTGTTCTTTACTGTTGCAAAAAATAGTCCTACTGAACATATGAAGAATGCACTCAAAATGGAACGGCTTGTTCCTTGGCCGCAGAACAGAAGTATTACTTACCATCATTAATTTATGGACTACTCCACTTAGTAACCTCCATAGAAGTTTGAATACTTTTGAGAGAGCCCGATTCTCTCAGCCTCCCTCCCATAGAACCTGTGCGGGGGGGGGGGGGGCTGTTGAAAAAAAAGAAAGATCTGGCTCACAACATCACATGGTTTGTCCCTATTTGCTGATTGGTGACAGAACATGTGAACTGATTCTCTTGATGTATGACACATCTATGGAGGCTCTATGGGAAAGGGTCTTAGCTCAGTAGTATAGCATCGGGTTTGCATGCAGATGGTCCAGATTCAGTCTCTGGCATCTGCAGGTACAGCTGGGAAAGAACTCTTGAAATATTGATTGTCTCAGACTGATGCCCTGCCAGGCTTCAGGGAATCAGCTTCCTCCCTCGTGGCAGTAAATAAAAAGATCAAATGAAAGGAATGTTTTTAATAATCACAGTAAGAGATAAAACAACACGTCTACCTAGAAACGGCGGTGCTCCCAGTTAAGGCCTACTCCCCACCTCCGTCCCTATTAATCTACGTCACTCCTACGTCTTGTAATCTGAGCTTGTACCCTCTGCGCTTTCTGTTCTAACACTTTCTGAGCTCTCCGTGTCTTTGGAGAAGGGGGGTGAATGCTGTCCAGAGGTTGTGAATCTGTTAACTCTCTCTCTCTCTCTCTCTCTCTCTCTCTCTCTCTTCTCCATATTTTTTTTCTAAACTAGGGAGTGATTTTTTCCACTTAGCTGCCTTGTGGAAAAGGTGGAAAATAATTTTCATAAATAAATATCATAGAAATTGCTGTTGATGGAATTATGCTCCCTGGAACAATGTTCCCACATGAATAATAAAAGGTCAATGTGCGATAAAAGGACAAGGTTTAATGACTGTAAGATCTAATCATTGACCTGGCTTCTAGAGGAAAAACTCTATTAAGGAAAGATGCATGACTAGAAATTTCAACTCACATAGCTGATCCTATGTATGCAGAAGCTTTGAGAAGACGACACACTGAGTTGTCAAAACAAAAATCACAGGAGAAATTCAGCAAGGGGAAGCTTATTAGTCGTGCTGCTGGTTTCTAATGAAAGCCAGTATAGCCTAAGTATAACTTTCGCATAACCTTAACCATCTCATTCCTAGATAAGAATAGCAACCACATTAAAGTATGGCAATATAAAAATGTCTTAGGCTTTAAATCTTTATGGTTTAGCTCTGGTAAGCACCAGCCATGATGGTTTGATCTGAAAGCTTATTTATATGGCATAACATGACACAGAAGAATAACCAATTCAGTAGCAATTCGGATGATGTTGGCCAGAATCAAAGTATATGATAAGGTGGTAGATAATATTGAAAACTAAAGTATGTACCTGCCCAGAGGAATACCATCAAAAGTCATAATCAGTAAGTCTGCAATAGAGAGTGGTTGTATTGACACAAAAAATACTTATTTATGAATGAGATCTATATCCTACCCTTAAGCCTAAAGTTTCAGGGTGGGTTCCATCAATTAAAAAAGCCCACAAAATATAAATGTAAAACATAAAAGAGAAAGTTGTGAAGATTAGCATTGGCACATATCTGGCCTCCCTCCACTGGCATCTCTGCAGCTTACCAGGAATAAGGAGGCAGGGGAAAGGTGACGGGAAGGTTGGTGTTGTGCAGACACGCCAGCAGGAACTCTGGATTGGCTCCATTGGTGGGACTACACAGTGCTAAATTGCCTGTCGCCTCCACCTCCCAGTAATCCACAATGATGCCAATGCCAGGTGGCTGCTGCTGCCCTCCCTCCATCTGCTCCTTCACATTGTGAAAGAAAACACACATTAGAAATTTGTGTCTTAAAGAGAAGAATATGTTTTTAAAATACGTATTTTATGGCAACATTGTGCACATTAAAAAAAAAAATCACACTGATGTGGAAATCTGCATAAACAGACTTACATGCAAGTGACCTGGAGCACAAACAAACGAATTTGGGCATCCTTTAAGTTGAGCAATTTGATCTTTTTCCCCAACGTGTGCATTTGACATTCCGAAAAAGCTTCCACTCTCACATGTTTTCCTGTAGTGGATAAGCAAGCATTGTGGAAATGGAATTCATCGTTGGAAAAGGCCAGTCTATTCATCTTTATTTTTTTCACAAAGCTAGAAGCCATTACTTTGACTTCAGGAACCATCTGCTCTGTAATTTTTAATGCTCTTACATCTGATTCCCTCGAGGTGCTCAGAACTGCCGCAGGATCCTCTTGAGGTAATTAAATCTAGTAAAACACCAAACTTCCACAGCTAGGGGACACTTCCAGGAGCAGCAAAGCAGCAGTAATGACCATCCCCACTTGCACAATGGGTCAAAGGGACAAGTACCGCATCCTGTCAATGTAGCGATTCAGAACAGTTAAGCTCATCAGGCTGATACTGCAAGAATTAGATATTCCATATAAATTCTGTAACTGGGCATCATTTTAGCAAGGTGGCTGTTAGGCATTCGACGCCTTTTCAAAAAGAAACACACAGACACATATGGATAGGGTGAGTATTTAAGGGAAGGTCACAGTACATGAGGATATCCACAATTCTGCCCTTCAAATGCGGTATCGATTTTTAAGGCCTCTCAGAATACCTCTTGATTGCTGGCACACATTTCAAGAACGGCAGGGAGTCCCCAAAGCAAGTCTCCATTATTCGGCTGAAGCAAAACAACAAGACATCTTGAGCTTAGAGCCAGTAAACAGGTCTCCACCATGGTCTGCAGGAATCAATATCTGGGTTACAGTGTAATGCATATCTGGGTCATAAGTGGAGCAGCTGGAGCCACCACTGTTTTCACAGAGAAATTGTCCCAATGGCAACATGGGACTAACTAGTGCAGCAGGGCCTTCTATAGATCCATATGGAGCCCCACTGGCAATAGTAGCAGAAAATGGGCAGAAATATCTTGTTTTAGAACAACATCAGGAATCAAAGGGGAGGGGAGCCAGCAATGGGTTGGCAGATTTTTTTTTAAAAGTACTGAAAAGAAAACAAACAACTGGTAAATGTGGAGCAGTGACTGATCTCCCAAACAGCTAAAAAAATTAGGGTAGCTTCAAACTGGTATCCTGATATTGTGAGCCAGGTAAAAGTGATATACATTGAGATAAGCAAACAGCAAACAACCCAAGACAGTAGTCCTTCTTATCTACAATCAACAAGGCACATAATGTGGGGTTTTTTAAAAATAAAAATGATGCTGATTTACAAAATAAAAATGCCTTGTTAAAAAAGGAAGACATGTTTTGAAATCAACCATAAGGTGATGATTTTGGAAATGGCACGGGGTAGACAGAAGCATAAAATGAAACCAAAAAGAGCATTCCTTTTGAGTTATGGATGCAGTAATTACCAATATTATTTAAGATTTTGTGTAAATGGTTTCTGAGTCAAAGAGTCAGGGATGCAAGATAAATATTGTATTAAAGTCCATTGTGACATGCAAGGAACAAAAAAGTCCATTGTGACATGCAAGGACCCTGAAACAGTCACAGTACTTTTATGGTCCAGTTTATATTTTCAGCAAAATCAGGTGGTAGTGCTTTTGCTGGACTGTGCTGCTATAGGCTACAGCTGTGAATGGACATGTTTAAATACTCCCCCGTGGGCTTTTAAATCAGTGCAACTCAAGCTACTGTATTCTAGGAGTGGCTAGATCTGTCTATTCCCATTTTTCTCCATTTCTTATTTTTCCAGTCTTATATTCTGTTCTCCCCATGACAATTTGTCATTTTAGTGCAAATTCCTCCTAATAAACACATTTTGCCTAATATATGCATTTTTGCAAAGCAGTTTTCTCTAATATAGTTTTGTGTGGCTTTTTTTGGCCAATATCTGTATTTGCATGGACAGTTTACCCTAATTTATGCATGCATTTTTGTACACATTACTTGACTGGAGAAGCACACCGCAAAATACGGAATTGTGCAAATTTCAAAGGATGGCTGTGTTTTGGTTTGAGTATTTCAGAAATGTTGATTTAGTTCGTTTGCCTTGAATAAAGCAGTTCAACAGAAAGGGAGGAGCTGTCTGCAGTGAGGAATAGCAGGGAAGTAGCGTTGATAAACTGATCCTTAGTTTTAGAATTGAGACATTACAAGCAGATCGTCCCCCCACCTTGTTTTCTCCTACTCTCTCTTCAACAGTGAATTCTTCCAAGAAAAAAAATGTTATGACTTGATTCTGCAGAATATACAAACTTGCCCCCCCACACCATTGATTTAAACATATGTTCACACTTCCCATTGAAATCAACAGGCTTAGAAGTGTTTAACTTTATAATTCAATATTGCCTAAATGTGTTTCCCACCATATATTAGACACTATTCTTTTAGCTTCTGGGGCTCAAGCTGAAAGACAGGCAAATCAAAATTGTAGGGGGGAGGTGAGTTTCAAGGTTTTCTTGCATCTTACTTACAAAAAAAAGCATGAAAGTTTAATTCAATTTCTACCACTTACGTTATTTACTTTCGTCATTACCCACAGAAGCCTGGGGAATGACAATGAACCAGCCATCATCAATTTTGTTTATAGCTCTTTGCTATTAGTTTTCACTATGTGCTTCATAAATTAGCAGAATGCTGCCATATTTAAGGTGCTTAGCTTCAAGAAAGCTTCCCAAACTAAATTGGTTCATTGAATTTAAGAAGTCATGAAAATATGTCCATGTGCCTGGTTTCTTTTTCTTTTTTCTTTTCTTTTTGGGAATATGGCTTTTTCTCTAAGTCTAAATCAAGAGTAAAACTGACAGTAACCCTTAATTGGAACTCTCTAATCATTGGAGTTCTTTAATAATGACCTTCTCTGGAAGAAAAATCAGGTCCTTAATTATATCTGTGGCTGTTTACGGTGGTTTGGGGGGGCACTTTCATTACATCAGAATTAGCACATTCTTCCCTTGGTTTATAACCACACTATTTCTTGCCCTGCTTATGGTTCATACATACATCAAGGTGACTCCCACGTTGCTTCCAATTTTGTAAAACTGCTTACACTGCTAGTCCCATCAGGTCTTACACCGCCTGAAATGAAAAGGTCGCTGACTGTAGACACTGTTCCTTTAAATTCAGGAATAGCATGCAGCGTGGGGCACCAACCCAGAATTGGTGCAGACTGCCAATGTCGTAACTGTAACCACAAGTGTAGCCTTGACGTATCCTTCAGAGATCTTGTTCCCATACAGCCTATTGATGGGTGGAGCAAGAAGAGAGATGGATGGATCACTTGGTTCCTGTTCTGTGCCGCTTTTGCATGTGGCCGTTCCTAAGTCCATTCCATCCAGTTTATACATTAATCTGTGCATATGTATGGTCCATGTGGAAGTTTATGTTTAAATATGTATTTAAATAGTATTTCTGAACCTATTTTCTTGCAAAACACATATTTTAAATGCACATTGCTACTGTTTTTGTAACCTCGGCACTGCATCAGAATTATTATTTTTTGAAAAAGCGTGAAATCCAAAGGCTAAATATGATCTGAACTGCACAATAGGAGGTGCAGATCAGGAGAGTTAATATCAAAATTCACAAAGATAAAATTCCTGAAGCAGCCCTGCCCAAGAACCCCTGTATGTGTGTGTATTTACCAATCCATCTCTTACAGCTTTTAAAACATTCTGGAGGAAGAAGCAGCTGTGGGTTTGTTGTTGTTTTTGTGATGGTTTTGAAGAGCAGCAAAGAGGTCAGCCTTCAAAGATCACTCCTGTCAGTCTCTGGCATCACAATGTGCTAAAAGTTATTCACTCTTCAGTCCTCCTATAGTAAAGCCCACCCAAGGATTTCAGTGCTCTTTTTGCCGTTAAATCACGGCACTTTTCAGACACGGCTTCCGACCCCTAATTGCCACAGCACCTCTTTCTCGTTTGCAGGAGTATAATGATACGAGGCTCACATTCTGTGGGCAACAGTTTTACTGCCAAGAGTAAGAGCATGAGTAATGGAATGAGCCTCGTCTCAACTCTTGGCCCTTCGCGCCATCCACCCACGACTCCTTACCTGGGCATTCATTTCCTACAACTGCATTGCATCCCACCCACCCAGCAGTTGTTTGCCATGTGCATTAGAGGCGCGACATCGAAGGGAGAAACTGCCCCTACGCTTTGAGTGCTACATGAGATGAGAGCTCATTTTAAATCAGAACAGAGCCATCAACACAGCTATTTGCAGCCTCAAGATGCTACACCAGAGACGTTTTATGTGCTCCTTTCCTAGCAGGGGAAATGAACAAAAATTTCAGCATTAAAGGGTGGTGTGAGTAGGTTTGCAGGTGCGTTGTTTTTTAAAGCCATTTCAGAGGCATGCAATTCTAGGGTGGCAAATAAAATCCTGCCACTTCTAAATCACTCCACTGTTATACACCAGCAATAATTTGAAATAATATGAGCCTGTCAAAATTCAAAAGCATCATCTGTAGGAATGGGAGCTAAAGGTATATAATATACCTTTCTTCCATCTGAAGGTTTCCCCTTAACTTGCTTCTTTTTTGATGCTTAACAAACCGGTACCTTTTTGCGTGAAATGAAATGGGAACACATTTGCACTGGTATCTCTTGGGAGCCTAGGATGCTGCCTCACAGGAAGTTAGGTGCTGTGTCTATCTAGCCTAGCATTGTCTATTCTGACGGGCAGCAGCTGCTGGGATCTCACACATACCTATTTCTTGCAGGAATGTTGTGGATACTAGGAGAGGATACATTGATTAAATGTTATCCTCCCTCCCTCACGCTAGTGAGTCAGTAGCAGAGTACATTCCCCAGTATATAGCAGGAAGCTAGTTGGTAGATTTATTTGAATCTCTTTACTTAAGCAATCCAATCGGGCTTTGTCCAGATTGGGTTTTGTTCCTGGTAAATTCCCCTTTTATTCCTCCTAAAAAGAATAAAGACACAACAGTCTTCTTTAAAAGTAATTAGAAGTTTACTCACATTCAGTTCACAGTAGGTTCCCTGAAGGCGGACTTTAGCTTAGAGTTACAGAAGAGAATTTGAGTTCATCCCATATGGGAATGAGCCCATGTGCTGCTGGCTGAGAGCCAGCAGACAGCAAAATACATCAAGATGGAAGGAGGAGGAGGGGGGTGGGGAAATGGCTATGTGACCAGCCCTTTATGGGGTCTTGCAGCATCACACCCATCTACCTGTTTACACGCAGGGGGAGGATGCTCCAGACCAGGTGTGACAGGAAGTCCTCCTGGCTGGAGCAACATTCCCCTGTGTGTCCATTCTGGGCAAAGAGGAAATTTACTGCTTATGCTACATCCCACATTTCTCATGCCATAAAAACATGAGAAGAACACCATTAGATTAAGCCAATGGACCATCTTAACAAGCATCCTGTCCTCACAGTGGGCACCCAGATGCCAATGGAAAGCCCACAGGCAGGACCTGATGCCCTTCTACCTGATCTTTTCAACAGGAGATGCCAGAGATATAACCTGGCATAGTCTGCATGCAAAGCAGGTTGTCTTCCACCAAGTTCTAAATTCAGAAACCATCAAAGATTCAGGGGCTCAGGCCACAATACACTCATTCTGCATTTGTAAGAAACTGATCATTTAGTGGGGCAACATCTGCACTTTGGTACCCCCTACCTACTTACATCAGGCAGGTGCCTTCACTGTATTCTATCCATCACCTCTTAAAAACATGGTAGTTTAGTCAAGCCTATCCAGGCATGTAAAATTTTAACATGTGTTTTAATCTGGTTCTTAGCTTGTGGCAATAAAGCATGCTAGAGAAAAAAAGCTTTCCATTGTTTAGGAACAGATAGCCAGTTCAAGTAAAGCATCCCTTTCTTACAAACGGAATTTGATAAAAAACCAGCAACCTGGCCAGGGCAATGGTTGTGCAATACATATCAATAATAAAACAGCTAATCTAACAATGAACTATATAGATGACGATAACTTCAGACAAATGTAGTATTTGACAACTGAACGTGTTTCAGCCGAGTAGGTCATCCTCAGTGGTGCCATCAACAATGTGTATCGTCGGCGGGCTAGAAATTAACACAATCTAACATTTAAGAGCTCAAGTCTAAAGATAGACATATAATCTCATTTGTACTGAATTCATTTTCTTTTCCCTAAATTAACTTTGCTGAAAAGTAGCCTTTACAAGATGGCTGTGCAGGGGGAGGCGGGTATGAACAATACAAATATAAATTAGCCAGTCGAGAAATCCTGACTTTCTCCTGGAAGAAATGCTGTGACGGCTAGTAATAATTCCCCAAGGTGAATCTAGGAATATAATGCACTGACTGATGTATAATAGCTGTCTCGCCTGTGAAAAGTAAAGAGCCATTTATGGAATTTTAGCATGCAGGGAGACTAACATGTCTATTAAAGGAAAAATGTCAGCTCTGGGTCTCTCATCAGGGACTAATTTAAATGCAATTTTGCTAAATTAGATACAGAAAGAGCCAGAGGAGGAAGGAAGGCCAACTGTAAACTCAGATAATATAGCAATTCTTGGGCAACAGCAATTCATTTTGCTAGACTCCAGTGACTGGTGGGGTCAGTAAATCGGTTATCACCTTCCTTCACCTCATGTCCTCTAAAAACAAGTTCAGGCTAAACACATGGTAATGATATCTTGCAGGCTGGGTGGCAGGTACCACGCTGCATAATCAGATTAACTTTTTATGTAAAGCGAATTTTGTAGAACATGAAAGGCAGACAGAGGCACAAGTTGCTTTTCCCCCCAAAAGAAACACCATTCATTAAGGAAACAAATTAATCCTGTGTTGCTGCTTCGGGCTGTCACAGTACAGACAGAGGTAGTTCTACAAGAGACCGTGTCTGTATGGTAGATAGCTCAGAGGTGCCTTGGTCAAAATACTACAGCACAGGTAATTTAAAGGGCTGTAGCTCAGAGGTAGTGCATCTGCTCTGCATTAAGAAGTGATGCCCCCAATGTCACTAGGTAGGGCTGTGAGAGACCCCTGCCCAAAATACCAGAGAGCCACATCCATTTAGTGTAAATCAGCGTTTACCAAACTTGGGTCTCCATCTGTTTTCGGATTATAATTCCCATTATCCCTGACCACTGGTCTTGATGGGAGTTGTAGACCAAAAACAGCTGGAGACCCAAGCTTGGGAAACACTGGTGTAAACAGTACTGAGTTAGACGAACCAACAGTCTGACTTCAGGCAGTTTCCCCCATGAAGCGTAGTGGATAGCCTTGAGCAAGATACTAGCTGAACCTGGCCTACCTAGCAGGACTGTTGTGGGGTGAAAATGTATGATATAATTTCATCTGTGCCCATCTGAGGTCCTTGAAAGGAGGACAGGAGAGATATGCAATGAATAAGCAGCTAAAATAACGCCTCTAGGGAGCTGTATACCTTGCTTAGCAGCAGCACTGGTGCCAATCGCAAAATCAACACTGGGAACAAGGATATGGCATCACTCTGATGGGCTACATTTTTAATATATATATTTTTACAAAAATTAAGGTATTTTAAGGCCACATTTGAAAGGCAAGCTTCACAAAGTGGCTCACGTCATATAAACACGAAATATACAAGTGCAACATCTGATAAAAGTATCATAAATCATCATTTGGTTTTATGTCCACAAGTCGCTTTGCAGAGGGAGAAAGCGGGGGGCGGGGGGAGGTATGCGTTTTAAAAAGAAAAACTAAATAAATAAATAAATAACAGAAGTTGTATTTCTCAATTTGGAAATCAGAAATGTATGTTAGAAAGAGAAAATGCCTTTTGAATTATAACAAAGGGTTATAAGCAAATAACTGCATGTGGGTTCAGTGTGAGAGACAGGAAAAAATGTATCACTAATAATTTACAAAACAAAGGCTACACCAGAATGTTATAATTCAATTTATCATTCTAAAGTTGAACAACACACCCAATGTTCTGTTAATCTATTACCAACTTGACGTCCTTCCCTAACTCGCATGTAATTTGTCCATTTAGTCATTTTGTCTATCTGCCACATTTCCCCCAAGCATTTCTTTTCCCAATTAGCTTCCAAGTTTATCCTGATGCTGCAACAGGGATTAATAATAAATTTCAAGTAATACATTCTGACTCACTCTTTCAGATAACAAAGAAGAATTGTGAAACAGTCCAGAGGTACTCGATAATCCATAATTTCTTTAAAGAAGTGGATTAATGTTTGCCACCAAATACATAAAAAAATATAAAAAAATAAAAATCAAGGTAGGCAAAGCCATTTCTCCTTAGACAAATGAGTACACATTCACTCCTTAAGGCAGGGTGTGGGGAGGCTAACCTGTGGCTCTCCAAATGCTATACATCTCCCTGATGACTGGTCAAACTGGCAGGGGCTGATGGGAACTGGAGCCTAACAAGATCTGAAGACATCTGCTGGGTGGGCTCCCAGGGGTTTCAATGTCCTCTCAAGGTTATGACATGTGCAGGGAAAGTACACTGTCTCATTGTACTCTGTATGTATGGAAGCTTGTTTACTGTGTAGATTGAAATCATGGGATTGTTCTTCCATTACTCCACATTAGTTGGGGCACTCGGTTCATAGGTAATGCAGGGGCATCATCAGTGCACAATGCTCTGGTAGGTTTGGCCATGGAAGCCGTGCAATTGTCTGTCAGTGCCACGATGTTGTCTCTTGCTTCTGCTGAGATTGTTTTGTTTACTGCTTTGCTGCGGGGTGTGCATAGAACTTCAATAACGTTATACCATGGGTCGGTAAACTAAGGCCCGCAGGCCCAATTGCCTTCTAAATCTGGCCCACAGACAGTCCAGGAATGGACGCGTGGATTGCCAGTGCGTGGATCTCCAGCATGCACGTTCTTTCCCTCTCCCTCACACAGCACCGCCACCTCCTCCCTCCTCCTGGCTTCTCCCTGCCCTGCCTAGAGGAGGAAGGGGGCCACCACCTCCTCCCTCCTCCTCCCTGCCCTGCCTAAAGGAGGAAGGGGTCTGGGCTTTGTTGGTGCCAGCCCCTCTCTGGAGCCCTTCTGTGCGCTGCTCATCGTCCCACCGCCAGCCCCTGCTGCTCGCAAGACACAGGAGCTGCGGTTGGCTGAGCGCCCCTCTTGAGCGACCATCATTTAAAGCAGCCCCTCTCTGGAGCCTTTTCACACACTGCTCATCATCCCTCGTTCTTTTTCCCCCCTTCAAAATATAGTCCGACCCCCCACAAGGTCTGAGGGACAGTGGACTGGCCCCCTGCTGAAAAAGTTTGAGGACCCCTGCGTTATACCAATGCAGTGCCAGCATTCGCAGCCTGGTCATAGAGGTTGCAGTGCTAGTGAGCTCCTATCTATCAGAGAAGAAGCAAGCTCGAAAACTCAGTTTCATTTACCTTCTTTGTTTCAATTAGAAAACAAACTCATTCATTCCATTTAAGAATCAGAGCCTCTAATCAGTTCAGCTAGTTAAATACTTTTAATCAGAGAAGAACCAATTCATTAATTAACTTTGAAGTGAAGATGGAATATAGAAAGAATGATACTTCACTCACAGCTCTGAACATCCAATCAATTCCTCCAAAATAGTTCATCAGAATACAATCAATCAATTCCTAAACTAATTCATTTGGTCGAAAGCATATCACTCTCAAATAATCAGTCTGATGTTCTTTGAAGGCTGAATCAGTCAACCAGCTAGAACAGGGATGGGGAACCTGTGGCGCTCCATTAGTTGCTGGACTCCAACTCCCAACCATTGGTGAGGGACAATGAGAGTTGTAGTCCAGCCAGAAGCAGCAGGTCACCAGGTGTGGTGGAGGCACTATGCTACCTTCCTGGCAGGTAGTTCACTTTTGCTTACTGGAGGAAGAGGGGTAAAGTCAAAGAGAGGTCAGCACACTTCAAATACACAATTCAAATACAACAACAGAGCCAATCCAGTACTCCTGCTGCTGCATTTGGTTTCATATCCTCGCTTCAAGCTTATCCTTAGCCACTGTTTAAGTATTTTAATTGCATTAAATGTCCACACTGATTTTTACTTGCATTTACTTGCTTCTTTTATTTTTTGTAGTGTACAGAATTAAAATTGCAATACAATAAACTACAATATAGAATATATAGAAGAAGCAATAATAGTACAATTAAAAATCATACAGTATCTAGCACAGTGCATTACAACAGGCAGGTAAATCATTAAGTGGTCCACCAAGACCCTCAGCAATTTTCAAGTCCATGGCAGAAAAGTTTGGGAACCACTGGACTAGAGCACTGAGTCTATGGAGGTCTTAATTCGAATCACTGTTTGCCAGATTGCAATCTCCCCACTTAATGTATTCCACAGGGTTATTTTAAACATAAGCAGAAACTGTAAGCATTTTGTATTCTGATAGACACCATAGGAATTATTAAAAAATATATCTAACAATCTCTCAGCTATCTATGGTTGACTCCAAACAAATATTTTCCCTCTTCTTGTTTACAGAGCCTCCTGGTTTTCAGAAGGATCATAATCTTGCATTTATCAACAGCCCTGCCATGGAAGTGGTTACAAGCAGAGAAGCAAGGAAGGGGAAAACATTTTGGACAAAGGGTATGATTTACAAATGGCCATACACACACAAAACAGAAACACCAGCCTCCAGCTGTAAGAAAGAAATACACTAAAACAGCCCCTTGCACAGAAACATGCTCCTTAATGAAGCTGGGGGAGAAGGCGTATTATTAAGGAACAGAACCGCACAGCAAGATATGCTTTGTGGACTGCCATTGGGCATGGAGCAACATTCTAGAGGGAAACGAGATGTCATGTTGCCAGTCTGTAGGCGGTTCGTTTTAATTGGCTTGTAATAAATGTTGTGCCAGAGCTCTAGGATGCAAATGGGGGGAAAGAGGAAGGTTATTTTAATGCAGTCCACGTGACAGAACAAATGAGGAAAACTGACTGAACTTGACAGAAACATGTAGAAACATCAGATACATTTGGAAACTGGTAGGGATCCCTCACCTTTTGGTTCTTTTCCTTGGGAGTGAGCATCCCTGCAGATTGGATTTAATGATAATACTCTTACCTCTTTTCAGGATATCAGGTGTGGTGATGCGTAAAGCAGTAACTCAGCACAACATTTCCATGGACCAGAATTCTCCAAAACTGTCAGCCTGGAAAGGGTCATAGAGTGATAAGATTCAGCCCAGCCCAACCAAAGGTATAGTCTCCATGCTACAGTAATCCCTCTCCTACCATGGATAAACTGAGCAGTTATTCATAAAACCCCAGTGAAGCAGATTATCAATATATCATTTTACAGTCAGAGAACTCACTGTCCTGTCCTAGAATGGCAAAAAGGTTGGATCAAAAGTTAAGTCTGTTGTGTTTTTTTAATTGTTATGATTATTCATTACCAGTGGCACTCAAGGGTATCACCTTTATACTTTTGCTTAGGAATACAGGAAGCAGATTTGTACCAAATCAAACCATTGGTCCTCCCAGCTTAATATTGTCTGTCTCTAAGGTTCTCTCTGGGATTTCCTCCGGTTCTCTGGGATTCCTTTTACAACTCTACCTGCAGACTGAATTTTGCATGTACACTATGTGGTCTACCGTTCTTTTTCTTCACCTCTGAATTTATCATATAGATTCCCATTCTACTAGAAAGGGACATTTCACAAATGCAAGATAAATCTTACAATAGCTGGGGTGGCTCATAACGGTACCAATCCTATACCTTCAAACTCAACAAACTGACATGTATCAGCTTGCTCTGACAATTACACTGTTGGAGCAATGGTGAATGTATGGCTCTACAGATGTTGCTGGACTATAACTCTCATCATCCCTGACCAGTAGCAATACTGGCCAGAGCTGGTGGGACACAGGTTCCCCATCCCTTCACTACCTATTTTCTAAGGCTGGTAGACTGGGAGGAATCCCAGGAAGTCATGAGTTATAAAATAAGGAAATTTCCCCTTTTTTTCTTTTCTTTTTTTCTCAATCAATAGGAGAAATGTGATTCCTAACCCTTGACAGGAATTCAAAGGATGTTACCAATTTCAGACCAGTTAATGATGCTGCTCCAAGCTGCTCGGTCAATTTATGGATGCTTCTACCGCACCAAAGCCTGCCGCTTGGCAGTTGGGGGGAGATGTTGGCCTTGCTAGTGGCTTTGTTCACTGGCTGCTTGCCTCTTGGCTTAAGTGCCCAAGCAACAGAGATGCTTGGCTTCCCGTCTCTTCCCTTTTTCTGAAATCAAAGCTAGCAGCTCAAAATTTTAATCAAATTTTAAACATTTACAGCAGTCTCACCTGAACATAATTAAACCACTGAAAATCCCAGCAACCTCGGGTGCTGTAAACATCCTAAATTGCTAGTGCTTCAGCATATTCAGATTCACCCCACACTGATGTATACAATGCACCTGAATTTTATAGACGTGGGTTCAAGTCAAGCAAAGACTAATGTGGAGTATTTTTTTGAAGAAGAAGTACCCACTGAGTTGAATGTCTACCCCTTTCATGAATAATTTGTGGCATTTCTTTAAAGAAGGTCTGAGACTTAAGTGTACATGATTAGCATGCTAAAGGTCGCCACTCCAATCCTTGCGATCTCCGGAAAAGACTTCTGTCTGAAACCCTGGCTAGCTGTCACCATTCAGTATAGACCAGGGTTTGTCAATCTGGTCCCTACCGCCCACTAGTGGGCATTTTAGGATTCTAAGCGGGCAGTAGGGGATTCTGCGGCACAAGCCGAATCCTCCTTCCATCGAGCACTGGTGGGCGGTAAGGAAATTTTACCATCAAGAAAGATGCATTAGTGGGTTGTAGGTATAAAAAGGTTGACTACCCCTGGTGTAGACCGATCTTCCCAGATCTGATGCCTTTCAGATGTTATTAACTATAATTCCCTGACCACTGGCCATGCTAGCTTCAACAGCTGGTGCAAGTTGAAGCCCAGAACATCTGGAGGGTGGCGGGTTAGGGAAATCTGGTGTAGACAATACTGAGCTTGAAGTGGACCAATGGCCAGAATGAATATGCATGTGCTTTGCATTAAAATATTCCAGGTTGTATTTCTTGCATTTCCAAGTGGGGTTGGGGAAGACTCTTGTCTGAAACCCTGAAGAGCCACTGTGTAGACAATACTGAGACAGAAGGATCAGTGTGTGATTCTGGTATAAGGCAGCTTCTTGTGGCCATCCAATGCCATGACTGTACAAATTTGAGCAGTCCTAGCAGTAGCTCCAAGCTGACACATATCTGTGGATTTTGCTGACCCTTAAGCCCAGCAGTGGCTCATCCTTGCTTCCAGGCTGCTTCTATTGGCCCCAACTTTAGTCTGAACTGAGCCACTCACACACCACAGACAAGGAGCCAACCATTACCTGACTCTAAAGATAATCCAGCAAGTGGTGAGCTTTCATCTCATCATTTGTTTGAGGAATGTCAGAGCATTCTTATGATTGGTCATTGCTCCAGAAAGATGACCCCATTATCATGATTTCACTGTTTCAGATTCAATCCTTGGCACAAGGTGGAACATATTCAGCCAGTGGGAATTCTTGGTTGAAATCAATGGGACTTGTGTGATGGATGATTTGTCTCACTGATTTCAGTTCAGTTAACTTAGTCTGGATCCATCCCCACATGACTGTGGAATCTTGCACAATAAACGTTGCACATTCTGCATACCCACCAACTGTCCCTTGGAATTGGTTTTACACAGCAATCCTGAGCACTTGCTTAGAAGCAAGTTTCATTGAAACTGAATCCTATGAGATTATAAGCCAAACTAGACATATTATGAGGGAGGGGTGCATATTTTGTGTCTTCTGCATAATGCCCATTAAAGGAAGGGTGATAAAGAACCAGACACAGAGTTTCTCTGCTCTCCCTACACCTACACCTACACATGCACACATGCATCAGTCAACATATTGAAGTAGGGCAGGGAATCTCAATGCCTTGTTTCATACATATTACCATGGGGGGGCGGGGGCGGAATGCAGAGCTACTGCTATCTGTGGCAGCCACATGTCCCTTGCAGAATATAGTTTTACCCACATGTCAGTTTCAGTCCTCAGCTGATCAGCTGTGCTACTGTATGGGGTCCTATTTACACCAGGCAAACACAGTCAAGGGGAGAGGTGTGTGGCTGAGGAGGACATATCAACTGGGGAAAATCCCAAGGGCCAGATTGAAAGACCTGGAGGGCCACAATTGGTGCCTGGGCTTGAGATCCCCTACCCCTTAAGTATCCACATCTCTGAAAGTGACTAGGGTAGAATACTGAAGGAAATGTCTCATTGCAGAGTTCCCCTCCCCCAACATAACATTTGATATAGTACATAATTAAAGAAGAAGAAGAAATGTTAATTTATTTTGCTATATCATGTCAAATATAATATCCAGCTCTGGACCCATTATTTGCTGAGATACAATTGCCTGCAAATATTTGCTTTTCTTTAAAGAAGAAGAAGAAGAACTAAAATGTTAGTTTCTCACCGTTCCTCTCAATTTCTGAAAAAAACAGAAGGGATGTTTCACATGAATGGAATCAGAGCATGGCATCTGCCTGCCAAGCACATCTGCCTGTTCTAGAAAACTAGCATGCAATCTGACTGGGACTAAGAAGAACTCCTGCTATGCATATTTAGGGGGAGAGAAATAGCTTAACTCAGCATGCACTGGATTCAGCATCCCTCTTGCCTGCCCTGCTGGGATCAGTTCCAGCGTCTACCAGCAGCTTCCACTTCCAGCAGAGCCTCCAAATATACAAAATCGTTTTACCATCCTGTAAAATTAGCTGTACCTGCTAATTTTTTATTTATTGCAGCTATGAAGAACACCAGTCAAATATTCTGGCTTCTCAAGATTTGTGGGAATGTGGAGAGTGTTTGTTAAATTATAGACCAGACTGGTATCTGTTCCACAGGCAAAGCAGGCAGAGATATCACAGTACAACATCTCCCTATCACTTTTGTCCCCATGTTGGGGGAAGCTACGCCTGTAGATGGTTGCTCACATAACTTTTTTATAGTTCAAGATGATGGCTCAAGGCAAAGCCTGTCCATTGGCGGTGGAGGGGGGGGATTTCACCTAAATGATTGTGCTGATCAAGTAGTCCTTTAAAATAATAATTATGGTTATGCAAGGGTAAACAACCTATGGCATAGGTGCCACTGGCAGCAAGTGTTAAAGGTACTCTTGATTTGGAGAGTAAGAGGCTGCTGTCAAAGGCAGAGGAGCTGTCCAGCAATGCTAGTAGTCGGGGGGGGGGGTGTAGTACTGGACAGGAGAGGAGCTGTCCAATTTGCCTCTAATAGCTTCTTTTAGGGGACGCGGGTGGTGCTGTGAGTTAAACCACAGGGCCTAGGGCAGGGGTCAGCAACTTTTTCAGCAGGGGGCCACTCCACTGTCCCTCAGACCTGGGGGGGGCGGGCTATATTTTGAAAAAAGAAGAAGAATGAATTCCTATGCCCTGCAAATAACCAGAGATGCATTTAAAACAAAAGCACACATTCTGCTCATGTAAAAACACCAGGCAGGCCCCACAAATAACCCAGAGGTGCATTTTATATAAAAGGACACATTCTACTCATGTAAAAACACACTGATTCCTGGACCATCTGAGGGCCGGATGTAGAAGGCGATTGGGCCGAATCCGGCCCCCGGGCCTTAGTTTGCCTACCCATGGCCTAGGACTTGCTGATCAGAAGGTCGGCGGTTGGAATCCCTGTGACGGGGTGAGCTCCCATTGTTCAGTCCCCTGCCAACCTAGCAGTTCGAAAGCACACAGTGCAAGTAGATAAATAGGTACTGCTCTGGCGGGAAGGTAAACAGTGTTTCCGTGTGCTGCTCTAGTTCACCAGAAGCAGCTTAGTCATGCTGGCCACATGACCCAGAAGCTGTACGCTGGCTCCCTCAGCCAGTAAAGCGAGATGAGTGCTGCAACCCCAGAGTCGTCCGCGACTGGACCTAATGGTCAGGGGTCCCTTTACCTTTACTAGCTTCCTTTAACTGTGCACCCATTAACCACTCCGGCATCCTGGTGCTACCTTTCCTGGTCTGTCATCATGGCTGAGCTCTTATTGGTGTGGTTTTGAACAATCCCCAAGCATACATCTTGGTCTCTCCCTTTACCCCCCACCAATCCTCTTATTCTTGGGACATGACAGAGGTGTATAAAAGTATGAATGGGGGAATAGAGATGAAGTGGCTGGAGAGAAGGTTCTCTCTGACACACATAATACTAGACCCTTAAACTACCCAATAAAGCTGAGTGTTGGAAGATGCAAAAGAAATACTTATTTGCACAACACCTAGCTAAACTATGGAATTCTCTCCCACAAGGTGCAGAGATGGCCACCAGCTTCAAAGAGGAATAGACAAATTAATGAAGTGTAAGGCTTTCAGTAACTACTAGCCACAATGGCAATGTTCTGTCTCCACCGCTAGAGACGGTGAATACCAGCTGCTGGGAATCAAAAATAGGAAGACTGGGGTTGCACTTAGGCACTGCTTGTGGACTTCCCATTGTCCAGAACCCCATCACAAAATATGCAAACAGAGGCTCTCATTCAGGCAAGCAACAGTACAGGCTTAACAGCCAACACAGGGTTTAGGAGTTTAGGAACAGGACAAGAAGTTGAGAAGTTTTCTACCAAGGCACTCTATTCCACAGGAAGTTCTGGGGCGATGGTATCCCTGCTCCCCTTTCCAAAGCAGCTGAAGTTAGGACAGAAATAAGAGACCCCCCTCTCCTACAACTAGGGAGGTGAGGTGAGGTGTGAATATTCTCCAGAGAATATTCTCTGCTAGAAAATTTTCTGGAGAATAGTCTCCGCAAACTATAAATTATGTGTCGTCTACACAGCTGCTTTAAATGTACACGCCTCAATAATCGAGAATATTCTCGAGAAAATTCTCCAAAAGATTATTCTCGAGAATTTAACATCACTACCTCCAACCCAGTTTCCCACCAATCCACATTTTATCCAATGGTGTGATGTGAATTAATTGTTTCCTTCTCGTTCTAAAGCTGTACTGTGGTTTTAATTTATTGGATGGTTGGGGTGTGGGTGGGTGTAGTTTTAATACATATTAACTCCAGAGCAGATTGTGGTGCACAAGGAAGGGGTGGGAAAATAACCATTGTGCAAAGGAAAGTTCTTGTGTTAACAGAAACAGAGACTTAGCATTACTTTGGATACAGGCCTATGCCATTATTACCAAATCATCCAACCTGCTTATGATTATCTTCTTTGGTATTCTCATAACATTAGTGATTTAAAGGTACTTCATTAGTCATTTGACCAAGTCCTTTTTGCCTAGTCAAATGCCCATCTCTAAATAATTATCCTTTATATAATGCTTTAAACCTCTCAAAGCTCTTTGTATATATTATCATGAAATATGTGGTAATATTATCCCCATATTACAGGTGGTAGACTGCGCCAAAAGATAACTTCATCAGAAATTCACCTTGGGTGCATTGTGGAAAACAGAGTCGCACAAAAGCATTTGCGGCTAATGGCAGGTTTATGGCCCCTTTCCCCATTTATCACTGGTGTCTAATGTAATTATTATTAACTGTATTTTTCCCTTATGAAACTGGCTTCACTAAATTATACACAAAGGAGGCAGACAATGCATTCTAATATATATCACAATGCTGAAACGATGTAGCAAATCATTTGTGTACTGTTCAGAAAAGGAATCTTTTAAATGCAGGGTGGATTCTTCAAAACGGCACGTGCACAATTCTTTAGAACAACTATGGTCAATGTTATATATCAAATAAACAATATTTGAATGCTCTCTCCCTGCATTCTGCCATAGCACACGGCAGTGCATGTGCCTTTGAAACAACCACAGGCCAGGCTTTGTGTATTTCTTGATTTCAAGATTGCCCCCAATGTCCGTGGGTTTCTGAGCAGTGGAAGTTTACACACATTGACCTCTGTACATGTAGGCTTCCACAGAAGCTGGAACATTACTGCTGTCAAAGGTCATTTACGTGCATTTAAGTTCTAACTGAATTGTCACAGATTGTACTCTTCCATTCTATTTCCATTTAACTCCAACCTAATTTCCCCCCCTTTACTTCCATGCTGAGATGATAGATAGATGATAGATGATAGATGATAGATGATAGATAGATAGATAGATAGATTAGATAGATAGATGATAGATAGATAGCTCCACCTGGTACGTAGGCTGAGACCCTATCTGCCTGCAGACTGTCTCGCCAGAGTGGTACATGCTCTGGTTATCTCCCGCTTGGACTACTGCAATGCACTCTTTGTGGTGCTACCTTTGAAGGTGACCCGGAAACTACAACTAATCCAGAATGCGGCAGCTAGACTGGTGACTGGGAGCGGCCGCCGAGACCATATAACCCCGGTCTTGAAAGACCTACATTGGCTCCCAGTACGTTTCCGAGCACAATTCAAAGTGTTGGTGCTGACCTTTAAAGCCCTAAACGGCCTCGGTCCAGTATATCTGAAGGAGCGTCTCCTCCCCCATCGTTCTGCCCGGACACTGAGGTCCAGCTCCGAGGGCCTTCTGGCGGTTCCCTCACTGCGAGAGGCCAAGTTACAGGGAACCAGGCAGAGGGCCTTCTCGGTAGTGGCGCCCGCCCTGTGGAACGCCCTCCCATCAGATGTCAAAGCGATAAACATCTACCTGACATTCAGAAGACATCTGAAGGCAGCCCTGTTCAGGGAAGTTTTTAATATATGACATTTCAGTGTATCTTTTATCTTTGTTGGAAGCCGCCCAGAGTGGCTGGGGAAACCCAACCAGATGGGCGGGGTACAAATAATAAATTTATTATTATTATTATTATTATTATGATACATAGATAGATAGATAGATAGATAGATAGATAGATAGATCTGGCTCACTGGGTGGGGTGGAGATGCTGGGATAAATTAAAGGAGGCAACATGGCTCTGAATACTATTTGCTGGGGAACTACAGCAAAGAAGGCTATTGCACTTGTATTCTGCTTGTGGGCTTCCATTAAGTATCTGGTTGGCCACCATAGGAATAGAATGCTTGGCTAGATGGATCTTTGGTCTGATCCAGCAGGGCTATACTTATCTTCTTATGACTCCTTGTAATGATATGGTAGGACCATTCACATGCAATGTACTAAGCACTTCAGCTCTCCATTGAGCTACAAGACTGGAGAAATACTTCTTAATCAAAACATCTCAACCTTGGAACCTCTTTTAATATTGATTTTTAATCTTGATTGAAGAGGTGATACCAATGAGGTATGGATTCAATATACCAATGGACACAATGCTTAGCATTATACAGCTGAGGGCATTTCAGGTCACGGAAATGAACATGGATTTGAAAGCTTTGTTAGAAAACTGCACGGAGCCGAAATGGTAGCAATGATTAAAAGATATGACCCTTTTCTAAATGGGATTCCTCGGGACTGTAAAGCACTCAGAAACTAAGCTGATGACCCAGAAAATGAGCTCAAATTAAGACGTATCTGGAAGCTGGAAGTGGGAGGCTGCACTTAGCAGTTCATCAAGAAGCTCGAGAAACCAGATTTTACAGAAAACACAAGGTTGATGCTGAAAACAGAACACAGGAAAGGTTCGGAAAAGGGCGACCAAAATGATGGAGCAACTCCTAAACTATATGAAGTACTTCTCTCTCTTTTTGGCCTGTGTTGAATCTTCCAACATTGAGCTTCATTGGGTGGCCAGAAGTTCTACCCTCTCTAGAATCTGAACGATGCCAACCCTGGACCTTGTTGCTTGCCACTGGCAATCTTCATCTGAGGACTCTGGGGCCTTACCTCGGACAAGCCATGTGTTTTGTTTTGGCCACCCTCCCCAATTATCTAGGGATAATTCAAAATATGGCATGAGGTCATCAACATACCATGCCATGAATTCCCCTCTCCCCCAAAGTGTTTTTGTTTTTTTGCCTTTGGTAACCAAAGGCAATATTATCCTCCTATGGTGTGGTCTGAAGGATACATGAGACCACCACCTCACTAAAGGTAACCAGGTCTGCACCTGGTCAGCGTCTAGAGGGGTAACTGCCAGGGATCCATATATACCTCCCCTCAGGTTCCATGAGAGAAGAAAGATAGAATATAAATCTAAGAGAAGATATGGAGTACTGTCAAATATTGGTCAACTAGTAAAGCACCCTCTCAAATCGTGCATGATTTACTAACAAGATACAGTTGGATTTTTTTTTCCTAAATGAAGTATACTAAATATATTTCCTGGGTTCTCAAATCAGTCAACAACCTGCCTTTTAGAATTAAAGTTAATAGACAACTAATCAGTTTTATCTGCCCTTCAGCTTTGTATTTTAACACATTACAATAATGCTGCACACACTAGAGGTCAATGATGGTGCAAAGTGAAGTTTCAGCAGAACATGGTGGTTCCTAGTTTTCACTCCTCCAATTTAAATTTAGACATAGGGTAAATCTTATGAAGATCCTATCCTAATGCCTTTAAGCCTTAAAGTTTAAGGCTTCACAAATCCCACATCATCAAAATAAAAGCCTTTGTTCTCCACATTTATATTTATATTTTCTACCAGTTGAAAAGAGAAGTCTTACCACCTACCCTACAAAAAGAGGAGTGAAGTCTTCATTCAAAGAGCCCCCTGAAGGGCTAAAAGATATTTTTTTCCAAGCCAACTTTGTGACAGTCAACAAAAAAATGTTTTCCCCCCAGTGGAAACTGAACAATAACTGACAAAGCAGTAACGCATGAAAGTATATATATTAGCATTTTCAAACTTCTGGCATTTTGAATGCAGTCCATAAGGTAATAAATACTATTAGCAGCAATGCACCACAGGGCTATTGCTCATGCCTTCATCATGTGGAGTTGCTGCAGGGGATGGAAGAGCTGCCAGTATAATTTAGAGGTGCTCTGAAGCTTTTTTATGCTATACTGCAGCCAAAAATTTACTTGCGTCCTCCGCTGGAGTCATTCACACAATGTTGTTGTTGTTTAGGCGTTTAGGCGTGTCCGACTCTTCGTGACCCCATTGACCAGAGAGCGCCAGGCACTCCTGTCTTCCACTGCCTCCTGCAGTTTGGTCAGACTCATGTTTGTAGCTTCGAGAACACTGTCCAACCATCTTGTCCTCTGTCATCCCCTTCTCCTTGTGCCCCCCATCGTTCCCAACATCAGGGTCTTTTCCAGGGAGTCTTCTCTTCTCATGAGGTGGCCAAAGTACTGGAGCCTCAGCTTCACGATCTGTCCTTCCAGTGAGCACTCAGGGCTGATTTCCCTAAGAATGGATGCATTTGATCTTCTTGCAGTCCATGGGACTCTCAAGAGTCTCCTCCAGCACCATAATTCAAAAGCATCAATTCTGCGGCGCTCAGCCTTCTTTATGGTCCAGCTCTCACTTCCATACATCACTACTGGGAAAACCATGGCTTTAACTATACGAACCTTTGTTGGCAAGGTGATGTCTCTGCTTTTTAAGATACTGTCTAGGTTTGCCATCGCCTTTCTCCCAAGGAGCAGGCGTCTTTTAATTTCGTGACTGCTGTCACCATCTGCAGTGATCATGGAGCCCAAGAAGGTAGAATCTCTCATTGCCTCCATTTCTTCCCCTACTATTTGCCAGGAGGTGATAGGACCAGTGGCCAAGATCTTCGTTTTTTTGATGTTGAGCTTCAGACCATATTTTGCGCTCTCCTCTTTCACCCTCATTAAAAGGTTCTTTAATTCTTCACTTTCTGCCATCAAGGTTGTGTCATCTGCATATCTGAGGTTGTTGATATTTCTTGAGGCGATCTTAATTCCGGCTTGGGATTCATCCAGCCCAGCCTTTCGCATGATGAATTCTGCATATAAGTTTAATAAGCAGGGAGACAATATACAGCCTTGCCGTACTCATTTCCCAATTTTGAACCAATCAGTTGTTCCATATCCAGTTCTAACTGTAGCTTCTTGTCCCACATAGAGATTTCTCAGGAGACAGATGAGGTGATCAGGCACTCCCATTTCTTTAAGAACTTGCCATAGTTTGCTGTGATCGACAGAGTCAAAGGCTTTTGCATAGTCAATGAAGCAGAAGTAGATGTCTTTCTGGAACGCTCTAGCTTTCTTCATAATCCAGCGCATGTTTGCAATTTGGTTTCTGGTTCCTCTGCCCCTTTGAAATCCAGCTTGCACTTCTGGGAGTTCTCAGTCCACATACTGCTTAAGCCTGCCTTGTAGAATTTTAAGCATAACCTTGCTAGCGTGTGAAATGAGTGGACTGAGCAGTAGTTGGAGCATTCTTTGGCACTGCCCTTCTTTGGGATTGGGATGTAGACTGATCTTCTCCAATCCTCTGGCCACTGCTGAGTTTTCCAAATTTGCTGGCATATTGAGTGTAGCAACTTAACAGCATCATCTTTTTAAATTTTAAATAGTTCAGCTGGAATATCATCACTTCCACTGGCCTTGTTATTAGCAGTGCTTTCTAAGGCCCATTTGACTCTCCAGGATGTCTGGCTCAAGGTCAGCAACCACACTACCTGGGGTATACGAGACATCCATTTCTTTCTGGTATAGTTCCTCTGTGTATTCTTGCCACCTCTTCTTGTTGTCTTCTGCTTCTGTTAGGTCCTTTCCAGTTTTGTCTTTTATTACGGTAATCTTTGTACGAAATGTTTCTTTCATATCTCCAATTTTCTTGAACAGATCTCTGGTTTTTCCCATTCTATTGTTTCCCTCTATTTCTTTGCATTGCTCGTTTAAGAAGGCCTTATTGTCTCTCCTTGCTATCTTTTGGATATCTGCATTCAATTTCCTGTATTTTTCACTATCTCCCTCGCATTTTGCTTGCCTTCTCTCCCCCGCTATTTGTAAGGCCTTGTTGGACAGCCACTTTGCTTTCTTGCATTTCCTTTTCATTGGGATGGTTTTAGTTGCTGCCTCCTGTATAATGTTACGAGCCTCCATCCATAGTTCTTCAGGCACTCTGTCCACCAAATCTAAATCCTTAAACCTGCTCCTCACTTCCACTGTGCATTCATAAGGGATTTGACTTAGATTGTATCTTACCGGCCCAGTGGTTTTTCACACAATACACAATTCACACAATACACAGAGGCAAACCTAAGCTTGCAACCGAGTGCACAGTTATCAGAGAAGGCGTGTTCAGGGATCCAGTTGTCCATGTGGAAGCTCAAAGTGTGGAGGTGGGCAGAGCTTGGGAGGTGCTATGGGGCAGCAGAGCAGAATGGCTGGGAGCACCATGGGCTCCTCGATTCCATCAGGATCTGGCATGGTTTGGCAGTCTTAGGTGGAAGAGGAGGAGGAGGAAGCAAAAGAAGGGGAAGAAGAAGAGGAGGAGGAGTTTGGATTTGATATCCCGCCTTTCACTCCCCTTAATAAATCTCAAAGTGGCTAACATTCTCCTTTCCCTTCCTCCCCCACAACAAACACTCTGTGAGGTGAGTGAGGCTGAGACACTTCAGAGAAGTGTGACCAGCCCAAGGTCACCCAGCAGTCACATGTGGAAGAGCGGGGACGCGAACCCGGTTCACCAGATTACGAGTCCACCACTCTTAACCATTACACCATGCTGGGAGGGGAATATTGAAGGCTGTCACCCAGAGATGGACGATGCAGGTTCTCCAATTGTGACTCTAGGTATCAAAGAGGAGGAAGCAGATCTGCCTGTTCTCCTTACTGCCCCTCCTGGAAAGCACAAAGGCTAATTGAGGAGGGGGTAGGACTTCCATCAGTCAGTGTAAGAGGCTGAGCAGGAGCAAATAGTGCCAGAGCTGGGGTCAGAGGGGCAGGACAAAGATCCAGGCACCACCAGTGTTGGGGGGAACCAGCCTAGACAGAATACACATTTGCACATGCAATGGTCTCATAAGCCATGAGCTCACCCTGCCTCATATTTAAATGCTTGGCAGAAGGAGTGTGACAACTGCTGGGACAACTTTGTTGTTTCCATTTAGTTCTATATCTCTTGCCTTGTTCGTGTGCCTTGGAATCATGACTTCTGGACCCTGTGCTTACTGCTGAGTTTTATTGTTATTAGGAGACTGATAAACTGAATAGAATAAAACATAAAAGGAAATAAGGTCTACGATTAATACAGAACTCTGCATAACAGGGATGAAAAACAATCTGTACATCTTGGACTTTATTAACCTCACCAAAGTTGCCTATATTTAAAGGATGTTTTAAGAGAAGGACTTTCAAAGGCTCATAAACAATGTTTATCCTCCCCCTGCTTTGGCACAGCACTAAAGTGACTGGCCCTTCTCATGGCCACCCAATTTGCTTCATTTCGACAGCTTTAGCAGTATGAAAACAAATTAAACCCATTTGTTTCTGAGGTTCTGTACCTTGACAAGTTTTTTGTTGTTGTTTTTTAAGTCTCTGCTTATAATAGGGTTTGGATGGGAGGGAGGGTTTCTGAAATTAACAAACTTATCTCAGGAAAGGAGAATTTAAGAGAAACCCAACAGGAGTGCTGCCATAATGTTTATCCCAAGATCATTTAGCTTGGCCAGCAATTTTCTGAACCCCCATAGCTCTTGCCACACAGACATCTGAAACTATTTCAATCTAACACATTACAGAAAGGGATAACACAGCCTCTCAGAAAGCTTTCAAGAGCCTAAGAATAATGCCCTCAAATTTATGACCCAATCCTGAAACTTTCTGCACCAGCGAATAAGTTCTACAGATGAGACGTATCAACAACTACCTAGTAAAATATTAAGATACACAGACACACACACACACATGTACACAGACACACACATATTATTAAATTGGTGTTGCAAATATTCCAAACCAATTTGTCATGCAAAAAGGTGAGCCAGTGCAAATGTTTTGGAGGTTCCATCATTAGTAACAATTTAAGGAGGAAGGTTAGCAGCACTGTGCATTCAGCTGGAGGAACAGGTGCTTAAGACAGTTAAGAGCCCACTACATCCAAACAACTTTCCACAAAGCAGGGAGGATGGAAATAGGATGTAGACATTCACCCCAAGGTCTAGTGGGTCTTAAGCCTGGACCAGTTGAAGATCACTCATCTATCACACTCCCACAAGTTAATGGTCAAATGGCAGATGGGTTTCCCATGGAAAGCTGTTCCTTAAGCATGGAAAACACAGCAGCATAATAATACTGCCTCTTGCAGGTTTCACAAATTTCTACTAAAAAACCCCTACAGAAAAGTATTACTACTACTACTACTACTACTACTTTCCTAATAACATGCATTTCAGGGAGCCAAACTATACAGGTTTCCACCAGCTTAACAACAGGCTTTCAACAACAGTAGAAAGAGGCTTTGAAACATCAAAAACAAGCACCAGTGACCACAGATCTTTCCAGACGATTTTGCCCTTCACAGTGATATACAGCCTCTCATTATCACATTTATAATAATGCAGCAGAACCATTTCCTGGTGCACCCATCGGATTCTGCGATTTATGAATGCATTACCACAATAAATACAGTAACAGGTCAGCCCTGCAGTGCCAAACGAGAGACTGTGGAGATTACATTTTTAAAAAGGGGAGGGGGAGAAATCAGGTGGCGACAGAAGCAGTAAAATACAGATTTGTGCACAAATTTACCCTTAACTAAACATTTTGGCTGCTATCCCAGATTCAAAGGCGTATGTGAACAAGAGGCCCATATAACATTATTCTGACTCTCCCCAAAACCTTCTACAGGGAGGGAAGGATATAGGTCCCCTCCTATGTGAACACACTTCACTCAGCAGCATTCCCAAAAAGATTCAATACATTTGCTCCTCAGCACAGGCTCCCATGGTAAAATGGACATTTTCACAGTTTTCTTCCATGAGAGCATACAGAGTTTTGCACATCTGGCACTGAAGAATAGGAGCATGAGAAGCCCGTGTGCAGACATGCCCATACTGAGAAGCCAAATTCAGAGACTTTGCAGGGCATGCCTGAAGGACTGCCTGCATCCACATGAGTCTGCCCTGCACTTTCAGGACCCAATCAGGCATATAATGCCCAAAGGACACTTCATGAAGAAACTCTATCATGTCCTTGTGCTAAACATTTGAATCCACTCCAGATCAGGACAGGTGGGTGGCAGGAAATACACTTTCTCACTCCCATCAAAGGTCAAGATTTCCATTTGGGCAAATCATGATCTATCCTTATGTACTAAGCTTGGATCCTAGAACAATAGGTAAGTAGGATCCTAGAATGCAACAACTGATTGGCCTGCAGGAAAAGACCAATCAGGCTCCAGGAGGGGAGCAGAATCAGCCAATCAGATGGGACTCGTTGTGTAAATAATGTATATAAAAACCTGAGGGTTGGGGGAGGGCAATTCAATCACTGTTTTACAAGCTGCAATAAAGTGCATGAAATCACTACAGGACTCCAAGTATATTTCACAAACCCTGGAAACTTGTAGGCACCTGATGTAGTCTGTTAACAATGTGTTTGAGTTTTCAGAAGTTTTGGCCTCAGCAGAACACAGTAGTTGAAGCAGGAAGTAGGGGGATGGGCAGGGGGAGGGAGAAGAGAGATAAGAATATATGGCGGGGGATTGCTGAAAAGGTTCTCTTTGGTAATTAGGATTTCTTGCTTATGGGTGAAGAAAGAGCATGTTGATCTTGCTTACATCAAAGCCATATTTTTGTGGCACTTTCCCATGCTATTACAGTAAGGGTGGGTGTGGGTGAGTACCAAAACTAATTGTGTGGGGCCAATTGTGTGAGTTTTCCTTGATCAGATGCCAGAAAGATTCCACCATGCCTGACTTGTGTTTCTGTGTTGTGGTATGTGCTCAAATGATTCTTTAGCATCAACTTCATTGGATTGGTCGTGTTGTGCAGATGCCTGATTATCATCTTCCAAAGCAACTACTCTATTCCAAACTTAAAAATGGAAAGCGTAATGCTGGTAGTCAACAAAAGAGATTTAAAGACTCCCTCAAGGCAAATCTAAAAAAGAATGTAGTATAAACACTGACAACTGGAAAACACTGGCCTGCGAGTGAGAACAGCCTTTATCAAAGGTGTCATGGACTTTGAAGATGCTCGAAGCCAGAACGAAAGGGAGAAATGTGCCAAGGGGAAGGCACGCTTGGCAAACCCTCACCATGATCAACTCCCGCCCAGAAACCTATGCCCCCATTGTGGAAGGACATATGGATCCAGAATTGGCCTCCACAGTAACTTACAGACTCACTGTTAAAACCGTGTTTATGGAAGGCAATCTTACTTGGCTACGAGTGATTGTCAAAGAAGAAGAAGTGCCCAAACCCTACAAGGAAGTAAATGATGGAGTCTTCAGAAACAAGCACACAAGTACAAGCAGGCTAGACCTTGATCAAACTTAAGAAGTAATTTTGTGGTGTGATTTGTGTCCTGTTAAGCTAAACAAAAGGTTGGATAAAAAATTCTACTATATCAGCACAGCACGACATTTTAAATTCTATCACATGACAGATTATCACTGATTCTTCCCCCATTTTAGAGCTGACTGATCTTTTTATCAAGCAGATTGAAAGCAGCATAAGAAGCCATGCCCTGGGTAGCTGACGCTATTCACTTAGAGAATTGTAATTCTCTTTTTGTATTTGCAACAGCAGCCCACCTCCACCATTTTCTGAATACAGGTAGATTTTAACAAAAAGAGGCAAAACTTGGCCTCCAACATTACGTAGCTAAAGGACCCTAGTAAATTAAATTAGTGCTACATCTCATCTTGAAGAAATATGGGATACCCAGATTTTCTCAGCTACAACTGAGAACCTAGGCTCTTACCTGCCATTTAAGAGTCCTAACCTTGTATTTCAGACTGTATTCACTTGGAGACAGACACACCCCTCACTCATCTTGATGAATTTGCTGAACCAGGGGGAATCCCACTGCCAGTTTCATTTCCTAAGGGCCAAACAACAGGTCTCCTCTGGAAACTTATTTGCATATTCAGCTTCTGCCAGTTTCCTTTGCACTATTCCATCAATATTTTGTTCAAAAGAAAAGTCACAGTATTTAAATACTGCCACAGCGTGATTTTCACAATATAATCAATCTGAATATTTAAATTCAATTTAATGATAACAATCAGCTCTAATTCCTTGTTTCCTCTAGCAAAAATACAGCAAGACATTGTTTCCCTATGAGAATAAGCAAGGTGCAACAGCCTGGAGCTGCTTTGGAGACCAGTGGGCCATTGCAGATTCTTGGGAGGCTCCTAACAGTGTGTTACTTCATTAAGAGGCAACATATGTAAGAAGGATCTGTATTTCTTTAAAAGTGTGGAATGAGGCCACCCAGATGATATAAACAATAAATTACATTAGATCACCAGTTTAGTTTGCATTGAGGGAACTTGTACATTTTGTATTAGGTCTAGATCATAAATAACCAATGCCATGGGGTTGTTTCAAAAAAACAAAGAACCCCAAACCCTGCTTGTCTATAGTTGGCCTCTCTGAAGGGACTCTATGATTTTCTGCACTGCTAACACTGCAGCTTTGTTGGGGCTGCTGATAGCAATCTGCTGAATTGCTATGACTAGAGCCTGCATATATTTATGGTGTGATATAGGGCAATGCTTGAAAGAAAAGCAGAGTGAGAAGAGTGAATTGGCCTATCTGAGCCCCTTGCACAACTAGCTGGTACCTTAAACAGGAGCCCTCGGATTAATGGGTGTGGGTATACAGCAACATTTATTTGCAGTTTCCATTTGTAACATTCTGTAACATCCCAGAGTGTAGAATCACAACACCTGCATAGTTCATATTTTTGCCCTTCAGATCCATTCAAATGATCCTTGATCAGTGAGCCAGTGTTATTCAGATTAAACGTGCAATTTTTCATTCTGGTACTGCTGTGTTGTTCAAATACCACTCTGGAAATTAATGTTTGTTTTTCATCTTAGCACACAGCACATTTCCTTGCCATCCTCTCCCTTACAGGATAATACTGTCTCTCAGGGCAGATGTCATTGTAACAGTGAAAATTTCAACATGATTCTTGATATTAGCAGCAGTATCTGTACTACAATATCCCCAAAAATTCTGTTAGTTAAAAGTATACAATATCTGAAGTGAGAAGGCAACTGGGGGTGGGTATTTGCCTTATTCTATTAACCATGATAAACTACTTTATTCCCAGCTGCCAAAGCTAAGCAACCAACTACACATTAAATGCAAGCATAAAAGGACCAATTTTGCAAACAAAAGCAGTGTGGTGAGGGGGCATTTTGTCTGAAAAACCAGCAGGAGAGGTGGCTGCTTGCATCTTTACAAGGCTCAGAATACCTTCCTTTCTCTTGTATGCAGAGGATATGACCTCAACACTCTAAAGTGGTCATACATTATTTCCTTAATCCTATTATTTACTGCTTATTTATTGACATGGCACCTCACAAAGAACATATATAACTGGCCCTTTCCCAGGAAGGGTGTGAAATGGAGCCATAGATAGGCAGGGGGGAAATATGTGATCATTTCAATTTTACATACTTTGGCATAGTTGTATGGACAAAGGCAGGGATGGGAAATCTTTTCAGGCTGAGGTCCGTCTTTCCTTCTGAACAACCACCTGAAGAGTCCGTGTTGGTGGTGGTCAGGGCCAAAGCAAAAGTATACAGAGCAAAGAATGAAGATTTCAAAGTATTTTCTACACGCGCACCCTCTCAAGCCTCAGCCCAGAAAAGCAAATAGCATTGTCAGAGTTCAAGAACACATTTCAGCCAGGCAAAAAACATTTGGGGTGTAAAGTAGGATCAGTGAAGGGTGTGGCCTAGGTTGAGTTCTGAGGGCCAGATGGATAAGCCCAGACACATTTGATCCCTGTGTCTGATGGTTCCTACTCCCGGTTTTGAAGGAGACAATTCAAAGGCTTTCTGGACAGGTTGAGATTTGAGGAGAGACTTAAAGGGAGTAAAGGAAGGTGCAGTCCCATAGAGACCTTCTAAGAGGCAGTTCCAAGCATAAGGGCCAATAAGGTGGGAATGAGGGGAGCTGTTTCAGAGAGCGGGAGGCCTTTGGCTGGCTGAGGATAAAGGACTGCATGAGCAAAAGTCACAAGAAAGGACCTGTTGGGAAATGAGCACTGAGAAATAATGAGGTTGGGCAAGGCCATGGAGGGCTTGAAAGGCAAGATTACTAGTGCTCCGACCTCTTAGGAAAGGTCACTGGTGGAATTTTTTGAAGCGGGTATGGCATCCATGTTTTGCTCTGGACAGAATCTTGCTTCCACATGCTAGTTAATATTGTGCAATTTCAGAAAATATTACAGTGCAGCGACCAACTTTTCATGGACAAATGCTGAGATTTATAATTGCCTTTTCTCCTTTTTAGAAGCTAAACACCTACCTCACATCCGTACTATGCCGCCTAATTTGGGTGTGATGCAAACATGAATCACAGTTTCTTTAAACACCTTGGAACAAAATTAACCCACTGTGACTAATGCATTTCTTAATATATAGATCTGATCTGTACGCAATGCTCTTCAGGTATAATGGAAGCCTTGTAGCTGACTGCACTTAATCCACATAAAAAAAAAAAAACACCACACAGGACAGTGAGGTGGCTTATTAGGCGAAACTACCTGCAGCTGCTGTGTTGCGATTGATGGGGAGGGAAATCCACTCTCCATATCTTTAAGGTGCATGGAGGTAGGCTGCCGCAGTGAGCACAAATGCAAGCACGTGGCGGATGAAAGGATAGCTGCCCAGGCTCAGATTAGCAGCCTATGTCTGTGGCCAGGTTGACCACCTACCCAGCAGCTGGGTATTTGCATAGGGCTGGCTGCAGCACCCTGCTCCTTCCTCAATGCCTCCCAGCAATCTATCAGGAGTGAATGTGGACCACTGGTGCCAAACTGTATGGGAAACTGCCCTACTAGAAAAGCGAACTAACAAATTGAAGTTAACATGGGGACAAACATGCACACACCCCAAAAGCATACAAATCCAGATAACTTGACCCAGCAACACCTCAACCCTTCACACACACAAACAAAAAACCCTGTAGACAACCACACCCAGGGCCCTCCAATCTCTTTCACCACCAGCAAAAATATAGTATCTGTTTACATGATGCTGACACAAAAGCTTTGCTCATATACTGTGTAAAATAATGAAATTTTACTGTCTGCCTCTATCCTCCCCCTCTCTTCCCACTTTTCTTTTCCCTCAACCTGTTATAGTAATGTCTCACTCTGAACGATTCTATGACTTGAAAACAGAGACTCTGTTCTATTGTTACCCAAGAAAATCTTTTATTTTATTTTATTTTTCTTAAGCAATGCCTTGTTGTTGTTTAGTCGTTTAGTCGTGTCTGACTCTTCATGACCCCATGGACCAGAGCACGCCAGGCGCTCCTGTCTTCCTCTGCCTCCTGCAGTTTGGTCAAACTCATGCTAAAAGCTTCGAGAACACTGTCCAACCATCTCCTCCTCTGTCGTCCTCTTCTCCTTGTGCCCTCAATCTTTCCCAGCATCAGGGTCTTTTCCAGGGAGTCTTCTCGTCTCATGAGGTGGCCACGGATCACTGCCTTGCCATGGCAAAGGGGCTTGAATAACTCAGAGAAGCTATGAGCTATGCTGTGCAGGGCCACCCAAGATGGACAAGTCATAGTGGAAAGTTTTGACCAAACATGACCCACCTGGAGCAAGAACCGGCAAGCCACTCCAGTATCCCTGCCAAGAAAACTCCATGGACAAAGCAATGCCTACCTGTGCTTAAAGCTTTGGTGAAGAACCTCAGGCCCCTGTCAGATCCTTGGACTCTCCTCAGGCCACACCCAGTCACCCCCGGGCTGCACCTTCAGTGCTTTTGCCTGCCTAGAATCACTTCTGGGCATCAGGTTCCCCACCTCTGATTTAAGTGATCAAATATGCCTTTGAGTTGTATGTGTCCTTACAGTACACCACAGCCACACACACACATACACACACACACGCACACACCAGTATGCATCTTGAGAGGGTTTTCTTTTTAAAAAACAACAACAACGTAGGTTGATGTGACACTACAATAGAATTATGGGCCAAAACATGCAAAAGTGGCATGGTTCAGAAATAGGCAGATTTCACCCATCCATAGTTCAGTTGGTGAAAAGCATTCTCAGTTCAATAAGCTAGAATCTGCTTTTCTGAGTATTTTTTGTTTGTAGATGTTGCCATGACTGTGGCTGGCTCAATTGGGATTTGGGGATTTCTGTTTAATTAGTTTTTATATTACCTTAATATTAGTTGTTTTTATGATTATTGGTGAGCTTGGGGAGTCCATTTTTGGGATGAAGAGGTGGGGCATAACAATTTCAACAGATAAGTTAAAACCATCCATATATATTCTGTACAAATGTGTCTCTTTTGTTTATTTGAAAAATGTACCAACAATTTGAAACAGCAGAGCAGTACTGAGGGAGGCAGGGGAAACTTGAAAGAGGAGAACTGCATTCTCCTGTGGATGTCAGGGGTGGGGTGACCTTAAAATGCCAAATAAAACCAGGGAGGAAGTCCCCCAAACACACCTGGGAAAAGTCTGCTCTTCTGCCTTGATTTCTTCCTCTCCCTTGAGATTGCTATGTAAATGATGCAATATAATCTCAGTGAGCAAAGAAGAGTTTGCTGTTATCATTTTAGGTTTTCCCAAGGGATAGGGGATGGAAAAAATGAATCAGCCCTTGAAACACCAAATGGACTGATTTCAACTAAGTTGTTGCACTAACACAATGGGACTTTCTCCCACTCTGCTTTCCCAGCTCACCCCCACATCAAATCTCCCCATATCTGAGTCAACAGAACCCCCAAAAGAGTGGCGGAAATGAGAAATTGTTCCATCTGAAATCCTTGTGCTGATGGAATTACCACCTTAGCACGACATTGAATTTCACTCATAGGGTTGGCTTCTGCTAATTTTACTCTGAGTAGACCCATTGAAATTAAAGGACCTAACATCGTCATGAATTGTGGTGGTGGAGGAGACTCTTGAGAGTCCCATGGACTGCAAGAAGATAAAATCTATCCATTCTTAAGGAAATCAGCCCTGAGTGCTCACTGGAAGGACAGATCCTGAAGCTGAGACTCCAATACTTTGGCCACCTCATGAGAAGAGAAGACTCCCTGGAAAAGACCCTGATGTTGGGAAAGATGGAGGGCACAAGGAGAAGGGGACGACAGAGGATGAGATGGTTGGATACTGTTCTCGAAGCTACCAGCATGGGTATGACCAAACTGCGGGAGGCAGTGGAAGACAGGAGTGCCGGGCGTGCTCTGGTCCATGGGGTCACGAAGAGTCGGACACGACTAAACAACAACAACATCGTCATGGCCATTAATTTCAATGCGTCTACTCTGAGTAAAAGTTACCTGAACACAACCCAATGCATTTAGCATCCATTCCAGAGGATTATGCTAATTTTGAGCTAAGGCTGGAGCTATACAGGAACAGAGGAATCTGCCCTATAAATAATCAGACCATTGGTTTATCTAGGTTAGTACTTTGGCCACCTCATGAGAAGAGAAGACTCCCTGGAAAATACCCTGATGTTGGGACAGATTGAGGGTGCAAGGAGAAGGGGACAACAGAGGACGAGATGGTTGGACAGTGTTCTCGAAGCTTTTAGCATGAGTTTGACCAAACTGCGGGAGGCAGTGAAAGACAGGAGTGCCTGGCGTGCTCTGGTCCATGGGGTCACGAAGAGTCAGACACAAGCAAACGACTTAACAACAACAACAACAACAACTCTTAATATTGCCTAGCAACGGTTTTCCAGGGTTTGAGGCACCACACATTTCTAGCACTACCTGGAGATACAGTGGTACCTCGGGTTAAGTACTTAATTCGTTCCAGAGGTCCGTTCTTAACCTGAAACTGTTCTTAACCTGAAGCACCACTTTAGCTAATGGGGCCTCCTGCTGCAGCCATGCCGCTGGAGCACGATTTCTGTTCTCATCCTGAAGCAAAGTTCTTAATCTGAGGTAATATTTCTGGGTTAGCGGAGTCTGTAACCTGAAGCGTATGTAACCCAAGGTACCACTGTACAACAGATTGAACCTCGGACCAGATTCTCTACCACTGAGCTACAAACCTCCCCTCAATATTATCCCTATGGGTTACAGATTTTCCAAGAGAGGGTTGGAATAAAAGCTACCCTCTCACTCTGATGGCCCTGCCAGTTCTGTCCAAAATCATATAGATCGTGACAAAGTTAATTCAGCTCTAAACTTGACCAACCTCTTCCAAAGCATCATCAGTTTATTCTACCAGCATAGACATTCCAGTTACTTCTGAACAATCTGTTTCATTACTGAGACTGGAATCTGCAACCCAATTAGCTAAGGCTCCCCATATTGAAACAGGTTCTACAAAGTACCCAGGTGATCAGTTAAATAGTTTCACTTCTTCAGATAAGAAGTGTGCATGCACACGAAAGCTCATACCAAGAACTAACTTAGTTGGTCTTTAAGGTGCTACTGGAAGGAATTTTTTTTGTTTTGACTATGGCAGACCAACACGGCTACCTATCTGTAACAGTTTCAGCAAAGTGAGTGAAATTTTTATTATTAACAATGAAGAATTTCTTTTAAAATTGCTCAGAGAAACGTCAGTTAAGGCTATTTTTTATATCCAGTCATAAATGTGGTGGGGTGTCGTAGGTTTTTTCCATTTCAGCAAAATTAACACTCACTTTCTCCTGTGTCAGAATGTCGAGTTTCCAGGCCGTAGCTAATTAGGCTATGGCAGTAATTTGCAATGAAACATTTCACCGCATTTTATAGCTAACAAGCAGAAGGAGGGGAGAACCTTGCATTTTAAAGGCTCCTTCTTTAGCAACCTCCTTCTGAGGGGGGAGGGAGATGTAGTAAAAAAAAAAAATCACTATACATGTTTTATTGATAACTTGGCTTCCATGCCCAGGAGGAGATTCTCTTCCAAATATTTCAGTAAAACTGAAATGCAACAACATTTCCCATTGTGTGAAAGGATCTCACATTCCCATCAACGCCCCATCCCTCTTTATAATAAGAGTCAGAGGCCATAGATCAGTGGCAGAACACATGGTCTATACAGATGGTCACAGGTTCGATCCCCAACATTTCCAGTCAGAGAATCTCACACGGCAGGGTTGGGAAAGACATCCTAATTGAGACAGCTGGCAGGGTTGTGCAAAAAAATACCGTATTTTTTGTTCTATAAGACTCACTTTTTCCATCCTAAAAAGTAAGGGGAAATGTGTGTGCGTCTTATGGAGCGAATGCAGGCTGCACAGCTATCCCAGAAGCCAGAACAGCAAGAGGGATCGCTGCGCAGTGAAAGCAGCAATCCCTCTTGCTGTTCTGGCTTCTGAGATTCAGAATATTTTTTTCTTGTTTTCCTCCAAAAACTAGGTGCGTCTTGTGGTCTGGTGCGTCTTATAGAGCGAAAAGTACGGTAAATAAATCAGATGTATCTTGAATCCAGAACCAACGTGGGGTTATTTCAGAGGAATCTGGGTACTGTCCAACCCAGAGTGTGATTTCTCCAAGGAACCTCAAACAGAAGCAGGGACTTCCAAATGCCTCAAGATGTTTTAGAGATATCAGATTTAAAAACAAATAAGTAAATGCTGCAGACGTGCATCTGCAAAAATGGAATCATTTCTCCCCAAGCTGGTCAAGTAAGGAAATCACCAGAGGGAGGGAGGGAGAGCTCTTTTGTGACTGACAGGTCTAGCTTCTAATCAGAGGGAATGGTTTTTACAATGGCTATCTAATCACAGTGCTTTGAGGAAGGGTTGTTGACATAATCATGTAAAAATCCCTGTCTGTACTGTGTTCTTTGTTGGTTCAGCTAGTGGTTCTTGCTTAGAGAATGCCTTGACCACATGCCTATGCATCCACTCCTGACAAATCAGCTTTGTTTCTGTGACTTATGGTACCAACTGAGCAGAACACAAGCCAGAGGTGGTGGGGGTGCGGGTGGTTGTTATTATTTTATTATTATTCCTAACTCCCTAGGGCCTACTCCCATCTTTCTGAAATTTTGCCAAGGTTGAAAACTTTATCATTCAGTTCATCAGTTAAAAATGTCGGCATCCAGTTCATTTTCTAAGGCTGCTTAGGTTCTGGTGGAAAATTAGACGCAAGATTAGACACGGACACTCCTTGCTGAACTTCAGGTGTATGACTAAGAATTTCACATTCCGTGTTGTCAAAAATGCTGTTCCTTTTTCAGACAATACCAATAATAAGTAATAATGCTTGCTTCAAAAAATGGCAGCAAGATATTTCAAAATTTATCTGGAATGGGAAAAGGCCAAGAATAAAGCACAAAATACTTACAGACTTAAAAGAGAGAGGAGGCTTTTCTCTTCTGGATTTTAAAATTTACAATGAAGCAGCATGCCTTACGTGGATTCGGGATTGGATTAAATTGGAAAAAGAGGAGAAAACAGAGTTAGAAGGACACGACAACAGATTCGGTTGGCACTCATACCTGTGGTGTGGAAAAGCAAAAGTACACAAAGGACTCCATAATCACATAAATAGAAAGTCCCTGCTAAGGGTATGGGGAAAATGAAAAGAATTACTGAAATCCAAAACTCTGTGGTGGTTGTCACCTATCAAAGCATGATCACTTAAAACATTAACAATGAAAGGAATATGGCCAACATATAGTGATTTATTAATAGAACAAGAAGAAAAGGGGAAATTGAAAGATTACGATGAGATAAAGGAAAACCTTCAGAGTTGGTTGCATTATAGGCAATTAAATGAAATCTTCAAGGAAGATAATAAGAGAGGATTCACTTACACAGTTTCCAAATTCCAAAAGGATATCATAGATGATAATTCTAAATTGTTAAAGAAGGCATATAATAGTCTGTTGGAATGGAAAACTAAAGATGAGGAAGTTAAAGCAGTAATGATTAAGTGGGCACAGGATATAGGTCATAACATACAATCTGAGGATTGGATAAGGCTTTGGAAAGTGAACCTGAAATTCACGGATTGTATATTGTTAAAAGAGAATTATATGAAAAGGATGTACAGGTGGTATATTACACCATTTGAACATGCCAAAATGTACAAAACACAACAAAAGAATGGTTGGAGATGTAAGGAAGGGGAAAGTACATTTTATCATATGTGGTGGGATTGTAAGATTATTTTTTTAAAAAATTGGGAAATGATATATAATGAATTGAAAAAAAATGTTTAAAATAACCTTTGTGGAAAAACCAGAAGCCTTTTTGTTAGGTATTGAACATTGAACAAGAAAAATTGAACATTATCCATGTACACTGCTACGGCAGCAAGAATTCTACTAGCACAAAACTGGAAGAATGGAGAAATACCATCCAAATAGCAATGGCAAGAAAAATTGATGAACTATGCAGAGCTGGCAAAGTTAACGGACAAACTGCGTGAAAAGGACAATAGTGACTTTGGGGGGGGGGAATGGGAACCCTTTACAACATACTTGCAGAAACAAACAAAAAACATATACTCATTGGCAGGATTTAAATAAACATTTACAACTTTATTTACAGAGAACAAGAAATACAATTAGTGGTAACAGAACATTATGAATAAACAGCAGAATATAACATGTGGTGTAACAAACCAGAAATGGAAGTTGGGGGAAGTAAGCAAGGAGGGGAAAAACTAGAAAATGGATATTAAATGATGATATTGAATAATTGTTATGAGAAAGGAAAATCAATTTAAAAAAATATTTAAAAAAATTCACATTCCAGCAGGCATTTTAAGGCAGTGTTTGGTTTTATAACTTTTTATTGTTTTATTGTCCCATTTTCTGTGATTTGCTTTTATGTACTTAATAGTACAAATAATTAGACAAAATATGTCTTGAAAGAATGAATGAAAATGAATGCAAAAGAAAATATTCAAGTATAAATGATAGGTTTGCAGACAGATTCTATGCAGAATGAGACAAGTTGTGTCCATCTATTTCAATGAGCTTAAGCACAGCTATCTCTACAGAGAACTGGGCTTTTTATTATTAAAGTTTGAACTCTCTTTAATATCTCAAAAAGACCCTCATAATATGGTTTGTTTGATATGCAACAACATGTAGAAATTGCATCAACTGACCAATTAAAACCAGGTGATTCCCTCACTGGTTGACAGTCCTACAAGGAATGCATCTGCCAGAGTTTGCAACATACCTCAAAGAGGCAAGAATCAGGATTGGTTGAAAGTTGTTTCTTTGATTTTTCAACTCCTAATTAGTCAAGGAGTTGCAAAGGAACTCCAGAGTCAAATGTAAATCAGTCAGTTCGAGAGAGAACAAAAGAAAAGAAAAACTTATTTTATACTGATAATGAAAAGCTAATAGTGATAGAGGAAATAAGTGTGTGATGAAAAATAAGTTGAAGCAACTTCTTGTGTGTCCTGGGAACAAACATAAAATTAAGTTGTTTACAAAATTTGCAGGGGTGGCTATACTAGAATCAATAATCTGCCCCTCTTGAATACGCTTGTTAATGGATAATGCATATATCACTCTCCCAGAAGGGTTTTCGCAGGATATTTGCACAGACAAGGAAAAACAACAAGGTTGTTATTCAAGGGGGTGGTGAAGTCAGTGAAGTGCTAAATGTTGTGTCTTTACAATCCCAATGTGTAAAAGTAGGGAGAATATTGTAAAGCAATTTGCAAGGCAATCATCCTAAACCCAGGTAATATTTTGAATCTAATTCTGCAATAGCAACATGTTACTCTTTCTGCATCTCATTTGGCCGCACCCTACTGATATTTTTGATGGTACTGAGCAGGGCTGGGGAATCTGTGGCCGACAGATGTCATTGGACTCCAACTTCCATCAGCTCCAGACAGCATGGTCAATCATACGGGATGATGGGAGTTGTAGTTCACCAATATCTGCAAGGCCACAGATTTGCCATCCTTGCTCTAGTCAAAGGCACTCTGGGCTTGATAGAATCCTCAAGCCCCAAAGGTTTATAGATAAAAAATAGTTTTGATGAGGGAACTGCTTTTCCAAAATGCTTTCATCACCCATTATTTGGGCCTCAGGCACTAATGAGCAAGATCAGAACCTTCAGGCACTCCAAGGCAACCTATTTGTTGAGCATTCATCCTGATTTGTTTGCATAGAGATTAGACAGTGTTGGCTACTTAATGCCCATTCATTCTTATTCGTTTGCAGGTTAAATGATGTTTCATCAAAAGAAATTTTATCCCACACTTTTGAGTGTATTTCCCCATTGCTTTCCTTATTGCAAAAAGTCCAATCTGTTGGAGACATGGGTTTGTTGCACAAGACTTTCCAATCAACTATAACTGTGCAACCTGAATTTGCCAGTATGTGACTGAACCTCACCTGAAGTCAGAGCCCTTCCACTAATAAAACATACCCAGCACAGGAAATGGGAATTAGCCTCTGAGTGGTTCCTGTTTTTAAGATGAGAATAGTCCAATTTATGTTGAGTCCAGGGCACATGTAAAGATGTAAAGGTGTATTTAAATAGCCCCTTTAGACTCCTTGACTCTGCATAGTGCTAAAAAGTAAAGAATCATAGATTTCTGGGGGCTGGAAGTACAAAGCAGAAAGGGTGAGCCATTTAAACAGGGCTTTCTTGTGAGTAAATTACACTGAGGATGTACAAGAGCGGCTGCATTCAGACAACACTTTATTCCATTTTCCTGGCATTTCCTTATGTGATGATTTTGGCATTTTATGTGACATAAAAAGCCACCTCTGGAAAATTAGGAGGATTTAGTGGAAATCTGGTGTTAATTTCCATGTCAAATGCTTGCAGGGGGAAAAATCAGTTTGCAACCCTGTTAACCTGATTTTTGTTATGCAGCCATACATACAATCAGGAAGCCAATCAGCCAATTGCACTAGCATTCCATTTGGCATCAAGGATACAGCTCCAGGTAAACAAACTTGAGGCTTTCATGGGTTTTCCCACCCTCAGTAAGAAAGAAAGAAAGCATAATTGAATGACTGCTGTGTCAGATGGATGCTAAAGATTGCCAAGTATGTTGAAGCGTGGTGGGATATTGCCCCCAATGGAGCCAATTTGTGTTTAATTTATCAGGGGAGCATGCAAGTGTTAGATTGCTCCTTTGTTCTGCAGTTCGAAAAAGCATCAGCGAGGAAGACTCATTCATGATGAATCAGACTGTTTTTCAAAGTCCACAATGGTGTTGCCTGGAACTTAGCCTTCCATGCTGCTACCTACATAATCACTAAAAAAAATACTCCCATATCTACTAACCCAATATTTTTTCAAGCCTCTTAAAAACTTGTAATCCTTGTTCAATCCAAAAAGAAAAAAGAAAGTGCAATTGGTTCCACGCACAGCCCCCATCCCTGAAGCTCAGAAAAGTTGTATCATGTATTTTTCAGAAATTGTGGGGGTGAAGGAACATTGACTGATAAAGGGAGCTCTTCAACTATACAGTGGTACCTCAGGTTAAGTACTTAATTCCGGAGGTCCGTACTTAACCTGAAAGTGTTCTTAACCTGAAGCACCACTTTAGCTAATGGGGCCTCCTGCTGCTGCCGCGCCGCCAGAGCGCAATTTCTGTTCTCAACCTGAAGCACTATTTGTGGGTTAGCGGACTCTGTAACCTGAAGCGTATGTAACCTGAAGCATATGTAACCTGAGGTACCACTGTACACTGACTTCCCTTGTGACTCAAGAGAGAGTCAATCAGAATCTGAATACTGCTAGGAAAAATACCGGTACCTCTGCTCTGAACTTTGACAGAACATTTAGTAGATTTTATGTGTGAATGCAGGAATTTGTGTCAACTTCACCTTTGCAATAGGCCTCTCCTGCTTGTTTGTGTGGTACCAGAAGCTGATATTTTGAGGCACACAACTGCAGCAAATGCATTCTCTCATGCACCTTTTTTTAATACTTAAGGTTGCAATACGATACACCACGTTGTAAAGATACAGCCTGACAGCCCTAGACATGCAAAAAGGACTCAGCAGTTTAAGATCTTCTGTTCTCTTACTGTCTCCCTAAATGAGCAAAAGTACAGTTTTTTACAGGGTAGCACCCTGCCCTTTCTACCTGCTACATCTCTAGAGCAGTGATGCGTTTATCTCCCTGAAGGAAATGTATTACATGCATCTCCTTGCCATGAAGGATGGTAGCTGCCAGCAACTTGTTTCTCTATGTGACAATTCCATCTCAGCATCTCCTTGGCTTTGCAATAAACTGAATGGGGCACAGTTAGGGAACAACCTCTGTTCTCTGGTTCAGAAGGGAAAATGGAAAGCAGCTGTTTATTTTAGATACATTACAAGGCAAAGTAACCCGCAAAATTAAAATGCATGTCACCTCCTTTAATTTAAAAGTTGCTTGCTTCCCTTTTTTTCATCTCTTACTTTATGTCCCTTTAAACCAATGCCCTAAAAATTACAACCATCTGACTAGCACATAGATCTAGTAAATTTCTAACTTTAAAACCACTTTATCTCAAGCCTGATAAACAGTGTTTGTTGTCAGTGCAAGTAATTAAGAAAGTTATGTGTGCTGTCACAGCACCACACCAAATTGAACTTTCCTAGCGTTCATCTGTTCAGCTGTTCATATTGGGCAGTAGATCCGACATTTGATTTGCCTATGAGGAAAGGTTGCAATGTTTGTGGCTTCTTAGTTTAGGCTGGAAAATGCACATAAAAATGGAAATGAATGAAGCTGATTGGCAGGAGATTCAGAAGGACAATAGGAGGACACACTGTGCACAGTTAACCATTAGAACTGGCTACCACAAAAATGTGGTGACAGACATGGGCTTCAGATGTGAAGAAGTTCTGGCCCTCCGGATGTTCCTGAACTACAACTTCCACTATCCCTGATCATTGGTCAAGCTGACTGGGACTGATGGGAGTTACAATTCAGCAATATCTGGAGAAGCACCGGTCCCCCATGCCTGCTTAAAAAGGAGAGTTAGACAGATTCATGGAGGACAAGTTGGTCACTGGTTACTAGTAATGATGATTATATATGCTGAATACTGGTTACTGGGGAACAACAGTAACCAGGTGATACACCAAGGATAAATCATGAAAGAGAAAAATAGATTGATTGTGGTATCTGGACTGCTTCCTGCACAGCTCCAAGTCTGCAAGATGTATGTACAGCTCCAAGTCTGTACATGTATGTACAGAGGAAAAGGATGTACTTGCTTTTCACGCAAAGGTAGCTATTTTCTTGGTCAAAGTTTGCATGTCAGGGAAACGTGACTTTTTGAGCCAACCTATGCAGAGAGCTCAAGATGAATAAATGAAACATGCACTTGATAAAACCACAACAGCCATTAAAAACATACCAAAATGAATTACATTCTTCTCCTTATCTGTATAATAAATAACCCAGACAAGGGTCTTACAACCAAATAAGATGTTATAGTCTTGTTTCTTGTTCCGCCATATAAGTACACAACACCAACAAAGATTGGTGTTTAAGAAAACTTGGAAGACTGTTCACTTTTTACTGGGTGTATGGCGTTGCAGCCAGTCAGCCGAGCCTCAACAGCCTTCCAGTGAAAAGGGAGGTACTTGCCTTCCCTCTCACATGTTATAGGGCACCCTCTATCAGTGGTTTACCCTTCCGGGATTCCTTGCTGATGTGCAGGTGTCAATATATAGCCTGACTTCACCCCAATGCCCAAGCCAAACCACTCACATCTGTAACCAATAAAAGCTGTGGCCCATATGAACCCATAAACTAAATATTCTGTGTCAGTGTGAGTTATTGTGTTCCTGAGAACTTTGGGGCTCAGGTGCCTTGGCATGTAAGGGAGAGAAGTGGACTGGCAATGTTGCTGAAATCAACATAGTCAACGCTATGGGGCCCTCCAGACTGCTTTGTAGGGCAGGGACCAGTGTTTCCTGTGTTTTTGTGCAGGTATTGTCTTCAACATGTAATTAATGCAATAATTGTGTATTAGGGATGAATTTTATACTGCGACGTCTACAGATCATTCCACTTTGTTAGTTGTTCCATGATGTTCCTCCAGAACAATACACAACACACACACACCCAAACATTTATAGTAGGAAAAGTTACAGGATTTCAGCAGGAAGCTATGGGACATGTGTGGAAGTCACACTTGTGGAAGTCAACAGGTAGTTCACACACACCTTGCCCAGTGTGATTACTAACAGATTATGAAGAGTCTTCAGAGACTTCCTGCTCCCAGCTTCTTCCCCAGTTAAGGGAAAAACTCCTCTCCCACACCGTTCAAAGTAACGAAAGTGTTTATTGTCTCCAGATACAAGACAAAGCTAAAAACTACTATCTACTATATATGGTTCTTCTGGTCACTGAAGTAAAGATATGTGCAGATCCACTACCATTATCACCACACTAGCCAAGGCCAAGGTATAAAACCCACAGCCCCTTCCCCTGACTCTCACAGATTCAGAGGCAGACCCTGACAGCAAACAGTACAGCATCAGGACACAGATATGCAACAAGACATGATGAAACCAATGCCCTAGAAACTATTATACTTGTCTACATTCCTGAAGCAATGGGAGGATCCATGGCTCAGCAAGTCATACAGTCCACCTTCTTGGTGTTGCTATGGGAACCTAGTGCATCTGGCACCTTTATCTCAGAACATCTGGAGGGAAGGGATGTGCTCCTTAAGACGTGAGACCAAGCACCGTGTCATTTAACCCATTGTTCACATTACGGCAATGCCAAGTACCAATTAGAAACTTAGCAGTATGACTACCCCAAAATCTTTACATACAGTGTTGAAAACAGAATCACATATAACTACCGAGGTACCATCATGAGCATAAATCATCATGAATGTGCAATTTAAAAACACACACACGGAAGGCCCCATAGATAAAGAATACTATCTCAGAATACAATGAAAGTTCTCTTTGAGAGTTGTTTTTAGGTTTCTACCACTACATTTTGTACACCTTATTAACCTGATATGACCATCATGAAGACTTAAACCGAACTGAACTTGATTCTACTATTCTTCCCTCAAGCATTTGTGGCCGATTCTGCTTTTTAAAGGGAGAGGGGGGCAAAGGTATATTTAACTGAAAGCAGCACTTCCAAACCAGTAGGATGAACCATGAGGAGAGAAGAAACCTGTAGGCCAAATCCACTCTTGAAAGAGTGGCATGTAAACCTATCTCCCTCACACTGAATTCAGCTCAAAGTTGGGCTTACCTCAGGAAGGAGGAAGTTGTCAAGATATTGAGGGGCCTTGTATTAGGCCTTGTTCACAAATGCTGGTTCCGTCAAAAGTGTAGACTTCTGGGTAAAGAGGTAAGCTCATGAGAAAGCAGTTTTTCTCTCGGCAAGTTGCTAGCACTCTCATTAATTACACCTGTGCTACCTAGCTTGTATGAGGGCTTCAAGGCTAAAGATGGCCAGTTGGCTAATTGGGGAAAATTCCACAGCGGTGAAGTCACATGTGCATCCTGGAGTCAGCTTTGGAAAGTTATGGCCTTGGCATCTTCTGATTGGCTGGGAAGAGTCAGGCTAGTTATGGAGTGAAAGCGTGTGAGGCCTCACCTTTTGTCTTTACCTCCCTGACTGGCACCTGTGTTCCATCCTCATGAGGTCATGGATTAAATGACAATATACAGGGGTTAAGAACTTAATTCGTTCTGGAGGTCCGTTCTTAACCTGAAACTGTTCTTAACCTGAGGTACCACTTTAGCTAATGGGGCCTCCCGCTGCCGCCGCACCGCCGGAGCACGATTTCTGTTCTCATCCTGAAGCAATGTTCTTAACCTGAGGTACTATTACTGGGTTAGCAGAGTCTGTAACCTGAAGAGTTTGTAACCCAAAGCGTTTGTAACCTGAGGTACCACTGTATTAGGCTATCTTAGCTTAGCTTAATTGTTGTCTTGTTTTGTGATTTCCCATCTTCCTGGTAGTATTTTCCTTTCCTATTTTTCCTATTTGGTAAACAGGTTTCATTCTAGCCTGGTATTTTTAAATTACTAAAACTTCTACCTCTTCATTTTGGTTTAAGTCTTATTTGGTTTAAGTCTGGGTTTTGGACCACTTAGGTCAGGCCTGCCACTGTGAAATTTTGCCTCCTTTTGTCTGAGGACCCAAAGAGTGGTACGTTAGCTCTTGATCCTTGGGAACTGTTCAACAGTGGCATGGTCTCCCTCGGGAGGTTGTGGACTCTCCCTCTTTGGAGGTTTTTAAGCAGAGGTTGGATGGCCATCTGTTATGGATTCTTTAATTGAGATTCCTGCATTGCAGAGGGTTGGACCAGATGACCCTCACTGCCCCTTCCAACTCTACGGAGAGCCAGTGTGGTGTAGTGGTTAAGAGCAGTAGTCTCGTAATCTAGGGAACCAGGTTCGCGTCTCCGCTCCTCCACATGCAGCTGCTGGGTGACCTTGGGCTAGTCACACTTCTGTGAAGTCTCTCAGCCTCACTCACCTCACAGAGTGTTTGTTGTGGGGGAGGAAGGGAAAGGAGAATGTTAGCCGCTTTGAGACTCCTTAAAGGGAGTGAAAGGCGGGATATCAAATCAAAACTCTTCTTCTTCTTCTACGATTCTATGATTCTAACATTAAGTAAGGGAACTACAGTGTGCATTTTATTTTTACTATTTTTAAAAAAATTAAAGATTAGGATTGTGCCCTAACATATGCATGCAATTAAAGCATTTTTAAATATGACCAGACTGTTATAATGTTATGGCCTGAATGATTGTTGCAAAGTCAGAGTATCTAAAAAAATACTGAGTTAAATTTATCTCCTAACATACAAAGAATTTTATTACCTTAGACCAGGGATGGAGAAACTGTGGCCCTTCAGATGTTGCTGAAATGCAACTCCCACAATTTCTGTTGATGAACAGGCTGCGACTGATAGGAATTGAAATCCAACGATATCTGGCGTGCTGCAGGTTTCCCATTTCTGAAGTATTCCCTTGAAGACTTGACCTGTTTTTGATCTCTAGGACCCTCAAAAGTCTAGCACTGCTGGCACGTGACGTAAGCAGTTGATTGGCTCTCATGTTGCTGCCTTGAGCAAATCTGCTGGGAGCAAGTAATAGGGTCCTTTGTCACTCCAGATGGTGACAAGATTCATCTTGGTGAAACAGGGCATTTCTGCCAACAGTGCCCTGACATTCAACTTGCTCATGCAAATTATGTTAATTATCTGCAATCAGATATGCAAAGCGGGTCCAATCCCCAGGCTTGTGACACATTTCCAAAGTGCCCATTCATATTGAACATTTCAGTTGTCCTTGACTTAAAACACGGGGGGGGGGGGGGGAGAGAGAGAAAGAGAGCAATGTCCTCTTCAGGAGCTTATTAATGAGTAATAAACAGGATTGCCAACCAGTCTGTTAGGAGAGACATGCGTTCCAAACAAAAATGATATGCGCTGGCATGTGCTTCAGGACAATCGTGACCAGGAAGCATCTTGCCAGGTAATCAGCCTGGCGTGGATGGCAACATGGCACTGACATGATTCTTGTCACTCTTGCCAGGCCACTGAACCAACTGCACACTGCCAGCTGCAGCTGCCTCTTTCAGGGCTTGGGACTGAATTTATTAGGACTGAAAAGGAAGAGCCGCAAGGGAGGCAAAACAAACGAAGGAGGATGGGGTGGCACAGAAGAAGAATATTGTAACACCTTCCTGATAGATAGCTTTATTATCTCCCCTGTCTCTTTGGAGGTACTTGATAATGAATACCATTTGGAGATGCATTTAAAAAAATATCTATGGGCAGTATGTCTCTTCTTCTTTTTAATAAAACATACCCATATAACTCTGCTGTTTTTTCCCCAGAAGAAACATCTCCGACAAGGGGGAAATACCTATTGATTAAAGTATACTGACAAGGTTTGGGCAGGATTCCAGGAACTATTTGAAATCTAAGTTGTTGCATCCATGTGTGTTTGCCTCCCTTTCCTTCGCCTCCCCTTTATTTCCTTTTTCATGTTTTGCATATTGATCGACAGTTCAATTGAAAGTTTATTGAATGGGGGTGGGGAATGATAACGGGTGGGGAAGGGTGAAGTTGAGAGTCTCGTTAAAATGTTATTGCTGTGATGTCTTGTTGAAATTCATTTTTTTATAGATTAAAAAAAATTTATGCATACAAGGGCTGAATTGAGAAAGTTTCTGAAAGACAAAAAAGAAGGCACTAAAGCCATATTTACATGGTATGAGCTAGTTAAGAACTCTAAACTGGGTATTGGTGTGAACAGTCTTGCTGCACACTTGGCTCCTATTCCTCCATCTCATACTGTAAAAAGCAACAACCCATCACTGGTCTGTGAAGAAGGGGAGGAGCGTAGAGATGTATATCAGTTTTGTTTGTGTGTGTGTGTGTTTAAAGGACAAAGAGCTCATTAGAAGGGGGGAACTTAATTAACTCCCCTCTACAAAGTTTTCAAAGGATCTACAGTGCCACCAGCATGATGGGAGAGGTCTATGGCTATGCCATTGGTCACTAGAGATGTCATGGGCACTAAATGATACTTGCCCATGATGCTCTCAGCACCAGAATACCTGCAGCTATTGGAAGTAAAGGAAGCGTTTGTTGGTGGGAATAATCCCATGACTCAGTAACTCCATTCTGTAGTTTGAGAACAGAGGATATGCAATTTCCCTGCAATCAATATACTACCTGAGGAAGAAACTCTCCATCACGGTGGGCATGCTAAGCACAAGAATGTTGCTTGGACCTCCTGCAGGGAATGCATAAGCTTATCCAAAAAGGCCTCATCCAACAGAGTTATGTTAAAAGAAGAGAATGGACCACTCCTAACACTAGGGTGCTCATTTTTTCACATTCTCCATGCCAGAGCCCTGGTTAGTCAACAGGCCATTGCCATGCCAAGCTACAAGACACACACACACACACACACACACACACACAAAATGATGCACACACATTGTGTGTGGACCTCAGGGTGTTGTGTTTGAACAAGGGCCTAGCAGTCTATTAGACTGTCATTTTGAATGGAGACTTTCAGGACCATAGTAACTAAAATTCCAGACATTCTTTGTCTAATGATAGGGATACGTCCCTAGGCTTAATGTGAACTTTCCAGCAGGGGTGCTCAGCAAAGGAAACTGTATTTAAAATGTCGTTCATGTTTAGCTATGTTGGATGGACTCATGATATTTATAGTGCATGAACTGTTTCATTAGGAAGTTAAAACATCTTACTATATATCGCCTGGACATTTATAGAAGGAGGTTCATAGCTGAGCAGAAATGGAATTTCAGGCCAGGTCAGCCTAAGTGCAACTACACTGCACACATTTCCCCTTATGGCTTGATATTTAAACTCTATTTTGCCACTAAGTTGTATCAGTCTGTTTCAACAATATTACCTAGTCAGATGGCGTTAATGTTCAGTTGTTCAGGCAATCTTGAGGGGAAGAGGGAAAGGCGCCTAGGAAGAAATTACCATTATGAATGATGAATAGATAAACCTCTCCCAAACAAATTCCTTTTTTAAAGGAGCAAGGGTATGTTGTGGAGGGGGGGAATGCAATTTCTGAGCACCAAACCAAAGCAGATAAATACAATAGTTTCTCTTGGCAAATAATACAGAGCCTAAACGTGTGCCGCAGTAAACAAAAATCCATTTCATTTTAGATGTGATACGCGAAGGCACTGACATTTAAATTTGAAAATCAGTTTATAATGATGCCTCTTGGATTATTCTAATTGATGGTTTTCCTTAAAATTGAACTCAAGGAGACAATGGTGGGTCAATACCAAATTAAAAGCAACAGCACGGCCGGCTGACCTTGAACTTAGCAGCATCAGTATTCAGGTGGTAAACATGGTTAGTCATATTTTCCAGGGGGTTACTCACTTGCTGACTATAAAGAATGGCAGCATGGGGCCTGAGTTCAGTTAATAACATCATAAGAGCCCTGCTGGATCAGACCAAAGGTCCACCGAGTCCGGTGTTCCGCTTCTCAGAGTGGCTTAAACAATCAATCCCTCTTCGCAAGGGACTCTGGGAACTGTAGCTCAGTGATGAAAATAGAGGTCTCCTCACAGTGTGGTTTGGGGAGCTTGAATTTGCTTGAATTTGCCACCAATTCAGCCTCAATGGGTAACACTAGGCTCTAGTCTTATGAGACAAGTCCACTTACCACTTATTGGTTTGGCAGCATTGCAGGCCAGTGCCACCTTGCTTGACATGATCCAACAATGAACGCATGTTTGAGGACATATCCAGACAGCAGTGAAGCCAAATGGTCTGCCTCGCTGGCCAATTGCAGGCAGGCTAAGGAGCAGGCTCTTCCAGGGGGCAGGTCCAACTGTGTGCTACTTCCTCCTCATTCAGTTTGCTGAGCAGCAGGTGCCTCAGCCTCACTCACCTCACAGAGTGTTTGTTGTGGGGGAGGAAGGGAGAGGAGATTGCTAGCCGCTTTGAGTCTCCTTAAGGGGAGTGAAAGGCGGGATATCAAGTCCAAACTCCTCCTCCTCTTCTTCTTCTTCTTCTTCTTCTTCTTCTTCTTCTTCTTCTTCTTCTTGGCACACAGCCTCTCCCAGGATCCTGACCAGTGTAATTAGGTTGCCATATTTCAATAAGTAAAAATCAGGACACCCAAAAAAATCTTGAGGAGTTGTTGTTGTTTTAGGAAGACCCCAAAATTTCTGAGCTTTTTATAGGAAAACCCAAAAGTTGTTTCCACGATTTTTCGATTGACTTGTCTAATATCCAGGACCTTTCAGGAATTTACAAAACATTTTGTACAACAATGTTGTAAAAAATTACTTAACTGCTTGATTTAGTGAGAGTCTGGTCCAATATCTGCCATTTGTGGGGCATGGGGGAGGATTTCCCTATTCTGTTTTTGACATAATGGACCTTTCATGAAGACTTGGCGGTTACATGTTCACTTAGACAAAGACCTGATCCCTTATAAAAAAACCAGAGACAGGTGTTTAACTCATATTTTACTTACCAATTTCACCTATAATTCATACAAACAAGTGACAACGAACCTCAGAAGCTGAAATAAATACCAAAAACAGGACTGGTTTTAATATTTCTGTGTGGTGGATAGGTGTATTTATTGTTAGCTCTTCTGTTTAGTCTTCAAAACTGATCCATGTTCAGGAAGATTCTGGGCTGTAAAGAATGTACCCTATAAACTGGAGAACCCCCAAACAAGTTAATTTGTTCCAGATGATTTACCGTTATTCATTTATACTTAACAGGACCATAGAACACTGTGTTACATTTTATCACTTATGGCAAGACATGAGACATGCTGATATCAGCTGAAGATTATGATATAATGGTGTGCAGGTTTATCAGAAAGAGAATGGGACCCAGAAATCTTGATTAGCAATCCCTGCTACCTTGTAATGAGTTTCCAGATCAGCAGGGGTGAAATTACATGCCAAAATAACATATAAATTATTCCCTGCTTAAGCAGAGGGCTCTTCTGTGCTGTTGCCTATTTGCAGGATCATGAAGTTTCAACTTCCTATATATATATACATTACTGGATGAAAGCTTGCGTTTACTTTGGATAAATGAACATGGCTTTGAAGTCTGAACTTGGGAACTTCTACCTTATCAGAAGAATAGTGAAAGATTCGTGATGACTATCTTATTCACTTATTGAAGTTTCGTCATTTCAATTCCATGTTCAGTTCACTTCAGCTCAAAGGCTTTAACAAGAAAAAGGCAGAAGGACAACATGGCGATATGATATGAACATAACATCTAATACAGGTAATCAAATTGATAATCTGCAATTAATCAACCTCTGTAACTTCCTTCCTAAATTCCCAGGCCTAAACATTCAGTTTCATGGAGGATAATAGCCTACTAGCCACAATGGGTATTGTAATGGTTCTAGGGGTTGCTCGTGTGTAAATCGGCGCCACCCCTTCATGGATCACTGCCTTGCCGTGGCGAAGGGGCTTGAAGAACTCAGAGAAGCTATGAACTATGCCGAGCAGGGCACCCAAGATGAACAGGTCATAGTGGAGAGTTTTGACCAAACGTGATCCACCTGGAGGAGGAACCGGCAAGCCACTCCAGTATCCCTGCCAAGAAAACTCCATGGACAAAGACAACAGGCATATAAAAGATATGACGCTGGAAAATGAGCCCCTCAGGTCGGAAGGCGTCCAACATGCTACTGGGGAAGAGCGGAGGGCAAGTACAAGTAGATCCAGAGCTGATGAAGCGGCTGAGCCAAAGCCGAAAGGACGCTCAGTTGCGGATATGCCTGGAAGCGAAAGGAAAGTCCAATGCTGTAAAGAAAAATATTGCATAGGAACCTGGAATGTAAGAACCATGAACCTGGGTAAGTTGGAGGTGGTCAAAAATGAGATGGCAAGAATAAATATTGACATCCTGGGCATCAGTGAACTAAAATGGACGGGAATGGGTGAATTCAGTTCGGATGACCATCATATCTACTACTGTGGGCAAGAAACCCATAAAAGAAATGGAGTGGCCCTCATAGTCAACAAAAGAGTGGCGAAAGCTGTACTGGGATGCAATCTCAAAAATGATAGAATGATCTCGATACGAATCCAAGGCAGACCTTTTAACATCACAGTAATCCAAGTTTATGCACCAACTACTTGTGCTGAAGAAACTGAAATTGACCAATTCTATGAAGACTTACAAGACCTTATAGAAGTGACACCAAAGAAGGATGTTCTTCTCATTATAGGGGATTGGAATGCTAAAGTAGGGAGTCAAGAGATAAAAGGAACAACTGGCAAGTTTGGCCTTGGAGATCAAAACGAAGCAGGGCAAAGGCTAATAGAGTTCTGTCAAGAGAACAAGCTGGTCATCACAAACACGCTTTTCCAACAACACAAGAGACGACTCTACACATGAACATCACCAGATGGGCAGCATCGAAATCAGATTGATTATATTCTCTGCAGCCAAAGATGGAGAAGCTCTATACAGTCAGCAAAAACAAGACCTGGAGCTGACTGTGGCTCAGATCATCAGCTTCTTATAGCAAAATTCAAGCTTAAACTGAAGAAAGTAGGAAAAACCCCTGGGCCGGTAAGATACAATCTAAGTCAAATCCCTTATGAATACACAGTGGAAGTGAGGAACAGGTTTAAGGATTTAGATTTGGTGGACAGAATGCCTGAAGAACTATGGATGGAGGCTTGTAACATTATACAGGAGGCAGCAACGAAAACCATCCCAATGAAAAGGAAATGCAAGAAAGCAAAGTGGCTGTCCAATGAGGCCTTACAAATAGCGGGGGAGAGAAGGCAAGCAAAATGCGAGGGAGATGGTGAAAGATACAGGAAATTGAATGCAGATTTCCAAAGAATAGCAAGGAGAGACAAGAAGACCTTCTTAAACGAGCAATGCAAAGAAATAGAGGAAAGCAATAGAATGGGAAGAACCAGAGATCTGTTCAAGAAAATTGGAGATATGAAAGGAACATTTCGTACAAAGATTTCCATAATAAAGGACAAAAGTGGAAAGGACCTAACAGAAGCAGAAGACATCAAGAAGAGGTGGCAAGAATACACAGAGGAATTATACCAGAAAGAAATGGATGTCTCGTATACCCCAGGTAGTGTGGTTGCTGACCTTGAGCCAGACATCCTGGAAAGTGAAGTCAAATGGGCCTTAGAAAGCATTGCAAATAACAAGGCCAGTGGAAGTGATGGTATTCCAGCTGAACTATTTAAAATTTTAAAAGATGATGCTGTTAAGGTGCTACACTCAATATGCCAGCAAGTTTGGAAAACTCAGCAGTGGCCAGAAGATTGGAGAAGATCAGTCTACATCCCAATCCCAAAGAAGGGCAGTGCCAAAGAATGCTCCAACTACCGCACAATTGCACTCATTTCACACACTAGCAAGGTTATGCTTAAAATTCTACAAGGAAGGCTCAAGCAGTATGTGGACCGAGAACTCCCAGAAGTGCAAGCTGGATTTAGAAGAGGCAGAGGAACCAGAGACCAAATTGCAAACATGCGCTGGATTATGGAGAAAGCTAGAGAGTTCCAGAAAGACATCTACTTCTGCTTCATTGACTATGCAAAAGCCTTTGACTGTGTCGACCACGGCAAACTATGGCAAGTTCTTAAAGAAATGGGAGTGCCAGATCACCTCATCTGTCTCCTGAGAAATCTCTATGTGGGACAAGAAGCTACAGTTAGAACTGGATATGGAACAACTGATTGGTTCAAAATTGGGAAAGGAGTACAACAAGGCTGTATTTTGTCTCCCTGCTTATTTAACGTATATGCATAATTCATCATGCGAAAGGCTGGGCTGGATGAATCCCTAGCCGGAATTAAGATTGCCGGAAGAAATATCAACAACCTCAGATATGCAGATGACACAACCTTGATGGCAGAAAGTGAGGAGGAATTAAAGAACCTTTTAATGAGGGTGAAAGAGGAGAGCGCAAAATATGGTCTGAAGCTCAACATCAAAAAAACGAAGATCATGGCCACTGGTCCCATCACCTCCTGGCAAATAGAAGGGGAAGAAATGGAGGTAGTGAGAGATTTTACTTTCTTGGGCTCAATGATCACTGCAGATGGTGACAGCAGCCACGAAATTAAAAGACGCCTGCTTCTTGGGAGAAGGGCAATGACAGGCCTAGACAGCATCTTGAGAAGTAGAGACATCACCTTGCCAACAAAGGTTCGTATAGTTAAAGCTATGGTTTTCCCAGTAGTGATGTATGGAAGTGAGAGCTGGACCATAAAGAAGGCTGATCGCCGAAGAATTGATGCTTTTGAATTATGGTGCTGGAGGAGACTCTTGAAAGTCCCATGGACTGCAAGAAGATCAAACCTCTCCATACTGAAGGAAATCAACCCTGAGTGCTCACTGGAAGGACAGATTGTGAAGCTGAGGCTCTAGTACTTTGGCCACCTCATGAGAAGAGAAGACTCCCTGGAGAAGACCCTGATGTTGGGAAAGATAGAGGGCACAAGGAGAAGGGGACGGCAGAGGACAAGATGGTTGGATAGTGTTTTCGAGGTTACCAGCATGAGTTTGACCAAACTGCGGGAGGCAGTGGAGGACAGAGGTGCCTGGCGTTCTCTGGTCCATGGGGTCACGAAGAGTCGGACACGACTAAACGACTAAACAACAACAACAACAAATCGGCGCCACACCTGGCTGGGTTACCTGGGTGAACTCTTTCTGTCCGGACAGCCACTCACCCGTGGCTGTCTCAATCGCTGGCAGAATCCACCAGTGGGCGTTTCTTGAACTTCTTCCAGCAAAGAAGCTCTTTGACGCCTAGTCTCCGCCTACTCTCCCTGTGCGGAAGCCTTCTGCTCAGGGAGGGTGTGGGCAGCGGAGGACCCGTGCTCTCCCCGCTGGTCTCTGGCGAGGAGTCCTGGAGCCACCTCGCCGATTCCCCCATCTGCCCCCCTTCTCCACTGGTGCTACACTGATTTCCTTCCCCAGAAGATGGGCTGCTTCTCTCCCTCCCGGGACGCTCTCCAGAATCCCTCTGGAGCCCTCCCTCTCCCTCTGGCTCCGGTGGCAGTTCCTTGACAGGTATGTTGTTCCTCCAACGTCCGAAACAGTATGCCTCTGAACACTAGTTTCTGGGAATCACAAATGGGCAGAATACTGTTGCACTCCGTTTCTGCTTGCAGGGTTCCCACAGGCATCTGGTTGGCTCCTGTGAGAACAGGATGCTGGTTTAGATGGGCATATGATCTTATGTTTTTAATTGGGCCCCTAAATGTGTTTAAAGTATTATGATTACAGAGCAAAAACTTCATATTATCAGTATCAGAATAATAGTCTTGGGCAGGGCCTAGTAGGTTACTGAATCCAACCCCATGTTCAATGCAAGGAATCCAGAGTGAGAGCATATAACTGGAGCATCCCCAGCAAATAGGACGACTCAGAAAAGCTCTGCTGGAGGATTGCTTGCAGGACGCAATAGATGCCACGCAGCAAGACTGCCCTTATTGCCACATAGATAAAGGTAAAGGGACCGCTGACCCTTAGGTCCAGTCGTGGATGACTCTGGGGTTGTGGCTCTCATCTCGCTTTACTGGCCGAGGGAGCCGGCATACAACTTCCGGGTCATGTGGCCAGCATGACTAAGCCGCTTCTGGCGAACCAGAGCAGCACACGGAAACACCGTTTACCTTCCCACCAGAGCAGTACCTATTTATCTACTTGCACTTTGATGTGCTTTTGAACTGCTAGGTTGGAAGGAGCAGGGACCGAGCAACAGGAGCTCACTCAGTCGTGGGGATTTGAACCGCCGGCCTTCTGACTGGCAAGCCCTTATTGCCACATGGTAGGTGCAATTATGCACTCTAACTTGGTCAGCCTCAGAGTGAATTCTATGCCAGTTTCCTCATATGCCACTCCCTAGAATACCAGGGGGTACTGAGGGCTCCATAGCACCAGAGAGAGGGTGTTCAGAAGTGAGCATGTGACAAGCCCTTTGCCCCTCACCATTCCACCGTGAGATGAGAGCCTCAGCAGGGTCACTTGAGCTGTCCACTGGAAAGTCCCCCACAGCATTCCATAGTCCATCAGGATCAATGTCTGATCAATCTTGAATTGCAGTCTTGTACCCTCACCAGTCATACTAGTTACCTGCAAACAGTCGCCATTTTAGGAGACGTTGGGGGCAAAATAGGAGTTGAGCAAAGAGATGTAGCAAGTTATCGGTCTCCGTTTCTTCCCATATTCATCGCATGCGGTGCTGTTTCCATTTCACTGCAGTTAGTCAACTCACTATCCGCTACGGTGGAATTTTACATAAATAATTATGTGATGAATGACTTTGTCATTATGTTGCTCCACACCATTTTAATGCAATGGGGGAGGATATCATAATCAATTGCAGGTCATTAAATATCGTTTGTGGGTTGAAAACAACAGCAGTGTTCACTGCAATTATTTCCATTACAGACACGGGGTGGATAAGCGAGCATCGGCAATTTCTGCCCTCATGTTTTTGCCTTTATTTATTTATTTTACAAATTTAAACAGACAATTTTAATTCCAAATACAAAACATAGATTTATCCCTCCCCACCCCGTCCATTTATCCCTCCCCACCCCGTCCAACTTCCCTCCCCACCCCATCCATGGTTCATTTTATCAACTCTTTTCTGCTACATATTCTATTCCCCACCCCCTTATCATTTTCCCAATTTTATATCACAATATTTCTTACTGCTGAATTTATTCTAATGCTGTTGACATTTTGATGTGTTTACAATCACTGGCGGAGGAAGAGGAGTGGGGGGGAGCGCACTACCCCCCAGCAGCATGATCCCGGTAGGGTGCCATCGCAGCTGCCCCCCACCTATGCTGGGTGCCAGGTCCCCGCAGGCGGCATGCCCCACCCCCAGGATGTGTGCCACACCCCCAGGATGTGCCCCAGCCCTGTCCCCGCCTGCTCTCCGCCCCCGGTGCCGGAGCATGAAGCTCCGCCGCTATTTACAATGATTCTTCAGATATTCTACAAATCTTTTTCAGTCTTCCTTATATATAGATATTTTAATCCTGTTCTCTTAGTCTACTCGTCAAATTAGCCATTTCTATATATTCTGTCAATTTCATTTGCAATTCTTTTCTTTGCTGATATTGTGCCCTCCTTCCATTTCTCCCTCATATTTTTGTCGAAACTCTCCAACATCCCCAGTTGAACAGTTCAACTTTCTCTTTCTCATTTGTTAACTACTCCGTCTCGTGCAAGCTCTTCTGCCTTTGGTTGTGGTCCTGTGCACATTGTCTTGGAGCTAAGCCCCTTTGGACAGAATGGGACTTACTTCCAACTAAGAAACATAGGAAGGATTACACTGTTCGTTTGCTATTGCTATCTCCAGGAAACAGCAAATGTTATACTATTTGCAGAACCCCTAAACCTTTCCATCTGAGATAGTTTATAGAAGAGTTAGAGGAAAGCTTTATTTTTCATCCACCATCTGTTCAGTGAATTTTGCAAATTTATGGGGATGTAAATAACTACACTGTGTATTCTTTCAAGCCATTATGGAGAAAACTAGATTCATTGTTCTCTCAAGTATGTGTTTTTACTGCTTAGCTGATGTCTTACGTGACATGTGGCAAAAGAGGAAAGTGAACTTTTCACTGCTATTTACGCAGTCTCATCAATCGTGTGAAGAGTGCTCAAAAATGGATAGGAGAATAGCCTCATTCTTAAAGTGATCTACATTCAGTTTCTAAATCTATCACCAACCACTGTCACAGTGAAAAGGCAAGATTCACACACACCCCTTCATCTGAGCTGTTGTAATGCATACATATCTTTTATTTTATATGAAAGTTGTCCCACCTGGCAATCACACAATTAAGCCCCCAGATTTCAGAATTCCTTTCCAAGATGAGGTTCATCTGCCCTCATACATTCCTTTACTTGTTCATAATTAATATTATTAGGCAGGTGTCTTTCACTGTATTACCCACTAAAGACTTTTTTGTTAGGCAAGTCTAGAAAACATGTAATGTTTTAAAAATTATTAATTTTATCCCTATTTTGATAAATTTTATGTCTTCTTGTTTTTAACATTGGGTTTTATTGGTATTGTATTTTGAATATTTTATACGTTTTTATGTAAACCACTTAGAGGTTTTTGTCAATTAAGTGGTAGGTAAATAAAAATTAAATATGTATTTCAACCTAGCAAAAAGCTACTCATGTAACTTGCTCCAAATGACATAATCTTCACACATCAGGCTGAAACAACAGAAGTTTGCAGAAGTTACATGGTCTGAATGCATACTACATCCTTTTTATTTTATTTTATTCTTATTTTAAAAAGAAAAAGAACCTTTAAAAGGCATGCTTTGACTGCTTTCACATGGTTTACTTACTTTCACATGGTTTACTTAAGCTACCTGGTCCCAACCTCTAATAGAAAACATTGCAGGTATTTGTGCATGTGTGAACAGGGATGTAAGAAGGAATCATTTTCCATTTTGCCCTGTACTCATTGCATGCAGCGCTGTTTACATTCCACCTCATTCCACCTTCTACCAAAAACTACATTATTCATTTCTCTGTCTGCTATGGTGAAGTTTTGCAACTTATGTAATTAATTATGTTTATTATTTTGCCATTACATTATACCATTCATTTCAATGCAAAGGAAACACAGTACAAATGAGGGAGGGAAGTAATCAATTGTGTATCGTTTGTGGACTGAAAGCAACAATAACAGTGAATACCAATCGTATTAGCTGAATCGATTTCCATTCCAGACATGGGATGTGCTATAAGCAAAGATCAGCAATTTCCACTCTCGTTTCTGTTTTCATCAGAATTCACCAACATCCCTAGATGCATGGAGGCAATTCAGCACAATGTTCAAACAATACTATCACCTTTATGAAGGGTCTGTTCCATCATCTTAGTAGATGCCAATGACCTGCTGGCAGGACTCTTGCTCACAGCTAGAGCAGAGCCTAAAGTAAATCTATTATCAGCTTATCTGACAGACTTTGCAGAATTATCCTAAGCAAACAAGTCTGTTGGGCAAAGTACAGCTCTTCAGGAAAAGCAGGTAGACAAGGAATCGGATCCTGCAGAGAGGAAGGTCAGAGGAAGTGGTAGAGAGCCCAAAGAGGGTATAACCAATTGCCCTCAGATCTCAAGCAGTTTAGACAACTGGTGTGAGCCTAACTGGAATTAACATGGTGCTTGTTAAGTGGTCTCAGTTAGAAAGTAGAGTTGAGGAACCAGAATAAATATGTCCAAAAAGGTCTGATAGCAACTATTCATGAATGTCTGGAGAATGGAGACAATTGCAGGCTAGTCTATCCAAAGCTTTGTTGTACTGAATGAAAACTCAAGAAACTACTTTAGGGAGAGGAATTAGTAGGTGCTTTTTAGAATTAATATGGAACAAAGTTTGGCAATTGTGGTCCATTAGCATTCAATTCTGTGTCTTGTGTTTGTTTTGTCAGTCAGATTTTCAGGACAGCAAAAGGTCAATCAGTCTGACTCTTGCAATTGCCCCAGCTGACCTGGATGTGAAGTTAAACCAGAGGAACCCATGTCTTAAAACAGGGGGACTTAAATATGCAGAGGAAAAGAAGTGCAAGGAAATAGAATTTATCTATTTATTGCATATTAATTCAGCCTGTCTGTCCAGAAACAAAATATCCCAATTCATAGCTCAGTCTCTTAACTGCTACACTGCAGCAGCTCTAAATCTGCAATAACAGAATTAAATAATCAAACAGCAGGTTTTGCAAATAAGAATTTAAAGCATTTTTATCTAAAACCCAGGTTATCAGAATTCACATAACTGAAGTTAAAAAACTAGAATTCTTGCAATAACTATGTGCTTGCTTCTTGAAAAGTCACTAGCCTGTTATACAAAGTCCTCATTGCCTCTGGTTACAGCTAAAATGAATGTCAGTGCCACTCCATTTACTTATACCAACATAAAAAATGTATCATAAATACCATGTTTAATCATATGCAAATTGTCCGCATGCTGCATGTCTCAAATCCACGGAGCCCTGGAAGCCGTAAAGCAATGCTCAACACTTTAAATTTAAGCTTTCACCCTTTTTTATTTGAGATGTGATGGATTCAGCTCTGGAGAATAATATTTGTTTTTAAAAATGTAATGTATGAATATCAACATTTCACCACTTCACGCTTTATAGTATATCATCTCTCTGAGCAGAACTCATTTGTTACGGTCAGAACTTCAATCGCTATCTCTTGTTAGGGTCCCCAGTTTTAAGTTCAAGACCAGTCTCAGTCCACGGGAAGCATGAAGCATTCGTCTCGTGTGGTGGGCTTGCAGCCAGCAGTGGGGAGACAGGCAGGCAGCAGGGCAGGGAATGATCAGGAATGGATTAATCACTATGCTAAGTACGCTACGGAGAAGCTACAGCTCAGGCAGTTACACAGATATGCAGTTGAGAGTTCCCTCGGCACAAAGAGCGCAGCTATCTTTCTTCTGCCAAAGGGCACTTCTGATTTCCACCACAGCTCTGAAAATGGTTCTGCTTCTTGGTTATAAAGGGAAGCAAAGCCACATTTGCAGCTGTGGACAAGTTTAGGATAGTAGAAGCATAAAGGGCAGGGTGCAGTATGACTTTCCAAAGGCATCTGCAAATATCTGCTCTAAGGAACAACCACCTTCTTCTGTCTGAGATCCACTGGTATTCCTTATCATCCTCTTATGAAACAAAATTATGCCTGTCGCTTACGGTGCTCATACTCAATTTTCTGACCCTGGCATGGCCATTATATAATGTTAGCATACTCTCTGCATGGAAGAGCAGTGAGGAGGAAGGTCACTGCCTGGCCCTCGTGTCCTCTTCACCAGTGTGTTGGGGGAGGGTTGGCTGGCACTATGTGCTGCCCCTCAAAAATGCCCCACCTAAAAAGGGAGAGTGGCTACAGGGATGGGGCTCTGGGTGTATACCATATGCATGGGGGAAGTTGACTACACCCCTAGGCCCTTCTGAGATGTCCATGAATTAGCAGAATGTGGGTGTTATGTACTAAGCTTGGATCCTAGAACAATAGGCAAGTAGGATCCTAGAATGCAACAACTGATTGGCTTGCAGGAGAAGACCAATCAGGCTCCAGGAGGAAGTTAATCAGCCTATTAGGCTTGTTGTTGTTGTTGTTTAGTCATTTAGTCATGCCCGACTCTTCGTGACCCCATGGACCAGAGCATATCAGGCACTCCTGTCTTCCACTGCCTCCCGCAGTTTGGTCAAACTCATATTAGGCTGGTAGGATCATAGAATGCAACAACTGATTGGCCTGCAGGAAAAGACCAATCAGGCTCCAGGAGGGAAGCAGAATCAGCCAATCAGACGGTACTCACTGTGTAAATAATGTATATAAAAGCCTGAGGTGTTTTTTTTGGGGGGGGGAATTAAATCACTCTTTTACAAGCTTCAATAAAGACCATGAAGTCACTACAGGACTCCGAGTATATTTCAGTGGGAAAGGAGAACTGAAACATGTACAGTTGTATGGACATAGACTCTCCACTCTCATCTCCTTTCTTATGTTCCACTGAACATGATGTCGGAGGCGGAGGACGCACATGCATTTTGGGTGGAGCCACATTCCCTCTTAATTCCTCAGTTCATGCATGGAGGGCTAAGAAGTGAGCCTGCATGTTATCTGTGTGACTGCTTGGCACGCTGTTGCAACTGGGCTCCACACTGCTTGAATCAACTGGCTTGCGTGCACTTGTAGTTCTTCCTTTGAGCTTGTGGCATGCTTGCAGTCTAGACTGTTTAGTAGAAGTAGCATGTGAACTTGTCCATTAGCTGTACACTGATGAACAGAATATGTTGGTTGGTCTCTCTCCTCGTATAGACTGGAAAACATGGACAGGCAGACAGAGAGAGGGGGGTCCTAACTAACTAGGGTACCTAAATATATAGACTATGCACTGACTACATTTGAGATATTTGCAATTTTACCACCTGGAATGCAGCCCAGAATGCACTGTACTGGAAACAATTTTAAGCTAGATAAAAGAAGGTGTCTGGCAAAGCAGCAGCTGCTGTGTCTACTTGACCTCAATTGCTCAAAGCGCCAAAAGACATCAGTTCACACCTTAAAGCAGTTAGATGAGAAAATGAACACAATGACCACTATTTCACATGGTTCTGAGAAAACAGCCATTTATTTCACCACTAGCTGATTACTATTTTTCAGAGAAGAATACAGAGCAATTGGATTGTCATGGGTTTCGGATGACATACGCTTCTGTAAGTGCAACTTGTGGCAGGCAACATGTTGTGGAATTCAGTATGAATGCATGAAGGGGCTCTCACGCATTTGCAGACCTGCCCTGCCTTCTAGTCACCAACACACCTGTTGGATATGCACATTCAGTTCTGAATGGAATTAGTCCCACTTGGGAGCTCAGGACTGCAGGTCCCAAGTGGAGCTGATCAGTGGTGTAGCGTGGGTTGTCAGCACCCAGGGCAAGGCAAGTAATTTGCACCCCCTAACCCGTGGATTTGCGCCCCCTAACCCGTGGATTTGCGCCCCCTAACCCTAACCCCCCGATGTTGCGCCCGGTGCAGCCGCCCCCCCCCGCCCCCCCCCCGCAACGCCACTGGAGCTGATCTTTGTTGAAAGCAGTGGGGCTTGAATTTGGCCCTAAATTTAAGCACCGCCAAGGATCAGTCAGCAGGTGACAACTTAAGAATGTGCTATCAAGTAGGTTCCAGTCCACTTGACTTCATTATATCGGATGATTGAGAAGTTTGTGGACTCACCCACATGTCAAAATGACCCATAGGGAGGTAGTCCCTTTTGATCTGACCCACTGGATAAAGAAAGGACCTCAAGAGAGATCCTGCTCTGCTGGATTCCATCATTTGGTGACCGCAAAATAACTGAGCAGGGGGAGCTGGGGATGGTCTAGTCTCAATCCAGTCTCCTGTACAATTCAGAAACAGAGCAAACATGATGCACTAAGACATAGCAGGTTACAGCACTTGCAAACTTTGCTTGAAGTACTGATAGTGTGAAATATATTCCATGAGGATCACCCTCAAGGAAGTGAACTTCAGTTGCATTTCCCTTAATATAAGCTGTCTCCATATTGACATGAGCCACCACTTGTAAGATGAATACATTGCAAGGAAAGCGGACACAGATCTTTCCATTAAAAATCCATGCCCCAATTTATATGTATAGATGCAAATTAATTACTATAATTTAAATAGAATTATAATACATCTCACCATAGTGGGGAAGACTGATCAGGTGACCTGTGTACCGACCTGTGTATCTGCTGCCCAGATGCTGTTGATGGGCAACTTCAACGCCCCTGATCTCACTTCTGATGGTTCTCTCTCTTTAGAGGACTGTCCTTAGGTAGCACTGGGGTGGTCTATTAGGGCAAATGGAGCACTGCCTCACCAGTGCCAGTCTACCCCCAGCCAGCCCTGGCTGCCAACTACTGTACCTCCTCCCTTGCCTCTGTTTTGCACTTGCAGAACACAACAGGGAGGAAGATGGAGACAAAATTAGAAGTACGGTAGTTAGCTCCACCTAACGTTGGCTTCCCTGCTTTCCATTCTACGAGTCCTAGTGGACACCAGTTACCACTGTTTGATAGCCCTTGGACTGAGCAGCTTTTCAGATACAGAGAACTGTCCTTTGACCGCCCTTCAATCAGAGTACAGTGGTACCTCGGGTTACATACGCTTCAGGTTACAGACTCCGCTAACCCAGAAATAGTGCTTCAGGTTAAGAACTTTGCTTCAGGATGAGAACAGAAATTGTGCTCCAGTGGCACAGCGGCAGCAGGAGTCCCCATTAGCTAAAGTGGTGCTTCAGGTTAAGAACAGTTTCAGGTTAAGAACAGACCTCCGGAACGAATTAAGTACTTAACCCGAGGTACCACTGTACTGTCCTCTGTAAATTAGGATGCAAGGCCACCATAAGCACTGATATTTCAACTGCAAATTCATTCACATAGCACAAGAGAGCTAAACCTTCTAGAGACTTTGAAACAAAATAATACAACACAAAAGCAGACATTTTCAATGGGAGTCTTGTCATTTTTTTAAAAAAAATATTGCAGCTAAAGGGGAATGCTGGTGTCACAGTGCATACAGTTTACACACAGTAGGTCTAACAAGGAGCACAACAAATTTCTCTTCTATGGTTCTGGAATGAGATTTCATTTTTACAGCTGTGAACCGAACGTTATTCATTTCAAGGACAAGCTCTGAAAGTTCAAGTAAGTAGGAAAAGTGGAAGCCCTCTCTGATATATCAAGACAGACAGATGAATAGCCAAGCAAGATTTACAGTCCTTGTGCAGCTTAGCAGTCTAGGATTGCTGCAAATAACTATGGATTTACAGTTGCTAATTTAGTAGGGTGGGCGGGAGCACAACCAGACTAGAGAAGGGAGTGTACACATATCTTACTATGGCCATAATAGTCCCAAAGAGGATAGTATAGCATTTTTGACAAAGCAGTTGATTACCAGTAAATCAATAGCTTTCAAACTTTCCACCTTGGAGCCCATTCTACATTTGCTTGTTTGCTGAGGACCACCTGCACATCTGCCATAAACCCTCTTCAGCTGTTTCCTTGAGCCCCAAAAATTTACAAGAGTGCACAGGGATGAATGTATACAGAAGCATTCTTCGAACCTTCATGCACAAATCTGAGAGGAGCCAGCACACCTGGGGAACGATGGGAGTAGTCTCTACTCACTTTTTAACTCTCACAATTCCTGAAAAGTGCCCTCAATTCAGAATTAGGGAGAAAATTGCTTTAATTCACACCTGCCGAATTTGCCCTTTCTGAACTTGTTGGGGAGGGATGTACGCTAGCAGTTCCTCTGGCTTAGTGCAGCCACAAAGGGCGGGACATGGGTGGGATAAGACAGTCCCAGTGCTTTGTTGAAACTCTCTAGGCAGAATCAATTGCAACTGCTAAAATTATTATTCATAATATACTCTCTCTCTCATATATATATATATTCCTGTTCTGGAATTTGGATGGCCTCTTGTAGATGTTCAGTTCAAACTGTATGACTGTATTTCATCGCTTCTTCCCTGAGAGATAACTCAGTGATTCAGCATACTGAATCCCACTGAGAACAACTCAATCACAGCCGTTTGATTCAAGTACTCACACGGCAGTTTCACAGGCAGTAAATCTTCAGATCCTTCTGTGCCAGAGAAAGTGGTAAGACTCCCGATATGCGGTGTGGGGAAAGCTGTGGTTTCTAGCCTTAACCCAGGGTTAAGGCCACTGCGTTGCATTATTTCAATACCTAGGATTGCACTAGGCAGCAGCAGAGAGCTGGCTTTTATTGATTTCCTATTGTATCAGGCAGAAACACATCGTTATTAACGCCCGCCCTCCAGAAAGGAAGCTGTGACAGACACCCCCTAGGAAGATGGGTACTGGGTTAACAGTATATCTGAAGGAGCGTCTCCACCCCCATCATTCTACCTGAACACTGAGGCCCAGCGCCGAGGGCCTTCTGGCGGTTCCCTCACTGCGAGAAGTCAAGTTACAGGGAACCAGGCAGAGGGCCTTCTCAGTAGTGGCGCCCGCCCTGTGGAACGCCCTCCCATCAGCTGTCAAAGAGAAAAACAACTACCAGATTTTTAGAAGACATCTGAAGGCAGCACTGTTTAGGGAAGCTTTTAATGTTTAATGGACTATTGTATTTTAATATTTTGTTGGAAACCACCCAGAGTAGCTGGGGAACCCAGCCAGATGGGCAGGGTATAAATAAAAAATTATTATTATTATTATTATTATTATTATTATTATTATTATTAGGCCGGAGGGACCAGGGTTCAAAACCCCACTCAGCCATGAAGCTTGCTGGATGACCGTGGGCCATGAACAGTCTCTCAGGCTAACCTGCCTCACAGGCTTGTTGTGAGAATAAAATAGAGGGAGAGGGAGCCATGAAGGCCAACTTGAGCTCCTTGGTAGAAAGCTGGGATATAAATGCAGTAATGAAATGAAATAAATCACAGAATCGTAAAATTGTAGACTTAGACGGGACCCCCCCCCCAAGCGTCATCTAGCTCAATTCCCTGCAATGCAGGAATAAATAATACATTTCAAAATGGCATAGAAACTCCAGCAGCATCATATACATTTTAAAAAAACAAAAACCACTTTCAATTAAAAGCTCTGGGAAACAAATGAATTTTTCAAATTTCCATAACCATTACAAAAGTTCCTCAAAGTGGCTTCCAACCAAATAATTAAGACAATATAAATAAATAAGTAATAGCATAATTAAACAGTGTTAATCTTTAATTAAAATATAAATTCTTAAAAGCTAATTTTGAAAAAAAGGAAGCAACAGCGAACCAAGAATAAACTTCCTCACTTCCCCCCAAAACATGAATTGCTATTTTCTGCACCTCCCACAGCCCATAAAGAAATACTGCCCTTACCACAAATGCCGCACCACAGCAATAGGTCATATTTGTTAATGTTTTTCTAGCTCATTAAAATTCAACCTGCAAGGTGATTTTTATGGTCGGTAAGAATTCAATTTAGAGTGAATCATTTGCTTACATGGCCATGAAACCATGGAAGTCTGCGGACAGAAGGCTTAAAGCGCAGTAATCCATCTGGCCGTTTGCTTCCCTTGTGCAGTTTAAGCAGAAAGCGAAGCATCCAAAATCATCTAAGGTATGTTTTAGTTGCTTCAGGTGTACTCTGATAGCCAATGAACAGACGCATCGATACTTCAAAAGATAAACTATGCAAGCAAATGTGTGTGCTTTTTTTGTTTTTTTTAAAAAAAGCTTTTCATAAACTCCCTCCATGAACAGTTTTAAACTGTCAGATATTGTCAATGCATGACATTCAAACTATGTCCTCAGGTGCATTCTCCCCCCCCCCCCCCGGTGGTTTTTATTTAAGGATTGTTATTTAACACCAAGTATTCAAAGCTGTGCATCTTTGCACTTGCAAAATTCCCAATTCTCACCGCATGTTCTCCAGGATTAGCCTGAAATTGTGAGATTATCTAGATGTTGTTTTCCCTCTGGTTTGTCCCTAGGAAGACGACTGGAGCTTGCTTCAGCTTGTTGTGTACTTTCCCTCTTTCCTGCTATTCTTGCCTTGGGTTGCCAATATTGTGGTACTTTGATGGGAAAGGGGCAGGGCAGCTTCTTCATTTGCTTTTCCTTCCTTCCTTTAACCCAGGCATCCCCACACTTGGCCCACCAGGTGTTTTTGGCCTACAACTCCCATCATCCCTGACCACTGGTCCTGTTAGCTAGGGATGATGGGAGCTGTAGTCCCAAAATATCTGGAGGGCCGAGTCTGAGGATGCCTGCTTTAACCCCTCATCCACTGGTAGCCTCCACTTCTCCACCGCCACCCCAAGACACTACAGTGGTACCTCGGGTTACAGACGCTTCAGGTTACAGACTCCGCTAACCCAGAAATAGTACCTCGGGTTAAGAACTTTGCTTCAGGATGAGAACAGAAATCGTGCTCCGGCAGCACGGCGGCAGCGGGAGGCCCCATTAGCTAAAGTGGTGTTTCAGGTTAAGAACGGACCTCCAGAACGAATTAAGTTCTTAACCCGAGGTACCACTGTATGGGGTGTTCCCATAGCATTCCACAAATGTACACTCTGTGTACCTGCGTGCTCATTAACTGAGCTGCACAAATCAACCAGGGTACACTCTTTCACACAAACACTTGTACGTGCATAGAAACAGCCAGTGGCGTACGGGGGGCAGAGGGGGTGGTCCGCCCTGGGTACCACTCTGGGGGGGGTGACAAGATGGCCCACTGCCTCCCCCCAGCTGTAGAGCGGCCGAGGGCGAGCACGCAGTTAGTATGGGTGCCACTCACACGCTGTCTGTCCAGGCTGCCATTCTTGTGCGCCATCTATACGGGCTGCGACACATGCACAGTCTGTATGGGATGCTGTGTGTACGCAGTCCGTATGGACATCGCATGTGTGCCGCCGGGCGGTTCACCCTGCCCCTTGGCATCCTGCCCCAGGTGCCAGAGTGGGTTCCTCCGACACTGGAAACAGATTGTACCTGTGTTCAATATAACATGTGAACATCATGGTATTGAGGGTGTGCACACAACTCATTTAAAGCATATCTGAAGCACATTTTTCTCCTGTAGTTTGCCCTCACGCAATTTCTCCTCATACCAGCAAGATGTCCTCCTTATGGTGGGAATGATGGGGATCTTGTTTTGAATTTTCAAACATTTAAGGAGGTGGAGATAGGCTGAGGGACTGGATGGCGCCCATATGTTTTCCACTGGGGGGGGTGACCTGAGGGGGAGGGGGTTAATTAGCTGACCAACTATGCAGCTCCTGGTGGTCCTTTGCTCAAGATTATAACTGCTTTTTGATATGGTTTTGGTTTTTTTAAAAAAATGAGAGAAAGGATGCGACTGCAGGTCACATGTAGCTTCATGTCACATTGAGAAGGGTTGGTAGGTATGGAATTATCAGGTCGGATCACTCGATAAGCAAATGACTTGTATTTTTTTCTGCTGCATTTCTGCCAGGACACCAAGGCAGTTTATAATTTTTCAAACACTAAACCAAATAAATGATATAAAATGTAAAGTTGGCCCCAGGGGCAAGGGGGAATAGCAGTCCATCTGCAGCCAGCCCTGATGTTCTGTTTGCCTATATCTCTCCCTCTCTTCTTCCTTCCCACAGGGCAGATGGCGTCCGCTGGCCCTGTGATTTGGAGTCAATAGTCTGACGGCAGCAGGCCCCGATGTTGTCCTTTCTAGTTAATTACAGTGGGCTTTAAATTGATCCCCAAAATGGAAGTCAAAATGACAACACTGAAGTTTGCAGTTATCCACACTCCGAACTTCCCCCTTGAAGCACAGACAGAATTGCAGATCGTCTGCTGACAAAACAACCTGCTGGGCGCCAAAATATCTTTCACACAATAATCAGATGCTTTACTTACTGTGCCGAAGCAGTTTATTTGTTATTTCTGACATCTTCACCAAATCAATATAAATATAATTCCACAAGTCTGCAAGCAGGCCGGCCTCAATAAGATGAGGAATTACTTCCCTTCAAGTCTCCTCTGCCCTTCATTTCAATTCTTCCTACTCTGCCCGACTCATTTTTTCTGGTTCTTAGACAAATGCCTTTTGCCAGTGTCATTCCATTTTCTGAGGTAAAATGTGTGCTCTGGCATTCAACCTGAGAAAAGGGCTTTTCTTCTCCTCCTTTTCCATATATAGCACAGAACAATGAGACATTTCTGCTCTTAAGAGATCTTGAAGAAATCTCTCTCGGGTTACAGAAACTCCCCTAACTACAGTATCAGCAAATCTCAACCACACAAAATTGCTTCTAGGTTGAAAGATCAACCAAATTTTAAAAGGAAGCCAAAGGCCCTCAGCAACCATTATTTGAAGGGTTTCTTTTCAACCCACCGCAGAAAGCCTATTTTGAAATGTCGCTTAAAACAAAGAGTATGTGAAGGGAGCTCTTTTCCGTGTACGAACCCTCCCAAAAATTAAAAGCAGCAATGAGGCCCTAATCCAGAGGGTGAGAATGGTTGGGGTTTTTTTTCCAAGTGCTGGTAGCCTTCAAACCTTTTATACTCCTGATTTATTTTTATCTTTACCAAACTTACGTAATGCCATATCCTAGTAGCTTTATTGTTATTGTCTCTCTGCTGGTACTGTTTTAATTTTTACTGTATGTTGCCTTGGTTGCAGGGAGGTTAAAGGTAAAGGTACCCCTGCCCGTACGGGCCAGTCTTGACAGACTCTGGGGTTGTGCGCCCATCTCACTTAAGAGGCCAGGGGCCAGCGCTGTCCGGAGACACTTCCGGGTCACGTGGCCAGCATGACATCGCTGCTCTGGCGAGCCAGAGCCGCACACGGAAACGCCGTTTACCTTCCCGCTGGTAAGCGGTCCCTATTTATCTACTTGCACCCGGAGGTGCTTTCAAACTGCTAGGTTGGCAGGCGCTGGGACCGAGCAGCGGGAGCGCACCCCGCCGCAGGGATTCGAACCGCCGACCTTTCGATCGGCAAGTCCTAGGCGCTGAGGCTTTAACCCACAGCGCCACCTGCGTCCCCTGCAGGGAGGTTAGAGGAAGCCAAACCATCAAATCCTTCTGGAAAACATTGAATGGTATCTTTCCATTGAACTTATGTTCTAAGGAAGAACAAGGGACAGCCTTTACTAATATGTGACGCTTCGCACTTGAACTATCTTGCTTCTTTTTATATTCTGCTTTGTATATGGTTTGGGGGGGGGCTTTCCTGTAAATTTGCAAAAAGCTGTTAATATATGTGCAAAATTTAAACAAATAAGAGTCCCAGTGCATGACAGTGTTTATTACTTATTCATATTTAAAGAATGCTAAATTAATTTCTTTTAGGTTGCTGCATGTTGCCAGGCACAATTATTATAATTCATTATAATAATTGCGGCTGTTTGTTTCCGTCTGATGTAATCTTCTACAAAGTACATTTTCCTTTTTACATCTTAGCAACTAAAAGGATTTGCAGTTAGTTTATGACAGTGCATAAGGAACAGGGAGGGAAAGAGTATAAGCTGAGTAGAGACAAAACTGAAATATCCCCCGCCCCCGTCCCAGTTCTTACCATGGAAAAAGACCCTAAACAAGAGGAAAATGGGAATTTAGAATTGTGGACACTAGGACAGATGAAGGCGTTGAGGTGTCCCTTGGCATGGACACCTCTGTAGTTTTCTCAAAATCATCTGAATAGCTGCCTAGAGGCTGCAGTTGGTTGTTTAAGCCCAGCGCCATTTGTCTGTGCTTTCTCTGTATGGATAAGAGATGGGTCGTATACCCCACAAATATCCCAGGAAAAAGCCATCTCTGAACTCGACAGAAGGTGGAGTTGCGGGCTTCATGCCCTCTCCACATGTGCGGGGGCTGGTTCTCAGCCTCCACGCGATTGAGGGGATCCTCGGCCACGTCATCCCATTGGCTGGTTTAGGGGAGGTGTGGCTTGCACTATTTAACATTGGTGCGGCCGGGGATCTCCCTCTTTGCCGCTGCAGCTCATCTGGTTCCCCACCCTCCCGCCCTTTAGGTTTCTTTTGACCTTACTATGGACCTCGGTTGGTCGCCGTTAAGGGGCCTGGTAGGAATTTTTTCCACTTGGCAAATTGGCACCAGCCACTTGGTTTTTCACCTACCTCGTAGCAGATTGTCACAACTTCCTTGGTGTTGGCGGTTAGGCATTGGCATGGGTATTATGTAGATGAAGGGGGGGCAAAGCGCCATCACCTCCCCCGCATTTTGAAGGGTAGTCCGGTAAAGGATTCCAGGGGGTGTGGCCCTGTCCGAAACCTATGGAGGTGAGGGCCTAAGGCACACCCCCGAGCGGTGACCCCGGGGGAGTTCCTAGTTGATGTGCATCAGCAGGACTCCCCCTGCTGATGGTTAACCCTTCCCGGTCTTCAAGCAAACAGGCTGAAGCTGGATAGTTGGTTAGGACCAGTTCCTAAGCCAATACCGCTCATCACCTGTAACCAATAAAGTTGTGGCCAATTTTGGGCCCATTAACCTGAATGGTTGTGTCATGTGTCGTTATTTCCACCGGGGGGGAGGCGGGAACTTGCCACGCAAAGGGACATCCCGTTTTGTCACCAAGATCTCATCCAGAAAAAGAACTTTTGGAGGGCTACAATCTTATGCAGCACCCAAAAAAGCGCATCTTAGAGCACAGCCCCAGAAAAAAAAATGCATCACTGGGGCTTCTTGATCTTGCACAAGCCACATGACTCACATGGGAGCACAAGCAGGAAGATGCACGTCCCGGTTTTGAGACTGAAGATGTTGGAGGTATGGGGTAGGATTATAAAGCCTGCCCTGCCTTTTTAATGAAACGCCCATGCTCGTGTCCCAAAACTTCCTATCCCCACTGCAGAGAAATGGAAAGAGCACACACACTCTGTCTTGCCTGAAAATCCACAGAAAGAGGGTTTCCCATTTCAGCTTGGTCTAGCAACAGCAGGGGTGTGTGGGAAGGCCGCTCCCCCTTCCCAGGGGGGCGGGGTTGCAGGCAGGCCACATGTACTCCCCATGTGGGGGGCATGGTGAAGCCTCCCATGTCACTGGGAGTTCCAGCCGTGTCACACCTCCTGGCTGACCACTCCGGTCGACCAGGGGCATGGCTTGCCCTATTTAAACCACCACATGGCTGGGGGCTCCTCCTTGCTTCCATGTTCAAGCCATGAGGTTTTCGCCTGCCTCATAGCAATCATCACAACTTTGTGCGGTTTGGCAGTTAGGCATTGGTAAAACCTGGTTTATGGAGGAGAGGTTGTAGCGTTCATCTGCCCTTCCACATTAAGGGTATTCCGTTAAAGCAGCGGTTCTCAAATTGTGGGTCCCCAGATGTTGTTGGGCTACAACTCCCATCATCCCTGAGCTCTGGCCTTGCTAGCTAGGGGTGATGGGAGTTGTAGTTCAACAACATCTGGGGACCCACAGGTTGAGAAAGGCTGCGTTAAAGGGATCCGGGGGTGTGGATCATGCCCAAAGCCCGAGTAAGGGCTAGGCCATGCCATGACCCCATTGAGGACCCTGGGGGAGCTCGCAGTAGATGTACATCAACAGGGCTCCTCCTACTGGTGGTTGACCCTTGTGAGACTACCTGCATGGCAAGAAGGAATCAGATATAGTTGGTTCAGTTCCAATGCCTAAGCCAATACCACTCACATCTGTAACCAATAAAGTTGTGGCCTTAATTATCCCATTAACTCAAAATATTGGTGTCCGTGTGTGTAGTGGTTAAGAGTGATGGACTCATAATCTGGTGAACCAGGTTCGCTTCCCCGCTCCTCCACATGCAGCTGCTGGGTGACCTTGGGCTAGTCAGACTTCTCTTCTTCTTCTTCTTCTTCTTCTTCTTCTTCAAGAAATGGGGGAGGTCTCGGGGCCTTGCCATGCAACAAGTATCTCCAAATTCAAAACTCTCGTATTTCCCAGTTTCATGCTACATAGCACGCAACCACTATCCAAACTATGTATGCCCAACCTCTACCTAAACAGCCCACACGCAGTTGTAACTACAACTCGTCATACTTTATGGAAGCTGAAAACTTTGAGTCATCTCATCCAATTCACATCTGCCTTTGGAAGTGGTGTGTAACAATACAGAAAATGTATAAATCAGCAGTTGCTGGCTGTACATTGCTCAAGGACCAGCAAAGCCTGCTGAGAGAGAAACCGAGGAATTGCAAACTAGATCAGCACAGTGTCTATATATAATCAAATATTGATCGCAAAGCTAGATATGGAAAAGTAGTGTTTACTGAGCATATGACCCTTTACCAGCTTTGTCAGATTCATAGAGGTTTAGACATAGCTTCCAGAACATTCTAGAAACCGCTTAGGGTATATTTGAAGGGGATGTTGCTGTCAGGAACAGAAATGCCTTATTTGTGTACCTGAAAATGAGATTATGAAGGAAAGTTGTAAATTATAAAGTTACGCAGGGGAAACACCTCACTAAAAGATATTTACACCATTTTCTTCAATTGATGGAAATGTTACCAGGATACATCTTTAGGGCAGATCCACACATGGCTTTCCATAAAGAATTCTGGGAGCTGTACTTATCACTCACACAGAGTTACAATTCGCAGCACCCTTGACAAACTATAGTTCCTTGGGATCTTTGGAGGAAGCCAATGTACATTGGGCGTGTTTTAAATGCATGGTGTGGATCTGCCCTTAAATTAACATGCCCTGTATGAAACCCCCGCTTTGAGTTTTCAGCTGTTAAGTACTGCATTACACAGAAAGTTGGTGTGTTTTATTTAGTCTTTGAATCTTTGGCCAAGTAAATCAAGAATGTATCTGAATTTTCTAAAAGCTGACGCCGTGTTATTTTAAAACACTGTTTTGATAAGCTTCAAAAAGTTGATGTATCATAGAGACTTGAAAATATATGATCTCATTAAAAAAAAAACCGCTGGCACTTGGAAAGATCTCCAGTCGCCAATCACAACTTCTGGGTGGCTGTAATTTATAACTTTTGCCCCCAGAGCCAAGTCATTTAATCTGATAATCAGCATCAATCAAGGAATTTTATCGCTGTGTTTTGCAGTCTGAGCAGAAAACCTCTCTCTTGGGGACAAATTAGGCACCCCAGTGTGACACTTGCAAATAAATATTGTTCGCCATAACATTCGGTGCTATGATTCAGTTGGATCGATTCACTATAGAAATGCTTTTGAAGCAAGAAAAAGTGTGTAACTACATGGGGGTGAAAGACACAAAAAAGACACGTGGCGCAGTGGCATTTTGGTAGAATAGCAGGCCAGCTTTCTCAGCAGCTTAACAGCAACACACACTTTTGTTTATGCTTCTTCACTTGCCAGTTGAAAGTTATTGTGCCCAAATATGCTTCATGATTGTCCATAACTCACCACTGATGCACGATCCTTATTATGCTGGCATGCAGACCCTTTCATTGGCTCAAAGGACTACAGCTTATTTGAGGTGGGGAGAGCCTCATTATGTGTCATAACACATTGTGACAAGCTACTTATTGCTGAAAACAAAACCAATACATCAGGCGGACTAAGGTAATATGCAATGATGTCCAATTTTCTGTTAATTTAGAAGCTCTTTCTAAACCCAGGCAACTACTGGAAAGTAACTAAAGTAATCATTTTCCCATTCACAAGTCAAGGATCCCGTTAAGCCTTAAAAAGGTCTCTCTACAGGGCACAAAAAAGCAACATTGTAGAACTGCTGAAACACAGTTTTTCCTTTCCTTTATTCAAGAAATTACTTGTGCCTTCATGGACTGAAAAATTAGCTAGCTAATCCAATCTTGTATGCAGAATTAATGCATGTGAGCCTGTATTATTAATCCTCCCCACTATGGTGAGGTATATCATATTTTTTATTTAAATTTACAGGAATTGTTTCTAAATTTGCACCTTTACACGTCAATTAGCATATGCAATTTTTATGCGAATCTGTGTCCTGTTTTTTGGTGAGGGGTAAATAAAGGAGCCATCCTAACTGCAAATTTTCCTTCCTTCCTTTCTTGTGTCAGGACAGCATCCTCCATTGCACCTGAGGGCTGCAGGCTACTTTAGGGCTTGTAAGGCAAGCTGCATGGCACGTGTGACTGCCACAGCCTGCGTACCCAGCATCGGTCACCTGAGGTAGCCACCTCACCCTTCCTAATGTTAGGGCCGCCCCTGCAGTTAGTATCTCTGGTAGCAGGAGGCTGAGAAAACTTCTATGTGACCTTGGAGAGAGGTTATCAGTTGGCATTTGGAGGGCTAGACCAGGTGTGGGTAATATTTGGCCCTCCAGATGTTGCTGAACTACAACTCCCATCATTCCTAGCTAACAAGGCCTAACTAGTTTCCCCACTCCTAGGCTAGATGCAATATAAGTACGGTGGTACCTCGGGTTAAGTACTTAATTCGTTCCGGAGGTCCGTACTTAACCTGAAACTGTTCTTAACCTGAAGCACCACTTTAGCTAATGGGGCCTCCTGCTGCCGCCGTGCCGCCGGAGCCCGATTTCTGTTCTCATCCTGAAGCAAAGTTCTTAACCTGAAGCACTATTTCTGGGTTAGCAGAGTCTGTAAACTGAAGCGTATGTAACCTGAAGCGTATGTAACCCAAGGCACCACTGTAGTAAACAAACCAACCCCTGTGTTGCAAAATATGAGTCAGCAATATCAAAAGCAACGCGATGGCCAGAAACATTAACAATGTGATCAACTTTATGGAATAATTCAAAACATCAAAACTAACAAACTGAAGTCTCTGAAAATCTCTGAAAGTCCTTAAATGAATCACAGTGCCAGACTTTACCCGGTGGAGAGCAAGCTGTGAAGCTTTGTATAATCAGCAAATGTCCAATTCTGATGTCCAACTCTGAACTCTACTGAACAGTGTTTCTGGATAACAACTACTGTTTCGTTGAATTCTTCATCAGCCAATTACAGGTAGTTCAACCCTTGTAAGTAGAAAGATATGTAATTTCTTCATTAACTGAAAATAAAATATTCAAACAATGACCTGCACATTCATAACAACAACTTCAAATAGTGTAGAAATTATAAACTGTAACATAAAAAAGTTACATACCCAATCTTTTTTCGAACAGATATAATGAAAAATACTCTGGAACAGTGCTCATGCTATTATGTAGTCACTGTTACTAACATCATTTTTTGAAAAATATATATAGCCAACCCCAGGCGATACTAATAACAAGGAGACCAAGTTTAAAGACACAGTACAAAGTTACAGCAAAGATACAGATAATCAAATAAGACAACTGAGGTCTAATTCAGAGTTAAGTCCCCTTGGATGAATAGTTTTAAACATAAAAATAAAATGGGTTTCTAGATGCAATATAAGGCAGCTGCTTATGTTTAGCAACCAGTGCTCAGAGTGGGTTGGGAGAGCCTAACCATCCCACTAATTTTCAATGGGCAAAATGGAGCCTGGCCTAATTTGAAATGAAACCATCCGACTTCTTTTTCCACTCCCAAATAAAATCATTCTATTTCCCCTTCCTGCCCGCCCTGCCCCTCATCTAACACTGTTTCGGAATCTTCATTTCTAGTTCACACCAGTGCCTCTGGTATAAGAAGAGTGCTCTACATATATTCAAAAGCACAATTCAGTTATAGACAATGCTTTTTCGTTCCTTCTCTTCCTTTCACTGAAATTGCATGTCCTGCAGAAATATCTGAGATATTGAAGCCTCACTTTCAAGAAGCCACACATTGCCATATTCTTCTCTCGCCTTTGTTCCTCATATTCAGTCCATTGGCAAGCGCTGATAATCCCTTTTCCCTAAAAGCACTGGTCAATTCTCTGATCACATGTTCCCCAGATTTCTGGGAGTTTCTCTGAAGATATGAATATCAGAAGAATCTTGCTGGACCATCTACTCCAGCTTCCTGTTCTCACAGCAACCCACCAGATGCCCACATCATAAAGCATCTATATATGTAATGGACCAATGTATGAATTTGTCCCCAGTGTTTTCCTTTTGCCTTTTGCATGCAATTAATGGGGGAAAGTGTATTCATTCTTTTAACCTAATTGTGGCGTTCCAAGCCATAGCTGCTTGTACAGGGTATATCTCTTGAAATCCATCACCTGAGTATTGCCTAATAAAGTTTGTAAATGGCTTCCAAATGAGCAAAAATTACTTTTCCTAGCTCCATAACAAACGTGCTTTCTATCCAAGAGGAGATTGGTTTTAGATCCTCCATTCATTCCTTTAATGATCAGCTAATTTGAATCTCAAGTCCCAAGAGTGCCACTGTTTCGGTTCAGAGTAATGCAACATTTACAATGTTTTATTGACATGAGGGCTGTATAAGTGCAGCTTCACGTATGCATTATACAAGAGTCAGCAAATTTAGGTGGATTAATAAAGATATCCATTAACTGTTGATCACGCAGGCTGATTGGGGTTTTTTTTCCTCCAGACAAATCAACTTTCTGTTCACAGGAAGTCACTCACACACATATTCAATCTTTCCCACAGTAGTGGAGCTTTATATAAACGCTGAGAGGCTGCTTTAGAGATAAGTGTGTTGGACTTAGCCCAAGGAGACTCATGTTCAAATCCTTACTTAGTTATGGACCTGTCACTTGACCTGTGATATTAAATCATATATATCCGTATTCATGTCCTGTGCATATCTGTTCAAGCGGTTGTAAGAATGAAACCCTCTTCAGGTGCTGTCCCAGAATTGTTGTTGTTGTTTAGTCGTTTAGTTGTGTCTGACTCTTCGTGACCCCATGGACCAGAGCACAATATAATGGAAAAGGCAGGGGGGGGAGGTAATGGAGAGCTAATTAGAAATAACAAGATATCCACATATAAAAACTGGCAATGACTTACACTGTAAACAATTAGCTAGTTTGGAATTATTTGGGATTCATTATTTAAGACACACCAAACCCTTTCTACATTCTTCATACTAATTCCCCAAGTGAATAAAGTACCCTCAGACATTTTTCTCCTTGCAAGTTTGATTTATTACTTACACCATTAACCCACTTCCCTCTTTCAAGTTATCATATGAAGGGTCCTTCCATAAGCCCAAGACTTACTTTTCTCTCCATACAGAATTTTATGCATCGACCAGCCTTGTTTTCAACAGCACAAAGCGCATTCGAGAACAAATTCCACCCAATTCTCCCCCAGCTAACAGTTCAAATGGAAAGTAGTGCAGTTTGCAAAACCAAGGCAGCCCGAGTCTTTCTTGAAAGCACTTTTAGAGACTCTGCTTCTGGGTTCTGCAGAGGCAACAAGACGACCACTGTGGGGAAAGTATAAGATTGATCGAAGTTTGGTCTGATCCAACAGGGCTCTCATGTTCTCAGGTTATCTTTGTACTCTTTCGGTATTTTGCAAGGCACCTTGAGGGCAATTTGAAGCCACCTGCCAGGATAGAAGTCTACTATATTTTATTAAAATAATTAAGTCATTCCCAGTGTTCTGGGCTTGCCTCCTCCCAAATTCTGAATCATGCCAAAATGCAAATAGGGTTTCTCAGAAAGCAGATCATATTTACATTTATACACTTGAGCTGTAAATGTGGTGTGCTTACAATTTTAATTTGTGTGTGTGTGTGCCAATGTAGTGTACATCAACTCTGAGAATCTGCAGGAACATTGAACGAGGTTGTCTGAAGACAATGACTGCATGATAGTCTCTTCAGGCAATATCCCGCTTTGAACAAGCTAGAATTTCCATATCAGCTTGAGCTGAGCACAGAATAAAAAGACTTTGGAACTTCACAGATGGAAGAAACACCCCCCCAGGTCTTCATAATGGGCAAATAAATCCCTGGGGTCTGGAGCTAAAGGCACTGATTTGTACTTATGGGGAAGAAATCCATAAAGACCTTAGAAAAGATAAATATATAAAACACCAAAGCAGAGATGCTGGCAATTTTGATGGCACAGAATTGAGGTAACAAGGCATGCATATCACCATTTTGCCACATTTGAAATATTCAAATTTTTGCTAGCTACAGAATTCCGAGGATGTTTTGCACCTGTAAATTATTGTGATACACTATTTTCAACAAAGTGAGAGAGTACGTGCATCTGCGCTTTGCTTGGATCTGATAAGCTCCCCTAGATTCCTTATTGAATGTAAAAGATATTTCACATACAGCCAAGAGACATTGAGGCCAGGGGTTATGCAGTAGTATCTCTATACAAACCTTCAGAAAGATTTTCACACTGAACAGAAAGAAAAAGGTTAAATCCAGGCTGTATTTTCAATGGTTTTAAAAATGTTTGCTCCTCTCATAAAACTTAGCATGTATATATCAGCAGCAACAATGAGGTATTCTTCTTGAGTCAGCTTTAAAATAATGTTGACATTGCAGTCGATACGTTATGGATTGCCATATTTATGTCAGAATGTATTGGCACAAGAATACATCAATAATATAAAATATTTAAGGATAAGTCTTAAGTTTAAATTAAACCTTACGATTCCACGTTCCTTTCTTCATCTTTTTCGCTCTGCTGATCTTAAATGACAGGTTCCGCAGGTAATGATTTTAACATCTTTCTCTTTTTTGTCAGCAACTAAAACTACTATTTTTAAATAAGTCTCTGCAGAGGAAAACTGGAAGTCAGATCTTGGCTAGCTGATTCTATACATCTGTAATAAATGCCTATATTTGCATTTGAATTTGCAGCTAAAGAATTGTATCCAATGGTGTACACACACACACACACACACACACACACACACACGGTTACTAGTTCTCTGCATTAGACAAGCAAGAATGTCAATACCATACTTTTTTACTCTAAAATAAGGTTAAAAATCTGGGGCATCTTATACATGGATAGTGCATATGCCCATTTTCTAAATGTGGGGTCCCCAAAAGTAGGAGGCGTCTTATACATGGGGGGGGGTCTTATACACGGAAAAATACAGTACCCTTTAGAATCAAAACAAAGTTCCATTAGGCACAAATTAGAATGGCATTAAGCAGATTATTCCTAGTTGGTCCCAAGGATTTTAATGCAACACTAGCGCATCTGAATTACCAGGCATGTTGATAGATTCAACCTTCATAAAACCCTCTCATCCCTTTAGGTCATCAGTCCAGCAGGCTAATCCCGGTAACTACATACTCACATGAATGGCCTACTTATGTCAACTAAACATCTTAGGTTAATAAATATATGTAGCAGTATAGCTTCTCTTCTGCAAATAGGAAAATCACAACTTGGAACTAATGATCTTTTGAGAGTTTCATCTTTCTACTTTACTCTGACCACATGCATGAGCAGCCATGGATTATCCAGTGACAGCAATGTCTACATAGACTATAAAAAGATAGCCATGTTGTCTCTTGTGATAGTAAATTCTAAGTTATTCATGCATTGTGCAAAAATCATTTCCTTCGTCTGCCCTTAACTACTTCCAATCAATTGCACTGGGCAACCCAAAGTATGAGAATGGAAGGGGGGGAATCTCTTATCTACTCCATTTGTAAATGCATAATTTTCTGTCACATACTCCTTGACCTTAGTCAACTTTTCTCTAAGCTAAAAGCTTTTTTGTTACTTCTCATAGGTATGGTGCGTCATATTTTAAAAGGTGAAAATCCAGGCACAAAAGTTGTTGAGTTTTGCCCAATATGAAAACTATAGGGTTGCCATATGTCCAGACACAGTTAGCTCCATGGAAGAAACTGATGGATTGTGGTGACAAAGTAACAAATAATGGAAAGACTCAGAAGATGGCCGCTCGGCAGGGAGTTGCATAAAGGGGCTCAGCATTGTTCCTCCAAAAAAGGTTTTATCAGCTGTTTTCAAAGTCTTTTAAAAGCCTTATCCATCTGTAATTTGGATGTCTTTCTGGGACTTGGAACCTTGTCTGAACTGTTTATCTCCTCTAGAAAGCAATCCACACATGGCTGCAGAGATGTGATAGCTCGACTTATTTAATAATAGTTTGGTTCAGACATGGCAGACAATGAGCCAATGGCTCATCAACCTGATAACAAGCCACAGGCCTGCATGCTCCCTCCTGCCCTCCTGTGCCCACTTTGGTGCTTCTTGTTAGTTTCTGTTTGCCACTGTGCAGCTGCTTAGAGTCACAGAGACATTCCAGAGACAGTCCAGGCTGTTGGAAGTCTCATGGGAGACGGGAGATGGGATGTGACGTTAGTGGTTTCCTGTTCCTTTGTTCTGTTGTTGAGTTGCTTTCTGCTCTCACAGGAAGAGGATTTTTTTGTCTGCGTAGTAAGAAAAAAGCATAGCGATGTAGCCATAAATCTCATCACTTCTGCTGCTTTGATTCTCTGCTGAATGGGAATGTGCCTGAGGCCTCATCAAAGGCTCAGGTTGTTAATTATTCATCAGGAGGGCGATTCCAGAGGGAGATGAGCTTTATCAGCTTGGCCGAGCGGAGATCCCAACACTTCTGTCCCCGCTTGTTTCCTTTAACGTCTGAATGAGGAAATTGCAGTTTCCTCATTCCTCATTGGATTGATCATATTCCGGCTTGTAAGCAGTGATTAAGCTAGTTTCTCAGTTAAAAAGGCACAGGGAGCTGAGCACATGAGCAAGAAAGGCCCCTGAGTGCATTGTTTGTCCTCAGGCTCATAAACCATGGTTTATCGTGACTTTATTGAGACAGTAACTGTTGTTTTATTTTTAACTCCCCTCCTAATAATTCCTAGCATTGCACTTGCCCTTTTCAACAAACTGATGCTCTCCACAAGCAGTCCATTAGGACCCCAAGATCTGTTTCTTGGATAGTCGTAGCTAATTGACAGCCCATCAGCATATATACCTTAAGTTGGTAATGTATTCTAAAAGTAGTAGCCATGAAAACGTATCTAGGAAATGAGTCAAAATCACCATTTCTGCAAGCCACACAACTGCTACTGTCTACCTAGGAGACCACTTCCTACTTCTGCTAAAGTGGACTTTGGTCTTCATAATTTTTGGCCATGATAGATTTGTTAAGTTTTAAGTTGGTTTTCCTACAACAGACTATACAAACTTTGTCCCAGCTAAACTGTCATTACCAAGGCCTTTCCCATAATGCAGTCTTATCTCATGATATTACATCCAGTCCGCTTGTTTATTGGTTGCATCCATCAGCTGTATTATTTGGGCAATCAGTAAGGCCTTTGAGGAATGGAACATCATCGAGTCACATGTCTGGGCAGTATCAGTACCTAAGACAATTAAATCCTGATCTAATTGACTGCAGCTCTGGGACAATCTGACAATAATGAGTCAATCAGCAGCCTCATTGATTTCACTGGCATTACTCATGCCGGTAACATTACATGCCCAGAATACCTTTGCAGAATTGGGTCAATATAGTAAGGGTCCCTTGCTTGTCAGGAAGGCTTCAGTTTGAATTGCCCAGGCAGGGCAAATGCAAAGTAGTAGCTAACTGGCTTCCCCGTTGCTGACATTAACAGCTGCATAATAGCTCCATGAGCAAGCTTTGTAAACATGTAAACAGCACAATTAATTGCAGTGATTATGCTCTTAGAAAAATAGAGCATTTCGGTAATTTGGAGCACATTATAGCTTCGTGTTTACAGAACTCCAGGCACATCGGAAAATTAAATATATTTAATTTAGGCTTCAATTGTCTCCTCTTCAAGAAAACGTAAGGCAACAAAATCTTGCACACACAGTCAATTCCATAATCTGGCAAGTCAAACTGAGGCCAGGACTGCATGCATGTAATCTTCCTGAAGGGGGAAGATATTTTAGGCCACAGCCCCTCAAAGAGGACCGTGGTTTCTTTACATGCATTGAGTGTGATCAGTCCCAGTGTCACAGTTTGTATCCCAGTAGGATATCATATGCTGGATGAGCAATGAGAGTGGCTCTGTGTCTTGCTTCACAGAGGTGTGTTCTCCATTGGAAGGTTGTCCAGTCCAACTCTTGTTTAAAGATAAACAAGCACAATAAGGGAGATCACAGGGGCAGCCAGCTGCTGGACAGCAGACGGAGCAGGCACACAGGTTGCCTGGCCACAGTCTTACCCATCAATATATATATTTTCCATTTTTTATTTCAATTGCAGCAATTATTTCTAAATGCTGGATCAACAATACATCTTAAGGAGCACACACAACTCTTATGGAAATCCGTCATCCATGGTATGCCCCACAGAGGACCTTAAGGTCCTTTAATAGCAACACCCTAGAGGTACCAGGCCCTAAGGAAGTCAGATTAGCCTCAACCAGAGCCAGGGCCTTTTCAACACTGGCTCCAGCCTGGTGGAACACTCTGTCTCATGAGACCAGGGCCCTGCAGGGTCTGTAGGACAGAGTTGTTCCGCCTGTCGTTTGGCTTGGAATCAACTTGATCGCCTTCCCCTATTTTCTTTTTCCTTTCTCCCTCTGTGATGGAACTCTTATTTGGGGACTTCCCTGGCTTTTTTCTGGCCCACGTAGGACCAGTCTGGATAGTTGGCCTTGGTGAAGATTTGACGTTTTCATCCCTAAAAACTTTTTGATTTGAGTTTCTACTGAAATGAGGCTGCATTTTAATGTTGTATTTTAATCTTACATTTAAAGAATATCCAACACACAATTGAAGTTCATAGTTTGCTATGACTGTTGGGAATTGTAGATCTGTGAGGGGGGAAATGAGTCTCCAGGACTCTTTAGGGGGAAGTCATGTGCTTTACATGAACACTGGATGTGCTTAAAATATACGGTGTGCTCCTACCCTTCACGTCCACTCTGTCAGTCACTAGTTTTATTTCTCTCCTACATCCACCTTTTCCAGCCATCCCATCCAGCTTTCAGGGTCGTCCCCTTTTGACCATATGTCAGCATCTGTAGGCACTGAGCACGCTCACTCCTCACTGGGGTATTGGGCAGGGTCCCTCATTAGTTTTCCTTTTTCAAATGGCTGCATCCAACACTACCATTTAACTCCAGCAACAAGCTGTGCAGTGGATTCCCCCATTCTCTAGCCCTAGAACCCCCTCAAAATCTGCTGTGGGGGGCCTGCAGGTATTGGAAAGGCAAGAATAGAAATCATTCTATTTGTGACTTAAGGGCTAATTCTGTTATTTGTCAGGGGTGTTGGGTGGAGGTGAAGCTAGTGACCAAGCAGAGACCAAGCATGGTCTTCATTGAGGTAGCTCTGAGGGAGTCTTTCCCTCCATATGATTGGCTGAACGAACAAGGTCTGAAGCAGGAAATGCAAAAGCTCTCTGTTCCTTTGTCCTCAAACTGCACACTGGTTTTTCTTCCATTTGCTCAGTAAAGTGTTCTCAGGGCTTTTCTCTCTGGCTCTGTTAATAGAAGCACCCTCAGGAGTAGATGGGAACACAGGGAAGGTAAAGGGAAGTCCTTTTGTGGCATAGGCTATAAATGTTTGACGTTTTATTATGTTTTTATATTCTGCTGGAAGCTGCCCAGAACGGCTGGGGAAACCTAGCCAGATGGGCAGTGTACAAATAATAAAATTATTGTTATTATAACCCCCAAACTTTTGCATTTCTTCAGATTCCTCCAAGTATGCTGCTACCTCTGCCTTGTCCAAAGCTGTTGCCACTCTGACTGCATACACAAAAAACAATGGGAGAATCCTTCTAAAATTAGAAGGATTTGGGTTGATCAGAAATGGCTGGGCCAACTTGAGACTTTACTCCTATGGCAATTTATCCCATGCTTAGTGAAAAGATTTAAGTAGTAGTGTCATTAAATGAAGGGGACTTATTCATAGGTGGGTTTTGCTTTACTGAATAAAAGGCTCCCACACGTTGACTTTTTAAAAAACTGGTCGTACTCTCTCAGGGGAAAGATGTTGCCAAATTTGGCTTGAGCTAACTCTTGATAATGTGGGAATTAAGTGATACTGTGAAGTGAGTCCAAGAGATGTGCTCTACTTCAGTGATTACATCTACAGGAGTTGTCATTATTTATATAGACTGTCCCTTTTTCTGTATGAAATAGTGGGGGGGGGGGGGGTTCATTGATTTGTATTAATAGGATACTGGTGACATCTAGTGGCTGGCTTAATAACATATCTCCAGTGTGAGTAACTCTGGGATTTCACTTCTGAAATGTAAAATAACATCGCAGTTCTCCACAGGCTTGTTAAAGGTTTCGATCTAGCAGCACTCTTAGGACAAGCCATGGGACCAAGTGAACGTCAACAAATGTTTCCACCAGAACTGAGTCTCTAGGCTATACTCCAAAATACACTGAAATGGAAAATCGGTAATGGGGATCAGTGGCTAAGCTATGCTCTAAGAAGCCCTCCAGTCAAGTAGAACTTCATTATTCTGGAGGCATGCAAGCATTTCAGTGCTAAACCAGCAGGATGAGCCCATGAGAAAGACCCATGCAGTCAGCCACGTTCAAGCAATCGTGCTACTCATACGCACTGCAGCCTCAAGCAATAACACCATGTGGGAATGTGGTTCTTGCAGCTGTGGGTATGAACAAGGGGTTGGGGTAAAAATAAAACCAGATGCTACTTGAAGACTTGCTAAAACTGCTAAGTGAATAGAATATTTAATCTGCAAATAAATACAGCATGCTCCCTGTTATACACCCCACAGCCCTGGGAGTCCTCATAAGGGAGCTGTGCCTGGAGGAAGAACTATGAGGGGAGAGACTTCATCAGGCAAGGCCCCCTTCCACCTGCCTTGCCCCACCCTCCAGTCTCTGCTTCTCAGTACGTGTTGTATTATTTTATGCACTGTGACCTACTGTTGTTTTATTGATTATAGTTTAGAAATTATTTATTGTAATTGTCAAGAGTGTATTTCTGTTTAATTTTGATATGCTGGTATTTAATATTATTCTATTCTATTCTAATGGATTGTTGAATATTACTTTATTTGATATAAGTTGCTTGTTTTAAAGTTATGTCTTATTATCACATTTTTATATTGGATTAGATTGTTGCAAGGTGTATATTCTTTGTTTCTTCAGCCTTGGGTATTGTAAAATAGAAAGACGGTATACAAATTAAAAGGGAAAGGAAAGGAAAACACTACACAGGCTCTAACAACCAATTTGGTTTTGTTGCCAAAAATGCTGGCAAGGGAATCCAGAAAGTATTTCATGATGATTCAGACTCTCAGAAGTGACCACTGGAAAACATTGATCCACAGGTTGACAGATGAGGCAGTGCACTCGCTTTCAATCTCTGGGATTATTGAAACAACTTTGAGGAGACTCTCATGAGGGTGTCGGAAGCGGAGTATGCAGTATCGATTTCCATTACAGTCTTTATTGTGCAACCATCTATTTGGTAAGTAGGGTATTAAACAGCAGATAACAACACTGGTGTTTTCTGAAAAGCCAGTGCTAAAGCATTCTTTATGGTCCTACATCTGGTATTCAGGTACCATATTATTTATAGGGCTCCCCAACACTTTCACTAGATGGTGGACTCTTTATTTTTAACTGCAATCGGCAAAAACCCAGAAGAGGAAATACTTGCAGTTATAATGGTGGAAAATGCGTCACCTGCGGATTTTGCTCCGGCCTTGCACTTGTTAAAGGTACAGTGGTGCTTCAGGTTACATATGCTTCAGGTTACAGACTCCACCAACCCAGAAATAGTACCTCGGGTTAAGAACTTTGCTTCAGGATGAGAACAGAAATCTTGCTCCAGCGGCGCGGCGGCAGCAGGAGGCCCCATTAGCTAAAGTGGTGCTTCAGGTTAAGAACAGTTTCAGGTTAAGAACAGACCTCCAGAACGAATTAAGTACTTAACCCGAGGTACCACTGTATAGTAACCTACTAGGAAGAAGAAGAGAAAAGAGTGAATCCTGGTTAAATGTTGGTGTTATAGTTAATATTCCAGCTCCAGCCTATGATGGCTTAATTGATTTCCCCCACAATTCATTCCATGCTATGAGTTGAAGTATTTCTGGGGTGGGGGAGAGATATTTTAAAAACTTATTTGAAGTGGGATGCAGATTTAACATCTTTTCTTTCCTGGATGAATAGAAATCTTACTCCCTGTGGTCTCACACAAGGGACCCGCTAGTTAAATATCAAAAACTTGTTTCATGAACTTCCCTAATTAGATGTGAATACTGCAAAGATGAGTTGTGGAAAGCAAAAAATATGCAAAGCGTTCCCTAGGTTGTACATGAAGCCTAATAAATATCTCAAGTCTCCTTAGGCTGCAACAAGCACCTACCTCTGCGCCACAAAAAAGTCCTCCCCAATGCAGCACCACTATGTAAACCTATTTATAGACCAAGAAGCACCTCCACCTGGGGTTATGAAACCAACTCTTTGTTCTTTACAACCCAAGCAGCAGCTTGAGTTACACTACATATTCATCCTCCTGCTTCAAAATAAGCAAAAAAAAAGCCCATCTTGATCGTCAAGAAAGGCTTTGTGCAAATAGTGATCATTAACCTGGCCTCCCATAGGAATGACTGTGGTCTGCTGGAAGATATGTATCTGACTAAAAACCAAATACTGCCCCTCAGTGTCTTCCATTTTTATACCAATTTATTTGCTGGTGTATATTTTTGCAAACCACTTTCGGAAGCTGCTTTTTTTTTTAAGCACTCTATATAATTTTTGTTAAGTAAACAAAACAAAGATTTGAGGAGTGGCATAGCGTGGGTTGCCAGTGCCCAAGGCCATGCATTGGTGGTGAGGGGGAGGGAGGGAAATAGAGGAGAATACACGTGTATTCAACAGCCTAATTATTCCGTTGTCTGGAGAAGTAGCTTCCTGGTTCACATGGAGAAACCTTTTTTAAAAAATTAAAAAATAAAGGATACAGGATATTCTCTCACAAAAATATATTAACTTTTGTCCCATACAGAAAAAGTGGTGTCCTCCTAGCTCTTCACTGGCTGGCTCCACACCTCTGCATTCAGCAAAGCTCTGAATGGAAAATAGCTGTACTCATGCAGCTCCTTCATGCAATCAGGTCTTCCCAAAAGCTGAAGTGCGTGCAGCTGGCTTCTTGTTCTTCTTCCTGTATGGTGCACTCTTGTCAGTCAGCATAAACCCTCCTGAGCAAAATGGGCCAACTGTCTGATTCAGTACAAGTCACCTTCTTTGTTCCTACAGGTCCAAGGATTAAAAAGGGTGCTGTTGTTTTTTTTACTGATTACCTAATCACTTTTTATTAATCAGCCTAATCAGCTACAGTCTACAGTGGTACCTCGGGTTAAGTACTTAATTCATTCCGGAGGTCCGTTCTTAACCTGAAACTGTTCTTAACCTGAAGCACCACTTTAGCTAATGGGGCCTCCTGCTGCTGCCATGCCGCCGGAGCACGATTTTTGTTCTCATCCTGAAGCAAAGTTCTTAACCCGAGGTACTGTTTCTGGGTTAGCGGAGTCTGTAACCTGAAGCGTATGTAACGTGAAGTGTATGTAACCTGAGGTACCACTGTACTCTAAATGTTATGTTTCTCCTTGCCTTTACTCTTATCCGTAGCTACAGATTGTTCAGATTGTAATGGTCATCCCCCCCTCCCAATTTTCTACTTTAGTGTGGAACAGTTGTGAAAATAAATCAATTTTTAAAAAAACTTTTTTTCTTGGAACATTTGCTGGCCGAGGGGGAAATGCTTCTTTTGTATTGAGGGGCCCTTAAGGCAGGACTGGGGACTGTGGAAATTCTCTAGGTGTTGGGTGACAATTCCCATCATCTTGACTACCAGCCAAGCCAGTTGGGACTAACGTAACATGTACTGGGTTTCAGCAGCATGTGGAGGGTTGCAGATTCCACAAGAAGATAGATGTAAATAAGTAAAAATCATTTACAGACGCTTCCCCCAAACCAAATTTGGTTGCTGAAAATGCACAAGGAGGAGGGGGGGAGAAAGACCAAGAGTTGATGTTTGTTTTAAGGGATTTGTGAGCTTGGTTTTAGCACAAATTCCTTGGCCAACTGCCTCCTCAAAGACACTCTCTTAATAGTTTTTTAGCATAAATATACTAAGCCACTATTTTGTACTTGGCTCTGGTTGATGGACCTTGGGATTCTACAGTGGTACCTCGGGTTAAGAACGTAATTCATTCTGGAGGTCCGTTCTTAACCTGAAACTGTTCTTAACCTGAAGTGCCACTTTAGCTAATGGGGTCTCCTGCTGCTGCCGCACGATTTCTGTCCTCATCCTGAGGTAAAGTTCTCAACCGGAGGTACTATTTCTGGGTTTGCGGAGTCTGTAACCTGAAGCATCTGTAACCCAAGGTACCACTGTATCAAGAAACAAAGTAGATTGCACGAACCCAAAGTCTGCCCCCCTGCCTCTGATATATACATTTTCCCCAACCAGAATGTTCTCAAGTTTTTAACCAAGTTGAGTTTTGAACCAACTGCCTTAAAGCACACACAGAGACACACACCCTGCCCTAGAAAACAGAACCCACCCACTCCAGCACTATCATTTCTGAGAGTGGGTAGATGTAAGTCTTGGGGAAGGTCAGAGTGTCCTTGTGATTGGAATGCCAAGAGGATGGTTGTCCTCTTTCACAGAGTGACATTGGAGCTGGCCTTCAGAAGAGGTCAAAGTGTACAAACCAGGGTGAACTTACAGGTGGGTCTGAGTGCTACAGTCTACACAGTGCCTTATCATTTGCCTGGCCCAGCCCCACCACAGACTTTCAGCTGAGCCAATGCAGATACCAAACTCCTTGCATGTTGAGCTAAGGCAGCCAGGAGATAGGGAGGAAGGTCTCTGAGAGGAAAAACTTGGAGGTGTAGGAGGGAATCCGAAAGTGAGACAAAAGGTTTAATATTATTAATCTAATAATAACAAGGAAGTAGATATGAGAGGAAAGCTCTCAGAAGAAGTGAATGTGGAAGGGTTAAAGAAAATGGCATTTTGGGTGGAGGGATAAGGTACAAGTTGCGTGTGAAAGAATCAGAGAAGTTACAGGAAATGGGTGAAAATACTTTTGAGAGGAATATGGGGGTAAAAAGATAAGTTATAAAGAAAAAAACCTCCTCCACTAAGGGTCTCAGCAAATTCTGCCTAAGCTCAGGAGGCTGTGACAATACCTCACTCTGTGGTCAGAAGCTCAAAGTTCCCCAGTTGGAAGGCCCATATGTTATCAGGTAAGCAATAAAAAACTCATCAACCACAAATAAGTACTTCTGAATAGAGGTGCTAAAAGACAAAAAAGCGGTGGTCTGCTGCCATCCCACCCTGTTTGTTTGCTTTCCAGAAGCATCTAGTTTTGGAAGTCAATGCTGGACGGATCTTTGGGTCCAATCCAACAGGGCTCCCTCCCTGCCCCTGCCTAAGACTGCAAAGACTGCAAAGCTGCAAAGAGCACCATAGTTCAACGGAACAGCCATTTCAGATAATTACCTTTCAATTCAAGCCAGCCATCAAACATAACTTGTTCATTGAGACATAATGGAACCATAAAATTCATACAGAGTAATTTGTTTTGAGTATAATGTTTCCCCATTTGCTTCTGGCAGCATTCAGTAGAAAAGCCTTAATAACCAGCTTCACAATGGCGCAAGTTTCTAAACAGCAGAGAATTTATCGGCACTTGGGAGGAGCTGGGTGACTGTTGTCCCAAAACCAAAAGCCATCAAGCCAGAACACACACAGACACAGAGAGAGAAACACACACCTCCCCTGCGGCCATCACCTCCAGAATAATATACCGTAAGTGAGCCTGCATTTATATAAAGGGGCCAACGACCCACATATTTTCAAGAAGCCAAGTTCTAGAACCCAAGGAAATCCAGAGAAGTTGAATGGGCAAAAGGAATCTGCCTCATGAAGCATAAACGATGGAAATCATTACAGTGGTACCTCGGGTTAAGTACTTAATTGGTTCCGGAGGTCCGTACTTAACCTAAAACTGTTCTTAACCTGAAGCACCACTTTAGCTAATGGGGCCTCCTGCTGCCGCCGCGCCGCCGGAGCCTGATTTCTGTTCTTATCCTGACGCAAAGTTCTTAACCTGAAGCACTATTTCTGGGTTAGTGGAGTGTGTAACCTGAAGCGTAAGTAACCTGAAGCGTATGTAACCCGAGGTACCACTGCATGCTTTGATGGGCTTTTTGTTTAAAATATTGCACACTGCATTTTTAACAGCCTGACTGTGTTTTCATAACAAGCAACCAATTCTCTGTAGTGGTTGCCACCAAACTGGGTAGCTTTAAATGGGGATTGCATAAATTTCTGGAGGACGAGGCTGTCGCTGGCTACCATTCAGGATAGCTATTCATGATACTGGCAGTAGTTCTCTGAACGCTAGTGGCCAATAACACCAAAATTTGACCTGGAAGAAAAGGTATTGGACAGAACCATTTTACCCCCAGAGAGTTGACCATGGATCAGGCCCTTGGCCCCAAAAACATTGGCCACCCCTGCTTCTCCCCAGCGCCAGCCTCCAAACCAGGTCGGGTAACATCGGGATGGTGGCGCTGCGCCTCCCCGCTGTCCCCCGAGCTTGTGGGGCTGGCCGATGTCTGCCCGAAGCGCGGGTCGCTCTGCTTCAGCGCGCCCCACGCTCCATGCAGCAGGCTGCTATCCGCGGGCTCGCCAGGCTTGCTGATAGCTTCCTGAAGCTGACCCCTCTCGCTCTCCAAGCTTCAGCGAAAGCCTGCCTTTGCCCCATAGGACACACACACATTTCCCCTTCATTTTTGAAGGGGAAAAGTGCGTCCTATAGGGCGCAGAATACGGTAATATATCTGGGCAAAAGGTACCGTTACAATCTCTATCTGCATAAAATAATAGCTTTATCATATTATTTCCCACCAGCAGAGTTTCTCCAGATATAACTTGTTAATACTTCAAATAATACATAAAGAGCTCAACATAATAAGCTGGCTTGCAATACTTATCTTTCCATCCACCTGAGTATGTTTGCTATAAAATAAGTGAAAACAAATATTAAAAGGCAGCAAACTATTGTGCTTATTTGGCTTTATTAGCAAGAAGGGGGAATAATTACAATTACAAATAAGCCATCCATTTAGAATTTACATTTTCCTCTAAAATATTTTATTTTTATTATTTCTCATGAAATAAGTAGTAAAAGAAATGCATCCAATTGACTTGGGAGTATATGACTTTTTTTTAGGTCATCAATGTTCAGGTATAGTGTGTTCTAAAAACAAGTCTTGTGCTTGAGTAAAGAGAACTGTGTTCCAGAGCCTTCAGGAGAGTTTCCAAGACTGTGTAGATACTGCTTGTTATAGCTTAAAGGTAAAGGACCCCCAACAGTTAAGTGCAGTCGCGAACGACTCTGGGGTTGCGGTGCTCTTCTCCCTTTACTGGCTGAGGGAGCTGATGTTTGTAGCAGATAGTTTTTCTGGGTCATGTGGCCAGTATGACTAAGCAACTTCTGGTGAAACCAGAGCAGTGCATGGAAACATCATTTACCTTCCCGCTGGAGCGGTACCTATTTATCTACTTGCACTTTGATGTGCTTTCAAACTGCTAGGTTGGCAGGAGCTGCGACCGAGCAACGGGAGCTCACCCGTCGCGGGGATTCGAACTGCCGATCTTCTGATCGGCAAGCCCTAGTCTCAGTGGTTTAGAGCACTGTGCCACCCGCCAGCCCCATTAAACTATTCAGATAGTGGAAAATGAGCAGTACAATTGTATGCATGCCAACCTAAAGGAATTTCTACCAGATTCGATGGGATATGATCACAGTTAAGTATGTAAAGGATTGTAGCCTAAGAGATTCCACACAGTATATTTGTGTACAGTGGTACCCTGGTTCTCGAACTTCGTTCCTTCCAGGAGTCCGTTCGACTCTCGAAACCATCTGAAAACCAAGGCACGGCTTCCGATTGGCTGCAGGAGCTTCCTGCACTCAACTGGAAGATGCGGAAGCCATGTCGGATGTTCGGCTTCTGAAAAACGTTTGCAAACCGGAACGCTCACTTCCAGGTTTTCGGTGTTTGGGAGGTGATTAGTTCAGGAACTAAACCGTTTGAGTACCAAGATACCACTGTACTATCTTAGGATCAACATTCAAGTTGAAAGGTGCACCAGCTTATATAACCACCGATAACATCCAGTGTTAACCAACTGATGACTGCATTGCTAGTAATGCAATATTTAACTATTAACAGCTTCATATTAAAACATTTCTGCAGCAATAGAAGCCTGACGATGACCCTGAAGCCAGTTTTCCTCCTGGAATTTTAATCCATTTCATTTATGGCCACAACAAATGGCTTTTCTTATTGCAGCGAACTGCAACAGTTCTACCATTTTATTGCTACCATTACCTCAATAAAGAAGAAGAAATACATTTTAAGCTATTTCCATAGGAAATGTCATGCTTCTGCTTTTCATCAACACAAAATATGAAAATTCCTACATTTTCAAGAAGTCACTTTTAAGGTAGTAGTGTGTTTAAAAGGTTTCTGATAAAAAGCTAAGAATTTCACAGAAATAAATAGTCTAGTGAATTAAGGCTCCACTGCTTCCTTCTTAAGAGCAAAAGAAACCTAGAATGTAGCTAAAAGATATGAGAGTTCAGAGTGTGATTATACTGAACAGGTATTTTGTTTTGTTTTTTGCCCCAAATTCATATTGTTTATGAAATTCTATTCGAACTGCAGGAAAACAGTAAGCGGATATGAGTTCTAATCAAACCAGGTGACTGCAAACAGCTGTAAATCCATGGAAACTTTTTAAAAAATAAAATAGTTCCATCCCACCCACTTTGGCATAGAATTCAATGTAGCATCTTAAAAATCTTCCAAGAGGTCAGCTAAATGCTTGTTGGCACAAGATCTAATATTGACCGCTTTCCATTCTGTATATGGCCGCTCTCTTCCACAGAAGAGTAGGGGGGTCCTGCGTTGCACAAAATTTCACACTGCCATTTCCACATCTTGAACACAATTCTGCTATTTCAACACACTTCTGTGTGCCAGTGCAGCTAAGTGGCAAACATAGGTGTCTGGCAGCTGCAAAAGCAAGAAAGAGTAAGGCATCTCATCAGCAAGTATTTCCAGCTCATCGGCTATTTTTTAAGCAAGGAAGGGCAGGTTCACACATGCATATTCACCCCCTGGCAAGCGCAGCGCAAACCCAGGATGGGCATGTACAATGGGAAGGCGTATTCGCCACAGCTGCATCTTTCAAAGCCCTTTAAAGGCGACGCTTTTCAATGGAGTCTATTCACAGCTCTTTACTTAGCCCGCATTTGGTTTTGTCCTTTGTTACTACAGTGAAGTTTGGCAAAAGGATCAAGCACACCTTGTCTCTGCCCTACATGTGACACTGTCACGGTTTGTGGCCATTTCTCATAAAAGGCTATGAACCTGAGAAAATTCTTTTACTTTGGATGGGTGCTCATACAGCCGTACCTCAGAAGTCGAACAGAATCAGTTCCGGAAGTCCGTTCGATTTCTGAAATGTTCAGTTTCCAAAGTGCGGCTTCTGATTGGCTGCAGGAAGCTCCTGCAGCCAATCGGAAGCCCTGTCGGACATTCAGCATCTGAAAGAACATTCGAAAACCGGAACACTCACTTCTAGTTTTCGATTGTTCAGGAGCTGAAACGTTCGACTCCCAAGGCGTTCGGGAGCCAAGGTACGACTGTACTTCATTATGCTGAGCATACAAAGTTGATCTGTACAGACTGCTTTGACAAGCCAAATCCAATGTGTCACCAAAGGTTTTTACGTGGTCCTAGCTACCAGAAGTCCATTTAACTGAGATTTTCTGAATGCAAATAATATGCTTTGCCACCAACTATACATTTTGTTGACTTGCTCTATTGGGCTAGCATTTAGTGCAAAAGGTGGTTTGGTAAGATATCCTTATCTAGAGCAATACATATTGCAATCTTTTAAAAAGAAATATTTTGGTTATCAGTACCTGAGCACCTAATCTGGAGAGATACCTATTCCTCAAACTAAAGTCATTCTTTGGTTGCAATTTGGCTAAGTCATCTTCATTCTGACGTCTGATTTTTTCCCGTCTTTCTGCTCTGTAAAAAAAAGGGAACTGCTATTAACACAAATGTGTCCAGAAGTTTCGTTGCACGTTATACCTAGATCAGGGTTACAGTTAAGTGCAGCTGCCAGATAAATGGAGGCAGAGTAAGTCATACAAATTTGACAGGCAGTAAAGACAGACACTATCTTCATTTATTTATTTATAAAGGTCGAAAAATTGAGTGCAAAGTGCAAGTTTTGACACAGTCGGTCAAGTTTTAAGCTTTGCCTTTAACAACAAAAATGCTTTAAAACAAATACAATTCCAGTACAAAAGCAGAGACAAATGCCCCCAACCAAGACAGCCTGCCTAGCAGCCTGATAGAAAATCCATCAAGATTTGTTTCTCTCAAATGACATTGTATTTGCTTTTGCAGAACTTATCCAAATCAGTCTACCACCACACCAAGATTTCATGATCCTTGCAAGTCATTACCATGTTTTTTTTTTATTATGAAACCAGAATTTCAAATAAGAAACTGAAGATTAATACCACATTTAGTAAGGCAATCACCCCTTCAGAACACAAGTGACAGTAATGGAGTAACAAGGTGCCATTATTAGTAGGCAAACCATCGTCGTTCCACAATAGAAAAATTTTAAAGTGCAGCCCATAAACCAAAAGATCTGCTGCAACAAGTTGGAAGACGACTTCAGTTCAACAGCAACCGTCTCTTCAGCGATGTGTAGATACACCAAATACACGAGTTTTTGCTCCAACTGCGGTCAAAGTGCTTTGACAAAGAAGCAAGTTTGACAATTCACACAAGTCCAGGTCTTGAAAAAGTTCTATGCATGTTAGTTAAGTTTTCCAACTACTTTGTCCAAACGCTAGGCATCAGAGTTTCTCCACAAACATACAATAAAACACTCTTCGACTGGCCAAGCTGCTGATCAAGCGCTCCCCACTTCTGGTAGGTATTTCCTATTCAGATTTCTTTTCTGCAAGAAATAGTGTAGCAAAAGGTTATTGTAACAGTTTGCTTACAGGCTCTTCGTCGCTTGTCAGAAGTGTCATGGCGCTATACTGAGCTTTCAGATATCAACTGAGAATGGGCTAAGAATCCATCACAAAGGAGCTGATTCTTCCCAGACAAAGCTTCAGATATAAGTAAGCAACTGTTTTCATGTTGAGAGGTCCGCTCTGGCTTAAGGGAACAATGCACTTGGAAACATTCCTGTATATGTTTCACTTAAATGAATGGGAAGCATGAAGGGAGAACTGTGTGCTCTCATACGCCAACCATTCATTTCAATGGGAGTTGGTGCAAGAGGTGGGCTTGGTGCATTTAACTTTATACATACAATATATTGCCTGCCCTTCGCCATAAGCTCCCATGGAAGGTGGCAATTAAATCACACAGTTAAAAAAGCATGTAAAACAGTAAAGATATTCCGGTATAGAAAGTGGTGGTGGGGTGACACATTATTACAGACTTTAGTACTTTTTTGCATTTACCTATTACTCCTTTGAAAGTGCTAAATGAGGCTGCAGTTTCTCTCTGCAGAACCTCTGCTGTGGCTAACTCATTAGGCTGCAGCTGGAGATATACAGAACACATTTTTAGCACCCTTAACCAGTTTCAAAATATCCACAAGAAATATGAAAACAAAAAGGCACAGTCTTCAATAGGGAAACATTTAAGAAAAGCTAGCTTTCGATTCAACAGCTGAGGAAATGTTCGGCGTGAATTCTGAGGTTCTGCTTGCAATGTTGAATAGACTTGTACAAAAATAAAAGACGAGGTTCCCGTCATTTGAAAGTCCCAAGTGTAAGAGTGTCTTCCCCACACATTTCAAATCTTGTCCAGCAGACAAATGGCAAGGATTTTTGAGATTCTGAGGACACCAGGAGCAGCTCTTGTATATGGCAAATGTTTTATTTACAGTGGTACCTCTAGTTGTGGACTTAATTTGTTTTGGGGTGCCGTTCGCACCCCAAAAAGTGCGCAACTAGACCACCTCTTCTGTGCTTGTGCGCAGCGCAATCGAGCGCTTCTGCGCATGCACGAAGCATGCTGATCGCCTCTGCGCATGTCCGGGCGGTGAACCCAGAAGTAAACACTTCTGGGTTTGCTGCGTTCGTAAGCTGAAAGTCCGTAACAAGAGCGGAACGCAACACAAGGTATGACTGTACTATGTTTATATCCCAACTTTCACCCAGGAAGTTCACAGAGGCATATAAGTCGCTCCTTTCCTCTTCCTCCTACTTGTAAGTTCACAACCACTTTGTGAAATATGATAGGCTGAGAGGAAAGCCCAACATTACCCTGTGCAGTCTGTGGCTGACAAGCAATTTAAACCCTGGTTTTCCACAGCCCCCGTTACAGATAGGTAGCCGTGTTGGTCTGCCATAGTCAAAACAAAAAAAATTCCTTCCAGTAGCACCTTAAAGACCAACTAAGTCAGTTCTTGGTATGAGCTTTCGGGTGCATGCTCACTTCTTCAGAAAGCTCATACCAAGAACTGACTTAGTTGGTCTTTAAGGTGCTACTGGAAGGAATTTTTTTTGTTTCCACAGCCCAACACTCTGCCACTATAATCACACTGGTCCCTTCATGTTGCAAGACCTGCATCTAGATATTTTCACGAAAGCAAACTGGCCTCCCCCTCAAAGGAAATATTTGCAATGACCTGCTGATTTCACCAGCGTCTTTGCTTCGTAAAGCACCTTCCAGGAGAATATATTTGAACAAACACAGGACTCCTCCTTCTTTATGGGAAGTCAAGTTATCCCAATTTAGTGCTCCTACACATTTCACCTATTGCTATTAATGGGAGGATAAACACAGAGAATTATAACCATGTGCATCACGGCATTTTGGCATCATCTGCTTATTTCTCAAGGTTATCACCAGGCTATTTTCCTACAAGGAAATGATTTTCATATGGCAATTCTGGCACATCTAGAGTGACCTCTATGTAGAGTTTAATTTCTTTTAATTTCAAACTGTTCTGAGGAACCCTGGGCTTCCTCAGAAATTCCCAGCTGTCATTCAGTTACCAACACACTTCCCCAAGAGCTTAGCATTCACAGGTCTTCTCTTACAGAGTGTCAAATCTTTTATATACTGTTGTCACAGTTTAGTTGGAATGGCAGTGAGGCCCAAGAATCCAGCATCCCAAATGAACTTCTCATCTAGAACAGGGGTGGGGAACATCCAACCTCCAAGGGTTCCAAATTTGGGTTCCAGTTTCTCTCCAAACATACCCACTACCTGTGATGTCATGTGCAGGGCAAGTAATAACGCCAGTGAACAGTCAGGAACCTTAAGGTGTATTCCTAATTGTGTACTGACAAGGGAACCACCTATCAGGTGACTGAAAAGAGAACCAAAGCCTACTGGATTGGTGGCCAATCCCTGCCAAGTTAAGGTAACACTCAACCATATCCCTTGTTCAATTTCATTTAAAATTATTTGCTTTTTACTTGATTCAGTAATAGATGATTTATTAATGGTTGATTTACAGATGCTTCCATTGTAATTTATTATTTAGAACAATATCAACTTGACTATGAATATATATGAAAATACTGAATAACTTCTGTTAACATAAGTAATGGAAATATTTTCTGAAACTACTCTGGAAATTTGGCTAATGAAAGCTCAGTTTTTCTAGCCAGAAAGGAAGGGTCCCCGCTGCATTTGTCGTTTGAGAGTGAGTGAGTTTCCAGCTTACATCTTACATACAAAGCAATCTCCACATGGTGTACACTGGGAGTTTTGCTCTGTAGCAAGTAGCAGTCTGATCACAGCAACATACAGGTAACTCGGGTTGTGTTCCGGGGGTCTAGGCATATACGCAAAAATGTGTAAAGCCAGGAGGGGTCCCCGGAACCAGCCCCCAGGCTTATCCCAGAACCCTCCAATCCACCTTCCCAAAGCCCAGTGAGCACTTGCTAATGTTTCAAGAGACAAAAATTTCTTTTTTTTTTTTGCAGCCCCGTGAAAACGCTAAACAAGTGCTTTTTAAAAAATCTCATTTTTAAGCCACATAAAGTGCTTGCTTCGAGACTATATTTAAACATCACACACCAGGCATGTTTTAACACATTGCAACAATTACTATTATACCCTATGTGCCTTTCAAACAGAAGTTAAATTTGTTGGCAAAACACATTGCACCATATAAAACTGAACCGCAACACTGATTTTTTAATGGCCTGCTTTAAGCTATCTCCAACAAGAGATGAATGAGAGTTGTCCCACTGCTGAAGAATATTTCTGCCTCATTCACTCAAGTTTACCATACCCGTTCCTGGATCTTTAGTGCTACAATGTTTTGTGTTTCCAAACCAATCTGCACCTGTAGTCTTGATTGTTTTGTAATACATCAACGCATACTCTAGGGCTAGAAACACAGCAACATACTTACTCAGCCACAGCTAGTTTCTGTAGTTTTTCCCTTTTCTTTGCAGACCAGTTAAGGTCACCTCCTACGACAGAAAAGATATGTCTTTTAACAGAGTGCATGGATGTTTTTACAAAGAGTCACAATCCATGCATATTGTGGGTACAACGCCACAGTTGTATTAAAGTATTTACCCCAGTTCACTTGGTGTAAGTATCGTGTGCTACATGAAAAATCTAGAAGGTTATAGGAAGTAAGAAGACAGAAGCAGCTCTAGACAGAAGGAACTCTCCCCTTAAGTGCTCCCATACCAAGCGCTGTGGGGTTCAGTGCCATGATCAGGAAATAACATTCCTCTGCCTTCTCTTTAGAAATGAATAAAAGGCTGGATTTTGGCCCGCCCCCATGTCAGGGTGGGAGTTAGGAGCAGATCAGCAAGAATTCACAGATAATTCTTGTCAGAGAATTAACTCATTAGTCAAAGAAATAAAACAGATCAGGCCTAGCGAGCCCAGCAACAGTTCCCAGTAGATCTTGCCCCAATGAGACAGTTGTGAGGGCTGAAGGTCTCTGCCTTCCTACAGTTCCCTCCTCTTCAAGGTTTTCCCAAGCAATTGGCGACTTTTGACATCTTGTCCATCTCTGCTCTACCCTGTTCATACCTCTGCTGGTTCTGACAGAGTTGCTATGCGACAACAGCTGCACGGATGCTATTAGCCCAAAGATGGAAGGAAGAAATAATCCCGTCTAGGGAAGAATGACAAGCCAAGCTGCTGGACTATGCCGACATGGCAAAACTAACTTGGAGACTCAGGAATCAAGAAGACAAGAATTTTGAAAAAGAATGGGAAAATTTATAATTTACTTAGGAGACCATTGTAAGCAAATTAAAACTTTAGCTGGACTAGAGTGCCGGTGACGGATAACTCATTCTGAAGCTGACCAGACACGGGTTAGAGCTCAATGCTGAGCCTACCAGGTGGCGGTTGCAACGGCGAAGAAGACTTTCTTCACCGCCTCTATTGCATCTGCAGAAAACAGCAGCAGGAGACTTTTTCAGGTGGTCCGCAATTTAGCGGAACCCCAGTACGGGTCACATGATCTCCTGCAATGATTTTGCTAAGTTTTTTGCAGATAGTGTCACTCATATTTAGGAAGAGGTAGACTCCACCGTGGGAGCAGGACCGGGGCAGGAGAGTGCTAGAGTCCTGTCTAGTCAAGTTGCGTGGGATCAATTCCAATCTGTAACCTCTGAGGATGTGGACAGGTTGCTTGGATGAGTGAAACCAACCACCTGTCTCCTTGATCCTTGCCCATCCTGGCTTATAAAAGCTAGCCGGGAAGGGCTGGGCGATGGGCTTTGTGGGGTGGTGAATGCTTCCCTCCGTGAGGGAGCCTTCCCAGACCCGCTGAAAGAGGCGGTTATTAAACCGCTTCTTAAAAAACCATCTTTAGATATGGCCACAATGGCCAACTATCATCCAGTCTCAATTATTCCATTCTTGGGCAAGGTGATTGAGCGAGTGGTTGCTGAACAACTCCAGGCACGCCTGGAAGAAGCGGACCATTTGGATCCCTTCCAGTCAGGATTCAGGCCTCATGATGGGACTGAGACTGCCTTGGTCGCACTGGTTGATGATCTCCGGTGGGCTAGGGACAAAGGTGAGAGCTGTTTCCTAGTTCTGCTGGGACTCTCAGCAGCTTTTGACACCATCGATGATAACATCCTTCTGGACCATCTAGAGGAGCTGGGAGCAGGGGGCACTGTTATACAGTGGTTCCACTCCTTCCTCCTGGGCTGTGTTCAGAAAGTGGTGGTGGGGGATGAGTGTTCAGACCCCTAGGCTCTCACTTGTGGGGTGCCTCAGGGTTCTGTCCTCTCCCCCATGTTTTTCAACATCTACATGCAGCCGCTGGGAGAGATCATCAGGGGTTTTGGGTTGGGTGTTCATCAGTATGTGGATGATACCCAGCTCTACCTCTCTTTCAAATCAGAACCAGTGAAGGCGGTGAAGGTCCTGTGTGAGTGTCTGGAGGCAGTTGGAGGATGGATGGCAGCTAACAGATTGAGGTTGAATCTTGACAAGACAGAAGTATTGTTTTGGGGGGACAGGAGGCTGGCAGGTGTGGAGGACTCCCTAGTCCTGAAAGAGGTAACTGTGTCCCTGAAGGACCAGGTGCGCAGCCTGGGAGTCATTTTGGACTCACAGCTGTCCATGGAGGTGCAGGTCAATTCAGTGTCCAGGGCAGCTGTTTATCAGCTCCATCTGGTACGCAGGCTGAGACCCTACCTGCCCGCAGACTGTCTTGCCAGAATGGTACATGCTCTAGTTATCTCTTGCTTGGACTACTGCAATGCGCTCTATGTGGGGCTACCTTTGAAGGTGACACGGAAACTACAACTAATCCAGAATGTGGTAGCTAGACTGGTGACTGGGAGTGGCTGCCAAGACCACATTACACTGGTCTTGAAAGACCTACATTGGCTCCCAGTACGTTTCCAAGCACAATTCAAAGTGTTGGTGCTGACCTTTAAAGCCCTAAACGGCCTCAGTCCAGTATACCTGAAGGAGCGTCTCCACCCCCATCATTGTGCCTGGACACTGAAGTCCAGCACTGAGGGCCTTCTGGCGGTTCCCTTGCTGCAAGAAGTCAAGTTACAGGGAACCAGGCAGAGGGCTTTCTCGGTAGTGGCACCCGCCTTGTGGAACGCCCTCCCACCAGATGTCAAAAAGAAAAACAACTACCAGACCTTTAGAAGACATCTGAAGGCAGCCCTGCTTAGGGAAGTTTTTAATGTTTAATAGACTATTGTATTTTAATATTTTGTTTGAAGCCGCCCAGAGTGGCTGGGGAAACCCAGCCAGATGGGCGGGGTATAAATAAATTATTATTATTATTATCATCATCATCATCATCATCATTATTATTATTTGATTGTAAATTTGTATTGGTAAAAATAAATAAAAATATTTCCAAAAAAAAAGAAACATACGAGTTGCAAGACTAATATAATGAAGAGGCTTACCTCTGAGGAGATTCACAAAGTACAGCATGACAACAGCAATGAGGCTCACTAAAAAGCAAAAACGAAGTTATATAAAGCTCAAGTATACAAACCAGGTGGGACAATCTTATGCAAAGAATGTAAAAAAATAAAAATGAAGAGCGTACAAATCTGAGATTTCCCTTGTGCACGAACAGGGTTCCCACGTGAGAAACAGAAAGAGCACAAACGTACTTTGATTCCAAATGTCTGCAACCACATGAAGAATCTTCATGCAGGTATATACATTTATAACCCTGCTGTCAGAGTCAGCTCCCATCATCAGGGAGACAAGGAAGGAGGGCTGTGGCTCAATGGCAGGCCGTCTGCTTTGCATGCACAAGCCCCTGGGTTCAATCCCCAGTATCAACAGCTAGGACTGGGAACGACCCCATTCTGAAATCCTGGAGGTATGACTGTACTTACAGCACAAACAAGCACTGAAGAAGATTTCTAGGAAGAGGTAGCCCCGGGAATCCAGGATCATGCCAGCTGCGATGGCAATGATGGCCAGGCCCAAGTTCTGAATTGACTGCATGCTGAAAAGCATTAAGACGATTAGCTTACAAAGCTCAGTTTTTCAACTAATAAAAAGAAACCAATTGAAAGATATTGCCCCCACTTGCTCATAAAATCTAAACGAGCTGGCAGATGAGCAAATAAAAAGCCATATGCATCTATTAAACAATGAGATATAGCTGGTAAAATAAAATAAAAAGTGGAGGGTTAATTTGCCTTCCAAAGCAACGCCATTTCCAGGCAGACACACTCATAACAGCCCCACAACCTGACCTAGACAGGCTGGCAGGAATATACCCTCAAGGTGGCCCACATGAGAGGAAGATTTAAAACGTGTTCAAGATCTGACATACATGGACACCTAATATCTGGTACACACACATGCTATCTCAGACGGCAAGGTTTCCATTCTTCCAAGCTGAAAGCGATATACCTGGAGTCAGGCCTGTAAAACAGGGCAAGGCCCTGGACACTGGTTTTGCATCAGGCCGAGAAAATCCATTGAGCAGCCCCAGTTTCAAAAATCAAGTCTTCCGTTCCCAAGGCTGAATCCGAGAAAATAAGTTTTGATGTTTTTGAACCGGTGAACCAGCTGCAGCGAAAGACATCTTAAAAGTGGTGGTTTCTCTGGGCCACACTTTCAGTACAAAAACCTGCTCATGCCACACCAATTTTTTAAATGATAAAAAATACATTGGCAAACAACTCCTGGCAGTGCTTGATTCATAACATAGAAAACAACTACTTTCCAATACGATCATGGGACATATTATAAAGTATAAAACACCACAGCTACATAAGAACACGAATTATTCCCATAATATAATACGGATTGCCCTTGAATCTTCCTGCCATATCCTTTGAGAACCACTGTCTTAATGAAATTCCTCAATGACCTGCTGTGAAAGGATGTGCTTTATGAGAACAAGTCGGTATCGTGCTATTAATCCCAAAGTTTAAAAGACAAATCCTTACTCCAAAGCACCGAGACTCAAATATCTATTACTCACAAGCCATAAGCAGTTCCAAGCTGGTGTTCAGGGACAACGAAAGCTACCATAGGCCACAAGGCACAGGCCAGCAGGGAATAAGCCACTCCCAGGAAACACTGCAGAAAACAGCATTAAAAAAAACACACACACACACATTAAACGTGATGTACCAACAGCTCCAGAGGGGACAAATTATATGGGCTTCGCAAATTAGGTGTCTCATTTCTATCCAGTTTGCCCAGTTGTAAGGGGGCCAATCAGAAGGTCGGCGGTTCGAATCCCCGCAACGGAGTGAGCTCCTATTGCTCGGTCCCTGCTCCTGCCAACATAGCAGTTCGAAAGCACATCAAAGTGCAAGTAGATAAATAGGTACCACTCCGGCGGGAAGGTAAACGGTTTCCGTGCGTTGCTCTGGTTCACCAGAAGCGGCTTAGTCCTGCTGGCCACATGACCCGGAAGCTGTACGCTGGCTCCATCGGCCAATAAAGTGAGATGAGCGCCACAACCCCAGTGTCCTCTGTGAGTCCTGACGTAATGGTCAGGGGTCCCTTTACCCTTTACCTTTAAGGGGATGTTTACACCAGCTTGCTCTGAAGCTGAAACAGTGTGTGCATATTTAAAGCTCCTCGACAGAGATAACGCAGCGTACAAGAGGTCCAACACCCAACAAATGGCATCTAGCACAGCTGCCGAGTTGAGGAGTACCAAAATTCATACAGAGTATACTAATGTCCTAAAGCGGCCTGGACTGCCATAAAAAAATAGTTTCTGGCATATGTGTTGCATCCTTGGGAGGAAAGAATCAGGGTTACACACAAGTATCCATTATTTTACATCCCATATAATGCACAAAATGCGGTTTATTGTGGGAGATGATTATAAATGCGCCTTACTGCATTAGATAAAATAAAGTTGGGGAAAATGCCTACCATGGCAATCCAGGGGTTCCAGAAGGTAAAGGCCAGCATTATATGAGAAGCCAGAGTAATCACTACAGCACACATAACCCAGGTGACATTCCTTCCAACTTTGTCTACCAGGAATCCGAAGACAGGGGACATGGGTGCCGAGATGATATAGACAATGCTGTACGAAGGAAGGTTATTTCAGAAGAGCAAGGCAATCATGATACAAAATGCTACAACCGCTCTAGGTTTTCCAGTGTGATGCGACTTTCCTCTTTCCCCCACTCGCAAAAATTCAGATCCTGAATTATTTTTTAGACCTGATATATTGTGATATGCAGTCATTCCCATCAATAAATTCATGGTGATTTTATTGGATTGATCAACTCTTATAAAAAATCGAATTATCACTGAAAAGCTACACTAGCAGTCAAGGGGAGGTGGAATTACAATTCACAAAGAAAATACATTTTAAATTGCATCTTTTCTATTCATTTTCATCATAGTATATATTATCTTAGAAGATCATGCCATTTCCAGGTGGTTAAGGAAGCGATCTACATGAAAGGACTGTATTGTTTTCGGTACACTTTTCTGTAATCGCAACGGCTAGAGATTTACCCTTTTAAGTAAGAAATCTGAAGATTCAAGGGGAAGGAATGCTGCAAGTATGTAACTGTATACTGCATATATGCGCCTCAGAGCAAATTTTCAGTTTCTTTTATTGATCTTTTATTCTACCAAGTGTGTGCTTTGGGTGCGCTGCTCAAAGTCAAGGTTCTTCGAGCTGAAAAAATGCACGCAATGCAATTATTTGGCTTTTTTCCCCCTTAAATGGACAACACTTACCTGTTGATTGCACTTGCTTCTTGAGGAGAAAACTTGAATTTCTCAATGAAAAAAACCCTGTAAAAATCCATATAAAAAGTTTTACGATCTTACACCTGCTTACAACAACTATGGGGAAAAACCAGCCTGCAATTCTAATAGTGCTGATTTGTAACTAGGCCACAATAAGAAAAGTTCTGTTGAAAGAGGACTGCTGATTATTAAGTAATGATGAATGTGAAATTGTATACAATAAATATCTGCTAACACTCCCCAGAAAAGGAAGCTGTGAGAGCAGCATGAAGTAGACTGGGCATGACGTAACTCATAGACTGATGCTAGGAAGAAACACTCTGACCCAAAATAAGCCCTGGTTGTGTCACTTGGCTTTTAATGGAAACGAAAAGTGGGTGGAGGGGGTGAAAATTATGGCAACATGGAGCAAAATAAAAATAAAAATAATTTATTATTATTTATACCCTGTCCATCTGGCTGGGTTTCCCCAGCCACTCTGGGCAGCTTCAAACAAAATATTAAAATACAAAAGTCAGATAGTTGTTTATATCCTTGACATCTGGTGGGAGGGCGTTCCACAGGGCAGGTGCCACTACTGAGAAAGCCCTCTGCCTGGTTCCCTGTAACCTCACTTCTTGCAGTGAGGGAGCCGCCAAAAGGCCCTCGGCACTGGATTCAGTGTCCGGGCTGGATTATGGGGGGGGAGACGCTCCTTCAGGTATACAGGACCAAAGCCGTTTAGGGCTTTAAAGGTCAGCACCAGCACTTTGAATTGTGCTCGGAAACGTACTGGGAGCCAATGTCGGTCTTTCAGAACTGGTGTTATATGGTCTCGGCAGCCACTCCCAGTCACCAGTCTAGCTGCCACATTCTGGATTAGTTGTAGTTTCGGGGTCACCTTCAGAGGTAGCCCCATGTAGAGCGCATTGCAGTAGTCCAACTGGGAGATAGCTAGAACATGCACCACATTAGACATTTAGGGGGCAATCCTATGTCAAGGTGTGTTGGCATGAGAAGCTTAGGATGCAGAGGATCTCCAGCTCTACTGGCTGGTTTCTGGCTCAGCTGGCATTAAGTCCTCAAACATGGCTCCGCTGAAGACATGCTGGTATAACTTGCTCGTCTTGCTCAGCCAGAGGTCAGATGCCTGAGCTAAAGCTGGCCAAACTAAGGCCACTGTAAATACAAAAAAGGTGAGACATTCTGGGTGGGATGATCAGAGTTTGGATCTCCTGTAACTTTATAGGCCAGTTCCCTGTACCTAGGATTGCTCCCTAAAATATTAATCCAAGAGTATCAAATAGGGTACAAATAGGATACACTGAGGTCCAGCACCGAGGGCCTTCTGGCAGTTCCCTCACTGCGAGAAGCCAAGTTACAGGGAACCAGGCAGAGGGCCTTCTCGGTCATGGCACCTGCCCTGTGGAACGCCCTCCCACCAGATGTCAAAGAGAAAAACAACTGCCAGACTTTTAGAAGACATCTGAAGGCAGCCCTGTTTAGGGAAGCTTTTAATGTTTGATGCATTACTGTATTTTAATATTTTATTGGAAGCCACCCAGAGTGGCTGGAGAAGCCCAACCAGATGGGCAGGGTATAAATAATAAATTATTTTTGTTGTTTAGTCATTTAGTCGTGTCCGACTCTTCGTGACCCCATGGACCAGAGCATGCCAGGCACTTCACTTATTGTTGTTGTTGTTGTTGTTATATTCTGAAGAATATCCGAGTTTTAAGTGCAGAACTGAATGTTCACGTCAAAGAAGAACCAGATTACATAGTTTAAGAAAATATACCCCCTAAGCAAGACTTTGCAAACTGACACACTGACTCCTTCCTCAAGCCTTGCCTCAGAAGATTTTGAGCCAAAAATGGAATATGTCATAGAAATGGCACATGCCCAGATCTTCTTGCATGTTCCAATTCGGTAATCAACACTCTAGAGCCACAAAATTTGGAACTCAGAAACCTAACGGCAACATTCGTTTATGTTAGGCGAACTTCTAGGCCATAAAAACAGGGCGCACACTTACAATGCACGTGTTTGCACATTTTGGTGCCATGTCAGAGCCAGAAAAAAGTGGGGTGGGTGAGAAAGATTTTCAAGAGGTTGGAGTGCCTTATTTGGCTTCCTGCCTTATATAGCTCTTTGGGCCTCTGAGTGTTGCTAGTGGAATTACTACTTCTTCAACTGGTAGGCTACTTTTCTACACAGAGGTGCCCAAAGCAGCCTACAACACCAGAACAGCAACACATTTTAGGGGAAGTTCTAAATCAAAACAATAGAAAAAAATAAAGTTTTTATAAAAAAAATAATAATAATCAGGCATATCAAAAATTTGCAACAAGTTACAAAGTGGCAAGTCTTTGTCAAAGCTTACTTTCCAAGTCCAATGAAAGGGAAGACGGCCACATAGTAGCAAACGCAGATAATAAATATGAGCCACAAGGACAGCGAGAAGTCTTTCACATCGGTTAATTTTATCACTTCACCTTGAGAAAAGAGAAACATCAGTTCCGTTATTTTAACTGAATCATTTCTATATTAAGGCCAACTAAAATCAGCAAACCCCATTTCCCGTCATTGACTAATTCTAGCTGTTATTTTACTGGTGGGAAGCAGAAGCTGCAGTTTCTCAACAGCAAAAAGCTCTAGAATCGTGAGAAAAGTGAAGTTAGGTCACTTCAAAATGAGTTTTGAGTTTTCCTACCACGTTATGGGAAACCCACACATGCATTCTGGCAAGTGGGGAAAACATGTTCAAAAAGATTATCTCTGCTTCCTCCAGTACATACATACATTTTCAAAAACTATGGACTGCAGCCTAAGGTTCCATTATTGATGCCTGACACCCACTTACCAGTTTTTCCCTGCTCTTTGCAAAGAATTTTCTCTGCTCTTTTATCCAGATAACCAAGGATGAGAGCACAGAGTAGTGAAAAGATACACGACACACCACCTGCAATGCAGAGAAATTCAGTGTTACCAGCAGAAGCTACTCGCCATTTACGGAACTGTAAAATCCATTCATGTTATTACCCGGTGACTGTATAATTAAGCAGTGACTTACATGGGTGAAGCAGCCAGCGTTAAATACCACTACTTTTATCACTAACTGCTACACTGGTATACTGCCGCTCATCCAAAAAAGATTTCAAGGTACTTTAGAGAAATACAGACAGTTCACAAATTTAGCTGTGACATCATTTGAGTGATATTCATACATGCCTGACTCAGTCCCTTCATTAGCAGAGCTAGAGAACATGAGCTACACATTGTAACTTGGCATCGCATGGCACTTACAATGAAGCACAAAGACAGTTAACACAGAACCATTCTAGTCCGAGAATCTGAGTTATGTCATTACACAACGCTATTCATAATGCTGTCTTCCCAATTATCCAGTGTGTTTCTAATTAATTTCTATTTTAATTGCCGTAAAACAGCTTAATATTTTAATCCAAGGCGTCAGATAGTTAAATACTAATAAATACAAATATTTACAAAAGTTTACTAAGTATTATATTTATGAATATCCTGTAAACACATATAAATGAATAAAAGCAAGTCTTCTGCCAAATTAAAAGGAAAGGAGTTCCAGATTTTACTAAAATGTTTGTGCAGTTCAGTGCTGAGCAAACCACAGATCAGTACATTAAGCACAAATAATTCAGTGTTTGGTAAAGATGTTGAAACAGCTGCATCACCACTTGCTGCAGGTCATGTGTAAACTACTGACTCATTCGATCTTTATTGCCCTGAAAAAGTTCACCAAAGGCTATGTATATGCTGCAGCTCTAATGCAGCCTTGCTTTCATTGTGTCAGTTTGTATAAAAGGTAAAAAAAGGAAAAAAAGGTAAAGGATGCCTGAACGGTTAAGTTCAGTCAAAGGCGACTATGTGGTTGTGGTGCTCATCTCGCTTTCAGGCCGAGGGAGCCGGCGTTTGCCCACAGACAGCTTTCTGGGTCATGTGACCAGCATGACTAAACTGCTTCTGGCACAACAGGACACTGTGATGGAAACCAGAGCGCGCGGAAACGCCGTTTACCTTCCCGACGCAGTGGTACCTATTTATATACTTGCACTGGTGTGCTTTTGACCTGCTAGGTAGGCAGAAGCTGGGACAGAGCAACGGAAGTTCACCCTGTCGTGGGGATTTGAACTGCCAACCTTCTGATCAGGAAACCCAAGAGGCTCAGTGGTTTAGACCACAGTGCCACCCGTGTCCCTGGTGTATGGTGCCAGACAGAAGTAGATATGCAATATGCAAATAAGAGATTCTCTCTTTCTCTCAGATCTAGAGTTATAATGATTCCATGGTAGCAACCTTTCTGATGTCAAGATCAGAAAGTCCTCCATTGCTCTCATTATCTAGCCTCAAACTGAAGCTTTTAACTTTGTAGTTTACAATAAAAAAGTGGGTTTACAGAGTTGGAACTGAATTTCAAGCCTTAGTGTTTTATCCAATTAAGCCATACACAGAGAAGGCCTTCTGAAATCATGGGACATTAGGTTAGTGATTACTAACGCAAGTCCACTAATTTTAATGGGTCTAATCTGAGTCTAACAACCCACAATCTTCCAATTCATCAAAGAGGAAACCAAAATGTTCATACAAAGTTAATACTGAAAGCATTTACTAACCTATCAAGAGAGCTATGCCAAGAGTGGTGTGACCCGTAGAACCGATCAGATCTTGAGCTTTGGAGTACACCCATCCCATAATGTTCATATTGACAGTGCTCCCCTGGAAGAGAGATGATCTGCAACTGTAACATATACTTCCAACCAATTTTACAAATAGGCCAAAAAAAACCTTAAAATAAAATCTATATTTGAATACAGTGGTACCTTGGTTTAAGAACTTAATCCGTTCCAAAAGTCCGTTCTTAAACCAAAGCGTTCTTAAACCAAGACATGCTTTCCCATAGCAGCGGGGGACTCAATTTACACTCAACAGGAAGTGGAACATGTGATTCCAAGACAAAGTTCACAAACCAAAACACCTACTTCTGGGTTTGTAGCGTTCTTAATCCAAGTTGTTCATAAACTAAGCTGTTCTTAAACCAAGGTACAACTGTATCTGATTTACAGAAATTAATTTAAATATCTAAGTTAGTCGTGCCCATTAATCTCAATGGGTGTTCTCCAAGCAGAACAATCCCTATGTCCCTAGTTAAGAACTGTTCTCCCCACTCTAATGTGCATAGAGAGAAATAAACAAGAGAATCCATCAGCATGGGTGACAGTCAATGTTATGCAAGTGGCTTCCCCTTCTCCTGCAATGAAACCCACCCACCTGTTTCAAAGGGTCTCCCAACATTTTTGGGCATATTGTCAAACACAGAGAGGGGATGGGCAAGTTCCACTTTACAAGCAAAGGTTGACACTGATGGATGACAAATGTCGGGATAGTAATGATTAAAATTAGAACACACACAAAAAAATGTTCTGAGACTTACAATTCTAGCCATGCTGAGTTGCAGTCCAAACACAAGGTTTAATTCTTTTCCTTTAAACCAACTGACAGCATAGGTGTTTTGCGCCACTGCTAAGGACTCTCCACCAATCCTAAATGAAGCAAGAAAGTTCATGAATACAGATATTTGAAGCAACGTGGATGAAACTCCGGCCTTATAATGACAGCAATGTATCCATGTTGATGTGGAAGTTTTACCCTAAGGCAAGAACTAGAAAACCAAAAGGCAAATAATCCAGCTGTTCAAATGCAAGAGTGCAGGGTATTCTTCAACATATAGTTCCATATGGACTGCCTGCTTTTTAAGAGGGAGAGAGGGTATATAGCAAATGTTGAGACACAGCCGAGGTATGAACTCACCCAAATACAAATCTGCCAGCTTCCATCAACCAAAAAGCGTTACATATTGCTCCCACAGCAAAAATCACCTGTAAAAAATGGAATGCATGTCACATTTCAATGAAGTGTTGGAGCCATGCCATATGCGACTATTTCAGACTGCAATCCTACACACTTTCCTAGGAGTAAGCCCAATGAACTCAGTTAGGTAAGACATGGGAATCTTACACTGAAAAAGCAGATTAAATAGTAAGCATTTATTTTTCCATATTTGGGACATAAGCATTAATTTTTCTGTATTTAGCTATTGAAAAGTACATGAATATTAGCTGTTTCACTCACCTGTCCAATACAGACAAAGGTGCTGAATATTATTGTGCCCCACCTGCAAGAAAATGAAGACTTTAAAAATACTTATTTTAATATTTGCAACTAGAAAATATAACAAGGGTTAGGGTAAAAAAAATCCAATACTACAATGGTTATAGTAAAAATATCAATAACACGTCAATGAAAACTGATTGATTTAAAAAAAAATGTTCTAAAGGCCTGTCTGAGCAACAGTTTCTAAAAGACACCTGAAAGCAGAGATGATTCCTCCTGAAGTTCTACTGGCAAGGAGTTTCACATGGCTAACTTATTACACAGAACTGTCCCTATACAAAACCTGACTAATGTTGAAGTTATTGTTGACTAGGACTGAAATAAAACTCTCCTGCATCTCTGGAGACAAGCCTGCAAAACTCCAATGTAAGAAGAACCTGTTGGATCAGGCCAACAGCCCACCCAGTCCAGCATCCTGTTTTCACAAGGGCCAACTAGATGCCATGTTGGAAGTGAGGAGCCAAGTGCAACATCACTCTCCTCACTTGCGTTTTGAAAAATTTAAACAAATATTAGCAAAACATCACATTATTTGGGCATAAGCAAAACGTGGATCAAGTTGTTACTTTCGAGATGGATGGGTTATACCAGGGGTAGGCAACCTAAGGCCTCCTCAATCCAGCCCGCGGACGGTCTGGGAATCAGGGTGTTTTACATGAGTAGAATGTGTCCATTTTATTTAAAATGCATTTCTGGGTTATTTGTGGGGCATAGGAAATCATTCATTTCCCCCCGCAAAATATAGTCTGGCCCACCACATGGTCTAAAGGATAGTGGACCGGCCCACGGCTGAAAAAGGTTGCTGACCCCTGGCTTACACAGTTAGTTACCTTATTCCAAAGACTCTGTCTATCAGAAAGCCTCCAAAGAAACAGAGAACCACATTGGGCCAAGAATACCAGGCATACAGTGCCATGAATTCAGCTGTGTTCACCTTCATATCCTAAAAGGAAGAGCACACAGAAGAATTACTATCTTTTGACACCACTTTGTGTTATGACACATTCATAGAGAAACATCTATCCAGTGAAATGCTTTTTCATTACAGCACCATGCAAGTCTACATTGGGGGCTGATTGCCTGTACTCTACCACACCCCTCTAAAGTCCTGGGTCACCCTTCACAGTCTGTCAGGAAAGACCCATCAGGGCTGGTGGGAAGTGTGATGTGGGGAACATCAACCTCTAGCACTCATGGCCAAACAAAAGCAAACCTAACACATAAATCACATCGTATTTAGCCATAATGTTTCTTGTTACCAGAGAGTGAAACAGCAATCAGTTTAATTATAGGTCCTTTTTTTAAAAAGCAAAATCAGAACAATTTTTTCCCCTCAGTTACTGCTAGTCATCTAACGTATGACTAAAAAGGTAACCTCTCTGGAGGGAAAAGGGGGAAATCCACCATACTGCAGATATTCTGTACATCACTCACCTTTTGGACCTGAGTTTGCAACGCTGCGGGGTTGTCATAGCAAAAATAGCTGCCTATACAGGAAAATTAAGACAACAAAATTAAACATGAACTCCCCACCCCCTTTTAAAGTAACCTGGAAAAGCTGTATTAATAGCAATAATGGTAAACATTTTGGATCATACCAAACCACCACAACGGGAAGAGGCAGGAGAAAAGATGCTCTCCATTTTCTGTCCACTGAGAAGCAACAGAAGGAGCAGCTACACCTCCACCTTCCCCTTCCCTTCTCAAGATTTAGCAGCCTTACAGCAACAGGTAATGTTTCTCATGGGAAGGGTACGTGTAAGAGCCCAGATTCAACCCCTGAAATTTCTAGGCAGGGCGAGGGGGAATCCCTGTTTGAAACGCTGAAGGGAAGTTGGTCAGAAAGGTAGACCAGCTTTCCCCAGCCTAGCAACTGCCAGACCTTCTGAACTATAACTCAGATTAGCCTCACTCAGGCATGACTATTAGCTGGACTCCAGCAGCAGGACCAAGCTGGATGGCACTGATAAGAGTTGTAATTCTAAACATCTGAATGCCAGGTTGGTGGACGGCTGGCATAACTAGTACTGAATGAGACCAATCAAATGCCTGCCTCAGCACAAAGCAGTTTTCTAGATCCTCTTTACATGCTTAAAAGCTTCCACTGCCTCCTACAAATCCCTCTGTAGGGAGGAGAATTTAAAAAGCGAAACTCCACTTCAGCTAGTCATCAACCACAGTGTTATGTTGTGGGTTGACATAACAGACGGCACAGCGATTTCTCCAAGTAGCTCTTTATTTTGTAAGCTGGAATAGAACTGACTGCAAACAGCTCAGCCCGCCTGCTTTTATAGGCAGCCGGCTGTCAACATTGTAGCAACAACAGCCCAGAGTTTCCCGCCTAAAATAACTGACGCGGACCTGAGTGAAAACTATCTACAGACCTGAGTGAAAACTATATACAGTATCCCCCTGCTGGCCCAGGGTGAAACTTCACTACATAACACACAGGGAGCTTGACTTCCCTGTTTGCTTAGGGTTTTCCTCCCCATGGCATATAGATGCTTCCCCATTCTGTTGCTTGCACAGCAATCATCAAAGAACACCAGGAATGCAAGTTTTGTTTTTTCTTTTTGCAATCTAAAATGCAAAACCCCAGTTCTCAGGGCGGGGTCTAGCTTCACCCTGAAACACACAGTAAAGAAAATTAGCATTTTCTGGCACGTTCCCAAGATCACTCCCCAAAGGTCAATGGTTCCTGAAAAAGATATGCTTCGCGCCGCCCTTCCGGCCACACGATCAAGCAGCTGTCGGGGTTTTGTTTTGTTTTGTTTCCCCAAGGCAGGTTTCCCAACCACCCTCCCCAAGAGCCCCCTTAACTGCAAACCAGTCCCGGGCGAGAAAGGGGGCAGGGGCAGCAGCAGCCTCGCTTTATGCTCACCGAAGCCCAGGAAGCACATGAGCGCCAGGACCAGCATCCGATGAGCCAGCCGCTGCGGGTCGCACAGGGCCGACATCGGCTTCCTCGCAGGGCGGCCATCGTGCTCCGGCGACGAGTCCCCGTCTAGCAGCGCTTGCTCCTCTTCCACAGGCGCCGCCATCTCGACGGGGCGAGGAGCGAGGCGGTCACGTGAGGGCGCGGGTCACGTGACACGCGTCCGGGGAGAGCCTGGTGGGAAAGCTTTGCCAGCGCAGGACATCTGGCAGTACAGAACTGGCAAGGCAGGGGGAGGTTTCGGATTTCTCCCACGTATAAGCTAAAACAAGCTGTAGCTTAGGGGCCCACTCTCTTGGGGGGGGGGCAAAAAAATTGAAAGGGAAAAAAAAACTGGATGTACCTTTCCAAAATATAAGATAAAAAACCAAATGAAATAAAACCTACGTACAGCAACAGCGTTTTGCGTTGTGTAGGCTCCTATTTGTTATGTGCAAATGGCTTTAGATACCTGTTAGGTCTATAAATTACCATATAGCATATACTCAACACAAAAAACAGCAACAATTTGTTGCCAAAGGACAGCTGGACATATAAAGGCCCTCATCAAACCTAAATTTGGCCCTGGTAGTACCCCACCCAGGAAATAATAAATTGGGAGTGGGTGCGCATGAGGTGGAAGGGTAGCCGTGCAAAGTAAATTATTATATTATGATTTTGTATTTATTAAATTTGTTTTCCCGCCCTTCACCGGTCTCTGGGTGGTTCACAGCAGGGAAAGGCAAAATAAAAGCACAAATGCAAACGAGTCCTGTTGTGTGGCACCTTGGATCCTAAATAGCGTGCCTTCTACTTGCCTACATCCCCCCCGCCCCCGCTTCTCTACATACCTAAACTTTTTTATCAAGAATTTTTATCAAGAATTTATAAACAGCAGTTTTAGGTTTTAGTTTTCTGTAAGGATCCAACAGTGGCAGTAGATGGCCCATGAATAGTCACCAACAGATGTTGTAATTGAAAATACTGCCATTCTACACTCATGGGTTATTTGTACTTAAACTGTAAAACAGGAAATGATTTTTTTTTAATCCATCTGAACATTATCAGTTCCACCTATTTCTTCCACCAAAGACTTTCTCACAATCTTCAGATCTGCATTACCACACATATATTTAGCACAGGTATATGGATCAAAACTGACCAGCCAACATACACCCTGTGTTGTTGCTAAAACTTTGTTTTATTATATTTAGACTCCAACACTATCTAGCCAAAGAGAGCGGTTAAATAAACCATCTCTGGAGTTACCCAAGCTAGAGTATAGAAGGAGAAAATTGTCAATCATTTTTAACAAATATGACTTATGATATAGGCTACTACAGTGGTACCTTGGGTTACAGACGCTTCAGGTTACAGACGCTTCAGGTTACAGACTCCACTAACCCAGAAATAGTACCTCGGGTTAAGAACTTTGCCTCAGGATGAGAACAGAAATCGCGCAGTGGCAGCGGGAGGCCCCATTAGCTAAAGTGGTGCTTCAGGTTAAGAACAGTTTCAGGTTAAGTACGGACCTCCAGAACAAATTAAGTTCTTAACCCAAGGTACCACTGTATCTGGAAAATTAAAAGCACCTTGAGATTCTGGCTGTTGCATGTTCTTCGTAGGCCTTTTCAGATTAGAAATAGGGCCAAAGTTGGTTTGAAGAAAATCTGCTATTTTAGATTCACCACTGGAGCAAAGGACACCCCATTTAAACCCCTCTCCCCATCCACTTCCAGCCGAAATTAAGGGTAAATCACATTCAGAAGTCTTGTGCTCCCTTAATTTGCTCTGAGTCTGTGAGGGAGAATTCCTTAAAACTGATAAAAATATGGTATCTCTCCCCACTGAAGGTGACACAAATCTCAAAAACTGGCAACACCTTCTGTTGGATAGGATGTTCACAGGCACATATCCTCTGGAACTGCCTAGCACACTATTTGATTGGATAAGTAAATAACCAAACAAAACATGCAGCTATTTTCACACCGACTTTTCTTTAACATCTAGGAAGGAGATAACAATACTTTGGCATTTAAGTGACTAATTAGTGGCACACATGAAACTCACCTGGCGCTGGAACGATGTTGAACATTTAATATTGTGCAGATGGCATTCCAGAATGTGGAATATTGCAATGGCACAGAAATTGACATATCAACTGAAACATATGAAGGGTCTCACCGGAGACCTACACTTCTATGTGTGGCATTGTTTCTCAGCAGGTGTTAAATAAGCTCAGAAAATTCCACTGGTCTCAACATCACTTTGGAACAGAGCCTAGAACCATCAAAACATCACCAGAACCCTGCATGTTACACCATGACCCAGAAACACTTATTTTTAGTTTATTCAAATAGGGGAAAAAACATACCTGAAAAGTAAAGGTAAGGTTTAAAAGCAATTTCTATTCTCTTCCTGTCTTATCTATGTTCATAATTTCTGTTTGGTTGTTTTTTGTTTTTGTATTACTAGTATCGTTATAATGAACATCACACAAAATAAGACCTGTGTCAGAAATGGCAGGAATCCCTGCCCTTGCCCAGGGCCATCTTACCCATAAGTGTTAGGGGTGCGGGGCACCCAGGTGCCGGGTTCTCAGAGGCACCAGGCCAAGAATCCGGGGCCTGAGAGTTGAGTCCGGGAATGAGCCCGCCCATTGGTTGGAGCGCCAAGGCGGGCTCTTCTGCTGCGGGCGGCTCTGCGCCACGAGTTGAGGTGCGACCGAGCCAGCGAGGCGCTGAGGTGACCGACCAGCTCTGCCCTCCTGCGCACCTGGGACTGAACAACCTAGAGGGGGTGCCGGGCGGATCTTTGCACCCCAGTGCTTTATATGCTTAAGACAGCCCTGCCCTTGCTGCTATATTTTTTTATGGAAGCACATCTAATTCAGCAACAAATTAACACCAAAAAATTAATCACCCAAAACTGTTGGAGGCAGCATGTTTCTGAATACCAGCTAGTGGAACTGCAGGAGAGGAAAATGCAGTGACTCTCAACCCATGATTACCATGCCTAGTATGTGTGCATGGGATTGTAGCTAAAGTTAATAAATCAGAGTTGTGGAGCCCAGTCCTATGGATATTGTTACCCGATAGTCATTTCCACTGAATACATTGGGACTCACTCCTAAGTAAGTAGAAGCACTACTAGGAGGTCAGTTTTGTGTGTTCAGGAGATGGAGGAATTACTGTAATTGCAGCATCTTCGGTGGCTTCTCCCAAACACATTTTCTGGAATGCAAATTCAATTTCTTTCAGTGTAACTTTTTTGCAAGAGGCATAAGATCATATGCCACTGGAAAAGAGGAAATCGGTACTGCGTAGGCCTGGCTTGAGCACTGTATATCTTTTATTTTTGAGACGCTGATACTGGTCTTTTAACAGATGGTGTCACTCTAGAGCTGTATACCTTTGGGCTTGCTGAAGAAAAACCCAGGCAAAATGTCCATATTTCCTTTAAATGATTAACACGAGTAAAACTTTATATTATTACAAGTGTGAAATCTATATTCTGAGAACTAAAAGTTGGTAGCCTCATAATCAAAGCACTCTGCTAGCAGAACCTTACTGAATAAATAGGGTTCTGTTACTGTACTGCGTTGGAAATTACAGCCCCTGCTACAGCAGCTGTGGGCATTCTGTTTTGCTTGTTTATTCTATTGTGCTTTTATCCTACTCTACTTTGGATGGCTTAATCGTTTTTCTATCCAGGCAAATACCGGCCAGCCCCTGGTGAATTTTAACATCATGCACCCTCATGTTTGTAATTTGGGTAGGAGGACTGTATATATTCTAGGACAGGGACTGGGAGCCAAGTCATGCTCCAGATGTTGTTCCCACCATCTCTGACAATTGGCCATGCTAGCTGGAACTAAAGGAAGTTTGATTCCATCATCTGGAGGGCTGCAGGTTCCTCATCCCTGTTCTAGAATCTGGATGCTGTCTCAGTCCTTGCAGTGAGGGGAAATGTTTAAAGATCAATCCAATTGTTGCTAACATTTAAAAATTATATTCTCATCTCGGCCGCTTACCCTCAGATAGATATTAAGGCATTTAAGGCAACCCTGCTTAGGGTTTTTAATGTTTGATGTTTTATCGTGTTTTTAATATTATTTTGGGAGCTGTTCAGAGTGGCTGGGGAAACCCAGTCAGATGGGCAGGGTATAAATAATAAATTATTGTTATTATTAAATTAATGGATCTTGGCATGCGCATTCTGTAAGCAATTGAAACATTTTTGTTCTGAGAGGTTTTCCTGCTGGGTGAAAGGGTCTCAATCATGGGTGTCTATTTTGTATTGATTTTGTATTGATTTTATTCTGTGAACAGCCCTGAGATCTTATGATGGGTATATAAATCAAACAAATAAGCAAACATATAAATAAATAATTTCACTTTGCATCATTTAAAAATATAACTGCTGGGGTTTTTTGTGTTTTTAACTGTTTCTTGCTTTTTTATGGCCCATTTCCTTGATACACTTGCGTAGAAGGTGATTAATAAAATAAGAAAACAAGGAAGAGGAAAGAAGTAGATCCTTCCTAAGACTCAGAAACTGTTCTTCACCCGTACTTGAAAGTATCAATTAATCTTTGCCAAATGTGATATAAAATCTACATAGAAAATACTAGAAAAACCAAAAATATCCCTGACACTTTTTATGGGTGAAAGTAAATATGGATAGTTCTAGTTACAGGAAGGTAGCCATGTTGGTCTGCCAAAGAAGTGTGCATGCACACAAAAGCTCATACCAATAACAAACTTAGTTGGTCTCTTAAGGGACACAGGTGGCGCTGTGGGTTAAACTACAGAGCCTAGGACTTGCCGATCAGAAGGTCGGTGGTTCTAATCCCCGTGACGGGATGATCTCCCGTTGCTCGGTCCCTGCTCCTGCCAACCTAGCAGTTCGAAAGCACGTCAAAGTGCAAGTAGATAAATAGGTACCGCTCTGGCGGGAAGGTAAATGGCATTTCCATGCGCTGCTCTGGTTCGCCAGAAGCGGCTTAGTCATGCTGGCCACATGACCCGGAAGCTGTCTACGGACAAATGCCGGCTCCCTCGGCCAATAAAGCGAGATGAGCGCGGCAACCCCAGAGTCGGTCGCAAGTGGACCTAACGGTCAGGGGTCCCTTTACCTTTTTATACTGCCCTCTCACAAGGTACTACTGGAAGTAAATATGGAGACATATAACACCATTCCTTTGGGAGCTGCACTGGCTGTCTATAGGCTACGAAGCCCAATTTAAAGTTTTGACTGAATGGTATAGGACTAAAGAAAGACAGACTTATCTCCTTCCTTACAGCAAGACCTGCCCTACAGACACTCCCAAGGTCAACTTCAATGGTTGCTTACTTTTGTTAAACATTTGTTAGGTTCCATTTTTGGCAGCTTTCATCCTGCCAATGGAGCCTATGGATTGAGAAAAGCAATGAATACCACCAGATTAATGTAGACATTTTATTCACGTGTTTGGTGTCACAACTCTTGCGCTCACCATACAACAGGAAGGGTGAGGCCACTTGATCGTTTCCCCAATTCCTTTCCATTCTGGGACCTAATCCTCTCCACTCATGATGCAATGTGTAGATAATCAGCAGTGGGTCTGATGAGAGTGAGTCCCAAAACTCTGGATGGCCACAAGTTCCCTATCCCTGGCCTAAAGTCTTATGGTTATGGGATTCTATTTTAAAGAGCAGTTCCAGGGCCCACGTCTCTAATATCCTATTACAGAATCATAGAGTTGGAAGAGATCTCGAGGGTCACTTAGCCCAACACCCTTGCAATTTAGGAATCTCAACCAAAGCATCCATGACAGATGGGCTGCCAACCTCTGCTTACAAACTTCCAGTGAAGGAGAGTCCACAAATAGATGCTACCTACACTACAAACTTAAACTCTGCTAACTGTCATGGTTTTCCCTCAAAGAATGTTGGGATATTGAATTTTCACATGGGCACTTCACACCATAGCTGTCAACTTTTCCCTTTGCTTGCGAGGAATCCTATTCGGAATAAGGGAATTTTCCTTTAAAAAAGGGAAATGTTGACTTCACACACCCCACACCCAAACTACTCCAGGGTTTCCCAAAAATAAGGAAATGACTATTTAATGGTCCTTAATAAAAGCAGTTTCCCTCAACATTGAGCAACACGAAAAAACATCTCTTGTAACTATGCCCACTTCAAAGTCACCTGTGTTTTTCTTTTCAGATAATTAAAGACAGTTTTCAGATACAGTTAATTTGCTCTGGAAATGCACTATTATATCCTTAGGTTAAATACTAAATCAAGTATAATAGCTTGCACTATAGCTTTTCAATTCAGTTCAATAAAGAACATCTCTCAGGAGAAATAGTATGCTCTCCCCCATCAGTTTAAATTCAAAATAGTTACCACTTTATCCTTGCCTGATTTTCCATCACGGCCGCCTTTACCTTGGAGATGACCTTGTTGTGTCTGAAGCTTAATGTCTTTAATATACGGTATGAGTTAAATCTAAGATGATTCTCAAATGCATTGCAGGTAAGTGTTTATGTCACAAATAAATACAGTAGACTACTCTTAAGCCCACACTTTAGAATGTTTATTACTGAAGCAATTGCTGTCTTTACATAAATCAAAGCACTCAAAGTGCCATATGATACCAAATGTTTGGTTTAACAGCATAAAATTGAGCAAAAGCTGTATACAGCACTTTATAGGAGCTATAAAATTCGTGGGCCTGCAGTCTCACATTTTTGCATCACCCCTAATCAATCAGAGTTTTCCTGGCATTCCGGATAATAAATGCTCAGTTGAAACAACTATTAGCTTTCAGAGTTACTCTTTTAAAAAAATTATTATGGTCTTGAGCAAATATGTTGCAAAATTTAACAAAACTGCAATAAAGCAGTAGTCCTTTTTTGAGGGTAGCCAATACAATTTTGCAGTGAAAACCTATGCATTTTTATTTGTAAGTTTCGCTGCATTCAGTGGACCTAGGAAATAGCACATAGGAGGGTGCGGCCCAAAGGCGCACAGCTATGCACATTTACATGACACCAAGTCCAACTGCACTCATCAACTTTTCCCTCCTTGCCACATGGGTCTTTCTGTCACCGAACTAACTAAACTTTACACTGCAGCCACATACGTAAAGTCCAAGTACACCTTCTCCCCATGCAAAGTAGGGAAGAAAACTTGCACGGGAGAAAGACAGACAGTGCTTAACACTAACTCTTCCAGTACCCTGAAATCCTGTGTTCCTCTATCTTTTATCCCAAGCTGTCTTCCTCCAGGCCTAACATTACGTGGCAAACACAAGTCTGAAACCCAATACAGGTAAAATCAGCCGCAGCATAAATTTCTGGCAAAAAGTGACTGATGGGGAACGCATTTCCTTTGTCCTGTCCTTTCTCCCCTTTGTCAGGATTAGAAGTGTAATGTGTAGTTGACATATAGGGACTATAATCTGATCCCTTCAGGAGGATCCAGTTTGTAATGCAGACAACACAGTCCCTTTCTGAGCCTTTCAGCTTTATTGTCCTGAACACACAACTGTTGCATTAACGCATAGCCCAGCTTGGGGACATAACATCTTCCAATGTTCTTTTTATTCCAGTTTTTCCTTGATCACAGATGAGAGGGTGAGTTGTCAGAATGCCTTCATATCTCCCCTGAATCATGAGGGGGCATTTTCATTACATTGGTCTTTGGGAACCAACTGTTGTCAAGAGGAAAGCAAATCAGCACTCTGTCCAATTGAGGTTTTAGACTCTCGTTCCCAGTCTGCCATGGCCAGGAGCCACTTTAAATCTCATATTAATCAGGATTTATTGACCTACCTAAGAAAACCCCATATGTCAAAACTGCCCGCTCATTGTTCAAATGAGTGAGACCAGTCTCACTAAGGCTGCAATCCAGCACACTAGGGCATAAGGGCCATCAAACTCAATTGAACTTACTCCTAAATAAACATGCATGGGCTTGCATTTTAACAGCACAACCCTGAACATCTTCTCAGGCCTTCTTGGTGGTTGCTCCCAGAATTTGGAACTCCCTCCCTAGAGAGGTTAAACTGGCTCCCTCCTTGTTGTCTTTGCGCCAAAAGGTGAAGACCTTTCTATTCCAACAGGCCTTCCAACAGGGAACTGACTGCTTTTGAGGAAAGGGCAGGTGCTGTGATTTTTTTTTATTGTTATTATCTGTGTTTGATGGATTTTTAATACTATTTTAATTGTATTAGTGCTTAATTACAATTTAATGATCGCCTTTCAGCAAGTTCTGTTTTATCTGTGTAAGCTGCCTTGAGCGCCAGACTTAGAAAAAGGTGGGATGTAAATAAACCTTAGTCCCATTGTGCTCAGCTTCCTAATAAGAGACCTAGCATTTCAGCCAAAGAGTCCTTAGGCCAGCTAGCGTTTTTTCATCCTCAGCTTCCCAGCAGAAATTCTGAGGGTAGCAGCCATGTCTTGCTATCCAAGGTTGCTGTTGTGGCTTTTGGTTTTCAAACATTTTTTTACTGAAAGCAAGAGTAAGTACACAGCAGTTACATACAGAGATGACGTCAATGACATTCTTGCAACACTTTTTTTTTACATACAGTAATTATACTGTACAACTTATCCATGAACAATTTTCAAGTAAAAAAATGATCAAATAAGCTATCCAAAATTGTTGTAAGGATCACTGAGGGAAAGCACTAACTAGGCTTTGGGAAGGGAGAGGGAGCACTCTAGGATCCTGTCAGATCCCTCATTTCTCCTTCCAAAAACCCAGCACCTCACTTACCCAACGTTGGTAAGGCAGCAATAGGGCTTGGGTGGCATCAAATGTTACCAAAGGCCACCAAAAAATACCCTTGAGAGTCACATACAGTGGTACCTTGGGTTACAGATGCTTCAGGTTAAGAACTTTGCTTCAGGATGAGAACAGAAATTGTGCTCTGGCGGCGCGGCAGCAGCAGGAGGCCCCACCACCTCAAGTGGTGCTTGAGGTTAAGAACAGTTTCAGGTTAAGTACGGACCTCGGGAACGAATTATGTACTTAACCCGAGGTACCACTGTACGGCCCTTTTGTCACACCTTGGACCATCCTGAGTTAGGTCAATAAAAGATACTGTCCTAGCTATTAGACACCTTCTTGTTGTTGTTGTTTAGTCGTTTAGTCGTGTCCGACTCTTTGTGACCCCATGGACCAGAGCACGCCAGGCACTCCTGTCTTCCACTGCCTCCCGCACCTTCTTACATATTATTTAACTTTTTAATGGATAGATATGTAAGAAACACCATCTGCACAAATATACGCTGCACAAACCATCTGGAAAACAAGCCTGTCTGGGACATAACAGCATTTTGTGCCAGTTGAGATATATAAAGGTTGCAGGGGAAATAAAAGGAGGGCACATAAACAGAACAGGTCAGCTAAAATAACACAATGTAACCAGCATGGCCAAAAACCTAATGGTTTTCCAAATCTGCTCATTTCTGACCCTGTTGCTATTAGATAGGAACATTTGTCTATCTTCAAAGTGATGCCATTTTAAATGCACAAACGCAAACTTCCGCAGGGCCTCATTGGTTAAATGAGGTTAGGTCAAAATCCATTTCAGAGATGCTGCCTTGTGCAGAAGACAAACCTTATGAGTCTACAGAAATGCAGGAAATTCACGCCCTTCCTGCCACTTCTATTGTTTTGCTTATGTTGGGCTTCAGCCAAAATGAAAGCAGCTGACTGACGCCCCTTCTAATCCAATAAAAACTTTTTTTTCCTTCATGAAAAATACATAAAAGGAACTGTGTGTACCTTCCAATTCATGATATGCCACACATCTTTATACACAGGCCTTTTTTCAGCCGGAACTCTCTGGAACTCAGTTCTGGCACCTCTCTAAGCCCTTTTCTGTAAATCATTTCCTGGTTTTTATGTGAAGTCTGGGCTGTATTAGAATCACTGTTGTTCGAAAATGGAGTTAACTCTTCTGGTTGGATGTCAAGCCTATTGAGCAGAGCAGCTCATTCCCGGTGGTCTTTGTCCATGAAAATGAGTTGCAGAGATCGAAAGTCCCCACCTCATCCCCAGGGCTGCTCCTGCAGGCAGCCAACTTCACCTCTGCCCACTTCATGCCTCTTCTGGTTCTGAGAGCCAAGTGGGGAGCGGGAAGACACCTGTGACTCTTCACCACCCTGACTCACCTCTTCCTCCTGGCCTCCCTCATCCCATTTGCCTACTTCACCTTCTCCCTCTGACTCTGGATTTCTCTGTGCCCCAGACTCTCCCAGCTCCATACCCTCTAACATTTCTCCAATGGAAATAGGGACGTCCCATTACATAATGATACGTTTACTGTTTATACCCCACAGTAAATTGGGTTGCCCCAGCCACTCTGGGCAGCTTCCAACATACAGTCATACCTCATGTTATGTTTGCTTCTGGTTGAGCATTTACAGGTTGTGTCCCACGGCAACCCGGAAGTAACAGAACGGGTTACTTCCAGGTTTTGCCGCTCGCACATGCGCAGACAAGCAAAATGACGTCACGCGCATGTGCAGAAGTGGCGAATCGTGACCTGTGCATGCACAGATGCGTAGACGCGGGTTGTGTTCTTTTCAGGTTGCGAACTGGCCTCCGGAACGGATTCTGTTCGCAACCAGAGGTACCACTGTATATACAAACATAAGAAAACATTAAACATTTTAAAAAAAACCTTTCCCTATACAGGATTGCCTTCAGACTGCTCAGGGATTGGCTAACTCCATACCCTCCAACATTTCTCTGATGAAAATAGGGACATCCTAAGGAAGGTCCGTATAGTAAAAGCTATGGTTTTCCCAGAAGTGATGTATGGAAGTGAAAGCTGGACCATAAAGAAGACTGATCGCCGAAGAATTGATGCTTTTGAATTATGGTGCTGGAGGAGACTCTTGAGAGTCCCATGGACTGCAAGAAGATCAAACCTATCCATTCTGAAGGAAATCAGCCCTGACTGCTCACTGGAAGGACAGATACTGAAGCTGAGGCTCCAGTACTTTGGCCACCTCATGAGAAGAGAAGACTCCCTGGAAAAGACCCTGATGTTGGGAAAGATGGAGGGCACAAAGAGAAGAGGACGACAGAGGACAAGATGGTTGGACGGTGTTCTCGAAGCTACAGGCATGAGTTTGACCAAACTGCAGGAGGCAGCGGAAGACAGAAGTGCCTGGCGTGCTCTGGTCCATGGGGTCATGAAGAGTCAGACATGACTAAACGACTAAACAACAACAACAAAGGAAAAGTGGGACATTCCGGGTCAAATCAGAAACCAGGACAGCTTCTCTAAATCTGCAGCTCACTAAACCCTGTTACCTCTTCAGCTTCAGTCAATCAATCAATCAATCAATCAATCAATCAATCAATAATGTGAATTTGTTAATCTGCATCTCAGAGAAGTTAAATGCTTAAAATTGCTACACATTGGGGAAAGAAGAGACAAGTATTTTACTTACATATTTATTTTTATTTCACAACATTTATATACTGCTTCATTGTATGAAAGCTTCAAGGTGGTGTTTGAAAAGAATAAAACCAATGACATTTTCAGTAAAATGTTAAAAACAAGTACTTAAAACATTTTTTAAAAACTAAAATCAGCAAGAAGAAAAGACCGGATTAAAACACATGTCAACGTTCCACAGGTCAAGACAGGCTTGCCTGTATTTAGCAGGTGCCAAAAAGAGTACAGTGGAGGCACTTGCCTGATGTCAGTAGGAGTTTTGAAATGTAATTGCTGCCACACTAAAATATCAATTTCTTACAAGTGCAGAACGAGCATTATGTAGCAGCCGTAACAGCACCAGTTCCTGAGATCAAAGTATTTGAGTGGCATTTGATATGGCATAAGGTGATCTTGTAAGCAGCTACCCAATGCAATGAAAACCAACAGTTGTTACAAAGGAGGGATAAAAAAAAAAAGCTGGCAGAACAAATTACTTAATAAAGTTAAGCAAGCAACGATACTTTGATTGAGCAATCATAAAAAGCAGCAGGGACTCGTGGCATATAATTCTCAACCAATCCACAAACCAAGTGCTTCCTTTGCTGTGTTATAGAGCAGCATATTTATTTCCTGCAGAGGCCGAAAATGAAAAATATGCTAACATAGCAACAAAAAATCACAGAATATTTTATTTCCCTTAAGGGCATCTAGCTCGGCAGCTGATTTAAAATTTTCATTCCGTAGAGATTGCATTGCTTTGCAATTTTTATATCTCCGAGTTCATCACCCGCGGTTTAGAAGCTCCAAATAACTTCATAAATATGAGTCATTACATTAGGAGAAACGTGTATATATGGCCCAGCTTTTTTATAGTAAAGGACAATGAATAAAGTGAATTAAAGCAGGCCAAACAAATTAATAAGCAAACTGCTCTTTTTAAAAATAAATAAATAAGCATGGAGTTATATTAACTCATGGAAGGCAAGTTACATGAAACTGGAAGGTCATGTTGCTCTAAAAATATTTCTCATTGTATCTCCATATAGACCATTATTACAAAAGTGGCAATAGGTTTTGCTTCTTTTTCTTGAAAACTCAAACTGAATCATAGCCTGATCCTAAAAAAAGGGGGGGTTGCACAGCTACAAGGACAATGAAGGTCTTCCACATTTCCCAAACTCACCACCATCTTGGACCATCACAGTCTTTGGAAATGCATACTTTTTCCTGATGGACGTTGCATTAAGGAGCACCTGACTATACCTATTCTGGTGTGCAGAACCAATGGACGTATGTGAGAGAGCAGGTAAAGGCAGGGATCCAATTGTGGACTTGTTCACACTGGAACAAAATGTAGATTTGCAAAGACCTGTCTCTCCATTAATGTAGGGAGCATCCACATAATGTCGTCCCAATCCCAGTGTTTGTTCACATCCCAGTGGACATGTCCTGAACCATGTAAAGTCCTACATTTGATGGGGAGTCAGGAAGGTGCAACACCTTGGTTCATTGCGTAGAAGCTCTGTACCAGATTCTCCAGCCAGTTTCTCAAGCGCAGGGCATGGAAGCAGCAGTAGGTAGTTACTACAGCTCTTTGCTATGGTGCCCTGTGTTGTCCTGTTATGCAGTGTGGCTCTCATTAGGCTTTGGTCCAGCCCACTCATCAGTGGGGGCAAACGAATTTTGCCTGGCCTGCTCATTGATGAGAGAGAACAGATACCAATGGGAAACTGATTTCAGCAAATTAAATAAACCCATTTTATGCAAGTGTTGGGGTTCTACCTGCCATCAAGGGGCCAGAACCTGGATTTGCCTGGGCCAGTATAAATAATAATCCATTTTTATTGGGGCAGGAGTTTCTAGTTTTCTTCCTGTGCTGATACAGCTTTAAGAGAGTTCAGCATTTATGTATCATGTTGATACATTCATCTGGGATTTTCATACCCCCCAACATTTCTCTGATGAAAATAGGGACGTCCTATTCAATCATCATCATCATCATACCCTGCCCATCTGACTAGGTTGCCTCAGCCACTCTGGCCAGCTTCCAACATATAAAAAACCATAATAAAACATAATAAAAATAACTTTGCTATACAGGGCTGCCTTCAGATGTCTTCTAAAGGTTGTAGAGTTACTTACCTCCTTGGCTCAGAGGTCGCATAACTCCATACACTCCAGGATTTCTCCAATGAAAACAGGGGCATCCCTGTGATCTAAACCACAGAGCCTAGGGCTTGCCAATCAGAAGGTCGGTGGTTCGAATCCCCGCGACGGGGTGAGCTCCTGTTGCTCAGTCCCTGCTCCTGCCAACCTAGCAGTTCAAAAGGATGTCAAAGTGCAAGTAGATAAATAGGTACGGCTCTGGTGGGAAGGTAAACGGCGTTTCCATGCGCTGCCCTGGTTCGCCAGAAGCGGCTTAGTCTTGCTGGCCACATGACCCAGAAGCTGTAAAGTGAGATGAGCGCCGCAACCCCAGAGTCGTCCACGACTGGACCTAACAGTCAGGGGTCCCTTTACCTTTACCTAAGGGAAAGCGGGACATTCCAGGATCAAAGCAGAAACCTGGACATCTTCTGTAAATCTGGGACTGTCCCTAGAAAATAGGGACGCTTGAAGGAGCTGGATTTTGGAGGGCAATGCCATTTGTTTCATTTTGCAGGGAATTCAGGCGTCTGGGATAGTATATATGAGCTACTTTTCTCCCTCTCGTTTTTTGATCTTCGTGGGATCTTAGTACATCTGGCATCTCTTACTACAAAGCACCACACTGATCACATTCTGAATAGCAGTGCCTTCCTGTATAACTTCTGTGCCTCTGTAGCATCTGAAGTGTTCAACGTGGATTTCATATGTTACCTTGGTTATACTCCAGCAGAACCAAAATGGCAGCCAGAGTTATGCATCCTGTAGATAGACTAAATAAGGCATTGGGGAACCTGTGGCCCTCCATAGAATACAACTCCCATCACCGCTCACCATTGCCCATGCTGTCCAGAACTCATGGAAGTTGGAGTGATCCACAAGTTCCCCTTTCCTAAAGTCGGTTGATAGGGTGGGAAGGGTGAACAGATCTCCAATAGCCCTCTTCTGCCTCTGGGAAATCTTTCCCAGATGAACTGCTCCCCACCCAAAGGAAAGGCTCTGTTGAAAATCCCATCACTGCGAGAAGTAAGCTCATAAGCAGGGCAGGCTTTGGCCTTTCCTATGACTGCCTCAAGACTTTGGAATGTCTAGCCTGGGGAAATTTGCAAAGGCTCATCTTTATTAGCCTTTTGGAAGCAGTGCAAAGCATATCTGTTTCTTCCACCACTTAGCAGCTTAAGTGTTTTTGATTGCTGGGCTTGACGACATTTGAGCTTAGCTCTCATTTCAGTGCTAGCTGCTATATTTTAAATTTGCGCTTCGGACGTTCATTTCGATTTGATTTTTGTATTGCAGATTTATTTGTGTTAATGTCCTCAGAGCATTTGCAAGGGCAGAATGAGAATTCTAAAGGACATGAAAACTTGTTTGAGAGCCAGTGTGGTGCAGTGGTTAGAGTGTTGGACTAGGACTTGTGAGTCCAGGGTTCAAATTGCCACTTGGCCATGAAGCTCACCTTCCTCTCTCAGACTAACCCACCGCATGGAGTTGTTGTGGTGATTAATTGAGTAGGGGGAGAACCATGTATGATACCTTGAGCTCCTTGGAGAAAAAGGAGGGATAAGAAAGAAAGAAAGAAAGAAAGAAAGAAAGAAAGAAAGAAAGAAAGAAACCCACAGTGGCTTCCTTCCCTTCCACACTCAACAAGACCGGTCTCTGAGAGCAGAGCCATTTTGCATTTCCTCCCCTCTCGGTAGCTCCCTCTTGGTAACTCAGTTGGTAGAGCATGAGACTCCTAATCTTATGGTTGTGGGTTCAAGTCCCATGTTCAGAGCCGTCTTTCCTATGGGGCTTACTGGTGCATTGCGCCAGGGCGCTGGCCTCTCAGGGGCGCCCCAGCGAGTGGAGGAGCTGTGCGGCTTTGCCAGTGGCCTCCCCTTTCTCTGCACGCACGCCAGCTGTGCCCCGTCAACTATATGGCTGGCGGGTGTGCTGCTTCTTCCCAAGCCTTCACGGGAGGAGAGCGATCCCTGCAGAGGCTTGGGAAAAGGTTGACAACTCTGGGAAACGGTGGGGGGCGCCGGAGGGATCTTTGCACCACGGCGCCGGATATGCTTCAGACAGCCCTGTCCATGTTGGGCAAAAGATTCCTGCATTGTTAGACTATATGGCCCTCGTTCTATGATTCAGCAGCAGCAGCAGAGAGGGACTGAAATGAAGCAAAGAGCCCAGAAGGGCTTCTTGCTTGCAGCAGTGGCAGAGGAAAACATAGGCTACAACAGGGATTGCCAAAATGGTGCCTTCCAGATGTTGTTGACCTCAGACTCCCATCAACCCCAGCCAGCATGATCAATTGGGACAATCATTTCAGAATCATATACAGTGGTACCTCTGCTTACGTACTTAATTAGTTCCAGAGGTCTGTTCTCAACCTGAAACTGTTCTTAACCTGAAGCACCACTTTAGCTAATGGGGCCTCCCGCTGCCGCCGCGCGATTTCTGTTCTCATCCTGAAGCAAAGTTCTTAACCCGAGGTACTATTTCTAGGTTAGCGGAGTCTGCAATCTGAAGCGTATGTAATCTGAAGCGTATGTAACCTGAGGTACCACTGTAATAAGAAAATGAATTTTTAAAGTATGGGAGAGGTATAAAGACTTATTAGAACAAAAAACACCCTGATGGCTCTCCCTGTTAGAAGCACTATCTGTGAAAAAAGTACATGTGTGGACAAATTAGCCAACATATAGAGAGCTGTTAACTGAGGTAGAAAACCAGGTAAAATTAAAAGATTTTGAAGAGATGAGAGAACAGGTTACAATATCATCAATTAAATTACTTTTTAAAAGCAGACAAAAAGAAAGGTTTGTGTTATGAATTATCAAGATTTCAAAGAGAGATTTTGGAAAATAATTTTAAATTATTGTCAAAGACGTACAATTTGCTCCTGGAATGGGATACTAAAGGTGAACAGGTGAAATCAGTGATGATAAAATCGGCGAAAGATGTGGGACATAATATACAAATGGCAGACTGGGAGAGGCTATGCTATGGAAAACTGATCTGAAATCTATAGCATGTTCTTCACTGAAAGAAAACTATATGAAAATGATGTATCAGGGGTACTTAACCCCAGTAAAACAAGCAAAAATGTATAGAATGAGTACCAATATATGGGGGGCTACTTGAAGATTCTGACACCAGTGTTTCCTGAGGTACCTTGACCCCCTGATACGGTAGGCGAGGCAGTTATGGAGGTGAATCAGGAATCCCTCTGAGTCTAGGACCTCTGGCATCACTTGTGCTGAGATGCTGGAATCAGGAGTCTGTGTGAAGTCCTCAGACTTCCTAATATGCAGGTTTCCATATGTGGAGGAGTCCGCCCTGGCAAAACAAACCCTGTGTTGCAGCCTCTGGGTCCTTAAGCCCCAGCCCTAGCACCAGACACTCAACTAAGACTCATTGGGTTTATTTGAGCTGGTTTTCAAAGTCAGAATAACAGAAGCAAGTCTAGGTGGTCAGAAATTCGGAAGCACTCTATAGAGTTGACCGTTTCCACTGGCCACGGCAGAGAACAAAGAAGCATAAAACTATAAGAAGAACCTGCTGGCTCAGGCCAATGACCCATGTAGTTCATGTAGTTCATGTAGTTCAGCATCCGCTTCTCTCAGTGGCAAACTAGATGCCTGTGGGAAGCCTTTGTGCAGAACCCAAGTGCTGACATTAACAGAAATCAGCAGCTGATGTCATTAGGAATTCAGAATTGTGGTGATCACAGCCCAATGGCGCAGGAAAGGCCCTTGTCCTGTGCTGGCAAATTCCCATTTCCATTTGTGGGCAAAAAATACCTTCCTGAGGCTTTCTGCTTTGTTTGGTTTGGGCAATAATGCAAGGAGGTAAAGCATGTGCATCCATATCTGGTTCTGTCGTCCCCCCTGGATCCAGGCGTCACCTATAGAAAGCATCAAGGCTTATGCTAGAAGGAATTTAAATAAATGAGCTGAACTCTCGTTTCTGCTTTCTCAAAAGCGGCAGGCGTGGGGGCGACGCATCATTTCCTGAAAGGAACATATGGTTTTTATTGTTCTGCCCACAACGAGGTTAGAATTCATGCTGCGTTGAAGTTTTATAACAGAACTTTTTACAAGGTTCCAGTTTTGATACGGAGGTTGACATTTGGGGGGTTAAGCAGTCCACAGTGGTACAGATAGATCATTTTAGACTCACCTACTGCAAAATGTGGTAAAATAGCCCTCTTGCCTTGGGGTGGGAAGGAGGGGCCTTTTCTCAGTCATTCCTTCCCCCTTCACCAGCTGCTGCTTCGCCATTTATTTTTCAGTCAAAAAGGGTTTATACAGTCCACAATCCTAGCAAACCTAGGGGGTCAGGCAGTGGCGTAGCGTGGGTTGTCAGCACCCGGGGCAAGGCAAGTAATTTGTGCCCCTAACCCATGGATTTGCGCCCCCTAACCCTAACCCCCAGATGTTGCGCTCGGTGCAGCCGGGGCCCCCTGCACCCCCCCACGCTACGCCACTGGGGTCAGGTAATGAACATGACACCCATGCAGCCAGTCATCTTTGGCTATTGTGGGCAGATTCACACCACACATTTAAAGTGTGTTCAACACACACTTAAAGCTCATGATTTGCCCCTAAGAATCCTGGGAGCTGCAATTTGTTAAGAGTGCTGGAAATGGCAGCTCTGTGAGGGGGAAACTGCTCTCTCCATTCTCCAAGAGCCAGGCAAAATCACTCAAGGAGGGCTCAGAGGAAGATTGGTGAGCCATATGGTTTGAGGAGTCTTCACTCCACTCTGCCTAATGGTACAGCTGAACCCTGTTGTCTGAATGGCCGCATCTCAAGAGCTTTTTCTGCACACTTTCCTAGCTTTAAGATCTATGGATACGCTTTGTGGCCCCATCTGAATGCAAAGCATGCGCTCTGTCCCTCTCACCCTAACTGGGCCCCATCTCTAATACATTGGCATCCCGAATCTCCTGGCACCTGAGAAATACCAAGCATAGATTTCACTGGGGGTTCACAAACACCTCCGCCTTTTTATTCTGCTTTCCATGCTTATCTCAAATCAGCCAAATTCATTAAAGGTTTAATAACGTGGGTGTGTTTGTGTGCTGGTGTTTTTTCTTCTTCTTTTAACAAAATGGAGGGGGGATCCTTCCTAGCCATCTCTTTTTGTAAGCAAATATTTTAGCCTCCCTTTGTCATGCTCACCAAGTTTACTGGCAGGGCTAGGAAGAGGGTGATGCGACGGATGGTTTTGCTGTTGCCAAAAGGCTGCTAAGGAACTTAGGAAACCAGACAAAACCCCGGCTGCACATGCCTTTGTCTGAATCGAAGGCGAAAGCTGGGAGTTTCCCTGGCAAGGGGCAAAGCTAGACAATTCTGCTCTCTTGCCAGTTGGGAATGTTGCTTCAGCTGTGGCAGCAGAAGCAAGGACAGTTTGCTAAAAGAGATTTACAGGACTGAGCTACGGAGGTGTCTATAGAGCAACAGCTGTTCCACTTGCTTTAGCCATTAAATTTACACATTTAATTGGATAATCCAAGGTCAAAAGGAGCTACAAGAGAGAAAGGGAGGAATCAGGAGTTTGGTCAGTGGGGCGAATGATCTTCTAAGTACCAGGGCCAGGAAGAGTGGGGAGCTGGAGCTTTTGCTTCATAGTAAGAATATAGCTCTGCAAGATTTTGACTATATGCATATGAAACCAGAGGTCCTTCCTGGATACCACTGTGATATTTGAAGACAGTGAGTGATGTTTGAAGACAGGGTCTTTTCAGTGGTATCATTTTTGCTGGAGCAACATAAGAACCTCCTGCTCTGCATTCTGCTTGCCTGTCTACTCAGAGCTGTCCATGGTCTGACTTGCTTACCTGAACTCTTCCTTCACCTTCCTGGTCCTCCCTGTAGACCTTTGTCAAGAACACAGGGATACGTAAGCTGCTTTATCTCTCACTAGGTAAGCCCATCAGGGTAGCCAAATGTCATAAGAGGTGACCCATCAGAGGATATTAAGCCAAGCCTGCAGCCCATCCTGCCTTGGCTGCAGCCCTTTGTTTTATTGGTGGTGGAGCACTTTCTTTGTCTGAAAATGACCACCAATTCCACCCATAGTATCAAGGGCTAGGAGCTGCTGCAGTTCAGCGCATTACAGTGCAGTTCAGTATAATTGTGTTCCTGCCATGGAAAGTGATAGCTGCCTTCCACTCACCTGCTGAAAAAAGACTTGTTGCAGTGAGGACAAAACCAGTCCTCCATCCCAAATATACTGGCTTTATTTAATAACACCAGAAGAGCTCTGCTGGATCAGGCCAATGGCCCAACTCGTCTGGCGTCCTGGTCTCACAGTGACCAACCAGATACCTGCAAGAAGCACACCCTCCAACGTTTCTCTGTTGAAAATAGGTACGTCCTACTATACCCTCCGACATTTCACCAATGAAAATAGGGGTGGCGCTGTGGTCTAAACCACTGAGCCTCTTGGGCTTGCCGATCAGAAGGTCGGTGGTTCGAATCCCCGCAAAAGGGTGAGCTCCTGTTGCTCAGTTCCAGCTCCTGCCAACCTAGCAGTTTGAAAGCACGCCCAAAAGTGCAAGTAGATACCGTATTTTTTGCTCTATAAGACTCACTTTTTCCCTCCTAAAAAGTAAGGGGAAATGTGTGTGCGTCTTATGGAGCGAATGCAGGCTGCGCAGCTATCCCAGAAGCCAGAACAGCAAGAGGGATTGCAGCTTTCACTGCACAGCGATCCCTCTTGCTGTTCTGGCTTCTGAGATTCAGAATATTTTTTTTCTTGTTTTCCTCCTCCAAAAATTAGGTGCGTCTTGTCGTCTGGTGCGTCTTATAGAGCGAGAAATACGGTAAATAGGTAAAACTCCGATGGGAAGGTAAACGGCGTTTCTGTGCGTTGCTCTGGTTTTGCCAGAAGCAGCTTAGTCATGCTGGCCACATGACTTGGACAAACACTGGCTCCCTTGGCCTGTAAAGCAAGATGAGCGCCGCAACCCCAGAGTCATTTGCGACTGGACTTAACTGTCCGGGGTCCTTTAACTTTACCTTTTTTAAAAAGTGGGACATTCCAGGATCTGTAAATGCAGGACCGCGCCTGAAAAAGAGGACCACTTGGAGGGTCTGAGGCATACAGTCTGTGAAGTGGAATGGAATAATAATAAATAATAAATTTTATTTATACCCTGCCCTCCCCCGCCAAGACCGGGCTCAGGGCAGCTAACACCAGGTATAAAAACAATTGATTAAAATACAACTTAAAAACAATATTAAAATACATTAAAATGCAGCCTCATTTCAGTAGAAACTCAAATCAAAAACTTTTTGGGAGAAAGGAAAAAGGAAAGGGGGGGAGGGGGTCAAGTTGATTCCAACATACATTCATTACTTCTAAAGAACTGCAACCAGCCCCCTTCCAAATCCCTGAGATTAGGAGCAGAGGGCTTCCAGGTAGTGCCTGTCATTTGGGGAATTTAAGCACTGAATATGAGCTGTGCCTCAGAAGAAAATAAAAGAGTTTGCGTCATATGAAGCACAGCAGCAGAAATGGCAATGAATCCTGGCAAAGGTTATTCACCTCATGTCTAGTATGCACATCTGCCATACATCACAGGACTTCTCACTTGCACTAACACAATGTAATCCATATAGGGTGATCATCTTGTCTGAAGCGTCCTTGATTCAGAATGAAAATGTTTTAAGACTGCGGTCCGCATTCACCAATGCACAGGAAAATTAAAGGGCCGAACTGCACTGCGCATTCAAAAGCAGCACCGCATGGCTATAAAAGTTTGAAAAACCAGTAGCCATCTCGATTTGTTCTTTAGCAAAAACATCCTCTCTATTACCCAATAAGTCTTCTGGATTTCGCAATAAGTGTGGTCAGACACAGAAGCCAAGTTCCTCCAAGAACAATGAGTAGAATTATTGCACAAGTTCTTTGACCATGACTAGTTGTTGCTTTTCGGAAACATCATTCAGGAAAGCAAAGTAAGAAGAGCAAATAGATAAAAATCGGCATTCCAAAATTCAAAGAAGTTCTGGGATGGAGCCTAGTTTCTACATGACTCTGGCAATTCTATAATTCTTTAGAAATGAAGTAAGTTTCTTGCAATAAAAAGGCAGCTGTGTTATCCCACTGTATTTTCAAGCAGGGATGGGAAAATTCAGGCTTGAAGGGCGAAAACATGGCCTTGCAGGCCTGTCCGTCTGGCCCAGGGTTTCCTAAACTTGGGTCTCCAGCTGTTTTTGGACTACAATTCCCATCATCCCTAGCTAGAAGGACCAGCGGTCAGGGATGGTGGGGATTGTAGTCCAAAAACAGCTGGAGACCCAAGTTTGGGAAATTCTAGCCTGGCCTGTGGAATTCTCCCCAGGCCTACCCCTAACTGGCCCTGCTTTGCATACACACCCCTTGATTTTTTTGCCCGGTTGAAAATGTCCTTGAACTCTGGCAGTGTGTTATGTACTGAGTTGAGTAGGATCCAAAATGCAGCAGTCTGATTGGTCCTAGAACAATAGGATTCAGAATGCAGCAGTCTGAATGGTCCTAGAACAATGCAGCAGTATGATTGGTCTGCAGGAGCCACCCAATCCAGCTCCAGATGGAAGTGAATCCACAACCTGATTGGCCTACAGGAGAATTCCAGAATTAGCCAATCACGTGCAGCCCATTGTGTAAATAATGTATATAAAGCAGATACTTTGAGGGGACTTTCATTCCTCCTCACCACTATGAGCTGAATAAAGAGCATGAAATCCACTCTCGACTCAGTATATTTCACAGTGCCTCTTGCTAATTTGGATAGAGAAGTGTGCAAGTGTGTGTAGAAGCTAGCCAGGCTAGCCTACCGCAGAATGGCGACATTTTCATTAATGCCTCCACCCACCTTCGCCTCTGGCTCCACCTGCCTCTGGCATGGGGGCCATGGAAGGTTGCCTCCTTCATTGTGGCAACAGGGCTCTCTGAAACTCCTTTCCTGCCTCCTTTCCTTCCGTGGTCATCCGCCTTGTTACGTCCACTGTTTGTTTAGCGCACTGTTTGATTTTATCTCCTCAAGATTCTTTGCTGACTGTTGCTGCTATATTCTATTGTTTGTTTCATTTAATTTTATTATTTTAATATTTGTTTAATTATCCGATTGTCAGCCACCTTGGTGGAGGGTGGGATGCCCCATTTCAGGAACAAGAGACATTTTCATTAAACAAGCAACCTTGTCCAGAAAAGTGGCAGACTCTCAAAGTGCCCTGTTTTCCAGGGACGTCCCTGATTTAGAGAAGCTGTCCCAGTTTCCCACTTTTCCTTAGGATGTCCCTATTTTTACTGGAGAAATGTTGGAGGGTATGGAGTTATCCAGCCCCTGAGCTGTCTGAAGGCAATCCTGTATAGGAAAGGGTTTTTTTAAACAAAATTTTATATTTTATTATGTTTTTATATAGGTTGGAAGCTGCCCAGAGTGGCTGGGGCAACCCAGTAAGATGTGTGGAGTATAAATAGAAAAGTTATCATTATGGAATGGGATGTCCCTATTTTCATCAGAGAAATGTTGGAGGGGTGCATGAAATAATATATTAGAGGGGGATCTTTCCTCTCTCTTTTTACCCTAATGCTTCAAGGACTGATTAGAACAGCAGTAGTCAACATGGTGCCCTCCAGGTGTTTTGCGCTCCAGCCAGCCTGCCTAATGGTCAGGGATGATGGGAGTTGTCACCTACAACATCTTCAGGTGTCCTGGTTTAGAGTGCACAGTGTACCGTATTTTTCGCTCTATAAGACGCACCAGACCACAAGACGCACCTTGTTTTTGGAGGAGGAAAACAATAAAAAAAATATTCTGAATCTCAGAAGCCAGAACAGCAAGAGAGATCGCTGCGCAGTGAAAGCTGCAATCCCTCTTGCTGTTCTGGCTTCTGGGATAGCTGCGCAGCCTGCATTCACTCCTTAAGACGCACACACATTTCCCCTTACCTTTTAGGAGGGAAAAAGTGAGTCTTATAGAGCAAAAAATATGGTATGTGTTTCCAAACATGAGATCTAAGAGCACGCCCTAGTTGGTTCAAACAATCTGAGGGACGAGCAAGAAAACATAAATCTGAATCCTTCATGCCAAAATTTTGGTGCTAGTTTTAGGCATTTAACTCGTAATATGAGTGTTATTCAGACACAGAGCAAACCAAAGTGAAATAGCTTCTCTGGCAATCACCCACCTGTTGCTAAGGCCCAGGATTTCCTTTTGCCAAACTTCAAGAAGAATCACGGTGTTTGCATCCTTCTCTCTATTGCAGCATCAATGGAGGCATCGCCGCAAAGCCTGCTGACAGTTGCTTCCCGATTTCTCTTTGCAAGCATCAGCCCTGGGCCAGGACAACATTGTGCACCTCAGCCAATGCGAACGAGTTGTTACCAGGTTCTTCTTTCAGCCTTTAAAAAGCCTTTCTCTGCTACCTGGCAATCGGCCCTTCCAAACATTGCTTTGTCTTATCACCAGCACAACATAGCCCATTCATTAGCGAAATTCCTTTCAGAGCAGACTACAATGGCTCCTGACAAATTGTTGCTGCCATGTCTGTAAACAAAATCGAAAGTATCAAGGGCTTGGGGTTTGCTGCTGTCCAGACATCTTTAAAGGAGAAAAAGGAACACCAGCAGGGACCAAATTAATATTTCAGAGTGGAGAGATGCAAATGTGATGCCGAGAGCTGCCAGATCCTGGTTTCCCATGCCAATGTGACTGCGCAGACAATGAATGTCTGTACCTCAATGTGGGCATGAAGATTTTGATCGGGGGCTTTGCCAACCCATCTTTATCATCAGCGCAAGGCATTTAATTCCAGTCTGAAGATGCACAGAGTTTCATAATGGCTACCTTCCCATTTCCCTTTCATAGTATTTGTGCTTACAAAGTGCTTCCGTGGGAATATGCTTCCGTGGTACATATGCCTGGTGTGTGGTTTTTTAAAAAATGTTTTTTTAAATACCTGAATGAAAACGTCTGTAGTTCTGCCAGGCTGTTTCTTTTCCTGATCTATATCTTGTGCACAAATGGAGACATGGCAGGGAATGTCTGCTGAGTTCTGCTCGAGCTTTGCCTGTCCTTCCACAAATCCCCTTTGACCGACAAGGATGTAGCTCAGTTGGTAGAGTACGAGACATAATCTTTGGGTCACAGGTTCAAGCCCCATGTTGGGCAAGAGATTCCTGCATTGCTGGGGATTGGACTAAATGAGCCTCGTGGTCCCTTCCAACTCTACAATTCTTCGATTCAAGGATGGGGAGTCTCATAACTGTCCCCAGACCACATCCTTCCCAGGCTGCGCTTCGTCCCATGAGTGTTTTCGTTTAGCTGAAGTGTCCGATCAGTAGGTCGGCAGTTCGAATCCCCACAATGGGGTGAGTTCCCATTGCTTGGTCCCTGCTCCTGCCCACCTAGCAGTTCGAAAGCACGTCAAAGTACAAGTAGATAAATAGGTATCACTCTGGCGGGAAGGTAAATGGCATTTCCGTGCGCTGCTCTGGTTCGCCAGAAGTGGCTTAGTCATGCTGGCCACATGACCCGGAAGCTGTCTGCGGACAAACGCCGGCTCCCTCGGCCTATAGAGTGAGATGAGCGAGCAACCCCCGAGTCATCCGCGACTGGACCTAATGGTCAGGGATTGTTGTTTAGTCGTTTATTCGTGTCCGACTCTTCGTGACCCCATGGATCAGAGCACACTACGCACTCCTGTCTTCCACTGCCTCTCGCAGCTTGGTCAAACTCATGTTCGTAGCTTTGAGAACACTGTCCAGCCATCTTGTCCTCTGTCATCCCCTTCTCCTTGTGCCCTCCATCTTTCCCAACATCAAGGTCTTTTCCAGGGAGTCTTCTCTTCTCATGAGGTGGCCAAAGTATTGGAGCCTCAGCTTCAGGATATGTCCTTCCAGTGAGCACTCAGGGCTGATTTCCCTAAGAATGGATAGGTTTGATCTTCTTGCAGTTCATGGGATTCTCAAGAGTCTCCTCCAACACCATAATTCAAAAGCATCAATTCTTCGGCAATCTTTATGGTCCAGCTCTCACTTCCCTAGCTTTAACTATACAGTCAGGGGTACCTTTACCTTTACCTTGCTTTTCTGCATGAAGGATAGAGAGGAGGAGTTTGTGTAGAACTTAGCCTACTGTCCTAAGGTCAAAGGATCAATGGTTGTGATTTCGTGCTTCCACGGAAATGTTTCTGCAGTCATTCTTGCCAGGAAACAAGGCAATAGTAAGACATGGTATAATCTGATAATGTAATTGAGTCATTCTCGTCAACTTTTTCACATGTACTGTATGTCCTCCGCTCTTTGGGTTTATTTGTTTCAAGGCTGTCTGTTGCCTAAGGGTGAGGTGGTGTATTCTTTTTTAAAAATCATACTGTTCTTTATACTTGTTTATTTCCATATATTGAAAATGCTTAATAAAAATATGCTGCTTCTGCTTCTTTTTACAAAACCAACTTATTTTTAAAACTGTTAGCAGTTTTTCAGGAGGGCAATTTAGACCTAGAAAATGGAGGGGAAGGGTTAATCAGCTCCTCCACCACTGCTATAAAACTGAGCCCCACCCTGCCAGGGCTTTAAGAGAGAACAGAAACTTTGGTTTATTAACACAGAAACTGAGCTGGGTATGAAAGCAGCAGTGGGGCTGAGGAACAGGGCTAGCCTGGAGAAATGGAAGCGCACAGCTAACCAATGTACAATTTTGCAACAGCATAAAAACCGCAATTCTGGGAAAGTCGTCATGGTGGTTCATTTAGATGAGATGCAATCTGCACACTTCCTCTGAAAGTGCAAAAAGAAGAAATGAAGATAAAGTAATGAACTGTAATGTAATGAATCTTTACGCCTGTATTCCGTTCAAGGACTTGGAATGATGTTCTAGCCTCACTGCAAATAGCCCAAGAGACACAGTCTACCCAAGTGAGCTTCATGGCTGAATCTATAACTTGGATTTCCTGCCTCTCATCTTGATGCCATAGCCTTTGTTGCAATGCACACGGGGTCCAAAATACAAAATTCATTTGTACAGAGTCAATTAGAAAGGCCAGGCAGTTAGAAAACTGCCTTATACTGAGGTCATAGGTCAGCAAACTTTTTCAGCAGGGGGCTGGTCCATTGTCCCTCAGACCTTGTGGGGGGCCAGACTATATTTTGAAGAGAAACAAAATGAACAAATTCCTATGCCACACAAATAACCCAGAGATGCATTTTAAATAAAATGACACATTCTACTCATGTAAAAACACACTGATTCCTGGACCATCTGGGGGCCAGATTTAGAAAGTGATTGGGCCGGATCCGGCCCCTGGGCCTTAGTTTGCCTACCCATGATCTAGGTTAGCATTGCCTGTTCCAACCAGTGTTGCTCCAGGATTTCAAACAGGTCATTCCCAGTACAATTTGGAGATCCCAGGGATTGGCCCTGGTCCCTGCTGCATGCAAAGTGGGTACATGGGATAAATCCCAGTTTTTCAATTCAAAATTCATTTTCATTTAATCCATACCAGGAACCCTTTGCTAGATTCTTCTCACAAGAGGGACCCTAGCATTTATAAATTCATGTAACATTCAGAACTGATCCATTAAGTGTGTCTATCTGGGCAAAGTATCTCTTAAATCAGGGGTCAGCAACCTTTTTCAGCTGTGGGCTGGTCCACCATCCCTCAGACCTTGTGGGGGTCGGACTATATTTTGAAAAAAGGAAAATGAACGAATTCCTATTCCCCACAAATAACCCAGAGACGCATTTTAAATAAAAGCACACATTCTACTCTTATAAAAACACCAGGCAGGCCCCACAAATAACCCCAAGATGAATTTAAATAACAGGACACATTCGACTCATGTAAAAACACGCTGATTCCCGGACCGTCCGCGGGACGGATTGAGAAGGCAATTGGGCCGGATCCGGCCCCCGGGCCTTAGTTTGCCTACCCCTGTCTTAAATGGACATTGTAGGAGAGTGCAGATTGAAGAAAAGGATAAATGTATTCCTCTGCTAAGTTTCTGCTTGAGCTTTAAAGCAGAGAGATACAATTTATTTTCTCAGGACCTGTAGTTTATTTTGTTTCAAACTTCTTCTGCAACTATATTATGAGGCAAATGATATATTTCTTCATGTTCCCTCAACTGCATGCTATTCACATTTACATCACCCCTATTTTGCTGTAAAAGTTGTGGGAAATTGTCTATCCATAAATATTTCCCTGTTACAGTTGACAGTAAAATCTGCAATCCTGGAAAATCCAAAATTCTCAAACACACAAGCCCAATTATATAGCAATGTGCCCACTTAAAAAAAGAAAGAAAAAAGGTTGTGAAAATCAGCTCTTTTCTTCCTTGCCCATCATTCCTTGTGTCAGAGTGGTGCCTAGTTGGCAGCCATCAAGATGTATTGTAAATCAATGAGGGAAAACTCTGATGAATTGGACAATAGGTTCAGTTATATCAACATCCAGCTATATCAATCAAAGGCACGTTTTTGTGCTTGGGTGAAAACTCCCACTTAGAGAAGGGCTGTTTTGCAACTCACACCCAAGTGTTGCACAAGAAAAGTGAAACTAAGTCTTAAAATATCATTGTTTGTTCAAGCAATTTGAGTAACAGGGCAAGTGGCTATTTTCCTTCCGGTCATGACTCTTCGGATTAAACACTCTCTTTTCAAAAGTGCCTTCCATGTTCTCTCCAAGAAGCCGACAAACAAACTCTGTTACTTATTCCTAGGATTCAGTATCCACAGGTATAACTGCCTCTGAATATAGATTTTCCATTTTAACTACCTGGAAGCAGCAAGGTTTGAACCCAAGACCTTCTACATGCCAAGCAGATGCCCTCCTAGGACAAAGCTTTGGCCCGTCCTTATTTACCAGGCATGGCGACAAGCTTGGTGTGTAATAAATGGAAAGAAAAACAATTATCCTGAGATTGGGGGAAAGGGTGGAATTCTGGGTGTGCACAGTTAAGAAGATGCTTTACAAACAACTTGTTTCATAAAATCTAGTTGCGAAATGCCAGGGAACAAAACAAGAACGTTGGGTTTTGTCCAGATTAACTCCACAACAGTAGAAAGACACATGTTGGCAATTATTAGCAGAGTGACTGTTACAAAAAAAAAAAAAAAAAAGATGGATTTTCATTTTTATTTAATGGGAGAGGGCAGGAGAATGGCAAACGTTTTGGACATTGTTGTCGCCTCCACTTTCCCGAAGCTTTGGCTGGGTTAAGGTGGCCATCTGCAGAGCTGCAGCCTCAGAGTGCTGGCCTGGGACCCATCCCTCAAAGAGCAACAGGTCCTGAGGCTCTAGAATCAAGCAGTTTTGTGCCAGTGTAGCCCAGAAGCCCCAGTTCTGAACAGAGTTTTCTACATGATATTTGAGAGAGGAGGGTGGGGGAGAAGTAGCTTCCCACAGGGCTTGACCTTTCCCCTTGTCCCCTAATATCCCCCCCCCAGAACATAGCTGTCAACGTTTCCCTTTTTTAAAGGGAAATTCCCTTATTCCAAGTAGGATTCCTCGCAAGAAAAGGGAAAGTTAACAGCTATACTTTAGAAATTTAACATGTGGAACAAAGCTCATCACCTCATCATAATATGTTGTTTATTATTATTATTACCCTGGTCAGCATGTATGGCAGTATAGTACTTGCATGTGTGTGAAAGGGTGTGTAATGTATTTCAGTTCTGGGTCGCAAAGAATTGTTAGTTTTACAAGTGTGTGTGTGTGTGTGTGTGTGTGTGTGTGTGTGACAACTTCCAGAGGGGCCATCTGGTTAGACTGCAATAGATTGTAATGGATTACTCTGAAGTCATTTTGGCACCAGGTGGAAAAGAAAATCACCCCAACACCCTCTTTCCCCTTGCTCCTGGCCTGCTAGCTGCCAACCTGCCCTGCATTTTACCAGAACAAAGATGGCAGCCCTATTCTCCCACCAACACCAACCCTGATCTCTCCCCCAACCTTATACTGTCAATAACATTAGTGTCTCACTTTGAATATAACAGATCTCTATAAAGGACTCTATGAACTGAAACCAGAGACAGAGTATGTACTTCTGTAACCCAAGAAAATATTTAATAAAAACAATGGGGGGGGGGAATCCTGGGACTATAGGTCCCATCATCCCTGTTGGCTAGGGATGATGGGAGCTGGAGTCCCAATAGCATCCTGTTCGCTACCATTCAGCAGGAGCCCATATAGTTTTCTTGCTATGCTCTCAAGCAAGGATACATATCACTAAAGGCAGATTAATAGTACTTTGAGACTGACTAAACGTGCTTTGTAAATTTAGAACACATTGCTTGTGGATGAGGGGAATTGTAATTTAAAGTGTAAACTACTCAAGGCTGAAGTCGTTTTTTTTATTTTAAAAAATGCCACTTTGTAAAGGTTGTTCAGTGAAGTTTGATAAAAAGTTACAACTGCAGTCATTGAAAAAAATAAAGACAAAATGAAACAGAATAACTAAACTATAATCAAACGTTAATACCTTTATTAGGACTTATCGGTTTAGGCTGTTACCCTAACCTACTTCCAGTGTGTACCGTTTTACACTTGAGACTATTTAAACTCATTAATTTTATTCTATTGCTGTACAGTGGTACCTCGGGTTATATACGCTTCAGGTTACATACGCTTCAGGTTACAGACTCCGCTAACCCAGAAATTGTGCTTCAGGTTAAGAACTTTGCTTCAGGATGAGAACAGAAATCGTGCTCCGGCGGCGCTGCAGCAGCAGGAGGCCCTATTAGCTACAGTGGTGCTTCAGGTTAAGTACAGTTTCAGGTTAAGTACAGACCTCCAGAATGAATTAAGTACTTAACCCGAGGTACCACTGTATTTATTAGGGTTTACAAATTAAGTGAGCGTGTCAGATGCAACCTATAGTGGGGTGACTCTTGATAGTGTAATAGGGGTAATATATATTATATAAAAGCAACATGGGTGGCGCTGTGGGTTAAACCACAGAGCCTAGGACTTGCTGATCAGAAGGTCAGCGGTTTGAATCCCCACAATGGGGTGAGCTCCCATTGCTCGGTCCCTGCTCCTGCCAACCTAGCAGTTCAAAAGCACATCAAAGTGCAAGTAGATAAATAGGTACCGCTCCGGCAGGAAGGTAAATGTTTCTGTGCGATGCTCTGGTTCACCAGAAGCGGCTTAGTCCTGCTGGCCACATGACCCGGAAGCTGTACGCCGGCTCCCTCAGCCAATAAAGCGAGATGAGTGCCGCAACCCCCAAGTCGGCCACGACTGGACCTAATGGCCAGGGGTCCCTTGACCTTGACCTATATTATATAAAAGTGAACAAGAAACAAAGGAAGTAGCTAAATAAATATTGGAAGCTGCACTGAGGCCTTTTTAAAGCAGATGCTGGCTCCTAGTGTGTATGTCTACTGGAAATGACCAAATCCAACAGGTGGCTCTTCCTCTGGAAAGGCGGGATGATATTAAACCATGTTGTCGTTTGGGCGGAAAGGGGTCGCTGGGCTCCTTCCCCTTTCCCGAGAATCCGCCCCAGCCCTCCGGGGCGCGGGTCAGGCTGCCCTACTCGACGCCCCCGTCGAGGGGAGCGGAAGGCCGCAGGGCGTGGGCGCTGCTGCGAAGGGCGCCTCCTCCCGTCTGGGGCCGGAGCCAGGCGGCGGGGAGGAGGCGGGACCGGCTTCCGGAGAGGGGAAGCCCGCACTATTTGTACTTGGTCTGCCGCTCCGGCTCAGTCACTCGCTCGCCTCCTCCTGCCGGGGAAGAAGATGCTGCGCTCGGAGACGACCCTCGTCTTGGCGGCGCTGCTCGCGCTGTTCTGGCCCGCGGGAGGCGACCCGGCCCCGCCGAAAGCGCTCTGGAAGCAGCAGCAGCAATCTCGGCTGTCGCTGAACCCTTACACCGCGCTGGACCTTTGGCCCGCGCAGACGGCCCTCGACTTCTTCAACTACCTGCAGAGCTCGCCCAGCTCTCTGCGGAGTCTGGCGTACATCAAGAAGGCGTCCGCCAAGGTAAGGCAGGGCAGGGATCCTTGGGCCGAATGGTCTAGGGGGACAGGGAAGCGCACTCTGCACATGGGCAGAGGCGCGGCGCTTTGGAACGCCGCCGTGGGAATCGTTCATGGGGGCGTGGCTTAAGTAACATGTGGGGTAAGCATTTGTACCGGGAGTGGGGCCCATGGGCGTGGGCAGGGAGGGGCGGCTGCCCCCCTAAATCAATTAAATCAGTACAAAATGCTTAACTGAGGTTCTGCCCCCCACCTACCCCCAATCCTGGCCAAACCCAAGAGAGGGGCTTTCTCCAAAATCCACGCGCGGTGTCTGGAACAGAGCCTTCTGTGGGACTTTGCAGATGGAGTGGACTCTATTCTACAAAAGCAGCTTCTGACTCCTTAATAAATGTGTCAAGTCCTTAAGGCATCACAAGACAGCTTTTGCTGCAAAGCAGACTGAAATGATTCCCCCTATGGAAATCCTCTGTTAATGTTGCCCCCCCCCCCCACAACGGTAGAGCCATTGTGCCTTTTGAGGTGGCAGAAATGTATAGTGGGCAGGTGTGTGTGTGTTCAGCTCCTTTCTGGGGAAAGCTCCAGCTGTTAAACTTCTGTCTGACTCGCTAGAAAAAAAGTTGGCAACTCTGCTTGCTCTATGTACAGTACTATGGAATTTGCTTGTAAACTGAAGAAAAGGCTGACTGTCACGCAGAAGTTGACCATGTTGGCGAGCCTACTGGGTCCTGTCTGTGCACACCTGTGCTTGATTTGGAGTAAAATGCTCCTTGGTGTAAGGTAGCAGGAAGACCCTCAAGCTTGCAAGAGTGGAGCTGGAAAGTTGAAAGAAGTCTCGCCATCACAGCTGGGCTCCAGGGCAACTTGTTTGCTCTGCCGGCTGGGAGTGTGGCCAACATGTGTGATGCTCTGGCATAATGCAGGCTGTAGTGATAGTTGCCAACTGTATTCCCATTGATGGCTTATAATGGAGCTAGGCTGTTCGTTTTTCTCAATTTGGGTTAGAATCCTAGAATGTCAGAGATCTATGCAGGAATCTTCTACCCACCATGGGGCTTGAACCCTTGACCCTGAGATGAAGAGTCTCACTCTCTACTGAGTGAGCCATCCCAACTGGCCTAGGGGAAAACTCATCAAACAAAACTTCATAAGAAACAAGAGGATAGATGCCCAGGGAGATATGGATTGTGGCTAATGTTGTGTGTACACTGCTTCTGAAACCAGCTGTGGGAGTACACTGGTTGCGGAATATATGGGAGTGTGTGCAATGCCTTGAAGAGCTTTAAAAGGGGTGCGGGATAAGCTTATTCATGGTTGAAAATGGACACCAGTTGCTGCAGGACACAGCTGGGGAAAGTACTGTTGCACTCATGGCCTGCTTGCAAGCTTTCCATAGAAGGGACTGTTCACATAAAAACTCAGTGATGTGAGCTTTGTTGCTCGACGGTGACAAGTTGCTGATATGCAGAAGGGATGGTTGATCTTTTTTGCTTTTCATGCATGTTTCTCTATGCTAATGACTTGTTGGGCAGCTAAAATTGTAAGGTACTAGAATCGATGTAAATGTGTAGAGGGTCTTTTTGCAATAAAACTGGTTATAACTTGATGCAAGTGTTTAACAATTGGGGCTGTTAAGTCTGACCATACATCATCACTGTGATATAATGTGGACTTTCAGAAGGGTAAAGCTACAAGTCTTAACCACAGTGTAACTTGCAGTTTCCTAAGAACGTAAACCTGGCAGCTATAGAATACACTATGTGCATTTCTAATAGCTATTTCATATATTGTGTCAACATTTTTAAATTAAATGTTTTACATTTTTTTAAAAAAGGGACTGTGAAGGCAAGATGAAGGATTAAATAGAACTTTGGTCTGAACTAGCATGACTCTTTAAGTTCTTGTGATAGGTGGGAACAGCTTGGGCTGAAACTGCACATTTCCAGAGAACTGATGACTCCTAGTATCCAGCTGTTGTTTTCATTGGTATTTTGAATCATGAGTTCACCAGAAATTTGTCCCCCAACTCTGAGGAGTCATTGGCAAAGCTGCTAGACTGAAAGCATTGTTCCTGAAGAATGTTTCCAAGAGGGCACTTGTGAACAATTTAGAAAGACAAGGGGGCAGGGTCCTAAAATTTCTGTTACACACAGCTGCTCCAGATGCCTTGGCAGTGAAATATTTCAATGTCTGTGTTTGATTTGAAGGAGCTACAGTTTTATTTAGCAGACCTTAGTGGAAGCCGCTTCCTTAGTGTTAAGTTATTATGTCAAACGGTGAATACTTTCCAAGAAAATTGCTTAATTCAAATAACATGAGTTTTCTATTTTGAAAATCTTGGTGACCTCCTTTTTCCATTACGTCGTATTTTGCAAACACAATGCTTGAAGCTGGAACTCTGTAATCATTTTTCATTAGGGTGGAGGAGCCATAACATTTGAGGTTCGTATACTACACTGTGAGATGGAGATCACATAATATTCAGAATTTGCACCCTGCTTTTTTCTTCTAAAGAAGGCCTAAAGTAGCTAAGCAAAAGAACAACCACCAAAACCCTCATGGCCTTAAAATGGCAATCAACATAATGTCAATGTCAAGATCTAAGCAGAAAAAAAATACAACTCTAGTAATCTAAGCAATCAGTACAATATATTTACAAGTGCAGGCAAAATAGCTCAGTCAGAGCCTGAGACACAATCTCAGGCTTGTGGGTTCAAGCAGTGGCGTAGCGTGGGGGGGCAGGGGGGCAGCCGCACCGGGTGCAACATCTGGGGGTTAGGGGTAGGGGGCGCAAATCCACAGGTTAGGGGGCGCAAATCCACGGGTTAGGGGGCACAAATTACTTGCCTTGCCCCGGGTGCTGACAACCCACGCTACGCCACTGGGTTCAAGCGCCACGTTGGGTGGTGAAAAGATTCTTGCATTGCAGGAGGTTGGACTACGTGATTCTCGTGGTCCCTTCCAACTTTGATTCTAAGAAAAGTTATACCTAGGTCAACAGACAATGGACAAACTGTTATCCTACTCCCAAAGAATCCACAACTACCAGCTACGCTCCTCAAAAGATCAACCTCCCAGTCTAGTCTGAAATAAAAGACGAAAAGAGAGAGTCTTCGGAGGAAGACACTGCCCTAGCACCATGAGTCATACCTTGGCTTTTGCAGATAAGAGATGAAAGAAAAAGGAAGTGACTCTCATCCTGCACTCTCTTCTTCTCAACGATGGGGAGGCAAAAGTTAGTTTGACAAAACCCCAGAACCCTCAGAGCACAGCCACACTCATAAAAAAAAAAGAGGTAAGAGGCTGGAATAGGGCTGGTGCTTGCAGCTTCCCCCAAGGGACAATTGGAGGTGTGAACCTCAGCAGAAGTGCCCCCTCCCCATCAAATGCAGAAGTGGTTACAAGCAGCCAGATGGAACTACTTTACTGAGTGGGTGGAGTTCCTTCTTCAAGGCATCCAGGTCTCTTTAGGTGTGTCTGTTGAGTGCCTTCAGCAGCAAAATAATTCTGGTACCATGGCAGGGTCTATCAATAGGAAGGTTCCCCCACCCCGCAGCGCCCAGCTGTTCTGACTTATGACACTGGGCTGCTGCTGTGCTCCCTTTAAACCCTGATGAGTGGTTCTTAAGGGGCAGTTTTGCAGATGAATCGCATCCATCACAAATTCCAGAAGAACCACATATTGGGGGCTGTTATTAAGCCTGATCACATACTGTTTCACCCAGTGTTAAGTTACCAGTCCGTTCTGTCCTACAGAATAAATTAACTTGCAGTATGAATCTTGTAGTAACCTGTAGTGTGAATCTGCCCTTAGTTAATCTGGGTAGACTCCCAGTCAGCAGTATGTAGGCAAAGTTCTCACTTCCTCATCATAGAAAGGGAGATGAAGGATACATTGGACCAGGTATCCCCTCTGCCATTTGTCACACATTTTGAGATGCTGTTGATTGTTCTAACATCTCCCAGTTGTAATGGCATTAAAATGGTATTGTTATGACTTTGGATCATATATGAACGGCAGGGTTTAGCACAAAACCATAATTCAAAGTTGGCTAATGGCTTTTTCCAAGCAAAACTGGATCGGTTTAATGTGATTGGTTCCTTCTTGCACTGCTTTGTACATTTGTGATTGAATAGTCCTGACTGGGTCAGGCCAGAGGCCGGTCTAGACCAGGATCTTTCCCCCTTAGTATCCAGTCAGATGCCTATGGGAAGCCCACAAGGCAGTGATAGGCTAATCATATTTTAAAGTCCGTTGCGACATCTTGTGGCAGTGAATTTCATAAATTAATTAATTCCTTTGTAAAATTCTCTACTTTCGTATGTCTTGCGTTTCCTTCCCATTGGACGTCTCTGAGTTTTGTAGTATAATGAGAGGCATATGAATTTGACAACATACATTTTACAGCCATGCTCACACAATGAGATACAGCTGTTTCAGAATGTTAACAGTAATTTATTTATTTTTGGCACAAAGAGAGAGTAGCCACTTTGCCAATGTTTCCTAAATGAACTTTCAATTTAGGATCTTGTGTGCCAATATCCAAGTGGTTTGAGTTTCCAGGGGTTTCAGGTTTGAGGCACAGCAGAGACTGTGGTGTCTTTATGATATATGGTTTATTTAAGCATACACACACAACCTGAGCCTATGATGGAGGGGTTCACACAAGATCTTCCATAGCCACAGCCTTTGATTCAAACAGAAACCAAACATTGCTCTCGAACTCTGCTCTGACTCTCTCTAGATTGCTGCTTTCCTTCTAGATCACATTACTTCCAAACTCTCTTTCTAACTAACCATTAGCTGGGAAGGTGATCCCACCCATCTGCCGTCTCACACAGAGACTCCTTCCTTTCTTAAGGGAATGGCCCATCTCCCAGGCTATCGCCACAGGAAACTAGCCTGGCTTATATTTTAACACTTGCTGGATCCAGGAGTTAGAAGGGTCTTTGCATACAGTCTACATCCTCCCCCACCCACTCAAAACCATACAAAGGCTCAGTTGTCAGTAGCAAAGAGAATGGGAATTCGTGATGAAAGCCATTCACACATTTTCAAAAAAATTATGTTATCCAAACAGGCAATGTTTGCTAATGAATAAAATTGTAAAGCCAGGAGTATGTTGTGCTATCCAAGCATGCTAATGAAAAACCAGGCTTGTTGTTTGGATCTCTGGCACAGCCAAGTGCTGATGAGGCTGTATACAGCAGAGGATAAACATATTCAGCCTCACTTGTGAAGATCTCAAAGAGCCCCCTGCAAACCTAGTCCAAGTGGGTTAAGACCAAAGCTCTCCTAAGATCTGCTGCTGGCTCTAATCTCCACTTGAATAATAAATCTTGTATTCCATTCTGTCCCTTTGAAAATCTGAAGAAATATCCTTAAGCAGGCAGCAAAAAGCCTGGGGCAATGTTTTCTCTCCTCCCCACCCTCTGTTGTATTTCAGAGGTATTCGCTGGGTAGAAAAAGACAAGAGTAAGCATTCTTTGTAATGTTTTACAAAACAAACCAGCTGTCTGGCCAGGATTGAAGGAGGGTGTTTGTTAACATTTCCTGCCTTTGGACTTCATCAAAAGTGTGTTTCTTTGGATGAAGTTTGATCTGAAGCTATTCTTCTATGGGAAGACCTACTGCTTTGGGAGCAGGGCAGGTGGTGGCGGCGGTGGGGAAGGCGCCGCACAATTTCATGTGCTCAAAGAACCTATTCAGAACCCTCTACCTCTTTGATTCCAGCTTGGCATAAATACTTGCCAGTTCCAGGGACTCCATATATACTTGCTTGGCATGGTAGATGTCACCTTGTGGCTTGCTAAATGCAAGGTGGTTCTTTTAATGAGATTCAGAAGCAATACAGACACAAGGGAGTGAGAAGAGTAAAGATCTTATTCTAAACAGCAAGCATTGTATACATTACCAAGCAAGGACTTCGATCTGTCACTGGGAAGCCTTCAAGAAGTGTCAAAGTGACCCCAAGTAGCCTTCGTTTGCACGACCCACTGGCCATCAGTTCATGCATGAGCTTCTCAGATCTATGCCCAAAACGCATCTGATTTGTAGATAGCTAACTTGTTAGCCTATGTGCCTTGCTCTACTAGCTAGTTCAGATTATTATTTTGCTAGCCCCCTCTTCCAATACTCCACATTCCTCCAAACAATGTCTACCATCAAAGAAGGTCAGAAGGTATCTGCATTATCACTTCTTTCCAACAAATTAAAGGCTGTTCTCAGCCATCAAAGAACAGAACAAGAGATAGAGGGGAAAGTAAACAGAGGCAGGAAGAGATAACCACGCCAGACCACTAGCTCTTCAAAATTACAATTATCTTCTACAAAAGATTGCCCATACACCTTGCCAACCTATGCCCACCTACCATATCCTTTTTACAGGCATGGCCCTCGTTGGGGTTAGAATTTGGCAGTTTCTAGCCTGTAACCTAAGGGGTGTTCACTTTCGCATCAGGAAGTTTATGCTGCAATAAATCTGTTAAGCCCTCAACGTGCCACAAGCCTTTTGGCTACTTTAAAAAAAAAAAAAAATGCAACAGACCAACCTAGCTAACCAACCCCTCTGATAGAAATTGCATTTGATTCAGACAATGTTCCTGCAGCTCACATGCCCAATGGAAGGAAGTATCCTTCTACAATGTGATCCCTAAACAGCTCTGCCCCCCCCCCATTTTACCTACATTTCGCTCACCCGACGTGTTGCTCTAACATTACATTAGCCTTGTAACTCAAGAGTGTGACACACAAATAAGTTTATCACTGAGCTTGAACCCAAGTCTCATCAGTCCAGATCCAATACACTATCAACGATACCATTCTGTTCTAAGCAATGCCCTAGTTTTGTGCCCACAATCTTATCGTATACAACTCTTAACCCAACAGCAAACAAAGGAAGTGGCAACTGGCTGTGTGGAGGTTTTGCACAACCATCATTGGGTTGTATGGAAAAAAGCTGTGCGAAACCCATCTCGGTAGACTCCATTACCGATCTCTTTCTCTCATGCTGGAACAATCTTGAAAACGATTCCCTTTTGGATGTTTTGAGTTTCCCTCCCAGTAAAAACCTTGATATAGCTTTTAAATATAAAAGGAGACGATTCATTATGGGGATTCCTTCACTTCCCAGATATCCAGTTTGCTTTGCAGTGGTGAAATTCATTATTGTTTCTTTCCAGCTGCCAGATCTCCTCTTGGACAGAGCTCCCATTCCTTGAGTGCTCCGATGCAGAGCATAGCACAGTGATATTAGAAGTTGAGCTTGCCAAATTTTCCCTTAGTAAGCAGCTATCTAAAAGATAGGAATCTGATCCGGAACAGAATTTGGCCGTCTTTGAACTCCCTGCCCCCACCTCCCTGCTTTGAATCTGACTTCTACCAATTCCTGTTCTACACCTAGGGCAGGGGTAGGCAACCTAAGGCCCATTGGCCGGATGTGGCCCAATCGCCTTCTCAATCCAGTCTACGGACGGTCTGGGAATCACCATGTTTTTACATGAGTAGAATGTGTGCTTTTATTTAAAATGCATCTCTGGGTTATTTGTGGGGCATAGGAATTTGTTCAATTTTTTCCCCAAAATATAGTCTGGCCCACCACATGGTCTGAGGGACAGTGGGCCGGCTCACGGTTGAAAAAGGTTGCTGACCCCTAACCTAAGGCATTATTCAACACAAGTCTTAAGCAAACTTCATTGATTTCAGTTGACCTAGGCTGCAATCCTATAACACACTTATTAGGCAATAAGTCCCGTTAAAAAAATGGTGGGCCTTATTGACTAACACAACTAACAACTCGGCCTTAGGCATTCCTATTCAGAAAAAAGCCCTACTGGGCGCAAAGGGAATTCCTCCCATGCAAAAGAAAGTACTGAAGAGAGGGGCATTTGGGGGGGGGGGCTGCCCTGCCACTTTCTTCACCCCCCCAAAAAAAACCCCACACAAAATGTCCCTTAAAGCAATTTCCTCAAAAGTCAACTTCAATCCTGCTCTTACAAGCCAATTTCCTGGAACTTGCTTTAGGGTGAGTATAAGGGCTGGCTTATAAAAGATGTGTTTAGCTTCCATCGTTTATTATGAAGCAGCGAATAGCTCCTATTAAATCCACTGATTTCAGTGGGTCTGCTTTGAGTATGACAAAATTTGAAAGCAGCCCTGTGGTCCTAAAATTGGTGGGTTTCGCTTCCCACCCATTACCAAAGCAGCTGTTATTTACGGCATTTTAATGAGAACATAGAGAGAGTCGCACGTTTCCATTTCCTTTGTCGGGTCTCGTTTGACCCAGAGGCGGCCTGCTTGTTGCTGTAAAATGTCAGACATAGTAATGCAGTCGTAGGGGTTTGCTTGTGAATCAGGATCATCACTGAGGGATGAGCAATACATTATCACTCAGAGGATAATGTGCTGTTAGTAACAGACTGACAAAAAGAAGTTTTTAAACAGCACACATATTTTGAAACTGGCAAACACCTGTGTATACGGTAATACATGAACTTGACAGTCTTCCTGTATGACTTGATATTCTAAATTTTGAAAGGAGGCTGGACTTTGGTGGATAATATTGTTTATAGAATGTTCCTCTTCAACCAGGCCTTTTGACTGGTTAATATTCTACAACCTTTTAAGTGTCTTTGAGGTGGTGGTGCGTTTATTGTTTTGTTGTTTTTGTTTTAACTATTTAGTTGTGTTTTTGCCTTGTATTTTATCACATGAACTGCCCTGAGAAACATCACCGTTATAAAAATGCTGTGTATAACCACAAGGCATTCACTTTAAAAAGCAATAGTCCTTTCTTACTTACACTGATCTTCAGCTCTATAAAGGATTTTATTAGAACGAATTTTTATCTCTCTGATGATCAGCCTATCACTAAATTTGATCAAGACTGCTGACTATGTTTTACCACAGCAGGTTTAAACATCCTGTTCTAACTAAAATAAACAAAGTTAAGTTTTAGGCTTACTTCTGGTAATTTTAGACAGAGACGTGACTGTGACTATCAGGAAAGGACCCTGAACCTCTGAATTTGCCACTATACCACTGCATGCCCCGACAAACTATGGTTGGTTGGAAATGGAAAGGAAGGCTTCTGAATGCCTTCTCCTAGCGGTGCTAGAGGAGGAGTATAGAAGCCAGAGACTCACATGGTGCTAACATTGGGCTCTCAAATTTCAGCCGCGACCCGTGCGACACTAAAATCCTCCCCCATTGCTGCCTCTTGCACTCTGTTCTAGAGCATTATTTTGGTGCCCCCTGCAAAGTAGTGCCCAGTGCAGCCATACTAGTTGTGCTACCCTAAAACTGCCTCTGCGTTTAACCATAAAGAGGTAAAGGGACCCCTGACCATTAGGTCCAGTCGTGGCTGACTCTGGGGTTGCGGTGCTCATCTCGCTTTATTGGCTGAGGGAGCCGGCATACAGCTTCTGGGTCATGTGGCCAGCATGACTAAGCCGCTTCTGGTGAACCAGAGCAGTGCACAGAAATGCTGTTTACCTTCCTGCCAGAGTGGTACCTATTTATCTACTTGCACTTTGATGTGCTTTCGAACTGCTAGGTTGGCAGGAGCAGGGACTGAGCAACAGGAGCTCACCCCGTCGCGGGGATTCAAACTGCCGACCTTCTGATCAGCAAGTCCTAGGCTCTGTGGTTTAACCCACAGCACCACCCACATCCCACAGCACCACCCACGTCCCACAGCGCCACCCGCATCCCAATACTCCACATTTAACCATACTTAGCATTATATCAGAACCAGCAGGGTAGGGTTGCCTTGTTTCAACCAGTGAAAATCCGGACAGTTTTTTTGATGGGGGGTGATTTCTGCCTGGACATTGCTGCCAAATGTAGTGTTCAGGATATGTCCAAGAAATTCCGGACATATGGCAACCCTACACCAGGGTCTTGGCTTATAAAAAGCTATATAATGATTGCTCAGGTTACTTTCTTCAGCCCTAACAGAACACCATGTTACTATCATTTTTACAGATAGGGGCGTCTAAGCAATGTGATGCTACTAGGGCTAGAAATGCTGTTAAACAAATCCATGAATAAGTGACATTTATTAAAACCTGAACAGTATTCAGTGGCCAAATGTAATGCCTGAAGCTAGATATCTCTTGAAGCAGTATTTTTTTTCCTTCTTCTTTTTTTTCTGTATTGAAAGATTAATCTTGCAGAGGTAAAATGATTCCTCAGTGCATTTATTTGCTAGCAAGGAGCCTATAAAACAAGCAGTGCATTGTCAAGGTCTAAACTCTCTAGCAAGCCGTTTTGGAATTCCCTCACCCTTCCTTATCTGTCTAGCTTGCATCCTTTCGAGATATGCAGAAATGGTGCTTGAAAATGTACCTGCTGTTTTGGACGAGAGTTTAGGGAGCAGGCCAGTGTTGTTCACCGGACCATTTCCAAATGACCAGGTATTTTTAAATAACCGAGAAGATGCATGGAAATTAAGCCCTGTACAGACACACGGCAAGTCGCATCATGAAGCTTGGATGACTACAGCTGCCAATTAATTGGATAGCTCCCATTCTGCCCTTGTGCCTGTAACTGCAGCCAGTTCTTCCTGATGTTCAATTAGAAACTTTGTGGTCTAATCACAGTTCATGTGAAGGGGTTTGTGTGTGAAGACAAAATGGTTGTGAATACCTTGAAGTCATAAGCCAAGATATAATCATATGAATGCAGCCTCTCTCGGGCAAGCAGAAACCAAAAAATACCTTTTGAAAGTTTTACTGAGGGTTGGAAAGGAAGTTTTCTTTTTGGATCACGTATAAATTAAGGAGAAGTTTGCTACATATTTATCATTCTTTTTAAAAAAAAACAAAAACAAACCCCACATTTGTTTGGACAGTTTGATTTAAATCGCCACACAAAAGGGCTCATTTGAACAATTTCTTTCAATCAAGTTTCCAACTTTGAACCTGCAGCAGGACATCATTTGAATGCTAAGTATTATTATAGTGTGACACTTATAGGCAGCTTTTTTATGCCACTGGATTCATTGTTGTTCTTTAAAAAAAAATTGCTGTGAAGTGCAACTGTTGCTTCTTTCTCTTCCAGTTTATCCCTGGAGTTGAGCGCAAGTACTCCCTGAAGTTTGCTACAAAAGATGCTAAGTCTGGGGTAAGTTTGCACAATAAAATGGAACTTTGTTTCACATATGGTACTTCCCAGACATGTTTTTGCTGAGTCTTCCTTTGATAATCACTGGCCCCTGCCCAAGTCACTTCTCTTATCCACAGCGAAAGCAACAAACCTGCCGTGGCTTCTTGGTGCTTGACCTATTGGCAAACAAGGGTCTGCACAACCCTTGGCTATAATGGATTCCCTTTTCCCTTCTAGACACCTGCTGAAAATTGTTCTGTATAAGCAGGCCTATCTAGACGTATAACTTGGTTGCAGCTGTTTTTAAATATGTTTAACATGTTTCATTGAGTTTATTTGTTGTTTGGATGTTTTTGTTTTAATTTTGGTTGTATTTCTATCACAGAGGTTTGTTTTGGAGGAAGGACAGGATATAAATGTTAATTCAGATGCAAGAAACACCCCCCGCATCCCCTCTTCCCTGCCTCATGCAGGTGTATGCCATAGCTGTCAACATTTCCCTTTTTAAAAGGGAAATTCCCTTATTCCAAATAGGATTCCTCGCAAGAAAAGGGAAAAGTTGACAGCTATGGTGTATGCTGTTCTTAAGCTAAGGGAACCCATTGTCTATCACTATTGTTTTTGTCATGGTGCTGGCATTGAAAGTCCAAACATTTTTTATATTGTTTGGTGCATTTTATGTTTTTTACCTTTATTGTATATTACTTTTGCATTGATATGTATTAAGTTCACCACTGGGGGGGGGCTTAAAAAGTGGCATATAAATAAATCATGCCAACACTGGTGCTTGTTCTAGAATAATTCATTTGCTGCCCTGTGGTGCTGGAAGATATGAGCAGGTCTTCCAACTAGTCATAGCTCAACAACACCTTCCTAGTAGTACATAGCACACACTCCCTTGGCGGTTCAACTGATTCACCCCCACCCCCAATACTTCTACCCAAGCACAGACTGCCTGGTGCTACTTCACAACAACACAGCTCCTGCATCTTCCTCCCACATTCTGCAAAGAGGCGAGACTCCATCTCTCGTCCCAGATTTTTGGGGGCAGGTGTCATGTGCCTGCAATTCAGTAAGTGCAACTTCTCTGGTCATGTGTGGATTTAAGAAAGGCAGCACCCCAGATTTGTGATGTCCTTAAAAGCGCACATGGCAAGAAGTGAGGAGGAATTAAATAACCTTTTAATGAGGGTGAAAGAGGAGAGCGCAAAATATGGTCTGAAGCTCAACATCCAAAAAACGAAGATCATGGCCTCTGGGCCCATCACCTCCTGGCAAAAAGAAGGGGAAGAAATGGAGGCAGTGAGAGATTTTACCTTCTTGGGCTCCATGATCACTGCAGATGGTGACAGCAGTCATGAAATTAAAAGACGCCTGCTTCTTGGGAGAAAAGTAATGACAAACTTAGATAGCATCTTAAAAAGCAGAGACATCACCTTGCCAACAAAGGTCTGTATAGTTAAAGCCATGGTTTTCCCAGTAGTGATGTATGGAAGTGAGAGCTGGACCATAAAGAAGGCTGATTGCTGAAGAACTGATGCTTTTGAATTATGGTGCTGGAGGAGACTCTTGAGAGTCCCATGGACTGCAAGAAGATCAATTTATTCTTAAGGAAATCAGGCCAGAGTGCTCAGTGGAAGGACAGATGCTGAAGCTGAGCCTCCAATACTTTGGTCACCTCATGAGAAGAGAAAAGACCCTGATGCTGGGAAAGATGGAGGGCACAAGGAGAAGGGGACAACAGAGGACAAGATGGTTGGACAGTGTTCTCGAAGCTACCAACATGAGTTTGACCAAGCTGTGGGAGGCAGTGGAAGACAGGAGTGCCTGGCATGCTCTGGTCCATGGGGTCACAAAGAGTCAGACATGACTAAATGACTAAACAACAAATAAAAGCGCACATGAAGCTGCTCGATACCATTGGTTCATCTAACTCAGCATTGTCTACAGTCTTTTCACTCCAAGTCCTCAAATGCAGCCCTTAGTCCTCAAATGCAGTTTGGGATAAAATTGTAAGGTTGGAAGGGACCTCAAGGGTCATATCTAGTGCCGTGCAGGAATCACAGATGGCCAGCCAACCGCTGCTTAAAAACCTCCAAGGAAGGCGAGTCCAGAACCTCCCGAGGGAGTCTGTTCTACTGTCAAACATCTCTCACCACCAGCAAGTTCTTCCTAATTAGTCGGGATCTCCTTTCTTGTAATTTGAATCCATTGGTTCAGGTCTGGAGCAGCAGAAAACAAGCTTGCTTTATCATCCATGTAATAGATAGTTGAAGATTGCTCTCGGTCTTCTCTTTGCCAGGCTAAACACACCCAGTTCCCTCAACTGTTCCTCATAAGGCTTGGTCCTCCTCCTCTGAACGTGTTCCAGCTTAACAATATCCTTCTTAATACACTTCTTTTTAACCATATATTTGTATGGTAGGTGTGCTGCTGTTGTGACCCATTTGAAGATCAGTAGTCCACATGGACTGGTCATGGGTTCTCTAGGATTGCAAGCTTAAATTAGATATTTACCAAGTGATTGTTTCACATGTGCTTTTGAGGGAGAGAAGCCCTTAGACTAGGGGTCCCGATTGACACTCTGGCATGTGGAAGATGGGTTAATATGTCCCCCCACTTACTGTTTTCTGACCCAGCACACACACACACCCTACTTTTTGCCTCCATAAATTATTTGCTTGTGCAGCACTTATTCTCAGAATGTGCTTCTTGGACTCACTAGAGGGTTCTCTGGACCGGGCCTGTGGTAATGTAAAAGCCTTTCAATTGGAAGTAAATAACATAAGTTTGTCTTTTGGTTTCCCTCCCTAAGCAAAATCTAGGCTCATGCCTTGCAACTGTTCGGTACCAGAGAGAAAAGCCTAAACCGAAGGTTGATATTGTGTGCCCACACAGCAAAGACCCAGAGGGCCTAGGCCATCTTCCACAGAATATGCTACAGGACGTCGCCTTGTTCCACAGCATCAGAGGTATATCTCTTGCAAATGATCTCTCTGGTACCTCTCATTCCAGTTAGCAAAATTAATCAATGTTGCATGAACCTAGACTGTTAAGAGATGCCAGGAAAACTAGTGTGAATGCCGTGATCCTGCACTTGTTACAGCTGCCTGTGGTTTGCAAGTCCAGTAACACGAGGGCTTTCTTCTTTAGTAATCAGTAGCTATTTCCCCTTCCTTTTTCTGACTGTGGGAGAAGGCAGAAGGGTAGCCAAGTTGCTGAGGCTTAATCCTTTTGAGTTCCCAATGAATAAGGAACTCAGTCCCTCTATGTGATTTGCACACAAAGAGGAACCATTTCCTTCCTTTCAGCCCAGCGCAGTGCTTGGCCAAAGCGTCTTTGTGGGTGGAAAAGCAGGATGTTAAGAGCAGTCGCAGCAGGTCCTTCACCTCTGGCATTCCCTCAGGTTCACAGCTTGCACGACAGACATGCATATTGGCAAGATGATTATGAGTTCGTGAAGCAGTCTGTCTGTCTCTTTCCTTTCTAAGTGGCACATATATGTTCATTTGTATACAAGTTCATCCTTCACCTCTCCCACACCCAAAGCTTTATTAAAGGGAGGGGGGAAACTGTTGCAAATCAGCTCCTGACATTTGGGAAAAGGCATGGTAGGGGAGAAATGTGTTAGCAGAATTCAAGAACTCTTAAAGTTGCCACATAACACCGGTCTTGAAAGACCTACATTGGCTCTCAGTATGTTTCCGAGCATAATTTAAAGTGTTGGTGTTGACCTTTAAAGCCCTAAACGGCCTCGGCCCAGTATACCTGAAGGAGCGTCTCCACCCCCATCGTTCTGCCTGGACACTGAGGTCCAGCACTGAGGGCCTTCTGGCGGTTCCCTTGCTGCGAGAAGCAAAGCTACAGGGAACCAGGCAGAGGGCCTTCTCGGTAGTGGCACCCGCCCTGTGGAATGCCCTCCCACCAGATGTCAAAGAGAAAAACAACTACCTAACGTTTAGAAGACATCTGAAGGCAGCCCTGTTCAGGGAAGTTTTTAATGTGTGACATTTTAATGTATTTTTAATCTTTGTTGGAAGCCGCCCAGAGTGGATCTGTCCCATCCCTACCTGGATATGCCAGGAATTGAATTGGAGTTCTTCTCAATGCTCTGCCACTGAGCTATAGTGGTCAAATTGGTGATTTCTGCAGCCAGCTTCCCCCCACTGAAGCCGAAGTGAGGCAAAAACTCACATAATCTGTTTTTCCAAAGTTTACCCGAGATAAATGGATTTTTGTTTTCCAAGAAATGGAAGCATGATCATGGGGGAGGAAGGGAAAGGAGATTGTTAGCCGCTTTGAGACTCCTGAAGGGGAGTCAAAGGCGGGATATCAAATCCAAACTCCTCCTCCTCCTCCTAGTTCTTAAAATTCCCATGGGGTGGGGGGAAGCTTGCAGCATGTGCAACTAGGCCTTGAGCATCCGTCACAGGACTTCAGGAGAGCCTCAGTCTGCTTGTCATAAAAGAATCTCAATATCCTTTTTCCTTAAAACACACACACAAAACCCCCACTATTTTTCTGTCCGCAGATGGCAACAAGCCCTCTCAGGATTTTCTGCAGAATTTGGCTGCCATTGGAAACAGTTACATCTCATGGGAGAAATCATCTGAACACAGAAGTTACACCGTGACACAAGTGACGAATTTGAAGCTGTGGGTAGGTGAAATTCTACGCCTGCACAAGGGGAAAACGGGCCTTGTGCAGCAGATTTTGCAGGCCTCAGCAGCAGTGGGGGCAAAGCTCATTCTGCCCTCGGACAACCTTCCATCTGTCTGCCTCCTTACTTACAGCCAGTCTAAGGGGTGCGGCGCCCGTCAGCCTCTTTAGTCTTGGTGTTGCCTTTGTACAGAGGATGAGGGGTGTGTGTGTGTGTGTGTGTGTGTGTGTGTGTGTGTGATGGACTGGCTGGATGCAGTCGAGTGGTGCTTACTCCCTGGTAAGTATGTTTTAAGCTTAAAATCAGTAGGGTGGTTTTTTTTTTAATTAAAAAAAAGGGTGACTCACTTTTCTCTGCCATCAAATGCAAACAACACAAATGTGATGCTATCAAGAACCGTATTTTTTCACACCAGACCATAAGATGCACCTAGTTTTTGGAGGAGGAAAACAAGGAAAAAAATATTCTGAATCCCAGAAGCCAGATCTGACTTCTGGGATAGCCTCTTGCTGTTCTGGCTTATGGGATAGCCATGCGCAGCCTCTCCCGGGCAGCGGGAGGAAGACTCCCCCAAGAGCCACGCTCCCTTTAAAAAGTGCTCCTCAGGGAAAAGCCCCCAAAAGCTGCACACATGCTCCACGCGGCTCTTTAAGGGAGCGCTGAGCAGAGCCTCCCATCTGCATTCGCTCCATAAGACGCACACACATTTCCCCTTACTTTTCAGGAGGGGAAAAGTGCATCTTATAGAGCGAAAAATACGGTAAGTTCCAAGACCGGGCACAGCTTTAGTGCAATAAGCAATGATAAACAACAGTTGCAAAAGGAGTGGAAGGGTGTGTGGATGTCCTAAGGAAGCTTTGTTGTGTATACCAGAAATGCTATGGTACTTCTTGACTGCACTTGGAAAAAAAACAGGTAGTTTTTGCTGGTGTAACGTGAAACACAAAATTGCATAGAGCCGCCCCCACCATCCCTGGATCAAATAACAGTTTCTTTCATATTTCACTGAATGCAAATCACTGCATTTTCTAAGTGGAATTTTTGAATGACCATCTTCTTCTTCCAGGTAAGAAAATACATTGATTTATTTGAAGTTGACTACACCGCTCAGCTGACAAGTGATTCCTCAGAGGTAAGAATACTACAATACATAAGATTGCATCTCACTCATGTAATAAGTGTGATTGTGCAGCAATCATCTACTTTGAAAAGTATCATAGTAAGTGGCTAAGAAACTGAGCTGAAATTAGGGTGCATCAGGCATGAATTCACTATGTGGTCTGTCAAGTTGTTCTCTCTCTCTCAGGCTCAGTAAAACAGAATAAAAAGCTTCAGTATCCTATGTGTTTATTCAGCAGTCCCCCTAAATTCAACAGGGTTTGCTCCATGGTAAGCGGGCTTATTTATCTGCTTGGCAGCAATTCTTATTTGTGTTCAATGGGACTGTGTCTATGATCATTTTAAACTGCAACCCTGTACCCTTTCACCTGGGAATAATCTCCACTAAACTTAGCGGGACTTATAAGTGGCAGGCTTGGTGGGAGAGGGCCTTCTCAGTGGCTGCTCCCAGATTTTGGGACTTCTGCTTAAAAGAAGCTAGTCTTTCCACTGGCAGGTGAAGACTTTTATTGTGCCAACAGGCTTCGAGGAATTGGCTGCTTTTAACGAAAGAGTTTGTGCCATGAAATGTTTATGGCCCATTATCTGAATGCTTGAATAGTTAGTTTTAATTCCATTACTATTTTGTCTGTCTGGGGGAAAAGGTGGGATCTAAGTAAATACTCCGGCTTCTCCTCAGATCGTATAAATCTTTCGCCTTTTAGTAAATAAATGAATATAAGACTTCAGAGTATTTAAGTGTAGAATTGGGCATTCAAGCACTCAACAGTGCTACATAAATACTGATTACTTTTGTCTGCTTCTCTAGAACCTTTCCTGCCACGTCCGTGTTGCCTGGAGACCTGGCTTGACGGCACGAGTGAAATATGACTGCTCTTCAGAGGACGACTCTTCAGAATCTGCAGATGGTTCTGGGGTGGAAGAGGGATCTGCTAATGGGGTCATACTTCAATATGATGAAAATAATTTTTAAGTAGGAAGAACGCCTGCATTATAAAGCTGTAAACATTTTTTCTGCGAAGGTGTAGATGACCTTCCATTAATATTCCAAAACCACTGTTGTGATTCTTCTATATAAATCGTTACCGCATATTTCAAAGCTTTGCACTAGTCACTTCTGAGCTACCATAAATATCCTCTTTTCTTTGTAATTTCTGAAAAGAAAAAAATATTTTTGCTAAAACTTCTGAAAACTTTTTTTTAAAGAAAAGAATATATGTAAAAACTACTGATTTGTCACCAAGTTTCTGGTAGGAAGTAACTTTGTATGAGACAAATTTAATATATAAACAAATGTCTTTTAAGTTTCTTAAAACTGCCATTTTAAATAAATATTTGATAAAATATTTTAAGTTTTAAAAATAAAACAGTTGATGCTAACTTTTAACATCTCCAATAAAATGAATACCGGTACATTATGTGTATGCTGTCTTATTTTACATGAGTTGGTCAATTTCAAAATTATTCTGTGTAGCAGGGAGAAGATACTGAATATGCAGGGAAAGTGAAAACTGATTAAAATTATGAACTGCTTTTCATGGGACACTTTCTGAAATGCATGATAAATTTTCTACTAAAGACTGACCTGCCTCCAGTAATCTTGTAATTATCTACTTCAGTTTTAGCTGGAAATATATATACCTTTCCAAATTCTTTTATCAAGACAAGAGTTTTTTTTAAAAATCATGTATTTCTGCAACAGGACAGCTGGCATTATCTATCATGGGGCTCACATGGGAGGATAAATAGAACATGGGCAGTCAATATAATTTTTAAAGTAAAGCTAAAGACATTTTATTAAATTAAGACAGTGACTAATTAATGAAATTTCTATGTGAACATTTCAGCAACAGTCTTTTGGTGACTTAATAAAGTCGAAGTATCGATCCAGGATGAAGTCTGCTCTGAATATTAAAGAGTCATTAAATCAATAGAGCTTAGCGGCAGTAGAAGATTGGTGGCAGGTCCTCACGATCAGCTCACATGCAGGGAATCAGCTCTTTGCCTTGCCCTTTTTCACAGGAAGTTGTCCTGTTGCTTCTAGGTATCTGTTAACTAATTCTTCCTGGGTACTGGATAAGCAGGGCTGGTATTTGACGTATTCCATTGTGTATTCGCCTTTCCCCTGCAGACAAGAGAACCTTCATATTACGGACAAATTAAACAAATTCTTAACTCTATGCATCACGCAAAACGTGGCATCGTTTCCATGTAACACGTGAAACTAAACATCGTAAATGCAGAAGTGGCACGGCAACCGTTGACTGCCTCTTGAGCAGGCGCCTGAGCTTACAAACCAGTGCTGATCAGTACGTAGTTACTTACGATAAAAGGCAGCAAGGGCACTGTCAGCTTCAGAGCATCTCAGTTTAAAATCAGGAAGCTAAACATGCAGGACAATGTTAACATAAGGTTACCAGGCGTCCCCGTTTCCCGGGGACAGTCCCCGGATTTACAAATCAGTCCCCATACAAAATCCATTGAAGTTGAAAAGTGTCCCCAGATTCATTGAAAAAAATCTGGTAACCTTATATTAACAGGGATAATGATTGAACACATGGCGGGTTGCTAATTATAATGGATTAAGAAAGCCTCCGGACCAGAAAATGTAACATAGGTAGTGGTTGGCTTACTCCTATCATGTGTCAAAAAATTGTCACTTTCTTGATATGCAGCTGCAATCTAACATCTGGTGGTTTATTCCAAGCCTGCAGCATGAGGACTTCAGACCACCCTTTCCTCTGTGCTGCTTTCCCATCTGCACCTTTCCTTTCCTTCCTTCACATTTTCTTCTGCTGCTTCCACCATTTTCCTTCCCCTCTCTTGATTCCATTGGTCTCTTCCTCTTCTCCTCCTTTCTCAGAATTGCTTTCCCAGACATTCTTTGCCTTCCCCCTTCAGGCACCTGCTTAGTCTACCCCTCGTTCTCTAGAGCTGCTTGCCTTGGTGCTCTGTGACGCTAAGAAAACTCAGCCAAACACTGTAGCCCAAGGCTGCAGCGCCATCCTCGCAAAGGACCTTTAGTGCACTGCAGTAGGGATGTGGCTACAACACCAGAAACAGTAAACGTCAGCCAACAATGCTTTCTGAAAGAGAGAGATGTTTTGTTTGTTCTAAAAAATAAGCTCAGAAATTATATATTCGCTTACCTCTGTGCACGACCTCAGTTCGTTAGAATATCCAAACATATTATTCAACGGCACCTGATGGCAAATGGAGAATGCATGTGATATGGATTTTGGTGGGAAGGAGATTATTTCATATTTAAGGAAATCTACATTGCATCCAAGCCACATTCAGAGGTCCCATGAGTGAGACTCTGCTAGTCTGAGCAGGGGGGGTTGACTGCTGCAAGAACAAGACGCTAGACTAGGGCTACCTAAACCCAATTTCGATCATCTCTCTCACTCTAAGCACGTTCCTCGAAATTACAAAGCCAGAGTTTGGGAAACACACTAGGCAAAGTGTACACACATATACTTTGCACAGGGTTAGTTCAAACGTAAATGACTCTGCTTAATAAATGCTGCTTTATTAAGCTGAGAATGGGCACTATGTAGGATATAAAGACATATCCTGGTTAGTTAAAGGGGGAGGAATTAAGCCACAGGTTTTGTTTTTTTAGAAGCAGTGAGAAACTCAAATACCATGAGAAACTGGCCAAAAGTCACTATAATAAATTGATTTGTGTCTGAACTGGTTAATAAAATTTGGATTTTTAAATTTTATTTTACCATAAAGGACCACGACACTGATTATAGCTCGCCCACCAGATAAACATTAACTGAGCAGAGAGGAATTCTTAATATATTGTGTTATGGGCTGGCCAGTTGGGTGGAAAGGAGTGTTAGGGAGGAAAGGGCTAGGCCAGCTCCAGGCAGGTTGTTTTCTCCCCGCTCCAGGGCTCCCAAAGCCTCTCCTTATCTGCCTCTGGTGTGTCCCCAGGATGCCTCTTTCCTCCTCCTCTGCTGCTGGGAGCACTGATGACAGAGAAAAGACACTTTCGGAGATTTGCACAGCAGCAACCAAGAGGCCTCTGGGCAAATCCTCCTAGTTCTGAGTCCTAAGCAGCGCTTTCAAAAATAGGGTTAGGTTCCCCTGGATTCAGCAAGAATAGTTGAGCAAGCTCAACAGCACCTACGTTAGCGTAGAGCGTGAAATAGCCTTCAGCCCCGTCCTGTCCTGTGATGATGCCATGGCGGCGATTGACTCCAGCAATCACCTCCCCTTGGAATTCGTTGGGTGCCACCACTTCCACAGACATAATGGGCTCGAGAATACACATGGTTGCATTTTCCAAAGCTGGGTCCAAAAGAAAATATGTTAGAACACTTAGCTTCGTACGTCATTTCTTAATTTTTATCTATACATTTCCCCCATTAGTTTGAAATGAAAAAGTAACAGATAAATGCACACAGAGACATTAAACATCTGCAAACAGCAGAACTGCTTGGGCATGCCAAAAATGTATCACCTAACAATATTAGAATGAGTGTTGGTATTGAGTGCAGCAAGGATTACTTTTGCAAAGTTTTGGGAGTCATCTAAGCAGACCAAAGGAACTGAGTAAATGGATTAAGAAAAAAACTGGAATGTATTAACTTTGGTTTAATTAACTGCTGATCAAAATGCACGACTATTAGCCATATTATATACACAGAACATCCATCTTCAGAGGCAACATAATCCCTGACGAATGCACGATGGGATCAGAAGACCACAGGGACAAATCCATCAGTGACAAATCCCTGGGCTATCTCCACTGGTGGATACAGAATGCCAGGTAATTTATATATGTTCAAGAAAAAAATATTGCACACATATACAAGTTAATATCAGGCCTGCATTTGTTTCCAATACAGTATCTAATAGCCAGGTCTCAATTTTGAACAAAAAGCCGTCTTTCCTGTACTCATTTGTAATGAACCGCTCTGATTTTCAAATGAAGGGCGGTATACAAATTTAATTTAAAAATAAAACTAACCACTAACAAATGTGTATTTAGTGCTAATAACATAACTAAGTACTGAACAGAACAGAGATGAAATGTGTTTGGTGTTCAGGAGACCTATAGTCTAAGTATACCACAGAGGAGTAAGTGGAAAGACAGCAACAAGTCTGGCAGAACATTGAAGTCCAATAAACTGATTATTGCAAACGCTTTATTCCATACATATATTATCTGGGTAAGCAGACGCGCACACATTTATCACGGGAAAGAGTAGCAGCAGGAAGCATTGACATTAACTATGGCAAGGAAAAGAAGGTGATGCGATGGAGAGACAGTCACGTTTGACCTTAATAGCAACGGTGAGGCCAAACAGGGAGAAGGAAAAGGTGTTCCCAAAATGAGAAACAACATGGGAGAAAACATGAAGAATGCAGGAATGCAGGTATGCAGATATACAGATCAATGAGCTTCCTCAGAGAGAAGAAGAGTTGTAAATTGGGCAGAAGTGGACAGCTTTAAAATGAAAGGAGGAAAATAAGCTTAAAGTTGATGCAGAAAAAGCCAGAGCTAGACACAAAAGTGGCGAACTGCATAGCAGCAACTGCATTATTCACAAAACTATTCCGGATAAACTGCACGGGGAAAATGGAAATAAAGAATAGCTATGCGGTTAAGGTTGGAAGCGGCCCATCTCTGAAGCAGTACCTTGTTTCAAGGCTCCTTCACCAGCTCGGATGAAAGCGATTTCGTTGGAGTCCACCATGTGACTCGCACCATCTTCTAAGACGAACCGTATCCCAGAAATCTTGTGAGCCGTCAAAGGGCCTTTTTCGCACGCCTCAAGGAACCCCTATAAAAGAATAGCCTCAGCGTTAGCGACTTCAGTTCAAACGGTGGCAAGTCCTTTGACATGCAGGTGGCTGTAGGAAACATGTAGACAAGTAGGCCTTTGCAGCCAAAATGACCATGCCTGACTTGAAAGGAAAAGGAGCAACAAAACTGTTATGTTTATAGTTCTCCACAAACAATGGTTTCCAACTCAAGGGACAGCCCAGAAAACACACTCCCTCCCCCTTCTCTCTCTCCTGCACAGAGCAAACTCGAAACCAAAGTGACTGATGAACTAGAATTACAGGTATACCAACATTTACTATGGTTAATTTCTAATTTGTTATTTCAGTGCTTTTATACCACATTCATTTTTTTAAAAAAAAAGACTACAAGAGGAACTTACGTGCATTTTCCCCTCCAAAAATTTAGGGGAAATGTGTGTGCGTCTTATGGAGCGATAGCAATGCGAAGCCTCCAGAGTGCAGTGGGAGCGCTCCCACCAAGACTCTCCTGGCTTCAGTGAAAGGAACCCGAAGCCTCCGGAGTGCAGCGGGAGCTCCTGCCGCACTCCAGAGGCTTTGGGTTGCCTTCACTGAAGCCTGGAGAGCGAGAGGGGTCAGTGCACACCGACCCCTCTCGCTCTCCAGGCTTCAAAGATAGCCACCTGAAGCTTCCGGAGCGCAGCAGGAGCTCCCGCTGCGCTCCGGAGGCTTCGGGTTCCTTTCGCTGAAGGGTAGGTGCGAAAGGAACCTACCCTTCAGCTAAGGTGAAGCACCCCTTCAGCTAAGTGGGAGGAGAAATGGAAGGGGCTCCGTTTCTCCTGTCACTTCGCTGAAGGGGCACTGCGCAGAGAGGGGGAGATTTTTTTTTTCTTGTTCTCCCCCTCTAAAACAAGGTGCGTCCTATGGTCGGGTGTGTCCTATAGAGCAAAAAATACGGTAATCAAAATTATATGCTGCATATAAAAAAGACAAAACATCAAAAACCCATAAAATAAGATTCTACTCACTCATTACCCACACCAATTCCACATCCACTTTCTCTCAGTCGTCCTGCATGCCCACTCACCCACCCACCAAAAGCCTCTGTACCTACAATGCTAGGTCAAAACCATGGTCTCTTAGCACACCTAGAACCCTGCTCCAAATTTCAGCTTATAGAAGTAGGATATGAAACAGATTTGAAGGGTATCTTACCAGAACCATCACCTTTTTAAAAACAAAAATGAAACAGTAACCTTGCCAAATGGTAGAAGATAGTCTCTCTCGTTTTAAAAGAAAGAATCCCTCTCTGCTTCCTTCACCAATTTCACAAGAGCAAGTCAACATGGACGAACTGCAGGCATTTATTTTACGGTGATGGCAAAAGCTAAGCAGAATGCAATGGACCAGCCTATTTAGGGAATGCACTTAGGAAAGACAGTCAAATGGCCCGAGGACATATAAAGAATGTTTTCCACAGAGATGTAAGTAGGAGGCAGAACCAAAGGAGCTTGCCGTCTACTTGAAGGCCCAAGAAAGAGGTACCAGAAATCCAGTGTCAACCAGACTAGCTTGCAATCACCTATGCATTAAGAATAAGAACGCATCTTTAATGCATAGGAGTGATCTTTCTCTGCTCTTTTATTACCTAGCAAGATTTTCTGGTGTGTGGATGCCTGTGTGTGTACTTTTGAATTCTTGTTTTCATTCCCTTGTGTCTTGTTTTTTACCATTTTCCTGCTTGAATCTCATTTGGCTTCACAGCCAACCTCTTGCTTGAGAAGATGCCCATCACCAGCTTGTGATCCTGTCAAAACTGCATTGACTGGGGAGGGGGGGGAGGCGGACCTCACCTTTTCAATGGCTGGCACAAACTGCTTTGGGATATTCGTTCCGACCGTCTTGTCAACAAATTCCACCTTGGTGTAGTCTTCTTCCTCCAGAGGCTCTAAATAGCCTATCACTTTGCCATACTGGCCTGCTCCACCAGACTGCCTTTTATGAGTGAAGTCGAACCTGTGAAAAGACATAAACTCAGCAAAAAGAAAGGAAGGGAAGCAATGCCTATTCATTTTGCTCAGCACACATGCGTAGCTCAAATCCTGGTCTTTAGATCTACAGGAAAGCACACAACGTTCTCACTTGGGTGCTGGCTCCCACCTAACAAATGGCCAGAACTTCCTGTCCCCATATAATCTCTTGTAGAGGACTTTATGGAGGAACCACAACCCAAACAAGCTTCTACAGAAGGGATGAGAAACCCCAGGCCTGTCTCTCCTCCACAACACTCCCCACTGGCCTTGCTTCACACCTCCCTTGAGCGTTTGTGCCTGGCTGGAATATGTCCTTGAACTCTGGTAATGCTTCTTGCTTGCCTGCCTCAAAGGCAGAAAGATCAGGTCTGCAAGTGTATATCGAAACTAGCATGTAGTACTATAGTAAAATTCATATTCATTATTTTGCCTGCACTGGCATGTGACCCCCCTGGAAGGCTGACCCAGAAGGGAGTGTAGACCTTGGGCTGAGAAAGATTCCTCCTCCCTCTACAACCAGACCATTTCCATGGTGGTATTTTTTGGAGCTTCTCCACTTATGGAAGCAGCAACTGGGAGGCTCCATGCGAGAGTCCTGTTCATACTGACATTTCCCCCGTTCGATACCTAGCAGAAGTTGGAATTGGCATGCAGAATAAGTGGCCAGTCCACAAGCTCTTCAAAGCAAAGGGCCTTAAGCTGCCATGGTGACTCAGCCTGTCTAAAATCAGTCCCTCTGCACTCCGATTTGGCACAGAAACATGCATCTTATTGGGACAGGATGCTACATTACTCTGCATTTTAGAAAATAGTCTTGAGAGGAAGGCCAGCCCAGAACACTTTGCTGCTGCAGGTGACAGCCCAAGATATGAAAGGAAGAAGAAGAAGAAGAAGAAGAAGAAGAAGAAGAAGAAGAAGAAGAAGATGATGGTGGTGGTTTAGATTTGATATCCCACTTTATCACTGCCCTAAGGAGTCTCAAAGTGGCTAACAATCTCCTTTCCCTTCCTCCCCCACCACAAACTGTGAGGTGAGTGGGGCTGAGAGACTTCAGAGAAGTGTGACTGGCCCAAGGTCACCCAGCAGCTGCATGTGGAGGAGCGGGGAATCAAACCTGGTTCACCAGATTACGAGTCCACCGCTCTTAACCACTACACCACACTGGTACCCCATTCTTGGCATCGAGTGAAGGTGACACAAGCTATTTTCCAGCTGATATGACTGGAGCTTCTTTCGAAGCCCTATCCAACCTCTGGAACATCCAAACAGCTGGGACTGAGCGCCCTCTCCCACTCTGCTGTCACTGCAAATGAGGTGTTTTGGCTGAAGTGCGTTTTTGCACCTTAGTCAAATGAGTATTAATTTATGCAAATTTATGCAGACTTCATCCTGAAATAAAGCATAGTTGTGGGAAGAAAACCTTAGTTGTGGTTGTTTCCGATGAGGCATGCACATATTTTAGCAGGCACCCTCTTGCTATCAGCATCACTCCCTCCTGTGCGAGAGAAAAAGAGGAGTGCATTTTCTATGGGCCCTGAGTGGTGCTGCCAGACCATCTCCATTATGTCCTAGTAAAGCTGCAATCCTAACCCCATTTATCTGGGAATAAGCCCTGTTGAAGTAAATGGGATTTATTTCTGAAAAGACATGGTTAGGATTGCACTACAAAGCTGTCCTATTGGCTAGGGCCAGCAGCTAAAACAAAAATGCTTGCTAATCAGCATCAGCATCTGTTCACTGTTGAAAATGAGATGATAATGCTGCATTTAACTTTCCAGAATTTTTTATTGTATTGTTGCATATTTGTATGATTTTCTGGGCTGCTCACAGAACTCTATGGGGTGGGGTGGCCTGACCTATAACAGTGGTCCCTCGGGCTACAAACTTAACTCATTCTGGAGGTCGGTTCTTAACCCGAAACCGTTCTTAACCTGAGGCACACTTTCGCTAATGGGCCTCCCGCTGCTGCCGTGCCGCCAGCGCACAATTTCTGTTCCCATCCTGGGGCAAAGTTCGCAACTCAGAGAAACTACTTCTGGGTTAGCGGAGTTTGTAACCCGAAGCGTTTGCAACCCAAGGTACCATTGCATATAAAAAACAAATAGAGAAAGTACTAGACTAGTTCCTTTGTGTGCAGACTGCATTTCCTGGTTATTTTTGACAGCACAACCTTTTCTACTTCCAGTGGTAACAGCAACAGCCCTTTATAGGAAACACAGCAGAAGTTCAGGACTTTATCACTGTAGCAATTTGGCAGCAATGTCCTCTTCCGCCCCCCAAAAAGGGAAAAAACAAAGCCCAAAGTTCATGCTCTTTCAAACTACAGTGGTGTGTGATGTATTTATTTAGTTTTGTAAAGCCTTCCATGGTAAGGTAAAGATAAAGGGACCCCTGACCATTAGGTCCAGTCGTGGCCAACTCTGGGGTTGCGGCGCTCATCTCACTTTATTGGCCGAGGGAGCCGGCGTACAGCTTCCAGGTCATGTGGCTGGCATGACTAAGCCGCTTCTGACGAACTAGAGCAGTGCACGGAAACGCTGTTTGCCTTCCCGCCAGAGTGGTACCTATTTATCTACTTGCACTTTGATGTGCTTTCGAACTGCTAGGTTGGCAGGAGCAGGGACTGAGCAACGGGAGCTCACCCCGTTGCGGGGATTCGAACCGCCGACCTTCTGATCGGCAAGTCCTAGGCTCTGTGGTTTAACCCACAACACCACCCGCATCCCCGCCTTCCATGGTAGGAATAGAGAAATAAACTGTCCAGTACAGTGGTACCTCGGGTTAAGTACTTAATTCGTTCTGGAGGTCTGTTCTTAACCTGAAACTGTTCTTAACCTAAAGCACCACTTTAGCTAATGGGGCCTCCTGCTGCTGCTGCGCCACCGGAGCACGATTTCTGTTCTCATCCTGAAGCAAAGTTCTTAACCTGAGGTACTATTTCTGGGTTAGAAGAGTCTGTAACCTGAAGCGTATGTAACCCGAGGTACTACTGTATTACAGTCTGTTACTTAATATCATTATTTTACTTATATTGGTTCTCCAGCTTCCTTTGTAATTAACTCTTTACAGGGCTGAAGCAGTGTGTTCCTTTTGTATTCTTACAAAGATTAATAAACCTAGTTTGTTTGCTTTTTAAGCCTCTCACCCCACAGCTGCCCCAAACTCGATGGTTATTTCTTATTTCAGAACACTTCGGCTGCCAAGTTCATATTCCGGATGGGAAGCCATCTAGAGGCACAAAAAGGGATGGTGATGCTCCATAGGGCATCGGAAGAAGCAGGTTGCAAGCTTTTGCCGAAGTAAATCACCTTCATCCCAGTCCTAAACACACCTACTTGCTCCCTGGGAAGCATCGCGTTTTTGAAGCTGCGCAATTACGAACGATCCACTTGATTTCAGCGGGTTTTATTCGGACGTCATTCTCGACCTCTGCCAAAATCCCTTGGCTGCGGTCCCGGGAATCTCATGAACTCCCAAGTAAACATGCACAGATCGTCCTGTTTGTCCTGAGCGGCCCAATATATACACGGATCTCTGGAATTTTGACCTAATGGTTCATTTCCAAGCGCCCCCATCTCGACTCTCTTCCTTCTAGCTTCGCCGCGCAGGATCCACCCCCGGCCCAGATGTGGAGCCCGGGCGGGCAGATGTTGCGCCTCTGCGCCCCAGCAGCCCCCGCTCGGCTCGCCCTCTTCCTCCTCCTCCTCCTCCTCCTGCCGCCGCCGCCGCTTCCTGGTTCTCTCCCGCCGGCGGCGCAAGAAACCCCATTGTGCGCGGCGGCTGCTGCAGCCACCGCCCAGGCCCAGGCCCAGGCCCGCCGCCGAGCCCCCCTTCCCGCTCCGCCAGGGAGGAGCGAGCGGCGCCGAGGCCTCTCCGAGCGAGCCTCCGCGCGCCCCGGAGCCGGCCCCATGGAGATCCCCCCGTCGCACTACCCGGCCACGCGAGCCGCCGGCGTGGTCGAGAACTACATCAACTACCAGCACGGCAGCCCCAGCAAGATCTTCGGCGTGCGGGAAGTGCGCCAAGCCAGCCGAGAGGTAAGCGGGGCCGGGAAGGCGCGGGCACAGAGGCGCTGCTTTCCAGCGCGCGCGCTTCCCTGGGAAACAAAAACACACACCCAGCAAACCTATGGCACCCTAAATGCTACCGCAGGGCCCTTTCTTGGTTTCGCTGCTGCAAAAGGCTGCAGCAAAAGTCGCGCTCCCCAGATTTAACTTGGAAGAAAGGCCCGTTTAACGTGGCGGGACCTGCTTGCAAGTCCATCTGCAAAGCATCTGGGCGCCTAAATAAAAAGGCGCTTGCAGAGTCTCCGCTGCTTTCTCCTCCTCTGAGCAACTTCTCTGCAAAGCTTGATTCCTAAAAGGGTTCGAGGCTGAAGACGCCAATCACTGCAGAGGGAACAAGCAAGCGCGCACAACACCCTCTTCCCCATCTCTGCTACTTTTTAATCCAGGCTAGCGGGGCTCATCCTGGCCCGCGAGAAGCGACACTTTCTTTTCAACAAGGCGCACAAAGAGACCAGGGGCTGCGCCCCAAGCGATCGCCATGATCGGCAACGACAACAGTTGTTGCTATAGCTTTCTCCTCCCTTTGTGCGCCACGTGGACCAGCAGCGGCAAAGCACCTGCCCCATCGATCGGTAAAAAACGAAGTCCACAGAGTTATCTCGCCTATTCAAGGCGGAGTAAACTCGTTGCCTTAACCCTTCTTGTTCCAGACTTGCATCTAATGCCAGTCTCTCCCTTGGGCGGAGGGCGGGGGGAGGGAGAATCTATCACTGCTGCATTATAGGGATAAGCTGCAGAACCAGTTGCAGTAAAAACAAATAGAAAGCCTGGTTGATCCTGGCAACTGTTTGCTGCCCACAAATAAGAGCACTAACCTTTCCAAAACAGGCACACACCTGCAGAACCCCATCCCAAATCGTAGCTGGTAGAGAATGCCCCAGAAGTGTCTTTTGGACGCTTAACTGGAATACAAGAATTCTCAACACGTCATAAGCGTGTTACATCCGTTCCAAAGTAGAATGATGCTTTTTATCCACCTTTCATCTCAGCAAATGTTCTAAATAATGGGGTACTTTGAGGCAGCTGGACACTGCTTTTAAACACTGGGCACTAGCTAAAGTTAAACATTTTTTTACACCTCGCTGATTTCAGCAAGGGAGTGTTAAGCTTACCTACTGAGTTCAGTGGGCTTTAAACATGCTTGGCCTTTAAAAAAAATACCTTCCACAGCAAGTTAACTGTTTGTTTTTGATACGGATACTGAATACATAAAGAATACCCTCATATTGTTAGGGTCCCTGGCAAGTCCTCTGAAGTCTAAGTAAGATAAACAACATGTACTCTCTTTGTAATTCAGGAAATTCCAGGTGTTGGGCACAAATATCGCCTGAAGTTTGCAATGGAAGAAGAACTTCAGAAAGTAAGTCCTGCTCCTTTGTTTGTTGGTAGTTGGGATTCATTTACGGCAAACCTCAAGATGGTAAAGAGTAGATTGTATCACTGCCTGTATGATTCCTGAATGAGATTTCTCCAGCCATAAACTACCTGGAAACCACTTCAAAAAGTTGAGGCTGGTTCTAGGACAAGTCGACAGCACCACATTCTTAGGCTGGTTTCAACAGCCCTCTGGGAATCCTGATCCTAAATTCATTTATCAAGATGCTGCCAAGAGCCTAAAACTTCCATGCAACACGCAAGAAAAAGTGGGACAGGTTCCTGGCAGAACTTTGGGTTATCACCTCAAAATGAAAATCAGAGACTATTGCTGGTTTATAGATTCATAGTCATCACTCTGAATGTATGAATCAGCCATTACAAACAGAACCTCATGTGTCACATCAGTCTTCAAAGGGGTAAGAAATCAAGTGATGTCCAGACTTGGAAGGGACCTTAAAGACCACCCTGCCAACATGGGAGCCCCACAACCACATTAAAATAAGGAACTGCATGCAAGCCACTTATTTGTAGCAAAAGCATTCATTGCTTCTAGAATGTAAAATTTCAGAGTTTATTTTAACCCTTTAAAAAATTGGTACCTGACCTTGACCCCCCCCCCCAATTTCATATATGCCCCTTGAAATAATGGGGTTGCATTGACACAAAACCACATCTTGCTAATGGATCTGTTACTCTCTGATGGAATATGTAAACAAATGCTGTTTTTGCATAAACGTTCACATCACCAAGGAGCAGACAGCACACTGCAGCTCAAATCACCCATCGCAGCAGGAGTGGGGAACCTTTTTCTCCCCAAGGGCCGCAATCCCTCCTGGGCAACCTTCTGAGGGCCACATGGAAAAATGGGTGGAGCAATGAATGCAAATTTTACCTTTGGCTTTAGGCAAGTTTCAACACAAACTCACATACACTCCTCTCTGTTCAGACAATCAAGAGGCATTATCAGAGTTCAAAGACACATTTGAGCCAGGCAAAAACACTTTTTTTCCGGGGGGGGGGGGTGTTAAGCAAGATGAGAGGTGCTGCCCTAGGAGATTTCTGATGGCAAAACAGAAAGATCTATGCTTGAAGTTCCCTGCCCCTGCATTATAGGATGATTCCACAACAGGGGGAGATGCAATGTTCAATAGCAGAGCAACTGAAGAAAAGGGGAAGAGAGATAATACACATAGCACTTCTCTTGAAGAGAGAGCAATATACAATTATTCTGAGCAAGGATTTAGGTAAGAGAAGGATATGGATATTCTAATAGCAATGATGACTATTTTGGTTAGGTGATATTGGTAAACAAGAGCGAAGCAAAATGTGTTTATCATTTGAATAGCAAGCTCCTTCCAATTTAGTTTTTTAACTTGTCCGATTATTTCTCCAGCAGGGCAGTCCTGTGAACTGCACCGCTGAAATCCTGTATCATCACGGCGACCCACATGTCGCTCCCGAAGTGCATTATACAGTGGAAGGGGAGTTCGGGACAAATACAGAGGAAGCAGACAACAAGTTTTACAACAGACTCAAGAACCTGCCAGACCTATTAGAGGCACAAAATCTTCCAGGTTAATTTTTTTAAAAAAATGCAACTTGAAATTACCTTTATGAATGAGGTGTCAGTGTTGAACTTAAGGTTTTGAAATAATTGGTAAATGTTGCCTGCAACAAAATGTTGCAACGTCTCCTCCCTCCTAACAGGCATGCTTCCTTTTTGGATTCCATCCAGCCGTTTCCTCTACTCCCTCCCCCCCCCCTTTCAACATTACGTATGGAGTATGCTCAGACATTAGGCCACTGTGATTTTTTGCTCCCTTTTGAAAAGGGTTTTTTGTTCCCTGAGCATGCTGTTGTTTTCTTCGTTTCTCAGTAACGCCATTTTGGTTGCAACTCATGCTATTAGGAGGGAGTGGATGCTTGAATACATGTCCCACAGCTTTTCTTTAGTTAAGGTACAGGCAAAGAACATGGGGCTCAAGGACCAGTTCTTTACTCCAGTCCCACTTAGAATGAAAGCAGCAAAGCGCAAAGACAGAAAGTCTTGGTAGACCTACATTGGCTGCCCCTGCTTTAAAGCAACTGCAACTAGATCTTAAACAATGTAAAAGCGGAACGACCATTTGCGGGATTCAGCTACTGTAACAGATTACAAATAAAGTTCTCAAAAATACAGCTAGTTGCCATGTAAATGGGTGACTTGAGATGATCAAGCAAGCTGATCAGCCGGAGACTGGAATGTGTCTGCAACAAGTAGCAAACTACACGGAGCCGTGTTATAGCACATTTAGTGTGTGCAACAGATCTCTGGTACAGAATTTGGAGAGCCACCACTTTCATTTTCAGTAAAGCAGGTGTAGTATCTCTATAGCCACAAATACGGAAACAGGTTTGCGGTACCCACATACAGTGGACACTCGGGTTGCGAATGTGATCCGCGTGGGATGCACGTTTGCAACCTGCAGCGGCGCATCTGCGCACACGCGGGTTGTGATTCGGTGCTTCTGTGCATGCACAAAGTGCGATTTAGCGCTTCTGCACATGCGCGACCACTGAAACCTGGAGTACTTCTGGGTTTCGGCGGGTCCGTAACCCGAAAAAATGCAACCTGAAGAGTCTGTAACTTGAGGTATGGCCTGTATTTCCAACAAATGAATGCCTGCCTTCTGCGGCTATGAGTCCCTTGCCCATGGTTCCTAGTCTGGATGGGCAAAACTCACGCAGTCCTGTTATTCCCAAACTTAGCTCTGCCTTTCTTCCTGCCACTGGCTGTCAAACAGAAATCCAAGTTCTGCATGAAAGGTGGAGTATTCAGATTGTGCAAAGTTAAGACATCTTTAATGAACTTTTTTTTGGGGGGGGGGAATTGGCACAGAATGCAATTTGTGTCTAGGAATTACTTTTAAAAAAACACAAAAAACTATACATGCTTAATACTTTCCCAGTTCGATTCAAGCTATTTGTTTCTGTTGCCAGACAATTTCGGAAATGTCTCTGAAGAAATGCAGCCTGTTCGGCACTTAGCCTGGGTTGCCTGTGGTTACGTAATATGGCAGAATTCGACAGAAGACACTTGGTACAAAATGGCAAAAGTGCAAAGTGTCAAGCAAGTGGTAAGTGAATGGATCAAAGAGGGGAGTCTGACAAGTTGTCCTCTGGGAAGAAGAGTTCACAGTGGAGTGCAAAGTGAAAGTATTTTTTGAAGGAAGTCACAAAGTGGAGATTAACATGGGATTCTCAGTGTATACTTGCCTAAGAAAGCCTGACATATTCTTAAGAATAAGAATAATTTATACCCTGCTTCTCCATTTTGGCTTAATTTTTGTTAAATAAATCAGGACATGGTGTAATATAATATGTCAAGTGTGGTTGTTCCTCTGAAGTTGTATTTACCTAATTTTAAGGCCTGCTGTTATTATATCCTGATATGTAAAACCACAGAATTCCCCCCCCCCATTTTACTTCCTCTTTAAAGGGAAACTCTTCTGTTCAGTTCTCCTGACCAAGCCCTAAAGGATTTCAGGTCAGAAGAACCCAGAAGTAGACAGAGTCTCCATAGTGATTTAATACTAAGACAAAAACAAGCAATGAGTCAGTTCTAAACCCATTAAATTGTTTATGGAAACGAGAGCATTCCTTCTTATAAGAATAGAATCCCTTTTCAGAATTAAGGAACGGCAGAGTTTTAAATGATGGGTCTTTGCCTTCTGGATGTTAAAGGGAAGCAAGGAAGGAAACCTAGTTCCCTCCTGGTAGTTCAAGTTCTTCAGTGTTTCCACGCTCACTGAACAACATTTGAAAGTGGTTAGCTGTACATGGGTAGCAGCCGTACTTACTAAAGTCAGGGTATGTTTTCCCCCCTCTTTTGTTGGTTGCAGAAAAGGAGTGATGATTACGTGGAATTTTCCTATGTGGTTCTGATCCATGATATTGTCTCCCAGGTAAGTAACAGAATTGTAAAGCAAATAAAGGAAGGGGCGGGGGGAGAGAAGAGGACCTTTCCTGAAAAAAGCAATCCTGGAACAGTGATCACCACAGTATCAGGATGTTAGGACAGGAAGGAGCAACTCAAGGGCCCCAGAGCTGTTCACAGGCTTGTATCAGGATAGGCAATGGAGGGCCCTGCATTTAATATGGGACTCCCAACTCCCATAGATGATGGCACTTGTAGATGAACAATACCTGGGAGAACATGACATTGGCTAGCCCTAGGCTTCTGTGCGGTCTGCAGAGTACAGCAGAGAATGGGATAAAGACAGTCTGAAAAGCAAGGCACTGCCAACCTTCATGGTTAGGCACAGGTCTCAGCACTGCTTCAAACTAAGACCCATGATATGGAGCAACAGGATTCACCTTTCTCAGAATCTGTATTCATTTAAAACACAAACACACACACAAACTCAAGCTCAAGATATTTCTGGCCACAAATATAGGACTGGAAGAGCATTGTCAGTGCCTGCTGCACTCTCAGAAGTTAGATTTCCAGAGGTAAGGAATAGACCCATTGGGCAAAGGGGTTTGCAGGGGAGTTTTGGACTAGATGACCCTTCCCACTCTACAATTGGACTAGGCTCCCTTCCCACTCTACAATTCTATAAGCAGACTTTGCAAAAGTGCAGGATTCCACCAAATGAGATTTTTTTTAAAGCAAATGTTCATAAACTATACGGGTCACAGAATGCATGGTGCAGAATTTGCGCTGTTAAGGTTGCAACTTTTGTCCCACTGATACAGGTTTCTATTCACCAGCAATCTGATCTGCAGTAATTAGCATCAGTTCACTCCTACCATGAAAGCTTCACTTCCCGAATTCTACAAGCCAGCCTTCCACTAAAGGCAGAGGATAAGGCTAGGCTGTGTCCTCCACCCTGGCCGATTAACCAACCCTACTTACCTAGATTACAGTATGCATTTATTTATTTAACGTGCAGAGGACACAAACACACACAGCCCTGACTATATCCTAGCTTGAAGCACCCTGTCCCTTTAGCTGCGTTTTCCTAACTTTACTAGCTGAGCACTCCAAGAAAAATCAGCTCTAGGCAGTCAGAACCCTCAAAACAGCACACAGCGAGGAGAAGGGGGGAGACTGTCCAATATAGCAAGCAGAAATTCCACCCAGAGGTTCTGTCATTAGAAGGCTCTTTCTGTCAGAGGAAAGCTTTAGATTCAAACCATGACCCCTCCCAGATTAACCCCAACTGTGCCATAAGCAGAGAACAGGAGTGAACAAAATGCCCACGTCCGTCTCATGGGTGGGTGCCTATTCAGCAAATCACTCTAGATCCCCCAACTATGCAAAAGCGCATGCTACACAGGAAGGCAAATCTTGGCCAATCTGACATCAGATATGTAAACTTGTTGATCCACCATATTGCAATTGTACATACCTGCACACAAATCACAGTGCAATGAATCGCTTTTCATCTAGTGACACCTCTTATGTACTACAAATGCCTTGTATTGCAGAGAGCTTGTGTCTCCCTCTCCTACCCACCCTGGCTTCTCTCATTTAGATTAAGGTGCAGGAACCAGAATGGTTATATAAGAATGCAACACCAAGCCAGAAGTACAAAGGAAGTCCACAAGAGGATATAAACCAGGGGTTGGCAACCTAAGGCCTATGGGCCAGTAGCAGCCCACAAGGCTTGTCTAACTGGCTCATGGCGACCCCCGCTGCCCCCTGCCACTAGCTCTCACCGGTGCGGTGCGGGGACCAACTTCCGGGTTGATGGCACCTGTGCGCATGCGCCCAGGTGTTCCTCCGACCTGGAAGAGTGCCCGTGTACACACGCTCCGGCCCATCCTCCAACGGACAGAGCGTCAACTGGCCCATCCTCAGATAAGGTTGCTGACCTCTGATATAAACCTTATTCCCAAGTATTGTGAGAACAAAATTTGTAGATGGTGACCTTGTGAGGCTGCTGTCTATTGAACACTTCTGGTTGCATGGTTCCCTATGTGCATGAATTGGGCAGAGAGCAGGCCTATATTACAGGTTTGAAAAGTCAGCCTTGAAACAACACTGCATGAAACAGTAAGGTGCGGGGGAACTACCTGGCAATATTTCAGTGAAACAATTCTCTCCTTTTCCTGCCATCCACATTCTTGATTACCTTGCTATATGAGAGTCACTGCACTTTGTTAAGAATTTCAGAGTTGGAAAAAGGAGGAGGAATGAAATGTGACCTGGCCCGAAGTTACTAGATAGGAAAAGAATGTGATTTTCCAGATATGCAGAGATAACAACGCTCCTCCTTGGTTTCTCTAATACCCTGGCTGTTCTAACATTTGGGCTTTTTTCTTTTTTGTAATCCACAGGAGATTATTCCTTGGCACATGCAAGTTTTATGGAACCCGCAGCATGGAGTTAAAGTCACACGGAACAGCCGTCAGCCAAAACGTGCGGCACAGGATTAGTGGCCACAACTTTGACCCTACTACAGGGGTACCTTGGTTCCTGAACGGCTGAGTTGTCAAACAAATTGGCAAACCAGTGTTCTGGTTTGTGAACGTTTTTTGGAAGCCGAATGTCTAACACGGCTTCCACCTGAGTGCTGGAAGCTCCTGCAGCCAATCGGAAGCCACAGCTTGGTTTTCATGGATTGAAATGCATTTCACGGTTGAAATGGATGGATGCCCGAAACAGATTAAGTTTGAGAACCAAGGTACCACTGTATTAGAGGTTGTTCAGATGTCTTTAAAACAACTTTGTACAGCTAGAGGAAGGGCTATAAAATAGGCCTACGCAGGTTCAGAAACCCCTACATGTATAAGGACTAATGCAAATTATTTCCTGGTCTCAGTGTGGTGCCTCTCACATGCCAGGGTGAACACTTACGGTACAGTTGCCACAATGCTCTCTCTGAACGCTACTTTAGGCTTTCCAGTCTCACAAGGACAACCATATTCTCTTTCCATTCTCTAGGTAGAAACAGCACACACAAAAATATACTGATTAAAATGTGTTGCCAAATGGGTAGCGCTAAGCATAATCTCACCTAATTATTCCCGAATGCTACCTACAATCACTGGGAAAATGTCAAGCCAACATTTTCCAGCTGTAGTATCTCTCTAGTTGATTAGAGCTTCTTATATCTGGACCAGACAGAAGTCCACCCACCCAGAGCAGATTTGGAGTTTTTTGAGTAATTTTTTGGTCCACATCCTGTACATATGCAAAATTTCTGACCTTCTATATATACTTCACGAGCGAGAATCACAAAAAATTGTTAGCACAGACGCAGCTGAAGAATTACAACCGGCACTGTATAATTTATACATAGCCAGATATGAAGCTGGGGAGCACAACTAAACTATAAATGCTGAATTAAATAAATACTTTTGCCAAGTGAGACTCGGTAGCACACTTGACCAGTGCAATCTTGTAACAATCACCTGTGCATAGATTTCCAGGTGCAGTTCTCCCATTCCTGAAACAATGGTCTCTTTGCTCTCGCTGTCAAAATGAACTCTGAAAGTGGGGTCTTCCCTTGTGAAGCGGTTAATGCCTTTTGAAAACTTATCCAAGTCATTCTAGAGGGGGGCGGGGAAATAAAACAAGGGTCAATTAATGTCTTTTGCATCACTGAGTATAACAAGATAGTCAAAAGCGCTGGGGTTACAGGACAAAATCCCTTTAAAAAATGGAGCTAGATGGTTTCTATAAACTGTAGGGTATCAATGGAACGTGTTGGCTTCAGAGCATCACAAACCTGAGACTGCTCCACTCAGTACTGCATTGACAAGTACTGTATTTTTCACTCTATAGGACGCACTTTTCCCCCTCCAAAAATTAAAGGGAAATGTGTGCGCGTCCTATGGAGTGAATGCAGATTCCTTGGCTTCAGCGATAGCAACGCGACGCCTCCAAAGCGCGCGAGGGAGCGCTCCCTCTGCGCTCCGGAGGCTTCGCATTGCTTTCGCTGAAGCTGGGGGAGCAAGACTCTCCCGGCTTCAGCGAAAGGAACCTGAAGCCTCCGGAGTGCATCGGGAACTCGTGCTGCGCTGCGAAGGCTTCACAGATAGTCTGAAGCAAGACTCTCCTGGCTTCAGCAGAGGGAGACCTGCGCAGCGCCCCTTCAGCGAAGCGGGATGAGAAATGGAAGGGGCTCCATTTCTCCTGCCACTTCACTGAAGGGGCACTGAGCAGAGGGGGGAGATTTTTTTTTTCTTATTCTCCCCCTCTAAAACAAGGTGCGCCCTATGGCCAGGTGCGTCCTGTAGAGCGAAAAATACGGCAAATACACAACTAGGATTGATCACACAAAATTGCCAGGGCATCAAGCCTATTGGAACTCTGCAGCAGGAGAACCACCACACCAAAGGCTCAGCTTCTCCCAAACATAAGAACCAAATGCAACAGAAACTTTACAATTTTCCTCCAAGAAAAATCAGATCACAGCATTCCTTACAGATTAAATAAAACTTTTACTATTCACCCTTGTTTGGACTTCCGATCCCTACCTTGTTTGATGGCTTCATTGCCACTGAAATGACAGGATCAGGGACATGAATAGATTCCTATGAAAGGGAACAGAACACAGAAACCAAAGAAGCATTTGTTAATATAAAAACACTTGAAAATTATCTTTCCAGATAATTATCTTTACTTTTAACACTCAAACCCACAGGCAGCCTTCCTCTTTCTTTTTAGGACTTGAAATTTATGGGGTTTGTTAAAACAAAAGTTTTGTAATAAGGGATCAGATCCTGGTTTGTAGTCAGAAATTAAATGACAGTTTCCCTGTTTAGATTTTATGGATAAATCAGAATTTTTTCATTATGGCATTTAAGGGAGGAGAGAAGGAAGCAGGAGCGGGCATAGCACTTATCTTAATAAACTGAGATTGCTACATCTGTATTGTGCTGTACTCTTCATAGAAGGGCTGGATGATACATTTCTGATCATGCTCATTCATTTCAACAGAATGCACAACTGACGTTAGCATAAACTGATTATACTTGTAGGTATTTTTTAAAAAAATTATTGTAATAGCTGTAAAAGCAGATTCAAAATAAAACCTTTTTTAAAAAAAGTAAAAGTTTCTTTAGTACAGAGGATATTTAGATTAAGGAATAACATCTGAATTGAGATTTTAAGAAATATAAAAAGAACATACAGTTCAATTCAGAGGAGGAACTTACCATGGAAAGGTCAGTGTTAGATTTTTCTGAAAATGTATCCCCACTAGCACAGTCGATGCCGAATAATGCACAGATGTCTCCTGCATAAACTTCTTCCACATCCTAGTAGAAACAAAACAAACATTAGCATTCTAGGTGCTTTTTATGGCATTAGGCAAGAGTGCAACCATTCTATAGCAGTGGTAAGACCTGCATGCATAGTCTACCCCTGATTATAACAGGGTTTTCCTAGATTCCAAGCTGCCACTAGAGGCTCTCAGTGTTTCAGTGGCAAGGAGTACCTATGCCCTTGTTCCAGCTGGCTGACAAATTATAGCCATCACTACCATAGTCTAGGTTTTTGATAAGCTCCTAACTGGACTACTGCAATGAACACTACGTAGGGCGTCGCTTGAAGACAGCCCCAAAGCTGAATTTGGTGTACAATGCCACTGCCCATTTGTTGTCTGGGGCAGTAAAATGGGATCATGCCACGCTGATCCTGAAAACTCACTGCTAAGCAGCAAAGTCTGATTCACGCTGACTGGTAAAGCTTACCTGTCAGGAGTTAGATAATCACATTCTTTCTGCTAGATTAGCCAACATGTCAAGACAGTAGTAACCAGAGAAAGATGAGGAAGAGTGCAATACTAGGATCAGGAACGAGTGGCTCCCAGAGAGTATGGGGCGACTAATTGCCAATATGACAAAAGCCATTTCACTAAAAGCGTTTTTACTATCAACCTGAAAGCTAACTTTTGAGACTGTACTAAGATGAACTTGGAGACAAATTTAGCCCTTAAGAATAATTGAAGAATGGCCCATTTTGGCCTTACTGTTGAAAGATCAGTGGGCAGCTATGCTGACATCCACTTCCAGCTGTTTTTATAGGGTCGTGATGCTTAAAAGCTAACTGGGTGTGAAGAAATCGACTTGGGATTCCCCAGGCAGACATTTTATAACATCATGGGAATGTCTCAATTTTTTTCATTTTGCGAAGAAAAGGGGTTCTCGGGGCAAGGGGTGGATAAAATAGGGGAGCAGTTATGACAGAATGTTAATTGTTATATAACAGGCATGTCCAACAGATCGATTGTGATCTACCGGTTGATCGTGGGGTGTCTGTGGTCTATCACCCGCCCCCCAAAAAGCTCGACAACTTTGATGAACCCTCCCCCCAAGAAGCTCAACAGCTCTGGTGATTCCTCCCCAAAACAAGCTCAACAACTCTGGTCAACCCAATGGGTAGATCACTGCCAGTTTATTGATAGAGGGAGTAGATTGCAGTCTCTTGGACATTGGACGTGCCTGCTATAGAGGCCTTCATGAGCTTGCAGCTTTGGTCAGCAGCTGTTTGGTTTTTCCAAAAGAGGAGCACGTATTGAATGGAGCAGCGAAGGCTGGAGAGCCAGCGGCAAGGGCTCTCGGTACACCCTCCCATGGTAGCTGAGACTCAGGCAAAGGGCTCTTTAACCTCTTCCTCCCCAGTGGGAACAGAAACTTTAAAAGGGCTCTTGATGACACTGAACAGCAACAGCTGTATCTCCATCTCTCCATCTTCTACATCCTGTCTGCCTACACTACATAAAGCATGAAATGCCTTCTTCTCAATTCACATGGGAGAAAGCAGCTACAAAGAGGTGTCCTCAGGATCAAGGGCGAAACCGAGGGAGGAGATGGCAACAGTATTGCGCTGTACAGTCGAGCAGGGTATCAACTGAAAACCATATAGATGTTTTTGAAGAGGAAACAAATTTTAGGAGCAGCATTTATCTGCAAATAAAATCCCAGCGCACAGGCAAGGAACTGAAACGCCTTTAACTAGAAATGCCTTCTCTTTGACCCAGATTGCATACAAAGAATGCCGTAGCGAAGTGGTTCCCAAACCCTTTTTTCCTCATGGACCACTTGAAAATTGCAGGTGGCCTTGGCGAATGACTTGATGACTATTCTACTTGTTGCAGCGACAGTAATATGCTGTGCTTGCTGCGGTATGCTTTGCAGATGTATTTCTATTGCTTCTTTTATTTCTTATATTGCATTTTCTTGCATTACACTTTGCATCCCATAGAATCTGAATCGTTACAGGATAGAATACAACATAAGAAATAAAAGAACAAATACAATTTAAAGATCAATATGGGTATTTGATGCAGACGTGATAGGAACCACCTGACTGAAACTCGCCCAGGAGTCACAGTTCAGGAACCCCTGCCTTTGTTTACATCTTCTTCACTGAATGGAAAGGGATTGAAGTGGAATAAAATGCCTCACAGACTGGGTTTTCCCTCGACATTCACCTCCATCGTGTCTGCATGCATGCGGACCAGTCTTGGCACCCGGACCTTCTTCCCAGTCCTGGTATTGTAGATGGAATCGCCTTTCTTCAGCATCCCTTGATAAACGCGCACATAGGTGAGCTGTCCAAAACGCCCAGCCTGCAAGTGGCAGAAAACAGCAGCCAGTCAATCGAGGGAGACAAAACTTTAGGAGAAGCAGAGAGAATCAGCACAACGCACATCCTGAAATCTAGAGCAAACGGCCCCTAGCAGCCCTGTCCCAACAAGTTTCAGCTCAGTGGTCCTTAGTTAGAAAGTTTTGTCGGAGGTGACCTACCTCAAGTTTAAATGCCAGGCCCAAAAAAGGCAAGGAACTGTCTCTGGCAGAGCTCAGCGAAATCAGAGATTTTTCCTTGGAATCCCTTGAAGAAGAGAAAAGTTAAGTTTAAAATGCAGTATTTCTACGGTACTTCTCAAGCCGTTCTTTATATGGGGATCTGTTCTGAAAGACGATTTAATGAGCAGCCTTAACAGGCCCTGAAGACCAATGGCAGATGTAGAATTATTACTAAGAACAGCCTTAGTTGGGTTTATGTTCTTTTTGTCTGTGTTTACCAGTTAAATCCGTCCTACCTGCTTTCTATGCAGGTTTTTAAAGGAAAACCCTTAAAAATCCACATGGCTTGTGTGTGTATCCTCACCTTTCCCCCAAAAGAAAACTTAAGAGGTGGTCAAAACACTGCCTCTCCTTTCTTCCTTTGCAGATTTTAGCCACTTGGAGCAGCTAATGTATGCTAACTCCTGCTGCATGGATTTAAAGAGTTCTGCAATTCCCCCTGGAAGCGATGGATATAAAAACATGTCACTGATCTCAGAAAGAGTGTAAGGGGGAAATTATGATTGTCCCCCTGGGTCCAGCAGCTTCCCCACCCACCATACCATCTCCCCGAGAGTGACTGCATGTTATCACATCCTGTTGCTCCCAGAGGGAATTGGAGACACATTTTCAACCCACACAGCCAGATCCACATGGGCTAAATGATTCCAAGTAACTAGTACATGAAAGTAAAGCCCAAAGGGTCAACTCTCAGGTCACCTCATTGTGGAATTGGGCAGGAGTCTTACTCAATCCGCACGTCCAAGGAGCTGTGTCTGCTGTAGAATCTGAACTCACCAAATTCCTTCCTAAGAATTCTTAGGCTTGATTTTTAGCAGAAACGTGCACTGCTGGAGGTGTAAGTGAATTAAGGTGGATTTAATACCTATCTTTTGGAGTTGTAAAAAAACCGATGCATTTCTGGAGAGAAGCACCCAAATCTTATACGGGCAAGTACAGGCTATGATCTCCCAAGAAATCCTAAAATTCTCCTTTAGATAACTTCATTCTGAAGTCATTAATACTGATTTACAGCTGGTTACTGCACCGCCAACATACAGCAAAACAAGTGTATTTCACAAAAATGGAAAAATAAAGACATTCCCATAACAGGATAAGGAAAATCTGGTAAACTCTCTTAATGTTATAGCTTACATATGAGAGAAACACAATGCATAATAATGAAGAAAAGAAACTTATTGAGAGAGGGGCCTTGTTTTTGCACTATGGAATGACAATATAAATGACGCTGTTTTTCCTTTTAATTTATTCATGGTACTGTAGGTTTTCTGTTATGTTGCCCCGTTCCCACCTTCAAGTGTCATTTCCCTTTCCCCATTAGCTAAAGTGGTGCTTCAGGTTAAGAACAGTTTCAGGTTAAGAACAGACCTCCAGAACGAATTAAGTACTTTACCCGAGGTACCACTGTAATTGCTGCATATACTTACTCTCTATTTTTGAAGGGTTTTTTTTTTTTTACTGAAACATAAATAAATATTAAGTCAGCCTCTAAGCATCTTGCAGTATTGGATTCTGTAGAGACAGCCAAAAGGTTTTTTTTAATAATAATAATAATAATAGAGAGCTGAAGGTAGTTTAATAGACACATGCCCATTTCTTTTGTCTAGTGTCACCTCTAATCAAATGAAGTTTCCAGGGTTTTAAAGGACTACAAAAGCCAGTAAAGCTCGTTTACTAGAGACAACAGTGGGATGAGCATCTACATCACAAGCAACAATGTCTCTATTATATCACCTTTTGTTCTTTCTTTTTTAAAAGATGCCTGATTAATCACTGGGGATGAGAACAAGAAAAGACCTACAGCTTTTGATGTGTCTGCCACCTACAGGCCAAACAGGTGTACCCACCAGCTTAGGAGACGAAAGCATGCCTCAGACAAAGTGGACTTTATCTTACAAAATCACCGCCTTTCATTTTCAACCGTAGCATAGGGTACTTAGTGGCCACGTTATAAATAAATATAATTTTTTCCTCCAATTTAGGGGGGGGAAGGCCTATGCAAACTAGATCTATTTTCCTCCACTTTCTGTACTTACTCCTTGTTGGAAATCGCGTAGTTCTGGACTTCAGATGGGTTTGGGAGGTATTCCAGAACAGCATCCAACAGAGGCTGCACACCTTTGTTCTTCAGAGCACTTCCTACCAGCACAGGTGTGAAGGATTTGTTGAGTGTTGTCCTTCTGATTGCAAGCTTGGGAGAAACAGAACATTCACAGCGTTAACAGCTGGGTTCTTAAGGGCACTTGGCATACAAGAATACAAAGCATCATGCTTTCTGTTCCCCACCAAATGAAAACAATTATAAGAAAAGCAATGTTTGTGACTACACAAAACAAAGGGGGACTTTTTCAACTGTTGAAAGAAGCTTTAAAACAGGACACCAGCTCAGTTTTTAAACTGAAGAAAGAGGCTTCCCTGAAAGGTTTGCTTTCTTTACGTATCTCAGGAGGTGGCCAAAATTCACATAGAAAACAAGTCCTTAGTGTAATCATCACACTGCATTTGAGTGCAAATGTCATGATGTCGAGGATTAACCTACTAGATGCAAGAGAAAGCAAATGCCAAAAGGGAAAAGAAAGAAAAGTACACATAAGCACAAAGCTGCTACCAAGTAGAAACCGGGATTTGTTGGGGTTTAACAAGTTGGAAGAAAAGCCGCGGCCAAGCTTGCATTGCAGGAACTACAACTGGAACAACGCTAACATTCCTGCATTGCAGGAAGTTGGACTATATGACCCTCGTGGTCCCTTCCAGCTCTACATTTCTATGATGCTATCAACCTGGGATAGTTCGGTTGACATCCCTGTGTTGTGACAGGGGGCAAAACTCTGTGATTATCTGTAATGGTGCAGCAGCTGTTGTTTCGGCTCTAGCCCAGCCCATTCTTGTTGGGGCCCAGCCTGGATCTGCTACCAGATGTATTCGTCTCTAGACCTGTGCTCAGGGCCTCCAAGGTCAGCGGCTCAAGCTAGGAAAGGGCCAAGAGCCAAACTCCTGTGACTGATACCAGGCCTGGCAAACCTAAAGGTTTGATACCATCTGTCAGACTGGAGAGGCCAGCCCTGTACATCCCTATTCCCTTCTAGGTTGGATGAGGATTCTGGCTCCACATTACCTTGGCAGGCCAGATCTGAAGTACCAAGTTTAAGCCCTCAAAGTACCTGATCTTCCTTCCTCTCCCTGCAAATAGAATATGGCATATCACAGACAGGAGACAAGATTAGCACCCTGACTGGAAATATCTGTGTTCTATTCACAGAATCTGCAACTCCCTCCTTGCCTCCCCCCTCCTTTTATTTCTGCAGATGACTTTTGTACCCTGACTTCAGCAGCTGCGGCACACCAGTCAGGATTTCAACCTCAGGAGTAATGTTTTGCTGTCAGCAAACGAGATGTTTATTTAAGTCCATGATGCCTAAGGAGCACGCAAGAAGAACCCAATGCGTTTTCCATGAAAAATTATTTTAAACCAGAACTTGGCCGCCTGCCACAGGCTAGAAATCCATCACTGGGGACAAATTAGCACAAACAAACCTGCCTCTTGGCCTTTCCACAGCCATTAAGTAGTTTGTAATTAATTAGCTCTGGGAGAAGGAAGGCAGGGGGAGACAAGGCCGCTTTGAACCAACCAGAAAACTGTTTTTGCCACCAATATGACAAATGATTTTAAGATGATGTTTTTTTCATCCTAGATGCAGAGCCACAGGATGAATCGACTACTTTGACCACATGCACATCACACCTTTAAAGCACTATGAGAACACTTTAGACGGTCATGGCTTCCGCCCAAAAATTCTGGAAGCTGGAGCTGGTTAAAGGGGCGGAGAGGGACAGTTCACAGAGTGGCTTAACAATCAATCTCTCTTCCAAGGGAACTCTGGGAATTGCAGCTTTAAGAGATGAATAGGGGAAGCCTAACAACTCTCTGCGCCCTCAACAGACTACAGTAAATTGTTATCATTTAAATGTGTGGTGTGGCTGTGCCCATAGCAGCATGCTTACACGTCTAAGAAAATGCTTTTAAAAATGTTGCTATGGATCCCCAACTCTGTAAGAGGAATATTTCTCTTGAAGACTCCAACCAGGCTACAAAAGGAGCCTTGTAGTCCTCTTCATGCTTTATTGGGGGGGGGCTGTCAGAAAGGGGAGGGGGAAAGGAAAAAACCTTTTCTCTTTCGCACATGAGACTTTCCCCTACTGTGCTAAACGCAGCTGAGGTGAAATACCACGGAGAGCTAACACCAGTCAGAACAGACAACACTGAGATAGCTGGATAATAGACTTGGTCAGTGGCGTAGCGTGGGGGGTGCAGGGGGGCCCGGCCGCAACATCTGGGGGTTAGGGTTAGGGGGCGCAAATCCACGGGTTAGGGGCCGCAAATTACTTGCCTTGCCCCGGGTGCTGACAACCCACGCTACGCCACTGGACTTGGTATAAGGCAGCACCCAAGCATTAGAAGACTCAGGTTTGAGAATGTCAGCCCCAAATCCTAGCAAGTTATAACTATATAGCACTGCAGGCAGAATTCTGGGGAGCTTCCTCATGCAATGCCTCAGTAATATGCAGGGAGAGAAGCCTTTGAGCTCACAGCACACCTGCCCTCAACCCTAATATTCCCTTTTAGGCAAAACAAAAAAATTCCTTCCAGTAGCACCTTAAAGACCAACTAAGTCAGTTCTTGGTATGAGCTTTCGTGTGCATGCACACTTCTTCAGATACACACGAAAGCTCATACCAAGAACTGACTTAGTTGGTCTTTAAGGTGCTACTGGAAGGAATTTTTTTGTTTTGACTATGGCAGACCAACACGGCTACCTATCTGTAACTATTCCCTTTTAGGGTACTTGCTGTATCTATATCTAGTAGACTCTACCACTCCTTGTAAGTGGAAGTTCCTTGGAAGTGGAAGTGGAAGAGCTTGGAAGTTCACAGGTGCTCATTGGTTTCTTTGGGTTTTTTAAAAAAACACCTTCTTTCAATTCGCGAATGTGTGTATGTTTGCAGTCCCAGGAAGTCCCCCATGTTTATAGAAACTACTAACTTATTTTGGGCAACTCTGCTTTGCTTCCAAATTAATAGTCACTCAGCCACCAGTTAGAAGGAACGACAGCTAGAGCTTCCACACATTTGTCTAATCCTTTTAAAAAGCCATCCAAGCTAGATGGGCAACACTACCATTAAGTTACTTTCATGCTGGGTAAAGAGGTAAAAGCAGGCCTAGGATCAGAAGGCGCTAGACGACCCAATCTTTTTTACTCTTTTTTTACTCTTTTTATTTTCAGCACAGATCAAGAGACACATATTTGAGTGGAGTACGGAGTTTCTAAAAGAGGATGAAAAGAGTCCAAGGGTGCAATCCTGTGAACAATTGGAAGTAAATGCAATTGAATTTTGGTACTTTTTCTGAGTACAGTAAAAGTATATGAGGTTACAAATCTCTCCACTGAATTTTCAAATAACAGCACGGATACAGATATCCAGATTATTCGAATGTCCCTTGGACTGTTTGGTTAATGGACAACATCAAAAGCTGTAACTAAGGTAGAGGTTTCGAAATTAATATTCCTACAGTGTATTTTGACTCTTGGGAGCAACCTGATCACTCAGCTGTGCTCAAAATGGGCTTCTTCCTCTTAAGCATTTTGTAAGAGCCTGGAATACAGAGGGAAACCATTGCATAACAACCACCATGCAGCAATTCTCCAGACCGCAAAGTCATCAAAGGCTAACAAGGGTAACGGGAGATTTATTTCCACATTCAAAGCTCTATATTCCATGCTCATCAAGTCCTCTAGCCAAATCCAGTCCTTGCCCAAGAGGGTTCAGCTACGGTGAAACAGTGTCTCCTTACACCAACTGCACATCAATTTAGACACAAGAGGATGGGGGTGTTGAAATGCTGTGAAGGATTTCTACCTGCAAGTAAACCCTTGTGTCAGAATATACAGATCACAGAGGGTATTAGGCTCTGCCTAGAAACAAATATAGGCACGCAGGTACAAATATTGCATTTATATTTATAAGGAGATGGGGAAGAGATCACCGATGACCTCTAGGATCTGTCACAACTTTGTCTGTCACACCAAACAGCTGGTCTCCTTCTGCCAGCTATTCTCCCCTCCAGGCATCTGTTGCTATTAATGCCTGGTACTGAAAACCTGCCACTTCCCTGGATAGCAGCAAAGCGTCATAACAAAGATATTGCAGACACAGAAAGCCCAGCTCACTCGTTTAGCTTCCAAAGGCAACAAAATGTGATGTCCAACACACAAAGCTGTCTCTGAATGAGAGCTGGCAATATAATTATCCCATTAAAAGCAAACAAACCAACCAAAGAAGCAGGGTCATCACAGCCTTGCTATTTTATTTTTTTTAAATCCTACCCATTAATCCTACCTAATTCATTTAAAATTACAGTCCAATTAAATGGTAGGATAGATTTCTATTTAAAGACTTTATATTTCACCCTTGCAGAACCCTGCAAGTACGTTTTATGCTTTTACTGCAAATACTGCATATTATAATATGCAACAGTTATTATAAAGTTATATTTCACAATTGTGCATATATATAGAGAGAGAGAGTTATAGTGCACATCTAGAGAGATCCAATGTGGTACAGTTGTTGGACAAATCCCTACTCATCCCTGAAGATCACTGGGTGACCATGGGCCAACTTCTGTCTCTCACCCTAACGTACCTCACAAGATTGTTCGGAGGGTAAAACAGAGGGGGTTGGGAATCATGCATGCCATCTTCAGCTCCTTGAAGAAAAGGTGGGATACAGAGACAGACTGATAGATATCAACAGATGGATGAAGCGAAAACAGACCATCAGAACAGGGGCAGCACCTGAAGGCCCCAGATGCCAAGGCAGAGAAGAAGGCAGCATGTTAAAAGGTAAAGGTAAAGGTACCCCTGCCCGTACGGGCCAGTCTTGACAGACTCTGGAGTTGTGCGCCCATCTCACTTAAGAGGCCAGGGGCCAGCGCTGTCCGGAGACACTTCCAGGTCACGTGGCCAGCGTGACATCGCTGCTCTGGCGAGCCAGAGCTGCACACGGAAACGGCGTTTACCTTCCCGCTGGTAAGCGGTCCCTATTTATCTACTTGCACCCGGAGGTGCTTTCGAACTGCTAGGTTGGCAGGCGCTGGGACCGAGCAGCGGGAGCGCACCCCGCCGCAGGGATTCGAACCGCCGACCTTTCGATCGGCAAGTCCTAGGCGCTGAGGCTTTAACCCACAGCGCCACCTGCGTCCCCCAGGCAGCATGTTACTGACTCCTTATCTTAAAAGTATATGGGTTCCTAAGAATTGGGCCTGGGTGATGTCTCAATACAACGTCCAGAACCAGTTTGAGGGCCAGATCACCATGGCGTTTTGACCTGCTGGTGTATCACAGGTGGTGCTTTCCGGCTTGCCAGCACCTAACCTTCCTTCTCCGACCAAGTGGGTGGGCCTTCTCCTTCCTCCCTGTGCTGGGTGCTGGATTCAAGTTACAAGAAAGGAGATTCCGACTAAACATCAGGAAGAACTTTCTGACAGTAAGAGATGTTCGACAGTGGAACGGTCTCCCACGAGAGGTGGTGGACTCTCCTTCCTTGGAGGTTTTTAAGCAGAGGTTGGATGGTCATCTGCCATGGATGCTTTAGCTGAGATTCCTGCATTGCAAGGGGGTGGACTAGATGACTCTTGGGGGTACCTTCCAACTCTACAATTCTATTAAACGGTCTTGAGTAAGCCATTCTCTCTTATTTCAATCCTCCATCTGCAGTATGGAAGGCTAATTTTTTTGGACTACCTTTTAGGGTTGTTTTAAATATATAATTAACTAATTACATTTATATCCCATTTTCCCCCAAGCAGCTCAAGATGGCATGCATGGTTCTACTGAGATGTATGTATGTATGTATGTATGTATGTAAAAAGACACCCTGAACGTTCAAAGCTCTCTCTATAAAAGCTAGGTGTTGCTATTTTCAGATAGCATTAAGGAGTTTGTGACTATAGGACATGTAACCAGTATTAGTCCAAAGAAAGTGTGGGGAACCTGTGGCCCTCCAGATGTTGTTGGACTACAACTCCCATCATCCCTGACCACCTGCCATGACTAGTTTAAGGCTCTTATCCTTGATTAATTCCCATGAGAGTGCCCACCTGTTCGCTTTTATATATGCAAAACATTATGCAGCAAATGCATACATCAAAGGACTTTGTGCAATCCTTGGGGCCATGGGGAGAAAACTGAAGTCCCTTTACCTTCAGATCAGTCACTGTTGGGATTTTCTCTTCAAGAAAAAGCTCCCCAATCTGTTCGTCTAAGTTTGCAACACATTCAACCAGTTCCTGGCGGCGATCGGTAGACTCTGCTCGGAACTCAGGGGGAATGTCGTCATATTTAACCGTTTGGCTACAGAAGCAGAGAAAACAAGCAGACCATCAGAAGCCAACCAACTAGAAATTTTAGAAATCTCGCATGCTCCTGTGGGCTTCAGTGAGAACCACAACTATCAATTTATTCCGCTCTCATGAGTGACACATTTTCAGTTCTTTTTACACCTGCAAATCTAGCGACAGAGCTCTGCTAGCAATAATACACATTTGATTTAAAACTGGACCTCTTGTACCTTCCATCTAATAATATTCACAAAGGCTATAATCCTATGTGCCTTTAAAATTGTGGGGTGTAAACCAGGATTGACATCATAAGGATACAATAAAACCAAGATTGCTGGGTGTTTTTCAAATAATGGACATTTTCCTCTTAATGCTCTGTCGTGATGAGTACACAATAATTTCAGGTGTACACAAAGATCCATATAAATATGACACTCTTGGATGGGTTGCTCCTGTGACAAACACTGTTCTCCTAGAAAGAGGCTCACTTAGCCATCTTACGTAGAAGGAATCACAGATACATTTAAATTTTTAAAACCCATGCTGGATAGAGCAAAGTTATAGCTCCAGTTGAGCAACTGCTGTTTGAGGGTATGAATATGATCATATTTATATTTCAATTCCTATTCAATTCTCATTCCCCTATGAAAATGTCACTTTGCCTTATGAGCAAACAAATGTGAAGACAAAATGGCCAATGAAATCTTTTTCCACTCAAAAGAACCAATATTAAAGCTGAAAGGCTTCACTTGCTTTACCAGAGAGTAAGCCCCACTTTCTTCTCAATAGACATGTTAAGGAATGAACTATAAATCTCTCGCTGCAGCTTCCTGCAAAGGTGTAGGATCCCTGAGTATTTTCACATACCAGAGATTCAAAAGCCAGCCTGGAGTTAACTTTTATTATATGGATTTTGTCCACGCAAGGCAAGATGGTGATTACATGGCTAAACTCTCCCACAATAAGAGCAAAGCATATTTAATTGCCTGTCTGCCATGCAATTATCACCTTTCCCCTTTCACAGAATTCACACATAATGAATATGACCCAAGAGTCATTTGCTGTGCAAATCCACAGCCAAACATAGTCACCTAAAAAGCCCCAACAGCCATAGCCCTGCACAAGCTGAACCATGGTTACAGCAAACAAGGGTTGCTTAATAAAACAGGGTTTACTAACTTGCTTCAACCTCTGTTAAGATTGGAACCCCGGGCTGCATTAGCTATGGTACCAATATCACCTTCATTTATGGTTATAAGCAGCCGAGAAAATTTGAATAGAAAGGCATGGTGGGGAGGATTGTGTTATAGTTATGAGATCAGGTGTGTTATGGCTATACTAATCAAAACCAATTTTTCCTCAGTAACCAAAACACTAAATTATACTTCTTATATACAACACACTACTCCCAAAGCATTATCAGATGTAAAATGCCTCCATATTTCAAACTGCTCAGAACCCTTACCCAAAGTCACCTTCAAAGTATATAGCTTTTTCTTCAATGAGATCAATGATCCCTCTGAAATTTCCCTCCAAACCCATAGGTATCTGAATAAAGGCAGCATTGTGGTTCAACTTGGATCTGGAAAGTTAAAAACAAATAAAATTCTCTTAAGACAGCATTTCCAGCTCTAAAGAACTGCTTCTCCACATACAAGTCCATCTGCCCATGAAGATCTGAAGGGGAGGCCCTGATAAGGCTCTAGATCAAAAGGTAAGGAAGGCCAGTTGCCATAACAGAACTTTAGAAAAGACAGACAAATCATCTCAAGATTTAGAATGCACCTTTTTGGACACACTACCTTCTGGTGGTAGCAGGATTCTGCTTATATATGGGGACACCACAACCCACGCTGGGCCAGAAAATAAAATGTCATACAAGGAACAACACCAAAGGTCTAAGTCTCTAGTATGAGTAAGGTGGAAGGGCAAAGGCTCAGGGGGTGAGGTCTGGTACCCACTTTGTACATCTAAGCCAGCCTTTCCCAATCTGGTACCCTCCAAATGTTTTGGACCTTAACTCCCATCATCCCTGACCACTGGCAGTCCTGCCTGAGGCTGGGGGGAATTATAATCCAAAAGATGATGATGATGATTTATTAAATCTGTACACTGCCCTTCATCTGTAGATCTCAGGGCAGTTCACAGCATAAAAGTACAAGATAAAAAACACAAAACACATAATAAAAATAAGAATAAAAGCAAACCGATTACCACCACCAACACATTTAAAAGGGTATCGGACGTTAATCAGTCAAAGGCCTGGCCGAAGAGGAATGTTTTTGCCTGATGCCTAAAGCTGTATACTAAAGGCGCCACCAGAAACTCCCTGGGGAGGTCCTTCCACAAAAGATTTGGAGGTCACCAGGGTGGGGAAAGCGGATGTCAGCTATTAAAGAATTCAGTTAGCAAGGATCCTTCAGCCCATTTCATATGTGACACTCAATGTTGACCAGGTTACCCACCTAACCTTTAAGAAGCATGGCAGCCCAGAACAATACACTGAAGACATACATCTTTTGACAATGTTTCTAGAAAGATATTCTATCTTCCTCTCTGATATGGGTAGGGAGCAGGGGGAGGAATTCTAACTGAGATGTTCATACCTAAGTTGTTGGACAGCTCTGTCTGGACTTGCACCCATTCGATCCAGTTTGTTGATGAAGGACAAAAACGGGACATTATACCGCTTCATCTGCCTATTCACCGTCATTGTCTGGCACTGAACCCCTCCGACAGCACACAGCACCAGGACGGCTCCATCAAGAACTCTCAGTGATCTCTCTACCTCTATAGTGAAATCAACGTGTCCTGAAAGGGAAGTAAAAAGATCCAGGAATGTTAAGGCTTCCAACTAGCTGAGAATTGCTGCTGCATTTGGTTCTCTTCCCTGCTGTCTGGGCCTGGTGGGGGTTGCAGTCAAAAACATACAGAGGGCATCAGGTTGGGGAAGGCTATGTTATGCCCTAAGGACTATGCACTATGTCCAACACAACCAGGCTATCAAGATTAGGGATTTTACAAGTCAGTAGTAATAGGACTAGTTCTAAGTTTCATTTCATACATTTGCTTTGAAGAACCTTACACAACAGAATTTCAGGAAGCATTTATTGCAAAGCTATCTAAATCCCCTTTACACTGGGCTGTAGGGGATGGTGGCGTTGGGTTAAAAAGACATTTCTCTTCTCTCACCTCTACCAGTTGAATCAGCCTCCCGCCAACCATCAAACATGCTGTCAAACCAACAGGGTGTTTAAGGGCGAGACCTGAGTTGGCCTTACTGCCATCAGGCACTGACAAAGGCCACCATCACTGAGCCAACCTGGAAATGGCACAGAGATCAGGCCCAACTGCCCTGCCCCACTTCCTCTGTGGCCACTGAGTGGCTGTGCTGCACTTGTGATGGCGCTCCAAAAAGCCCAGTGGGAAGGGAGTAGAGCTTAGGACTTCAGCCTTAGAAAGCAATTTACAAAGCAGATGTCATTTTGGCTATGGGTAAAAATTATACACTCTTAACACTTGGGTGTGTTTATCATGCCAGGCATAGAAGCGCTAGAGACATATTTAGTACGCTACATGACTATTACCGGGGGTGTCAATTATATTAATGTTGGTGTCTTTCCACATGGTAAAAGTTGCTGCAGACTGAATAGTGATCCCCCGTTGTCGTTCCAACTCCATTGAATCCATGACAGCACCAACTCCATCTTTCCCTTTTACCTAAGGTGAAAGAAAGCATATCAACATTTCCACAAGTCAGTGCATTTCTGCACGTGCACCTGTGTCCTCTTGTACAAGGCAAGGATCTGCTCTGAGATGCTTTATTGCCCAATTGACAGATCAAAATTTAAGGTCAAATCAAACATCACACAAGTAGACTTCCACTTGCACAACAGGGCTTTCCCTTCCCTTCTCCCCCTCTGCAACCCCCTGTGCTCCCTCCAAATCTGCTCTTTGCTTATTCTGCTCTGGAGAGTCCTCCTCCTCTCTGATCACATTCAGAAGTACCTCGTGCATTTGTGCTATCCTTCCTGTGTAGAAAAGAATGCGCTCAGTTAACGTAGTCTTTCCAGAGTCAATGTGTGCAGAAATTCCTATGTTGCGGATCTTTTCATTGGGAATAATTCCTGAAGAGCACCATCTGCAGCTATTAAAAAACAGCTGAAATACAAAAATGGGATGGAATGTTAGTGCAAAAGATTACAATACACAAGACAACAGTAAGTACAGTACAGAAAAACTGTCAGTATTATTGCTAGGATTTATTTAACAAATGGTGTTTCTTCTACAAAAGGGATTCCCCACTTTGCCCCCTGAAATTGGTTTTGGGGATTGAGAGAACCCCCAGAACAGCACACAGAAGGAGGGAGGATCATTCCGTTTGGAAGGTGATATTCCACCAAGTTGCAGAGGAAGAGAGGAGCAGGGCTACTCCATCATCTTTGTTGAGGGACCAGCCGCCATTGTCTCTCCCTCAATTATCTTTCTTAAATACCATACTTTCCAGTGTCACGTTTTACTTCCTGCAGTGACAAAATTAATAGCTACAGTATCTATTTAGTCTATATTTGTACTCCCTTGTGTCCACCTAACAATACCAATTAAAATAGTAATAACTTTCTAGCTACTATTCTAGTAGTGTTCTAATTGTTAGAACGTGTGTTCATGTTTAACTTCCAACCCTTATAGTAATTGACACAATAACCTGAGTTTTAATATCTTAAAGTTATAGTATTCTGGGCTGAATATGTATGATACTCCCAAGATTTATGATAACTAAAACAAAATGTTTATTTTCCACAAGAACTGGGCTTAGAGTTTTCTGAAGTCAAGACTTCCAAGATTCATTAACAGAGTGCTATGCAAGTAGCTGACATCCTTCACCCATACAAGATGCAATAATTTACTGTAGTTTAATGTAAAGAAGTCAGGGCCGGATTTAGCTTTGATGAGGCCCTAAGCTACTGAAGGTAACGGGGCCCTTTATATGTCCAGCTGTCCTTTGTCAACAACAAATTGCCGCTGTTTTTTTGTGTTGAATATATGCTAGATAGTAATTTATGGACCTAATAGGTATCTAAAGCCATTTGGCACTGTTTCTGTATGTAGGTTTTATTTTTTTTTATCTTATATTTTGGAAATGTACATCCAGTTTTTTTTTCCTTTAAATTTTTAGGGGCCCCCAAGAGAGTGGGGCCCTAAGCTATAGCTTGCTTAGCTTATATGTAAATCCGGCACTGAAAGAAGTGTACAATATGGGTTGAGGAAGTTTAATAAGGCTGCAATCCTAAAACCACTTACCTGGGCTGGGAGGAAGCCCCATCAAATTCAAAATCTAAGGTCAAATCAAACATTAAATTCAACAGGACTTACTCCTGTAAGCCCTATATTAAGAATGCAAGAAAAGCCAAAGGCCCATCTAATCCAACACCCTGTTCTTACAGCGGCCAATGAGATGCCTATGGGAAATCCACAAGCAGAACCCGGAGTGCAGCAGCGCTCTCTTCAGTCGTGACTCCCAGCACCTGGTATCCAGAGGCATACAGCCTCTGGCAGTGAAGGTAGAACATGGTGAAGGCAGAGCACAGCCACCGTAACTAGTAGCCATGGCTAGCCTTATCCTCCATGAAGTTGTCTAATCCTCTTTGAAAGCCTTCCAGGCTGATAGCCATCACCACATCCTGTGGGAACAAACTCCATAATTTAACTATCTGCTGTGTGAAGAACGACTTTCATTTGTCTATCCTGGGTTGCATTATCTCAGCAGCAGTTTCCTCTGCTGTAAAGAAGCGGTTGGTACCCCCCCCCCGCCCCATCTTTTATAGTTTACTGTCGATTCTAATACAGTGGTACCTCAGGTTAAGAACTTAATTCGTTCCGGAGGTCCATTCTTAACCTGAAGACCACTTTAGCTAATGGGGCCTCCCGCTGCCACCGCACCGCAGGAACACAATTTATTTCTGTTCTCATTCTGTTCTTAAGCCGAGGTACTATTTCTGGGTTAGCGGAGTCTGTAACCTGAAGCGTCTGTAACTTGAAGCGTATGTAACCCGAGGTACCACTGTACCGATGTTATCTTCCAAATGCAACTTTATTGCAAGTTACCCCAAGGAATCTTTACTGGTGGGTGGCCAATATAAATGTAAGGAACGAACAAACAGGCAGGCGGAATACCAAGGAGGATTTCCCCTAATGCTGCAGGGACACCATACATTAAATGTGCGTGGGTCGCACCCTCGAGAATCCTCGGTTTGCTAAGGATGTGTGTAAATGCAGTTGCCAAAAATGAAGCCACGTGTTTTTAAATGTACGGTGAGGATCCGCCCTCCAGAAACTTCACCTGCAGGTTTTCTGTCTGCCATTCAACTCTATTTTTTAAAATTTCGAGTACCGTCCCCAGCAGGGCATTGGGGATCCTGCCCAGGCAACGTGACTTCTCGTTTTCCTATCCCACCGAAACCCTGCATGGGGTTGCTCAGCCCCCTTCGCCGCCCTCAGTACCTGTCGCCGAGGCAACGCGGAGCCCACGATCCTCCGGCACCGTAACATGACGCGCAGCGCACAGGCTTCCAGTCCCCGCCGCTGAATGTCACGCCGTCCACGGCTCCCAGCCCCACTTCCTGCCTTAGCCGGCTTGCGCTTCCGGGGTAGGGCCATAGAGTTGCCCAGCGGGACACTCCGCTGCAGCGCCCCCTTTAGGGAGGAGGGAGGAACTGCTCCGAAGGGGAATCTGCTTTGGAAGAAAAGAAGCAACCTTGCTTTTTCTTGACTTGTTTGCATGTACTGTAATGTCCTCTCCCTAACCGCCCCGCAAATGGATTATTTGCTGCTTTAAGCTTCAATTCGTTTGCATTCATGGGTCTCTCCTGGAGGGTGTGAAGTTACTGTTGTGGGTTAGAGGGCTGTTCTTCCTCCCAGATCCATTGCCTCTGAAGGGAAGTGGATCAGGGCCTTAAGGTAGCTGTGCTCAAAGCAAAGGAATTCCAACGTGAAGCTGCTGACATTTGAGTTATATGTTCTTAGGAGCCACGCTGTATTTGTTTTAAACAGTTAGTATTGTGGTTTTAAAATTGGTGGGAACTTACAATGAAGCACAGGTCATAAATAAAAAAAAAAAACCTGCAAGTGTTGATGCAGGTATTTTCAAAAGTAAACTTTACCCCAGTGGGCACACAACAAAGCTGAGAACTGAATCTCAATTTCATCCCGAGTGATGATAATTCTATAGAAATCCCGATTCTAAGTGCACACACAGCTCTAAAAGCCCGGTGGTGTGAAATAGTATGATTACAGCGGTGTTGTGTATTTGTATTTGTGTATTGTTACTGTTGGGACACAGGTGGCGCTGTGGTCTAAACCACTGAGCCTCTTGGGCTTGCCGATTGGAAGGTTGACAGTTCGAATCCCTGCGACGGAGTGAGCTCCCGTTGCTCGGTCCCAGCTCTTGCCAACCTAGCAGTTCGAAAGCCTGCCAGTGCAAGTAGATAAATAGGTACCGCTCCGGCGGAAAGGTAAACGGCGTTTCTGTGCACTGCTCTGGTTTCGGTGTTGCGCAGAAGTGGTTTAGTCATGCTGGCCTCATGACCCGGAAAAACTGTCTGCAGACAAACGCCGGCTCCCTCGGCCTGTCAAGCGAGATGAGGGCTGCAACCCCAGTGTCGTCTGTGACTGAACTTAACTGTCAGGGGTCCTTTATCTTTTTATTGTTACTGATGAGTTATCTCCAAGTTGAAAATGTTTTTATACACAGTTCTTTGAGAAGGAACTGATATACTTTAGTTCAGGGGTCGGCAACCTAAGGCCCATGGACTACAAGCAGTCCATGGGGGTCGTTTAGCCGGCCCATGGACTCCCACCGCCTGCTCAGTCGGCTCCCATGTGCCACGCTAAACCGGCACAGAGCAGAGTGGGGACCGCCTTCCGCGATGCTGGCCGGTTTCCCATTGGCTGCAGGAAGCTCCTGCAGCCAATGGGAAGCTGCGCACACCTCCGCGCTGGAAGGAGCGTTGGAAATAGCGTTTGCGCACGCACGCACACTCCGGCCCACTGTGGCGTCTGCGGGACCGTGAACCAGCCCAAGCCACAAAAACTTTGCCAACCCCTGCTTTAGTTGTTTTTTTCAAGTTTAAGATTCTTGAATATTTGGGAGGTCAGCGTAACTAAGCAACTCAGGCCGTGAGCCAAATAATGCATCTAGCCAGAGACTCATCAAGCTTCACTACTCTATGTTTGGCACTTCTAAATTGAGAATTAAAAGGCTGTACAGAATGTGGAATGCCACAAGCACATGCAGCACGGCTAGAATTTTGGAGGATCTTTCATGGGGGACAGTGAAGAGAACCTTTTCAAACTAAAGCTTTTGATCCCAGCCAAAAGTTAGCTTTCCGAGCTTTAAAGATTGCTGTAAAAAGATATGTTCATCCTGAGTCAGGAAATGTGTTTTTAAAACTTTGCAATTACATATAAACTTGGCATTACTAGTACTGGTAACATAAAACTGTCCTTTATGTATGAACTGGCAAATATAAACTAACTGATCCACTAGGTAACTAACCTAACCTTTTGAAAGGCCAGGAACCACAGACACATGGAACTTAGGCGTTTATCATTGCCAACTGGGAGAACTAGAGGGGTGAGGCAAAATTTGAACTGGAGGAGTTCACTCAGTCACAGCACTTCTGGCATCTGTTATGCAACTGCTTCTGAAAACTTGACTCAACAACCTCAAAAATTTCCTTTATTCTTATGGTCATAGCCCAATGAGCTTGCTGAACTGAATGTTAACTTTGCACCATTGTTTTAATAGAAACAGAGGTAAGGGAGTTACTATAGATTTCACTCAAAAATCCAGGTAACCTGGCCAGGAAAAGTGGCATTATGTAGAATACCTGCTGTCCTATAAATGTGGTTTAATCCATGTTGGAGTTCCCTACATTAAGAGCAGGGAAGCAAACTGAACAGGTGGCAATTTCAAAATCTTTGTTTATTGCACTTCTTAACTTGATTACATGCCAGCCATAATCTTAAATCGTAGGTTAATAAATCAAGGGATTTATTTCCACATCCCAGGGCAGAATCATGTTTCCTGGCAGCATCTACTAGATTCTGTGAACCATCTTCACTAGTTTTAGAGAGCTAGGCTCCTATTTTAGGGAGCTAGTGCTTTATGGACTACAATTTCAGCAAACAGAGAGTTGCATTATAACAACATCTCTCCTACCCCTCCTGCCCAGAAAAAAAAAGAAAAAACGTCTGGGGAATATAAGGGTGTTTACAACAGCATGGGTAAATTACAAGCTTGGGAAATGTGATGCTAATACTCACTTTTCTTAAAATACAATCATGCTGTTTCTCAGATATCCACTATATGAAATGCCTATTTCTTAGCAGAAGATGTAACTCTCACAAGTAGATGACAAGCATAGCATTATGTTGAATAGACCTTTATTAATAAAGTGGCAAGTGTTATTCATGAACTCTCCATTAGATTCATAAATTTTGATGCAATACTAGCAGCTCAAATAATGAGTATTAGCCTATTGTTTATTCAACATGAAGAACATATATACATATAAATGTCATGTGCAACTTTAAAGGGTTGAGTAATTGGGTGATAGTCAGTGGTAATCATACTGAGAGTAGACCTATCGAAATCAAAGGATCTACTCACAGTATGAGTAAGCTGATTATCTTCTACAATAACATGCTGAAATATAATTAATTTGAACTTTCCTTTTTGTATATGTTGTACCTTCTGTTAATTACCTAACACAAAACAATTCAAGTGTTGAAAGTTCAAGAAACTATACAAGAGCAATATTTGAACTGGCAAGCCTTAACCAAACTTGTAGAGTAACTCATTACTTCACTTAATTTACAGCTAACTGGCTGAATATGACCATACTTGGAAAAATGCTTTATGAAGTCTGATCTCTAAAACGAATGGGAGCCTCCTGTATATTTTACAGTGAAGACACATCTAGCAAATCAGCTTCTTCACTGGTCTCTGAATCTAACAATGGATTTAAAATATGCCTAACTCAGTGTTGGGTTTAAGCCTAAGAAAGCAAGTATGTCTTATTATAATTTTTTCTCTACAAATTTTCATTTTGTTTTGAAGGAAAACCCCCCACAAATATCAGAATACCCCCATCTTCCATTTTTTTCATCAACTACAACAACTTACAAGAGAAAAAGAGAAGAAACCAACCAATAGAAGAACCAAATAATAATGAACAAGCCAAGGGGGTGAAGTATGGTCACAAATGAAAAGAAGATGCAGAGCATTAAATTGTTATGTGTAATACTAGATAGAGCCCTCAATCACCATTAGTGATTGTTATATTTTTGCTCCCATTTTGAAGGCTGAAGATGAAAAGGGCTTCAGTGGTCACTTTCCTTGAATTCCTACATGCACTACCAGCATCAAGTGGCCACAATTTATATATCTTAAAGGGAATTATTAGCATTATAATATAAGGAACTGTAATAATTAGATAGTGAAAGAAAACCTACTTTATTCAACCACAGGGGAAACAAACCAGTACAATCCGATACATAGAGATCCAAGTGAGTCATGTTGAGAAATTTAGAACCCATTTGTGGAGCTTATGTAATGTCCCAATGACTTAAGTGCAGCAATTCAGATTCTTCCTGTTCTTTGCCCCCAGAAAGTCTTATGGGGTCTATTTAGGCAACCTATATTGATAACATCTGAACAGCAGTCAGATGCAACATGGAAACTGGATCAAGTTAGTTCATGGTTTTTCCATTCACAATTCATTTAAAAGCCCATTGCATCTAATAATTAAATCCAGAAACCGTTTTTCCTTCACAAGAATGTCAACCAATTATACTCTAGGTTGTTCTCTAGCTCAAGTATGACTCCTAACTTCAATGTGCCCAAAAGGTTAGAGCTCGTTTTAATATGTAGGACAGAAACTGGCTCGCTATAGGGAAGAGGCTAGTAACATGCATTTTAATCTTAGAAAAGAGCATGGTAGAGCTGAAATAGAGGATTATCTTTCAAGGAAGCAGAACAGCCAACAATTTAGGAAATGGTTGTTGTGTAAAGAGATATGCAAAACAGAAAAATTGTGATAAAATTCAATTTTATTTATGCAGCTTATCTAACTTTTTTTGCAAGGCTCATCAATATTGACTGTTACTCATCAGTATTGACTAGAAGTGTAGTATACATGCTATTTCGTAAAGTATTGCTTAATAGATCTAGATACTTCTTTACAATGCTTTAGACATTGACAGATTGGATCTTCACCAAAACTACACCCGTATTTCTTGAGTTAAAAACTGCAGTTTATTAACTGTACTTCCTTGAATACCTGTACATGTAGCTGCAATGATACATGTTTTGTTTTTGTTTTTTCGGCTCTACACTTGCTGGAGCACTGTTAATGCAAACTATTTGCTTTGACATTCTGCCTCATACTAAAAAAAAAAAAAAAACCCCTCCATAAAGTGCTTTCCAGCATCAGTGTTTTCCTTAACTACTCTCAAAGCCAAATGTTACCAAGGAGCTGGAGCTATCACAAACATTCAATAGTCAAGAGAGCAAAATTCACTACTGCTAGAAACAGAGAGCTTGGTCTTAAGTCGTTGATCCAGAATTATTGCGTCCTCTGAAGAAATAGCCTGATGACATGAAAAGCGACACAGCAATTTATTTTTTGCTGGTTTTGAGCGGAACATGTGATCCCTTGATATTGAGCTTCTCCACAGAAGGTTTAGGCTTCCTGGGTCCCTCAATGGATACCCTTGGGCGGGGGGTCTTCTCTCTGAAATAGTATTTAGAAAGATGGAATACTTGATGTTTGGGAAGCAGGTTAGGAAAAATAAGGGCAGTGAACTCTCATAGCCAGATAACAACCAAGCAACCGCAAAAGCTATACTGTATTATTATCAGTTTCCTCACAAAATTAGAAGGTGAAACCTGGGTTCAAACTCTCCCTCCCCTCTTTCATTTCATTTAAAGAATTACAAGACTACTGCTTAAATCAATATACACCCATAGGTAAATGCAGAGACTTTCCTAACGGGAGAGGGATACGACACAGCCTTCCCCCCCCCCCCCAGCTCAATTTACATTCATTTTAATCCATGCGGGACCATTAAGGCAATCCCTTGTTTCTTCCACAGGGTCTTTTTTCAGAAGGCCCTTCTCATGAAGGTGTCAAACTGAAACTGGAAAGTTCAGGATCAAGACTGGGTCTCCCACACCTGCAATCCAGCCGCAACTCAAGTGTGCTTGCATGGGTGGTGCATCACAACACTTGTCAACAGCAGTCAACAAATGTAATTGCACAAAACTGTCAAAGCACAGTAGACATCTACTTCAGTGAGAGCATTCTGACGTTCTTTTTTCTTACAGAAAACTGGGAAAGCAGAGCAGCAAGACAACAATGATTTCTACCTTCTTACTGCATCTTCCTTGCTTATGTGATGGCTGTTTCTATGTCTTGGTGCATCTATACCATTTCTTATTCCAGAGGGTTTGTACTTCAGAATCTCCTTCTGCCATTGTTCATCAAATGCATGAGCTTCATCTGTGCAACAAATGAAATTTTAAAGTGAGCATCCTTACTTGATGCAACCAGTGAAGGAAATGTTTGAAAGTACTATATCCCAATGCAAAACACGAATAGGGGGTGCAGTGGAGAGAAAACATCCATACTGAATTTTATGTATATGTATGTGCACCTCTGTAAAACATTGGCAGAACTGTGTTACTACAAACAACAACCCATGTAAGCCACAAGGTTTCTTACCTTCATCTAAATTAACAAATTCTTGATTCAGTTCCTCATCACCAGTTTTGTTGTTCTTGGCCTTCTGAACAACATGAGCACGATCTTGAATGTGATGACCAATAGACATTTTTTCAAGCCCACTTTCAGAATCTTTAAGTGCTTTTCTGGTTTCTTTAATCTGTACACACAAACACACACAAAATTAAAAAGTCACCACTGAGAAACAATATTTTCAATTAGTATTTTGGATTTCCCTTTTCAAGCAAACTGTGCAAGATTATGAACACAGTGTATGCACATATCTTGTCTCTGCTGTAAACAGGGAGTGAAGTGAAAAGGAAAAGGCATGTCAAACACACAACAAATGCTAACATCTGAACACAATATAGAACCAAACACAGTTGGAGATTTACCTTCATTTGTACTGCGGCAGTTGCCACTTTGAAGAGATAAGCGGCTGTTCCATTTAAAAAACAGCTTGTTTCTTCAGCAGCAAGAACTGATGCAGCAAAAAGAGGGCGGAGAAGGCAAATACCCAGTTGTGTACTTAATTCACTATTACTTGCATTCACTATTATTTGTTGAACTATGGCCACAACATGCATGTCTGTGATCCACACAAAAAAGGAGCTGGGATCTATTCCTACCATCTCAAGGTCTTGATATTATTCTCTGTTAGAATGGTTTCAAAAACCACCAGAGCCTAATCTAAATATAGCCTGTGAATGGACGTTTCGGCTACAGAGATAAGTGTGTGTTGGTATTTGCTACATGAAAGGGACACCAACTATTAGTATGTCATGCTAACCAACTTGACAATCTTGGCTTCTGCTTATCGGCATGCTCATAGGTATATTATTAGAAGCTTTTTGATAACCAAGTGCTGGCTAGAGCTCTGAAGTGATCTGCTATAAGTTATTTTCAACAGCCTTCTGCTTATATATAATCATTCATGAACCTGACTTCAGGGTTCAAATTCAAATTCAAATTTCTTAACAAAATTAGATGTAACAGCTGTGAGGAAGCCAATGAAAGGGCATCTTAAGCATTATATAAGCATTTAAAAGTCAAGTACTTGGTCTGAACAGATGACAACTATTTTATGCCACTGCCAGTTATTTGCAGCATTGTAGGATATATTCATGTGTATTGTTGCTTAGCTTCTTCAATGTTCCTCTTCAACTAATCTCACTGATAAATGCCATAAGAAGCAGTAGGCCAAGTTACACAACACAAACCCATGGTTTGGCACTATGGGATGAACTCTATGCTTACAAACTCACTTGTGCCCACCACTTAGTTGTCTACTTCCAGCAAACCACATCTAAATAGGGTTTGCACTTGCTCTGCAAACCAGGGTTGTAAATGGGGTTTAAAATGGTAAAATTACAATTTGTTATGAATATGAAGATTTACAAAGCTTATGCTCCCTCTACATTATTACTGCCCCATCCTTCATTCAAAGTCCATTGATTCAGCTCAACGGGGAACCCCCAAACCCCAAGGGACTAACTTACCCCTCCTGGAGCCACACGTGTCTGAGCTGAAGCCTGGAAAACCTTTGGAGGTTCATCACCCTTCTTGGAATAAGTCATCACTGAGGAAGAACTGAATGAGTGAGCATTTGGATCAAGTGCCATTTTATCCTGAGGTTAAACATAATAAATGATTACGAACAGCGTAAACACCAAGACAGGAGTCCATAGCAGAAGCCTAGATTTAATGTTGTACATTGTTCCATTTAGATTAGGAAAGGAGAAAATCTTATGGGACTGCAACTCTCTCTAGTCTTCAAAATGCCATAATGGCTGTCCTAAGCCTGCCAAGTGTTCAGAATGACTAAGCAGTGAAGCCATTCACTTGGAGAACAGAATTTAGAACCACACTTATTGTACATAACAGCAGATTTGTAAGCAGTCGCTTGCTTGGGCACCTGAAGCATGTAAAAATACACTCCAGGACACCATATGAATTTAATGAAGAACGCTTGTGTAGTTTTTAGTTTAAACATTAAGGAAAATACAAACTTACAAAGTTTCTGTGCAATTCCATCATACTGTTTCTCATGTTTGACATCATTCTGTCCATTGCAGAGAAATGATCCCTGAAATCCATGTTCTGCCAGAAGAGAATTGAAAAGATAATTAGAGAGAAACATACATTCACCATGAGGTCCTTGACACTGTGTGTGTGTGTGTGTGTGTGTGTGTGTGTATATATATATATATATATATATATGCAGGTTTTGGTGTCCTCGGGTGTCTTCCCGTGTAAAAGTTGGGGTGTCTAGGCGACGTTTCGACGAGGTCTCACTCGTCATCTTCAGGCTGGTGCTTTCGGCTTCTTGTTACTGGAACAGAGCGGGATCTCAATGTTTGAGTTCCTATAAATACTGTAGAGGGGGTGTGGTGTCTAGCCTCCAATGTTCTGGGCAGAGAGGAAGTTCCCAGGCTAGTGTGCCTTTTCTTCTTTTGTTCCTTAATTACTTGAGAGATACCTTGAGTGATTTCTTGAGTGATATCCTGAGTACCACTTAGGTGGGTCATTAGGTGTGGATTAGTTGCTAAAGTCTTTGTGTCTTGACCTCTTGAACTTTGTGAAGAGTTTTCCTGAGAAGATGGCTGTATTGCACTTAGTTGTGCTTTGGCTTGGCTTCGTGTATAGGGGCGAGCTGTGGTTTTGTGGCTTGTGTCAGCCAGATCTGTGTAGGGATTGCAGGGGGGTGCAGCATCCGGAGGTGCCACCATGGATTGGCTACTGGATGGTGTCAGTAATTCATCTGTGGAGAGGGTCTGGGTTTGGGTCTGGTGTGGTTGATTGGTGTTGGCGTTCTGTGTGCCTCTGGATCTGGTGTCAGTTTTTGTGGGGAGGGCTAATTTCCAGATGTCTGGCAAGCGGGATGTGTCGTCACGCTTGTTCATGTTGTGAGGGTGTTTCTCTATCTCGATGGCTTCCATGATTATTCTCTTGTGGTGATGTTCCGTGTTAAACCCAGACCCTCTCCACAGATGAATTACTGACACCATCCAGTAGCCAATCCATGGTGGCACCTCCGGATGCTGCACCCCCCTGCAATCCCTACACAGATCTGGCTGACACAAGCCACAAAACCACAGCTCGCCCCTATACACGAAGCCAAGCCAAAGCACAACTAAGTGCAATACAGCCATCTTCTCAGGAAAACTCTTCACAAAGTTCAAGAGGTCAAGACACAAAGACTTTAGCAACTAATCCACACCTAATGACCCACCTAAGTGGTACTCAGGATATCACTCAAGAAATCACTCAAGGTATCTCTCAAGTAATTAAGGAACAAAAGAAGAAAAGGCACACTAGCCTGGGAACTTCCTCTCTGCCCAGAACATTGGAGGCTAGACACCACACCCCCTCTACAGTATTTATAGGAACTCAAACATTGAGATCCCGCTCTGTTCCAGTAACAAGAAGCCGAAAGCACCAGCCTGAAGATGACGAGTGAGACCTCGTCGAAACGTCGCCTAGACACCCCAACTTTTACACGGGAAGACACCCGAGGACACCAAAACCTGCATTCCTGTACCCGTGAAAATCTACGAAAGCAAATATATATATATATATATATATATATATATATATATATATATACACAAATAAATTTTTACTTCTTTGAAGGGCACACCAGAAGAAGGGAAGAGACCACCTTTAATAATCCCCATTAAAAAAAAACACAAGCGAACATTAAAAGCAAGCAAGAGTACCAGAGTAAAAAGTACGAGTACAAGGTACAACAACAAAGATTCCATGTATGTGAGGTGGTGAGCACATGATGCTTTTTAAACTAAGCATTTTGATTTGATGTGTATCTGTCTTTTCCCCTCTGCAGATCTAATAGCAGCTGGGAAGGAGGGAGTAATTCAGAGTGCAGAAAAGGCATTAGTTAGAAAGGCTTAGGCACCTTCTTCCAAAGCGACACTTCCCCAATTTCCAAAGCAGCCCTGTGGGGTTTCTAATTAGCAAAACCAAAACCATGGCAGATCCCATGTCACCTCTAGTCTGGCCCTCAGTCTACTAGAGAGGAAAGTGTGAGAGGCTTTTTGAAATACAGTTCTCTAGAGGGATCAGAAAGGCTTTTCTCATTAACCTCAAATGAACTTGGTCAAAGGATGGACTGATTTCATGTAAGAATTTTTAGGATAGATTTCCCAGCCATTGTAAATTTCTGAAATCCTACTGCACAGTAACTGCCTGAAGTAACTATCACAAAGGTAACTAAAGTAATGCTGGAAAAAAAGCCAACTCAAAAAATGAAAGCCCTCCACAAGTGAATTTGAGAATGTTGCAAGGTATTAAAAGGCAACACCTTGTTACTGCCTTTTTTCTTTTTTCCCCTCTTTTATACAGTAACATTATGTAGTTATTCACTGGGGTAAAGGGAACAAAAATTAATTATTTTTTTATCATTAAATGCTAAAAAAGCTGCACTCTTTTGTATGGACTATTTGAATTGGCTAGGCTTAGATCAGGAATTTATGAGTTGATGAAAGAATCTATGACTCAGATTCCAGTCTATGATTTATTATATGTAATTTAGGAATAAAATTTCACTTGCTGCAAAGGAGAATATGGTCTGTTGAGAGTGCACAACAAGTAGGCTTATATGAAAGACTGTTGACTTGGCTCCAGTGTCTGTTATGACTTCTCAGTTACCAAGGCTTCCGTTTACACAGATACCATTTGTCACATGCATTCCAGCCGATGGATTACTAGCACAAGACACATGAAACATTAGCAGAAGCATGCAAAAGCCTTTATAGGAAGTAAACTGGGCTCACTGAGAGGATTAATGTAATATATAATGGTGACTTTATGTAGTGGAAAATGCAGGAGAAAAAGCGAGGTGTAGGTTTGGCTTTACGCAGCTAACCATTCCTGTGAGTCCTTGCAGGAGCACTCCTGCCCTTGAGAGTGGCCAGTTGGGGCTTGATTGCCCAGATTAGGAGCCCTTATATGCACAGGTGACGGCTGTGGAGACATCCAGCCCCACCTGGTTGAGGCAGGTACAAATAGTGCAGGGCAAAGTGGTTGAGGAGGAAGAGGGACCAAACACTGCTGAGGCTTCCCACAGTTGGATCTGGTGGAGGGGGGAGAATTGTTTCTTTGGAACTGTTCCTTTGGGGTTATTTCTCGTTGTAAGAAGGTTTACTATTTGAGGGGTTTTTTTGTTGTTGCTGTTTGATGAGGTTTTCCTATTCTGTTCAAATAAAAATATATTTTTCTTCATAGACCGACTACAAAAGATCTTTTAAAGAACCTGCAGTGTTAATTGGCAAAACACTGTGTGCCAAAAAGCTTCACATTCATTGGCAATTAAACCCAAATTCTGGGCAGAACTGTGCACATCTTATATTTGCTTGGTATAGTCTATGCTAGGCTGCAAACATATCTGTAATTTTTGAGAAAAGGGCCAGGGAAGCAGAAAGAAAGTGAAGCAAATAAAGAAATGGCCAGGGAAATTGAACCTCAAAAACAGTAAATGGTATACCTTCCAGAGAAAACAAGAAGCTGTGGTATTAACTTCCAAGCCATAATTTCTGGAAGCTTCATTAAAGCATCTCTGATTATTTAAACTTAAACAGACAATGGTACCCATACATTTATAAACTGTCTCCTGGAATTATGTAGACCAAAAAATACAGAAGTTGTTTTTCTTATAAGCGCAATGCTCCCTGCATTCCATGACCAGTGAATCCACAACCCTGTGGAATACACTCGGATGCAAAACATAATGTGGAGGGATAAGAAAATTATTATGAAAGGTATATATTTGTATCTCTTACTTCTTTCTTCCTTTCTGCTTTTATTCTTCTTCTTTTTTGCTCCCTCTACATAAGCTTCTATATTTTCTTTTTTCCGTTTAAGTTTGTGCATTTTGATTTATGTATATGTGGAATACAATCAATTTTTAAAAAATTATTAGCTTCAAAATTATAATAGTCCTAGGCCAAGCATAGAAAGAAAAGGAAGCAATTTTTCAAGCTCAGCAAGAAGTCAGCAACAGAATGCCAACAATTAAGAGTCAAAGTTGTTAGATAAGCTTGTGAAGACAACCAAACTTCAAAGCCTATCCCAACCACATTTAGCTAGACTGTCTCCCTAGCTTCAAGTAAAAGGCATTGTGAGATATCCATTCTACAATTAATCTTCTTGCAAGCAGAGAACCCAATGAGTTCAAATCTGTATTTTAACACTGAAGAGGGGACCAGACCATTAAAATAATTAACATTTTAAAAAAACAACTGTTTGCCAACTGCCAGGACAATGTTACAAGGATGGGGGGTGGATGGTAGATGTTCACTGCTTCTTTAAAAGCTATGTGAGTGCTCCTATGCTGGAATAAGCCTGCAAAATAGCAGGCTAAATACCACAGAGCAGCGCAAGGCACACGGATGCGGAGAATCTCGCTCATCGCTAAAGGTAGGGGTAGGCAACATTCTAGATGTTGTTGGACAATTCTCATCAGTTCCAGAGAGCATGACCAGTGGTCAGTGATGATGGAGGTTTAGTCCAACAACATACGGAGGGACAAAGGTTCCCTGCCTTGAGTAACGGTATCACAGACATTATCACACTCCATAGCAACAGCAGTGGACATGCCATAAGGATGAAGGGCAAGACGTACTTTGAGCAAAAGAAGAAATCAGTAAACAAACAAACAAGTTTTTCCAACTTGAATGCTGGGAAAATGTGGTGCCTCTAAAGTAGAAGTACTACTTTTCAACATTCATTTGAAAAAGGTCTTGGAGGAAACCCAAAGGTGGAAAAAGAGTCCTTAAAGAAGTTTCTGGGTATCGACCACATTTCACAGAAATGTTATTCAAGGTCAAAGGAGAGAAGCCCATGTCATTAGCATAGTAGACCCAAAGCTGAGCCAGCCACTTGCTTGATATAGTGCTATTCTCTAGTAACGTAACTTTTTGGAACGTGCACTATTCTATGCATATTAAAAGGAAATAGCATGAGTCCAATAAATAACATTCTAGACCTCTCTCAATGCAAACACCACTACTGTACTCCAATTCATTGTAACAAAAACAGTTCAGAGACTTTATGGAAATCTTGTGTGTTTTTACCCTTGTGGCAATTTATTTCATGCATGCAAAAAAGAGAGATGGTCTTGCATATTAGCATAATTTCAGTCCACACAGGAAGTTTAACAGTTCACAAATGGGGGAGGATTCTAAAATGCATTTCACAAAGCTTACTGCATTGTGGGAGGGGGCAGAAACAGAACCAGACAGACATGCCCAACATCAGCAAAAAATTAGAAACTCGTGTTTGTTTAGTATACTAACCATGCCACCAAAACAGCCAAAAGGCATAAGGGGGGAACTCATTGCCTGAAAGAGAAATACCAGCTCACATAAATTACTGCATTAGTGCTACTGTCTAAAGCAGCCTTCGCCAACCTAGCAACCTCTTGATGGGAGACTACAACTCCCATCAGCATGGCAAAGTCTGGTCTAAAGAATGAAAGCATGCAGGGTACATTCAGATTGTGGTTTTTCATGAAATCATCTGCTGCTATTTGCATAAGTGGCACAGCTCACACTTTTTGCCACTTAGTTTACCTTCTAAATTTTGAGTGATATTTTCACCTTACTGAAGAGGCTGTATGTGATATTGGTGCAGGCAAATGTCTTGTACCATCATCCTGCCTTGTCTCCTTTTTTACTGGAACTTTTGTCACCCCAACACTTGAGTTTTTAAACTGTTAAATTTCAGCATTGTAACTGATCACCTAGGAATTTCATAAATTTCCAGCTGCAGATTTAATATGCTATAAACTAACTTAGTTATGTCATAATCTCAGAGCTCAGCTACTTCATTAACCTGTCTTATTACCACTGGCCCATTTGAGACAATTTGGGACAATTTGGGGAGCAGACCAGTACAAATGGAATCGTGCAAATTCAGCATTGTTCACACAACAACTTTTAAAAAACCTGAACCTACACTTCCAACAGCGTGGAAGAGGAAACTTGTATGCAGGAGATGTATTTTTTAATTATTTATATTTTATTGAAAACATTTCAATTAAACAAAATAAAGTGAAAAAGACAAAAAAGGAAACTAAAGGTGCATAAAAAATACAACAAAAAGAAAATAAAGAATGGAAAGAAAAACACTAATTCCATACATATTTGTCAAATACAAATGTATTTAAATGAAATTATTATGGTAATTTAATCCATATACATTTATTTTTAACATACTATATTTTTTACAAATGCAGAAGTATTTTACGGTTTCTTCTGGAACAGAGGAGCAAAAACTAAAGTGAATACTATTCTGGATGGGCCCTTAGGACAACAACATGCTTATATCACCAAGCATTAGAGATCTGTATTTTAGTATACTGACCATGCCACCAAAACTGCCAAAAGGCATAAGCGGAAAACTCGCTGCCTGAAAAAGAAGCATCAGTTCACATAAATCTGTATATTAGTAACATGGTTTAAAGATTAAAATACAGAAGGAAGGCATGCCCAGATCACCAGAAGACAGAGTTTAGCATTTAGTATACTAACCATGCCACCAAAACTGCCAAAAGGCATAAGGGAACAGCTCGTCTGAAAGAAAAATATCACCTTATGTGAATTGCTGCACGGTGTGTCAGATGGTTCAAATTAATAGGGGGTGGGGAAACTTAAAACTCCCTAGCTCAAATTTAAATAAGGCACAGCATAACCAAAACAATGAAGGACCAAAATAGATGTGACGGTGGCAGCCATACTGTTTACATGTAAGCAGAGGATGGGTTTAATTTTTACTACTGGAGGGATAAGAGACAAACCCTCCACCACATAATCTTGTTATGATCCATTATCCAAACTCCTCCCATAACAACCTGGATCCATTATCTGAAGTGAACTAGGCTGAGTGAACAGTGCCACGGGCAACAAGCTACAGACAAGTAAGACAAGGGAAGCAGAGTTAGTCCATTCCTCTCACCCCTATGCATCCCTTTTGATGCTACAATTAGATGCCCCCCATCCCTGCTTTGTACATGACCAGGGAAATGTGAAGAAAATGGCTGCTTCTGTCACATCTAATGTGGTCCCTGAGATACTATAAACTATGTTTAAATTGAAAGTGCCTGAGTTTGAATACATGTGCTTTTGTGTACCAAAGTATTGCCATGTACCTTTAAGTTCTGTACAGTACTTTACAGTTTTTCTGCTTTTCCAGATATTCAGTTCTATTTATTTGCAGTCACGATTAGCCAGTTCAGATGGAGAGAAGTTGATTAAAACCAACAAATCTGTTCCTACTCAACAGATAAATTTTGGTAACTAAATTTCAAAGAGCTAGAATAAACTGCAGGTCACAAAAATTAAAATAAGTGATGCAGCTACTCTGCTACAAGCATTCATTTTATGTAAAAGCAAGAGATTAATGTAGAGTTAGCAATGAAATACATACATATTCTCTAAAATATTCATAGAACCCTGGCGTTAAACCAAATCATCTCTCCCATGTCAGCAGTTTCAAAGGTCATTGCAAAGAAGTTCTGAGTAAATCTATCACCATATACAGAATGGTCTGACTTATAAATCCACAGTGAAGAAATTATATGCTAGTACACACATATAAATAGATGATGCTATAAACACCATCTAATATGAGAATTCAGCCAACTGGTCTTGAATATCTCTGCATGAAAAAATGATTGGAGAGTCTGGATATAAATCTGAATTCCCCAAAGCATGCATGAAAGGTATACTTACATCAAGCTATCACATCAAAATGTATTTTACTACAATAGTCATTTTGTACTTATTCATTTAACACTATGTTTTACAACGCAAAGGCTCATGGACATGCAAAACCAACTCTGCCTATCTATAACCTACCATCTCTATCTCCTTCATTCCTAAAACTCATTTATTTCTATCCTCATGTAATCTCTACTCCTTTGTTTCCCCAGAGTCAGACAATAGTAACTTAACTTTATTTTGGAGGGCAGGAGGAATTCAGACACACACCTGGAAAATCTTCCCAGCACTCAACCAAAAAGGAGTATTTATTCTGGTAAGTGATGCTGCCACAGCAGCCTGTTTTTGCAATATAGTAAAAAGTAAGTAAGCCTATGCACATTCAATTTGTGTGCATTCAGCTTTATGTGCTTCGCCAAAAAAATAATAATAAAAAAATAAAAGGGAAGCAGAAAGGGAACAGGCATTTGGGTGGGGGGGGACTTTGGCACTCCCACCCACCATTGCACCTCATGTATTTTGACTATATGCAGTTTTGGCTTTAGGTGCAATCCCCAGAATGTAACCCCCACATAAGTTGCAGTCTTAGTGTGTATTGTTTGGCCTTCCACAAATACGGACTAGAAGCTTTTTAGCAGCAGCTGGAATAGTGAAGGTTGCTCGAATTGGTGTTAAGATTAATCTCTTAACGAAGGAATATTTTTAACATTATGTATGACCAATCCCAATTAGACTACTGACGGCTGCAAAAGACGTGGGTTGATTTGTGTTAAATGGGCCTGATTTTATTAGGAGAAAGGAAAGGAAATAATAATGCTAAATAACAGACAAAAGCAATACGTGGAAGTAACATAAGCTCACATGATTTCAGAGGGAGAATCAGTTTAAACATTACTCTTAGAGAACTTGATTATTTCCAGGTTTCTACACATTATGTCCTTGTAAAATGAATGCAATAACACACAATCTGTGTAAATCCAAGAACTAATAATATGACCAGGTGCAGAGACAGTCATCAGCACAGCAGCCTTACTTCCTAAATGCAAAGCCCCTCCAGCTGGGTAATTTTATCCCCCAGTCAAACTCTCACTGCTTTGGTGTATCCTTCTGTAACTGGATATATTGAGACCTAGGATTGTTTTCAACTCCTAAAAAAGCATTGCACTCTGGTTATAAACTGCAGCCCCTTTGTATGCTTATGCTTGAAGGGCTTATTAGGGTCCCCCAACACACATTATAATCCTAAATAGCATTCTTACAAAGTTTGGGGGTTTTTTAGACCATAATAAGTCACATACAATATACAGTGTTCAGATACATAGAGTCATTGAACTTTAAAATAAGCTACCATGTGCAACCGAGAGTGTTGTATGTTGACACTGTTTCAGCGGCTGTCAACTAACATGATGATAGGTGAATTGAATTGGCATACTAACAGATACCAAGTATGTTTATAAGGAACATATTCTGGGCACTTTTCTGTTCAACCAGGTCAGAATAACTCCCCGATTTCTGATCCGTGTAAGATATGAATCTCCACAGCCAAAAAGATTTCTACTGTCCAGTGTAGAGTTGTAAAATGGTTTAAGGTAGCTCCCCAAGTTCTAACGTACTCTTAGATGTGCAATATGTATGACAGGCACTCAGAGCAAGAGTGCTTGGAATCTGTAATAGCAAATAAAATGTGAGGGCTTTAATGGGGGTGTTTGCATTGCTCTGTCTGGTCTTTTTAAAAGACAAATGATTAGTTAACTATGTATTCTTTTCTGAATTGTAGATATAAGCCTGTAATTCAAGGCAGGGGTGGGGAACCTCTTTCAGCTCAAGGGCCACATTCCATTCTGGGCAACCTTTTGAGGGTCACATAACAGTCAGTACAGCAGCTAATGTCATTTTTTTTTACTTCTGTACAATACACTAGTTTATGCATGCATTCCCACACACCCCTGTATCTTCCTGGAGACAAGCAAGAGCCATTATCAGAGTTCGGGGAAACATTCAACTAAATGTAAGTTCCCAGGCTTGCAATTGCAACAAAAGATGGAGAAGCCCAAGTGCATCTTTGCATATCTGATTAAATGTTTAAACGTTTGCTGAAAAGTCTGATGCTGCTCACAAAAGCAGAACTGAATCTGAAGCAAACCCAACTGTTACGTTACAAATAGAAATGCTTCTAAACTAGAAGCACACAATCCGGTGGCTACCCCGCAGGTGACAGTTTCTGCTGCTGCTAGCTTTACGTATTAAAGCATCAGTTCCCACTGTATAGTTTACTGATCTTGGCACAATTCCACACCCCCTGTGGTTATGTTACCCATGAATGCAAATTCCACAGGCTTAGTTTTGACACTAAGTAGCCAACAGAAGATATTGTAAAAGTCAACACACCTAAATAAATACAGTCTTCCAAACCCCAGGAACCAAAATAAAAATGTAACCATCACATTTTTTTGAAGCAGAAATATTACTTTATCATTACATAAGTGGATACCTTGTACAATAGTGAATATATAAGTAAAGCAAAACGTATTACAGTTACATATTTGAAGTTGCTATGTCTATTAAGTTTCCTGTCAATTTATTTAAGTTCTTTATCAGCTGATGCCAAGACTTGCAATGCCAGCAAGACTGCAACCCTAACCATGTCCGTTCAGAAGTTATGTCCTTTTGAATTCAATGGGGTTCACCATTAGGATTGCAGCCTTGGATGGAATATACTATCACGTCACTATGCATGATGTTATAGTACTGTTACAGGTTTGCATAATCAAATAAACTTAAGGATCAATGTGCCAACTAATACATCTTTCTACAGGAGACGGGATCAGTTAGAATGCAAGTTTCAACACATTAAACCTTGTTTAATTTATTTGCTCCATGAGTTAATATTCTAGTTTTTGGTGGTTATTTACAAAGAGAGTTAAACATTATCTCTAATTTACATGAGAGATGCACCAAGAGTAAACTGACTGGCCCAAGTACCAAAACATCAGCTGGGGGGAGTGGGGAAGCAAGCTGAGATCCACCATACTTTGTCACTGATTGCAGGTAACCTGCAAGACTATAAAATGACATACCTTGTGATTGTCTCTCAAAGCAACCTGAGAATCAGGACGTCCTCTTTGATGTAGAGCTCCTTCCCCGCCATCTTTAATTGAGAGAAATGGATCTCGTCCAAAAGGTTCAGAAAAGAAACGACGCATATGATCATTGTGTGCGGCAAATGGATCCCTAAAGATAATATTAAGGGGGGGGGGGAGAGAGAGAGAGAGAGAGAGAAACAGCTCATATATAGCCATGCATTTAGAAAAAACAGACAAAATTCCAAGGTGTAAAACTGCTATCTTGATGGAGAGAGTGCAGTGTTTACCCTACTTAGGACAGCCACAGCATTCTGCTGTCTTAAATTAAAATCAATACACATTTCGCTGTTACACAAAGAATATTAGGAAGTGGCATACTCGAAATAGTGACTCATACAGAGTGGCAACATGACATCCTCTAAGGTCAGATAATTTTGTAACAGGTAGAATGGGTTCATTCAATATTATCACTCCTAATACAGACTCACAGCAAAATTTATTATTCTTAAAGGAAGCCAATTGAAAGGCTTTTAGAGCTTTATAGGAGTCTAAACCATTTCTTTGAGCATGCAAGTAGTTCTTCCAACGGACACTGGTGTATTCTGGCATGCAGTTTAGAAATGACTGAGATAGTGTATATAATTGTTCTGTCCTTGGCACCTGAATATGCATCATTTCAACATGGAAACAGCAGCCAGTCTGCTGTGACTGTTGTCCTGTAGATTCTTATCCCTTGAAAAGAGCTTAGTCTGCATAAATTATTTATTTTTTTAACAGAAATGCTTTATTAGAACAGATGGTTCAGTACAAGAAACCAGCCACAGCAGATGACTGTAATATCAAGAGTGAGATAATACAGAGAACTTCTTGGCTAACTAAATGCACAGGATTGTCTTTTGCAGGAGGGAAACTGTTTCTGCACCTGTCTGCGCTATTCAGGAAAAAACTTGGCAGGACCAGAAAACATTTTGACTGAGATCAACTAGAGCTTCCCTGGAACAGCTGCTTGGTCAGGGAGACATTTATAAAACCAATTTTATCCTAGACAGTATTTCTAGCTTGCCAGATCAAGATCTCTCCTTGTGAGGCTGAGGAAGCTTTCATATTAGTACACAGTTTTAGAAATTAATTCCAATGTGAAGTAGCCCTATCCACTTGCATGATGATCTAGTCTGCAATGTCTAGAATAGCACTTGCTATTACAATTTGGATTAGACTCTGAACAGCTTCCAAACAAGACAATGGTCAGCAATTATGGCTACTAAAATAACAGAACTGCACAGTACCTACAAGGTGTGTGGGTGTACACACATACACATTCACATTTTGTAATTGTTTTATTTTGTAATAGTTGGAAGCCCTGAATTTTGGGAAAGAGTTCATAAAATTGTGAGATTTGAACTAGGAGCTTCGTAGTTCACACTTCCTTTCCCTATACTGATAGGATTCTTTTTATCAGACTACCATTACATGTTGACAGTTTCTATATAGGACTTTGTGCTTTGCTGGTCTCAGCATCCATCCATGGTTCTATTGCTTCCCACATTACATAGCATGGGTTCTATTAACAGGTACTCCCTCATGTCACTCCAAATGCAAAAGAGTAGGCAGACAATAAAGAAACCAAAACAAACATCCTGTAGAGACTATTCCCAAAACGCTTTAGTGGGTGTTTGCTATGCACTTTTCAAACTTAATTTCTGCTAAATTGCAAAGGAAATTAGATGACTAGTAAAAGAAACTAGGTGCAGGATTAATTTGAGGCTCAGAGTCAGTAATGAACCCTTTGGTCCCAATCCAGCAACACTACTGTGGACCTTCTAGAAGTAGAGTATCCACAGGCCAATACTTTTGCTTGTTTTGCACCTCCCATCTATTTCTTCCTAAACAGCAGCAAGATACATTTAGACTTCTACATGAAGACTAAAAGGACAAGATTGTGGTTAATAAGAGGGAGGACTGAGTGCAAAGGAAAGAACCTGCCGGAGCATGCAAGCCTTTGGATCAGTGCCACTGGATTTCAATACATTAGGAGTTGGCTGCAGAGCTGACATAAAAGCTGAGAACCTTGTCAAGGACTTTAAAAGAGCAATCTAAAAAGTTGCTGACACTATGTAAAATCATCCACAAGTTCCATTCAGATTTCAAAGGATGTGTGACCTTGTACAATTTTAGCTTAAGGGGATACACCAGAGACAGGATTGGGTGTGTACTAGCTAAGGGAGTTCCCAAAACCAAAACACCTGCACATACAGTGTTTAGAAAGCATTAGGCCTCCTGAATCCAGCTTAAACTGAGCTATATAATCAAGACAGATTACAACTTTTAAGTATGGACCTAGGCATGAAGATGGCCCACTGAGTTATATAACTTCTGTCTGATCATGCAAAAGCTAATACTGTATCAGAATTGGGTTTTAAACACATTCCGGGTTTAACCAGGCCATAAAAGTTAAAAGGTCAACCACAAGCTTGCTACATAGGTCCTCCCCGACCATGTCAAATGCTGAAGTTATTTAGGGTTGCTTACAAACATGTACCGTATTTTTCGCTCTATAAGACGCACCAGACCACAAGACGCACCTAGTTTTTGGAGGAGGAAAACAAGAAAGAAAATATTCTGAATCTCAGAAGCCAGAACAGCAAGAGGGATCGCTGCACAGTGAAAGCAGCAATCCCTCTTGCTGTTCTGGCTTCTGGGATAGCTGCGCAGCCTGCATTCGCTCCATAAGACGCACACACATTTCCCCTTACTTTTTAGGAGGGAAAAAGTGAGTCTTATAGAGCAAAAAATACGGTAATTGAAGGAAAGTTGCAGAACTTCAGATCCCATACATGTTGAGTGTAAGCCACATAGAGTTCAATTAAATATACAGAGGATCACAGCCTTTTTTTTAATAATACCCATCTACTCAGCCTTATTTCCAGGTAAGCCTACATAGGATTGCAGAATTAAAGTATGACTATGCAGTGTTTACTCAGAAGTAAGTCCCACTGTGATCAATGGGTTTTATTCCTAGTAAGTGTGTTTAGGATTAACCAGATACAATGCCTGACATATATAAAATTTATATGAACAAGAAGAATGATTCCCAGGTGCATTTGGCCTAGATTACAGCAGGAGAAAAGTAGTATTTTAAGCTATTTAAAAGAACATAAATCCTTTTCTCTCCCCCCACCCCATGTTCTATTGTGACAGAACAAAATGAAATACGTTATATATCATTTCCCACAAATTGAAGAAAATGTTTAAAATAACATTAGTGGGAAAAACAGAGGCCTTTTTGTTAGGCATTTTAGGTACAGAGATTCCGAAAGAGCAGAAAAGACTATTTATGAATGCGACAACAGCAGCAAGAATATTACTGGCCCAGAGATGGAAAGAAGATAAAGTTCCAACCAAAGAAAATGGCTAATGAAGATGATGGACTATGCCGAAATGGCAAAATTGACCAGGAGAATCAGAGACTGGGATGAGAAGAAGTCTTAACAAAGAATGGGAAAAATATAGAATTTATTTAAGAGAACATTGTAAACAACTAAAAACTTTGGCAGGATTAGAGTAATACTTGTAATGTACAAAACACAATGAAAAAAGGTAATACTGTTGTTAACAAATTAGTTAAAATATGGATAAACTGAAAGAAAAAGGGATTGACATTGAAAACCAGAGAAGGGCGGTGGGAAGTCTAGGGATTCTGAGAATCCTAAAAGTGAAGGCAAACGATATGTTTAAATTGTAATATGTTATGTACAACTCAATTAAAAAAATTAAATAAAAAATAAGTAAGTTTTATGCCTTCTAATTTTCAGTACTCACTCAACATAAAAAAACTGAGTTGCGAAAGGGTCATTAACTGCTCTCTAAAAATGTATTTAATTGTGTTTTTCCTGCTGTGCACTTTCATGCTATTTCATGCTACTGGAGACCACTTGTTTTTTATACTGCAGAAGTAACAATGATAAAGGGAACACATTAAAAGATGCTAGGATTCTGAAAGTAAACACAGAAACAACAACCACTTGTTACCTGAAAAATAAAAATAAAAAACACACAGCATTTTAAAAAGGCTTTAGAAAGGCATCCCTTTCAGCATATCAGCATGAAACTTAAAAACTTCTTGGGAGCAAGAGAAAATAGGGTTGTTTATATAGGTGCCATTTTCAGCACCTTGGAAACATGGGACTGAACCCTTTTTACTTCCAGGTCCTGAGAACAGCATTGCTCACACCAAATCTTAGCAAGGCACCAAAAGAACACTCTTTTCTTGAGGAGGCCAGTGGCTCAGTTCCAGAACTCTGGGAAGGCTTCAGACACACACCAAAAAGGGGGGACCAACAGCTTTATTGTAGTGAAAGCTACAGCCCTCTTTTTCCATTGCACGCCTCAAGCAGGCATAACACAGTTCCGTGGGAGCAGAGGGACTAGTCTGGACCGGATCCAAACTTCACTTAGTCGAGCTTAGGGTCCCCAAGGAAATCAACGAGGCCACAACGCAGTTTTTATCGCTTCGATTTCAACGGGTGCAAGTTCAGCTAACTTAAAGAGCATAGCTGTCAACGTTTCCCATTCCTTGCGAGGAATCCTATTCGGAATAAAGGAATTTCCCTTTAAAAAAGGGAAAAGTTGACAGCTATGCTTAAGGGCCTGCACCCAGATCCAGCGAGGACATGAAAATGCAACTTTTTTTATTGCATCTTCGCAACGGGGGCGGAGAGGCAAATTCTGCTGAAGTGAATAAGCAAGGTTGGGGGGGTGGGGAGAATAGTAAAAGAGAATTCAGCGACCTTAAAAGGAGGGGGGAGTGAACTATTGTTGTTTTTGAGCCCCCCCCCCACACCGTCAGGCTCCGCTCTCTTTTTGACACGTCTGGAGAGAAGGAACGTCAGAAAACGGTCGGCGGGGGTGTGACAAGAAGAGGAAAAGGCAACGGAGAGATGCGCATTCCAGAGGGAATGTCTATGGGGCAAATGGGGGAAACGCCAACGCCGCCTTCACTGCCTCCCTCAGGGCGACGCCGTGAGGAACGGAGCCCCCTCCCCCACACGCAGCCCCCCCTCATAACCCAGGCCGACCCCCCTCACCGGAAGAAAGGATCCTCCTCGAAGATTCTGGACCAACCCCCGAACATGGCTCCGGCTCGTGAGGCGCCTCTCGCGCTTCTCCTTCAGCCCGCCGCGTCCCGCTCGAGGTGTTGCCGCCGCTCGCGGGCCGCCCCTGACGACGGGCTCTAAGGAGGCGAACCGCCCGCTCGGCCGCCACGCCCCTTTCCCTTCGCCACGCCCCCATCGGAACCCTGCGCTTTTCTTTCCCATTGGCCCTGGCGAGCATCCAACATGGCGGCGGGCGACAATAGGGCAGGAATGCTGCCATGGCAACGGGCTCCGAGGCGGGGCCTCCCAGCTGGGGCCCGGCTGCCTTATGTGGTCTTCAGTTCGCTGTTCCGCCGCCGCCGCCCCAAAGTTCCGGCTTCCGGGGAGAAGCTACTCTTCATATGGGTATCGCGGTGCCAAGGAGGCAGCGCCGAGTGCCAATGAAGGCTGGCCACCCCTCCTTCCCTCCTTCCTTCCTTCCTTCCTTTTTATCCATCCTTGAGAGGGTTTTTTGCTTTTTAAATAAAATTTAATCAGGAGTCTGATATAACAACGAATACATAAAAAGCATACACATCTTGCAAACGAGAGAAACCAGCAGCAGTTTTTAAAAGCAGGATAATATATCTGAGTTGTTTTATTAATATGTAATTTAAATTGCATGCTGCTTTGATGCATTTTCCAACTCTGTTATCATTTTTGAGAGGCGGCAACCAAATCTGTATACAGCATTATCAGAATAAATTGTTTTATTAACACCCTGCACCATTCCAAATGCAGCTGCATCATGGATTGTTGTCGTTTAGTCGTGTCCGACTCTTCGTGACCCCATGGACCAGAGCACGCCAGGCACTCCTGTCTTCCACTGCTTCCCGCAGTTTGGTCAAACTCATGCTGGTAGCTTCAAGAACACTGTCCAACCATCTTGTCCTCTGTCGTCCCCTTCTCCTTGTGCCCTCCATCTTTCCCAACATCAGGGTCTTTTCCAGGGAGTCTTCTCTTCTCCTGAGGTGGCCAAAGTATTGGAGGCTCAGCTTCACGATCTGTCCTTCCAGTGAGCACTCATTTTGACACTGCTAAATTCAGTGTCCAGCAACCCATTTTAACCCTGCAAGCACTGAACACTTAACTAAATCCAGGAATTATTGGTGTCTTGCACCCACAAACTCTGGCACCCCCCAAACTCATAAATAAGACATGGTTTATCGTTCATTTCCCCCTTTTACTTGACAAAACTAAGTATTGGATTCTTGTGATGGCAGCAGAAATATGATCTGAATCATTAGAGGAAGTAAGCTGTCTTGCTTTAAATTACATAATCATAAATGACATTCCATTCTCAGGGCTCAGGTGATGCAATATGTTTGAAAAAATAAACAACAGCTAGACAAGTATGTGTCCTTAAAACAACCTTAAAGTTACCTCCTTTGAAAGAATGATGACTCAGGTTGCCCAGCTGGTATGAAAAGACATACTAAGTAATAAATCAAAATTCAGTCATCTGGAATAAGAATTAGTTATCCTGTATTTTGTATCATTTATATTTTATTAGCCCATTTGTTTTAGGTGTTTTACAGCATGAGATCAGCTGGGATGCAAGAGTTTGGGATTGGGGGATCTTGGGCTTTCTTGGCTCAGCTGGGGCTACACTGGCAGTAGTTGCTCAGCCAGCCTAATTTACCCTAGTGTAAATCCTCAAAATGGGGCATTCTGGGGAAGTGGTGAGGGCAAGACAAGACAAGGACCTATACAAAACCCTGTTCAGCATGGTCATGTGACCTATGTGCAATTCTCAAAACTTGGGCCCACGTCACCTGCTGGTTCAGCCTGCAGAAGACCCTCCCAGGGACTCCTGGATGGAATTTGGAATTTCAAAATTTCTTACTTAGGAATGCTCTGTTAATCTGCAAGGTTTGTTATGCTAGCATATTATTCAACTTTACCATGAGATCCTTCTGTTTAGCTGTCTTGATTTTGTAAGCTGCTATGCAAGCTTTGGCTGAAGACTGCCTTAAAAATACTTTTAAAAATAATAACTGGAGTGCTTGGTCTTAAAGGATGGCATTGATATGGAAGGCATAATGGGCGCCTAGTAGAATGGAGAGAACCAGTGAGACATGGTTGTCTCTGGATAAAAACTCTATAGGAAGGACAGGGAAGGATGTATTGGAGGTGGTGTCACCTGGAGGTCAAAGAGGGCATTGAGTCCAGCAAGCTAGAAATCCCCAAAGGGGCACTCCTCTGCAGAACTGTTGTGGGTAGTGATACCAGGCCCCAAGAGTAACATAGTGCTGGGGACATGCTGTTGTGCCCCTGATCAAAAGGCTCAGGAGATATTGAGATAAAGAATGAAATCAAGGAAACATCAAAAAGTTGCAAGAATGGGTGACTTCAGCTACTGCCTCATAGACTGGTTACATAATGTGTTCATCACAACAAAGAGCTAAAATTTGTAGATGCCCTAAATGATTGGGCCCTAGAACAGCTGGTCTGACTGTGACCATGGACTTAATATTGAGTAGCACGCAAGACCTGTTGCGAGAGGTTGTAGATCCAAGTGACAGATAAAAGAAAGTACTTCTCCATGCAAAGCATAGTTAAACTATGGAACTTGCTCCCATAGTAGTCAGTGGAGTGCCATTTATTTCAGGCCACATGAGATTATTTCTCAGGAGTACCAACATCTCTGCTTATTAAAAAGTAACAACAAATGTTCTTAAATTAGACTGTTTTGCAGTGGAATATATTCAAGACCAGGTCCTCTGAGTATCACTGTCAATCTTTGGATGCCCTTGCTGTCAAATATAAGGTAGGCAGTAATCAGGGAAAGGACCTTCTCAGTGGTGGCACCCTGCTTGTGGAATACATTGCTAGTGTTGTTTGCCTAACACCTATTCTGAGCTGCAAATACAGTACCTTTTTATTCTCCAAGGCATTTTAACTGTGAGCTTTATTTCCAATGATTAGTTTTTGTGCTGCTCTGCCACCTGCTGTTTTAGATTTTATTGCTGTTGTGGTTTTTGGTATACATATTATCATTGTTGTTGTATAATTGCACTTGAGTATTTTAAATATGCTGGGACGTGGGTGGCGCTGTGGTCTAAACCACAGAGCCTAGGGCTTGCCAATCAGAAGGTTGGTGGTTTAAATCCCTGCAACAGGGTGAGCTCCCATTGCTCGGTCCCTGCTCCTGCCCACCTAGCAGTTTGAAAGCACGTTAAAGTGCAAGTAGATAAATAGGTACCACTCTGGTGGGAAGGTAGACAGCGTTTCTGTGCGCTGCTCTGGTTCGCCAGAAGCAGCTTAGTCATGCTGGCTACACGACCTGGAAGCTGTCTGCGGACAAACGCCGGCTCCCTCGGCCAGTAAAGCAAGATGAGTGCCACAACCCCAGAGTCATCCATGACTGGGCTTAATGGTCAGGGGTCCCTTTACCTTTACCTTCTTTTAAATATATCCTAGCAATGTTTCTTTGATGGGCAGGATATAAATAGCTAAAACAAATACATCACACACGGAGAAATCTAAAATGGTGCCAACTATCCTTTCACTTCACTTCCCAGCTGATTCCTATATACAAACTCATTCTCAAGGTCAAATCATGCTACCACTATACAAGGTAAATGGATATCTGAATTGCAACACAAATGAGAGAAATATGAACTGAGCATTCTGGATTGTTTTAAAATTGCTTTGTAGAAAAACAGTGGGTCTGAAAACAGTTAAAATCTTCCAATTGGGCTGAAAAAAAGATTAGGCTTAAAAGAGGAGGCTGCCTGATTCAGAACACGACACAGCCACCTGTGGTTTTTATAGGTGAGGAAAACTGGAATAAAGAACAGCACAAAGATTTTAAGCAGGCCACACTGTTTATTGAAAGGGCTTACAAAACAATTTGTTTCAGTGGGTCAACCAAATAAATTTGCCATAAAATCACAGCATGAGAATGCCCCTTTTAAAAGGCTTATGCCATCAACATACAGCAGTAATAATAAGACATCAAGGCCAAACTTAAAACTAACACAGATTGATTGTCCTCGAAACTAAGAGCCTGTGTAATTTTACTGAATTAGAGTTTAAGCTACTTGGTCTATAAATACAGCAAATAAGAAGAAGAAGAACAGTAGTAAAAGCTCCCTCATCTGTGTCCTTTTCAGGAGAACTAAAACGCCTTAAAACAGGTCTAAGTTTATCCAGGATCTTGGCCCAACCCTACAATGCCAGGCATGCTGCATCAGTTTGTGAATTCACCAGAGTTCACCCCAGCCTAAGTTACTCAAACTCCTTCAGGGAGCCTGATGAGTGCAACAGCTCCCTTTACAGTGCTGTAGTTCATATGCCATAAATACTCAAGAGTTTTCAAGGGGTTCCAGCCTTGAATTCAATTCTCAGCTTCCATCCATTCTCTCCCTCAAAAGCAATTTATGACAAGCTTTTGCTAACGGAAGTACAACTCACTTACAACAACTGGACATCACGTGGGAATCTAGGAGGGATTTAATCACTCAGTTCAAGAGAGTATTAATTACAGTGCTTTTATAGCAAAAACATAATCATACAATTTGTATATTACTCAGTTCATTATGTAGCTGTCGCTGTTGATTCCCAATGGCAATCCCATTTCTCAATACTAGCGCAGTTTGTTGGGTTTTAACTTTCAGCATCAAGTGCTTAGTTTTAGATAAAGGCAAGAGGATACAGAATTTGCTGGCTGTCTCTCCTAAGATAGAGAGACACACTGGGTGAGGCATATTCTGTGTTGAGTGTGTTCTGATAACTGTTTGCTTCTGTGTTTTTCCAAACTGTAGCTTCCAAACTTTGAGCGTCACTTTTCAAGGACGTATAAAAACAGTGTCACCTTGTGGAAGGCTTCACTGAGGGTTAAGATGCTTCTAGCTAATTAAATCACAATATCTTCCAACCTTTAGTTTATGCTGCTACATCTTTTCCTTTGGACAAGAGGAGAGAAGCACTTGGGATCTTTAAAATACTAACAACATGTCTGTGGAAACTGAAAAGCTCGGGGATTGGGGACAAACCACGCCCAGTTTAAAAGCAGAATAACCAGTAGGAAAATAACAAGGTCTATCCAATGCTCAAGGCTGGATTGAGTTGGCTGGTGCCCCTGGTGTAATTCACAAAATAGAGTCTCCTTCCTCAACAAAACAACAACAAAACAAAACAAAAACACCACAAAAACACACACACAAAAAGGCATCAACAAAAGTATATAGTTTCCAGATCAAGGGAAGTAACAGCCAGTAGATATTCTGAGCTTCCACTGTTGACTACATACCCTGTACAATTTACAGGCAATTTCCCGTATTTTCCCGTATATAAGACTAGGTTTCCCCCCTAAAAAATAATGTCAAAAATTAGGGGGTATCTTATACTCTGAGCCATCTCCCCTCCATTTTCTTAAATCTGAGTCCCCAAAAATAGGGAGCGTCTTATACATGGGGGCATCTTATAGACGGAAAAATACGGTATATCCTGTTGGGCTCCTCCAATCTTCAACACGTGGCAAAACGGAAGAGCCCATCTATTTATCTGTTAATATTTAAAGTGAATTTCACACATGCCAAACACTATTATGTTTATTGGATGTCAAGAATGTTATAAAATGGGTGTATTTTTTAGCAAATAGCAGTCCTTGATTCTCCCCTGAAAGGAAGGATGGATTTGGCTCGCTCCAAAGTTGTGCACAGCTGAGGCTTCCTATTGTACCTATTTTCAACTAATGAAACAATTCATTATTCTTCATAGTAATATACCAGCATTTTCCTATTTATCTCACATCTTGCAGTAGTAAAATTGGCCCAAATTGAGGCATGCAGACTTTCAACTTCTGGAGTGTATTATCCCATGGAATATTTGCTATTGCCTGGTTATATCATTTTTGCCATCTCCCACACTGAGTTAGTTCAATAAATAATGTATGCTGCATTCATTTGTAGTTGATGTCCAGAGAGTTGTATCATAAATTAGGCTAGAACACACAGCGCAGCCTTCTTAGGATGTTCATTACAGAAGAACAAAATTTCTCTCTCTTCTTTACCATTAACAAGAGAGCAACATGAAGCTTTTGGCCTGCTGTGGACAATGTGTATTTCCTGATTTCTCAAATATTATTTCACTTTAGGAGATAGAATCACCTTCCTCACTTCCTTCAAATCTCTGAGAATGTCCTGTTGAACAAATAAGGAGGAGGAGCTTCAGAAACTTAATTATTTTCGTGTGTTTGAGGCAAAAGACACTCTTATTAGGAAGGAGCTCATTACGAGAGCCATACCAACACGCTAATGTCAGTAGCCCATTTCTGAGAGTGATGTCTCTAATTGCTCAGGCCTTTCTACGATTGTTGTCTGATTGAGTTAGATTTCTTTTATACAGATAAAAAGGATTTGGGAGGAAATCATCTCGCAGCTACAGGATTGTCAGTCTGGAGGGCATTGCCAATGAGATTAATGATGTCGCCAGTAATATATGAAAACTTTTGCATAAATGAGATTATGGAGTCTGCAGAAACCTGCCAAGTGGTATTCATTCAGAGTAAATATCTTTAATTAAAAGTTTTGAGGTATTTTTATTCCTGAACTAATGAGTTCTGCTGCGATTCCCCTTAGGAATTAATTTACCTTCTTAATTCTTATTCATTTCCAAGATATGGCTATTTAAATCTCATTCAGAATTGGCAGCCTTGTTAAGCACATTCATCACGAACAAAAAGGTCATGTTGCAATATTGCTGGATTGTTGGTATTAATATTGTTCAGTTCTGTAAACATTATATGGAGCTTTTAATTTTTTTTACCATAACCAAGGGTGCAATGCAACTGGAACTTCTCCTGTGCAAGCACTCCTTAAATTGACAGGGCACATTGCAGAAATCCCATTAATTTCAATTGTGGGGTGTGCAAGAGAAAGATTCCTGTTTAGCAATACCTACTCATCTAGCCGTCCATTCCACCTGTATTACGTGCATCCTCCTAGGAGCTCAGGGCTGTGGTCATGGGTTTCCCCATATTCCAGCCAAATGAAATGGAATTCATTCAGTCATTAGCCACTTAATTAGAAAATCAGGGGACAGGGCCCTTTCACTGACAAGGGTGATATGCGGCCAATTCAATTGAGTCACTGTAATATTGGAACACGGGAGGCGCTGTGGGTTAAACCAGTGTTTCCCAACCTTGTGCCTCCAGCTGTTTTTGAACTACAACTCCCATCATCCCTGACTAGCAAGACCAGTGGCAAGGGATGATGGGAATTGTAGTCCAAAAACAGCTGGAGGCACAAGGTTGGGAAACACTGGGTTAAACCACTGAGCCTAGGACTTGCCGATCAGAAAGTCGGCGGTTCGAATCCCCGTGATGGGGTGAGCTCCTGTTGTTCGGTCCCTGATCATGCCAACCTAGCAGTTCGAAAGCACATCAAAGTGCAAGTAGATAAATAGGTACCGCTCCAGTGGGAAGGTAAACGGTGTTTCTGTGTGCTGCTCTGGTTCTCCAGAAGTGGCTTAGTCATGCTGGCCACATGACCCGGAAGCTATACGCCGGCTGCCTCAGCCAATAAAGCGAGATGAGCGCCGCAATCCCAGAGTCGGTCAAGGCTGGACCTAATGGTCAGGGGTCCCTTTACCTTTACCTTTACAAGAATATTTAGAAATTGTCTTTGCTTAAATGTCATTTTCTGCCTATATATTCCCCCCCCCCATTATCTTTCTGTCTTAAAGGTAGGTAGACCTTCAATACTGCAAGAAGGAAAAAATAGTAATAGTAATTGGATATCTTTAGCTAACTGAAGCTTCTGCAGTAAGATGAACATAATACGGGATAATCTAGAGCAGGCACCTCCAAGCTGCGGCCCTCCAGATGTTTTGGCCTACAACTCCCATGATCCCTAGCTAACAGAACCAGTGGTCAGGGATGATGGGAATTGTAGTCCAAAACATCTGGAGGGCCGAAGGTTGGGGGTGCCTCATCTAGAGGGTGCATTGTACAGTTAACTAAGGACAGCCAACTGTCAGCTGCTTGGGGTTTCCTCCCCCTGATACATTTCAGTTTTCATTAGCAGGAAGAAATTTGATCTGAAGGTGAAAATTTCATTACAGATTATGGATACACACAGACCTGTTTGGGTAGGCAAAGTTCCAGTGCATATTGCAGACATTAGCAACTGGAAACTGGAAACTGATGCCATTTTAGACATGCTTCCTCCTCCTCCCTTAAAGAATGCTGTTACATTACTGTTATCTTTTGCACATCTGACGTCCAACAAATTCGTAAATATTTCCTTCTTCCATGAATAAACACTGCAGATCAAGAGTGCTCTCCTCTCAGAAGCAAGTCCCACTGAGTTTAGTGGGAACTTCTTCCCAGATAAGTATGTTTAGGACTGCAGCCTAAGTAATCAGATTAAGTAGCAGCATATTGCATATACAACATAATGTGCTTTGAGGTACTAAAAGAAAAAGAAAAGTGCTGGAGCCTGGGTTGTTGGATGCCACCTGCTGGTTTAAGATGGAATTAACATACTAAACAGAAGGCAAAAAAAAAATCAAATGCAGCTGTGATCGCCCATAAGAAAAATTCCAAAATAGGCATTAGGGTATTACGTTTATAAGGCCAACCAAGCTTCATGGAACAATTTCAATTGGTTTTTAGTGTCCTACCAAATTTTAATCAAGATATATTAAAAGCTTGTCCACAGTTCAGTTATAAGGAAATTAAATGTTGTCCAGCAGTAAGAAATAAACACCTTTACCTTTATGTCCCTTTAAAATCTTGTATGCCATGTGTAAGCCTACATCTCTATGCAATATACTAGCCCCACAGAAATGAACGCACATAAGCTAGTTATGTCCACTAACTTAAATGGGTCTACTCCAAGTTTGATTTTGTGGGATGCAACCAACTATGTTTCAGCTGCCTGTGTTTCTGAACTTGGAACCCTTATTGGCTGATGGTGCCAGCTTCATTATGGAGCCAGACCTACTGTAAAACAGTTGTGCCGCTGTTTATCTAGCGCCATCCATGTGCTTGGAACTTCAAGACAATGATAGATCCCTGCCTTAAAATGCAACACAAGCAAGGCAACAGGTGAAGGGAGATGAAGGCAAAGGTAAGCAGAAGATGAGGTAAAATTAAAAGGTAAAGGACCCCTGGATGGTTAAGTCCAGTCCAAGGTGACTGTGCGGCGCTCATCTTGCTTTCAGGCCGAGGGAGCCGGCGTTTGTCCACACACAGCCTTCTGGGTCATGTGGCCAGCAGAACTAAACCACTTCTGGCGCACAATGGAACAGTGCGATGGAAGCCAGAGCGCACAGAAAAGCCATTTACCTTCCCGCCACAGTAGTACCTATTTTTCTACTTGCACTTTTTTGCGTGTTTTCGAACTGCTAGGTTGGCAGGAGCTGGGACTGAGCAACAGGAACTCACCCCATTGCGGGGATTCGAACCGCCAACTTTCTGATCAGCAAGCCCAAGAGGCTCAGTGGTTTAGACCACAGCGCCACCCGCATTCCTTTTGAAGAAGATGAGTATGCACTCAGTTCAGTTACCTGCCTTTAGGGTTAGTCTGAGAAGGGAGATAATATGTTGTCCAAAAGACAGTCCAGAAAAGGTGGTTTTTGAAAACAGAATGTGGTAGGGCAGGTATTTCCCTGCTTACGCAGCAGTTAAGAGTCCTAGGTACTGTGTGTATATATAAAATAACATATGGTGGGGAACACCATCTAAAAAACCTGCAAACGCCCTCTAAACCTCTGGGAAACCCTTTAAAAAACCATTAAAAACCTGCAGGGCTTACCAGATGCAAAAAATGCCAACTTTCCACTGTCCTCAAAGGTTGGTGCAAAGGCTCCTTGGATTGCTGTTTTCCCCGCTCTCTTCATATCATTTTTGTGGTTTCCCCTGGTTACCTGTGCGTTTCTGGGCACGATTCAAAGTGATGGTGACTTTTAAAGGCCTAAATGGTTTGAGACCAGGGCACTACACCAGTGTGGTGTAGTGGTTAAGAGCGGTAGACTCGTAATCTGGGGAGCCGGGTTCGCGTCTCCGCTCCTCCACATGCAGCTGCTGGGTGATCTTGGGCCAGTCACACTTCTTTGAAGTCTCTCAGCCCCACTCACCTCACAGAGTGTTTGTTGTGGGGGAGGAAGGGAAAGGAGAATGTTAGCCGCTTTGAGATTCCTTAATGGGAGTGAAAGTCGGGATATCAAATCCAAACTCCTCTTCTTCTTCATATGAAGGCCTTGCTTATGACCTGCCTAAGATCAGTTAAATTGGTAGGCGCTAGAGACAGGGCCTTCTCAGTAGTGGCTCTTACCTTCTGGAACTCCCTCCCAATGGAAGTTTGCTTGGCTCTTTAAAAATGGTAGTGATGTTTTCAGCTTTATTGCTGTTGTTTTATTCAGTAGCTTATTTTTGGAAAATCAATCCAAGTATACAGACAGCTGGAAGATTCCCCCCTTTTCATAATACGTCAATGACAGGAAATATTAATAAAATAAAATATAGAATTATTATAACATATTTGAAATTCGCCATTTGCTTCACAGAAATATCTGATAATCATTGCAAATTCTGTCCACCAAGTTGATCTGGACTCTGAAGAAACAGATAACGCATTGGTTCCATTTAAGTGGGCATTGTGCTATGCTGGTAATCTGCTTGGACCTTCTGATTATATCAAATGATATAAACTCTGTATTTTTAAAGTTTATCCCCTAAAGATCTGCACTACAGTGGCCAACTTCTCGGAAAGCTCCAGAAACCACATTTTTTCATACCTCGCCTCTATGCAGAGATGCTGTTTTATGATTCTACTTCTGTTGCTTTGGAACATGTTTTTATACTGGTATATTATAGTATTGCTTTTCTAGATCCCCCCCCCCTAATTTTGTCATGGTATTATGATGTACTGCTTTACAGTAGGCTTATAAATATTTAAGAGCAGGGAGGGAATCACTTCCTCCCAAACTGATCTCAATTCTACTTTGACTATAAACTGATGTGATTTTTTTTTAAGGTAATGAACTGTTGAAAATATAAGTCCAATTCTAATTAAGAATATCCTGTACATCCCTGAGTGTGCCTGGATGAACCCTATCATTAGACTGCTTAATGCATGAGACTTCTTTTAATAGACTCTGTAAATTACTTGGCGATTGGGAGGGTGGGGAAAATCTTTACATGTTGCTCCTTCCCTCTTAGGTATTGGTAGTGGGCTCTAAGAAATCCTTTACACACACCGCAGAAAACAAACCCATCTTCCAGGGTTCGAAGCTCCCCGCATTAATCACTGATAACAACATTTAAAAACTCTCCATTAGCAGATCTGCCATTCATCATTGTTGCATAAAGAGAACCTACACTGGGACCAACTATATAGATAGATTCATCATTGATTTCTACAGGTTTTCGACACACTTCCACTTATAAGTCACTTGCAGACCTATTTCCTCCCATCACACATGAATTAGAGGACCATCAATAATTTACCAGTAAATAAATAATGCTTATATACTGCAGTCACGGCAACAAAAATCTTTCATACTGTGTCAGAGGTCAGCAGCCTGTGATGTACCTCTCAGAAAATATTCATTAGGTTGCAAATCTATAAAGCAAGTACTTGTATTGGAATATTTTCGTTGTTCTTTAAAGGAGACATTTGTCTACGACTGGTGCTGTTTCATTAAACTTCTTTGTTATGTTAAGGGAGAGCCCCATGTCTTCTACGCTCATCATCATGTCAATAGCTGCGAAGTGTTAAGTAAGAGGTGTGTGTGTGTGTCACGATTTACCGGAGATGATTTCAAACTGGATTCACAATGATGGTCAATTCACATGACCATGTTGACACACTAAGAATGAAAGTATCTAGGCTGACTTTACAGTGGTACCTCGGGTTACATACGCTTCAGGTTACATACGCTTCAGGTTACAGACTCCGCTAACCCAGAAATAGTACCTCAGGTTAAGAACTTTGCTTCAGGATGAGAACAGAAATCGTGCTCCAGTGGCGCGGCGGTGGCAGGAGGCTCCATTAGCTAAAGTGGTGCTTCAGGTTAAGAACAGTTTCAGGTTAAGAAAGGACCTCTGGAATGAATTAAGTACTTAATCCGAGGTACCACTGTACAAGCATAGATTGCAACCAATCTTACATGAGCCACAATGCACCTTTGGAGCTTGGCAGATACAATAAACCCAGATTTCTAGCACATCAGTTTGGTTTTATGACTCAACCCCAAGCTTCCTTGTTCGTTTTCTTTTAAAAAGATGTCAAGAGGTTCTCTATAAAGAGGGGAAAGGACTTCTGGCAGAGGCAGATACATGGACTATTTTAAACAATACACTGAATAGAAAAATAAGCGCCTAGAATAGCTGGGTCTTGCAGCTTACAGAAACTATGCAAATTAAGCACATCACAACATTTGCTTCAGCAAATCTTAGGAAGGAGCAAGGATTTATGGAGGGTGCTGAAGCTTTGCCAGCTGGAAATCCCACTCAGCACCTCCCTCTGCTTCTGAAATTTAATTCCCCATACATTTCCAAGCTTACCTTTGAATCTGTACATCTTTCCAACTATGAAATTTTCATCCTGACATTGTATTACGTGTAAGCAGCCCTCAGATTTTTTTAAACAACTAAAGTGCAGCATTTAAACGTCATAAATGAATAGAGGGTTTCTGAGATGGAAATGAGTAGCAGTACTGGGTTAGATCAAATTGGGCCCAGCTGCTAACAAGCAGGATATAACTAGAAGAGGTTTCCTCAACACCGGCCCTCCAGATGTTTTGAGACTACAATTCCTATCATCCCTGACCAATGGTCCTGCTAGCTAGGGATCATGGGAGTTGTAGGCCAAAAACAACTGGAGAGCCGAGGTTGAGGAAGCCTGAACTAGAAGAAGAGACAAATACCATGAGCACCAAAGTTCCTTTTTTCAGAGTATATCCCCTGTGGTTGCCCTCAGGACTGCCAAGAGGCAGGTTCAGCAGGTCCTGATGTAGCAGTCCCACAATTAGCAAAGAGCTCCAGACTCCAAGCTCTTCTTCTTTTTTTAAAAAAAGTAAGACTCTAGCCCCCCACGAAAGAAAGTTTTGAAGCAAAATGTGCAGTTACCCTTCTATGTGATTTCTGTGAGGTGAGCCAGTAGACAGCTGCCTGCAGCACCTTTCTGAAGGCACTTCAAACCGCAGCAGATGAAGCTGGCAGTAGTATCACAGAAAGAAGAAACTTACAAAGAAAATATATTGAGAATCAGGAGACAAATGAAAAATCTTTTTAGAGAGGAAATGTTTTACAGTCATACCTCAGGTTACAGACGCTTCAGGTCGCGTTTTTTCAGATCACAGACCAGCCGAAACCCGGAAGTACTGGAACGGGTTACTTCCGGGTCTCGGGGGCCGTGCATGTGCAGAAGCGCTAAATTGCGCTTTGGACATGCACAGAAGCACCGAATCGCAACCCGCGTGTGAGCAGATGTGCTGCTGCGGGTTGCAAACATGCATCCTGCACGGATCACGTTCGCAACCCAAGCGTCCACTGTATTTGTGTTTTGTTAAAATAAAAACCCAGTACCTGAATCACCGAGACAGCTATCCGGAGGGGTGGGGGAATCCATGGAGAACAATGTTGCGCATCATTTGTCTGTTCGGTTCTGATGTAACCCAAAATATCCATGGCAAGACACACTATTACAAGAGTTGCTGGGACTAGCTCTGGGAACTAGCTGTGTACTGAGCAAAGAACCACCAGGTATGCAATAAGGAGCATTTTCCTGGGCAGCAAACTGTTTACAGTACAGACACTCCCTACCCCATTTATGTGCGTTCAATATGTGTGCAACTGCAAACACACGCATCATGCCAAACCTGAAAATGAGTAGAAAATGCCAAAAATAGGGGCAGAACGGGTGTTTGCAGGATTTTTCAATAGTGCTTCAAATATATGTGATTTCACACACAGTGTCTTGGAATGTAACCCCTGTGTAAACTGGGAATTTCCTGTACTGGACCGGCTCCACCCATGAAGGTGGAGAGGCTCTATTTAACTGGAAGGGCTATAAAACTTTACTCTTTTGGCTAGGACTTCGGACAACAATAGCCTTCCTGGATCTTCTGTGGTTTTGCTTCTGGCTCCCACACTGTAGCTGATGATTGACGATAGCCCAATGTGTGGGATTCAATTTGAAGAACATATCAACCAAAGAATACACACATTTCCTAGATAACATAGGATCCAGTGGAAAGATATGTAAGAATGGTAATGTGGTTTTGTTCTTAGCAAATCCCGCTAATACAAGTGGGTCGTGCTGTTAAGGTGATATGAATTCACTAGAAAGACCTGAATGTTTAGTGAACTGTGTTTAGCACAAGATGCATTGACTTAAGAAAGTAACAACACAAGAAGGACCTTGCTGGATCAGACTGAAGGACGTATTAGCTGAGCATCCTGATTCCCAAAGCAACCAACCAGATGCCTATGAGAAGTCCAAAAGCTGGAAGGGGAAACACTAGAAGATCTTTGACTTTCTAGCAGTTGATATTCAGAGCCTTGCTGCATGTGATCCTGGAAGTTGTCCATGCTATCATGACTAGTAGCCAATAGGAAATGAGAGAGGCTGTGTGAAATATAGGGCTGAAATAAAGAGCTCATGTGCTGTATATGCCCAGCTACAACCTGGTACCCCAAAAGCCTTTGACAAAAACGTATGATTCCTCCTTTGACAGCGTTCACAGTACTATGGAAACCTACATGCCTGAAGGCAGACCACAGTCTTGCATTTTTGTGACCTGTTCCTTTCTTGCTGGAGCAGCTAAACGTCGCATCAAAACTACAACTGATATCCTTGCCCCAACCGAATAAAGCAATTTCTCTCTTTTTCTCCTTCAGCTTTCTACTCATATTTCACATAACGACATATTTTAAGGGATGAAGCAAAGTTTAGTTGGCAACATGATGCTTCAATAATTAATGTAACTTGTAACTACGAATGTATGGGAGAAGATACAGATATAATCTAAGGTCCTGAAGCGGCTTGGGAAGATCAAGAGTGCATACGTAATATGGCCTCCATAAGCAAGAAGTATATTTGCAATACTGAATGCTTTTATTGATTTGCTTTCTATGCCCACCTCACAACTGAGTGTCTTAAAATCTAGCCAGCATTGCATGATGGGGAATCAGGGTTACTTTTTTACCTCAGTGAAGGTAAATCATCCATCATATACCTTTGGGTGTCTCATTCTGAATAGTGTACTGATATTTTTTTTGAGCATCTGTCAACAGCAAATGTTTCTTACTTTGATTCTATCCTTTCACTTTATTCCTAAGAGTTGAATATACATAAGAGTAGACCTACTGAAATTAATGGCTCTGAGTTAGTCATGTCCATTAGTGTTAATGAGTTTAGTTATAGTGGAATTAACATTTGATACAACCACTACTAAATAACCCATTAAACATGAATTGAGAAAAAAAAATATAATACATATCATTTCACTTGTAGCAGACAATCATGTGCTCAAAATGCCACAACTATACCTTCAAGAATTCGGTACAATGAAAGCTGTAGATCTCCTATCCCCCAGAATGTATGGCATGATAAGAGAGAGTTTCTGCTTAACCCTCAAGAAAGAAGGGCATTTTCACTGGCCAGGCTTAATTCAAAGCCATCAAACCTTCTTTGGGGAAAGTTCTCAGGCAGGGTGGAAGGAGAAAGAACTTGCCCGTGTGAAGACCCCCTGGTGGAAACCCTTACACATATGGTTCTTAATTGTAAACTATATGCTGATCAGCGTCAGCAATTTTTAGATCCCCAAATGGAAACCAGAGTTGGAGGTCATACATTTTCAATTACTGGAGAATGATCAGGAGCTCACCAAGTTAGTGGCTAAATATCTCTATTTGGTTTTTTGTCGTCGAAATACACTGCAGACATCTGATCTTCCTGGAGACCTAGAGATGTGACGATAGATTGCTCTGCCTCCTTTCCTTTAGCAAATGTTTTGTGCCACTGGGGAAGTGGTAATTCTGTATTGATTTGTTTTGGATGTTTGTATGTGATGCCAATAAAAGGTTTGATGATGATGATGATGATGATGATGATAAGAGTGCATACTTATACATGACTTTTTTGTGCACAGCTTAGGATCTAGCTCAACTCAATCTTTTATACATGTGAGAACGTAATAGGAGAGAAGTAGTGGATCCAGAGAGGCCTGTGAATATTGTGCAAAACAATTTCCTGGTCACTTCCAACAGCAATTTCACTCACCCACCCAGAGGCTCCTCCAACTTTCAAAGCAGGGCTTGAGGGGGGTGGGGGTGGAGAGAGAAACTGAAATGTCCTTGCACACGTGTGAAATATTACACACAGTACTTTGAATCTCAGCCACTATTGGGGAAATATTAAAACGTGGACACCGCCAAAGAGGAACACCTGCTTTATTAACTAACAGCAATCCTCCTTTCACTGAGTGGAAGTTTGCAGTGTCTTTAATATGACATTGTTTGCCACTAGTCTAAAAATATCCAAATAAAACTCAAACGGGAGACTGAAGAGTGCATAGCTCAAAATACTCTTTTATTTAAAGAACCTTGAATTGTTAGCAAAGCGTACTTATTAAGATTACACTGTCATTATGTAGTTTAGGGATAGTGGGTGCCTTTCCTATACAATTGCCAGTTTCCAATTTTTATCAAGGAGCTCCATGCCTGGACTTCGAATGAGCATCAATGGGGAAAGTGTTACAGAATCTAGAGGTATGTTTCACCCTTAGAGCACAGAGCTATTAAATAGTATCTTAATACCTTACAATTGCATCTATATAACTACACACTGGAGACTGTTTAAGAATGAAAACTGCAAAATACCAAATGATCTCTTCTCTTTCCCCTCTATTTGTCTGTGTCCTGTATTCAGAATAATTTGTTGAGCAGGCAGCAAAGCATATGATTACATTTTAATAATGATAGAGAACAGAGAAAGTTAGGACTTGCCTGCTTCTGTTGGGAGGAGAGAGGTATTAGATTGTTAAGGAAACAAATCCTAAACGTTCTTCCCAATAGGACTGAATTCTGTCAAAACACCACCAGGCTCTCTCAGCTGCCTTCAGGACAATAAGGCATAATTTCTTATATGCAGTAACTTAGCAGATCTTCTGGTGCTCCCTCTCATCTCGCCTTCATTCTACCCACCATCCATTCAGATACGCGCAGTTATGCTAAGACAATTCTCAGTTAAAACAATGTTGGCCTCAAATAGAAGCCGGGGTAAAAAAATTATTTCCTGATAGGCCATGCTTACTTGGACACTCATCCAGTTTTACCACTGGATTTTTATAGCACAGAAGACACTGAAATTCTGTAGGCTATTTAATTCACCCAGGCCACAGGGCTGCCCATTAGCCTCTCTTGACGAAGAGAAATCAGCCTCTGGAACCATCTTTCTTCTGCTTCTGCCTTGTCAACAAACAGCTGTAAAAGAGGAAGAAAAGATACAACATGTAGACATCTTGCTGAGGATTAATATTTGTGAGTATTGAAAATACCCCATGAATCCATTGCCAGAAACCTCAAGCAATCAGTAGTGCAGTGGAAAACCTACATTGAGATGCCCTCATCAAAGTTAGGATTTTGTTGTGTTTTTCCATGGATTTTCAGCATCTGTCAAATTGTGGTACGATCTGCATCAGGTCTTAGGTTTGAGCATATGCCGTATATCAGTACAATGCCAACTGCGTAACCACAATCACTATCCACTTATCTAGGCAATTTTGAGGTCTGGCATCACTATCTATAAATTAATCCTGTGTCACATCACTGGATCCTTCAAGCATCTCTGTAGAATTGGAAAGATCTCTGCTGCAGCAAGTGAAGAGTGCCTACAAAGCCTGAATCTAATTACGGTAGACAGAAGTTCAGGAAGATAGGTGCTTCCTCCAAGTATGCTAAGAGCATGTAAGAAAGACAGATTTCTATATTCTGGTGTATACAATGCAGTGCAGGCAATTCAAAGGAAGTTATTGAAATGTGGGTACATTTGTATACCATAATGTAGCTAAAAAAACTTTTAATGAGGAGATCACAAAACAGAATATAAAGATATTACAAGCTAAATTTTCTACAATAATCGACCAAGAGGTAGAATGGAAAATTAAAATGATGAATCAGAGAACGTTTGAGTCAGCAAATAAGATAGGAAAATACCTGGCGTGGCAAATAAGAGAAAGAAGAAAACAAAATACGATTAGTAGGATAAGGGAAGGAGAAAGGATTGTGGAAGAGCCAAAAGAGATAAGAAAGATATTTCAAAAATATTACAAGGATTTATATAAAAGAGGAAAGGAAACAAAGCAAGAAATAGACCACTTTTTGCAAATGCATCACCTAAAACGAATTTCAAAAGAAGAAAATGAGATATTAGACCAGACAATTACTCAAGAAGAGATAAAAAAGGCTATTAAAAGGATGAAAAGTGGGAAAGTCCCAGGGCCAGATGGCCTTTCGGCCAAATACTATAAAACACTAAGTAACCAAATATCCCCAGTGCTAGGAGAAGTGATGAATAATATATTAAAGGAAGGAAGGAACCCGAACACCTGGAAGGAAGCATATATTACCTTGATTCCTAAAAAAGATGCAGATACCCTGGAAGTGAAAAACTATAGGCCAATTTCATTATTAAATAATGATTATAAACTATTTACAGACATAATGGCAGAAAGACTAAAAAAGGTTTTGAACAACAAAATACATAAAGATCAAATGGGTTTCCTTCCAGGGAGGCAATTAAGGGAAAATGTAAGGAATCTGATAGATATTATTGAGTATTTGGATATGAGTATAGACAGACAAGCGGCCTTGGTATTTATAGACGCTGAAAAGGCGTTTGATAACATCTCATGGGAGTTCTTGAAGAAAAGTCTGGAAACGATGGGAATGGGAGAGAAATTTAGAAGAGGGATAGAAGCAATATATAAGGAACAGAAGGCAAGATTGGTAATAAACAACACCACAACAGAATATTTTGGTATATATAAAGGAACTAGACAGGGTTGCCCCCTGTCTCCTTTACTGTTTATAACGGTACTAGAAATACTGAATGAGAGACTGAGGGGGGCAACAGAAATAAAAGGAGTGCAGGTAGGAAAGAGGGAATATAAAATCAAGGCCTTTGCAGATGACATCGTACTAACTTTAGAAGACCCAAAAAAGAGTGTAAAAGAAGCTTTACTAAAGATTGACGAATTTGGAGCCGTGGCAGGACTTAAGATAAATAAAAATAAAACCAAAATGTTGGTTAAAAATTTAACAAAGGAAGAAATAATAGATTTAGAGAGAAGGACGGAAATTGCAGTAGCTAAGAAAGTGAAGTATCTTGGGATATGGGTCACAGCTAAGAACATAAATTTATATAAGGATAACTATGATGTCACCTGGAGGAGTATAAAGAAAGACATGGAATTTTGGGGGAGGATGAAACTCTCCTTTTTGGGGAGGATAGCTGTTGTCAAAATGAATATTCTGCCTAGAATGCTATTTCTATTCCAGACCATCCCCATACTTAAAGACCTAAAACAATGCAAAGAGTGGCAGAGAGTCTTGGCAAAGTATATCTGGCAGGGGAAAAGGCCACGGATAAAAATGAAAATTTTGATAGATAAAAAAGAAAGAGGGGGCTTTTCTCTCCCGGATCTAAGTCTATACTATGAAGCGGCCTGCATACTTTGGTTAAAAGATTGGATAAAACTGGAGAATAGAGATCTACTGGATTTAGAAGGCTTTAATAATTGGTACGGATGGCATTCGTACCTTTGGTATGGGAAAGTGAAGGTCCACAAGAGCTTTCTAAATCATATTTTTAGAGGACCTTTATACCAATCATGGGAAAGGAATAAAAATCTCCTTGAAAAAAAGACCCCATGGTGGATCTCACCAATTGAGGCTTTAACGGTGAAAAAAAAAAACATGGAGGAAAAAACGCCACCTATGAAGAAATGTTAAGAAAAACAGACCAAGGGCCAAGACTTAGACCTTATGAAGAGATAAAAAATCTATTCACTGGGTGGTTGCAATACCACCAGGTGAATGATTTGCTAAAAGAGGACAAGAAGAAGTTGGGTTTTGATGACAAAAAATCAAAATTCAATGTAGAAGTAATAGAAGGTAAAAACAAAACCCTATCTAGAATCTATGACATACTTTTAGAGTGGTATACAAAGGACGAGGAGGTGAAGGAGGCAATGATTAAATGGGCAATTGACTTTGGTTATAACATCGATTTTGAAAGGTGGCTGGAAGTGTGGAATTGTAACATAAAGTTTACAGCATGTATGTCTCTGAGAGAAAATGTTTGGAAGATGCTATATAGGTGGTACCACACCCCTGTGAAGTTGGCCAAAATGTATAGACTAAAAGATAAGAAATGCTGGAAATGTGGGGAGGTGGAGGGTGACCTATATCATCTATGGTGGACATGCAAAAAGGTGAAAGGCTTTTGGGAATCGGTTTACAATGAGCTTAAAAGAATATTTAAATACACCTTTCCCAAAAGACCCGAAGCCTTTTTGCTGGGAATGACGGGTAAAGATATTAAGAAAGAAGATAGAACGATATTCCTCTATGCCACCACAGCAGCGAGAATTTTATTGGCACAATATTGGAAAGTGGAAACTATCCCCAATATAAATGATTGGCAAATTAAAATGATAAAATATGCTGAGCTTGATAAATTAACAGGTAAATTAAGAGACCACGATGAACAGAAATCTCTGAAAAATTGGAGTAAATACTGGAACTATATTGGAATAAATGCTTAATGTGATTGGCGGGGTCAGAACAAATACTACCAGCGTGTGAATTTAGGTCTATAGATTAAAAATCAAATACGTAATGGAAGCAGATATTCGATACTTACCAAAAGGATGGAAGGAAGTCCAGGAGGTGGTTTGTGTGTGTGTGTGTGTGTGTGTGTGTGTGTGTGTGTGTGTGTGTGTTTTGTTGTTGTTTTTTTATCTTTTACTGTTTTGCGAAATAGCCAGATTAATCTATCTTTGTATAGTTAGAGAGAGGAAAAAGTTGGCTTGTATATCTTGACTCTTTTTTTTGTTACAATTTTTTCTTTTGTATTTGGTTGTATGTTTGTTATGTGCATAACCTTAATAAAAATGTATTTGGAAAAAAAACTTTTAAGTAATAAATGGATGCAATTTTCAGAATACCCTTTTTAATACTTCTTAAAAAGAGAGGACTTCCTCTGGAATGTAAGTGAATTTGAGAGGCAAGACTGGTTCCCCCCTCCCCCCCCCACCCAACAGTTCATAAGTCTGAAAAATAAATAAAAGGAATGAAAAAACCCAGATTTAGCTCTACCTAAATCTGGTTATAGCAATTTGATTCCCACATTTATACGGTAATGCACATGCTAATAGCTCTAGTGTTAAATGTTTTGTGAAAGTTGTTGGACTTTATTCAAAGTACCCAGCATACACATAGGAACATATATATTGCATAACCTAATCTCTCCCCTTCCATAGGAACTTTGTTAGATAAAGGCTGTCGTAATAAGCATCACCACACTCACGTTAGGATGGGCTAGTGAGTTTTCATCTTGGTATTTGATAGCAGTAGGAATAATTCCAGGCACTGTTTCTTTTTCAATAGATGTGAGAACAGAACTTCCCGGTTCTGCTGCTGCAGCTTCGCTTTTGACTTCAGCGGGTTCTGTTGCCTAATTGAGAGTGCAGGGTGGGGGATAAAATTCACACACAATCTTCATAGTCTAATTAATTCCACTCTGAATAATATGAGAACATTATTGTCCTGTGACAGTAGACTGATAGTGAGAAATATACTGAATAACAGGAATTTCATGTTAAAAATTTTTGCCTAAACTAACCCACCATGTCTATTTTAGTGGATGCATGGAAGCACCAGAATGCCTTGGAACCTGGAACTATAGACTGGACAGCAGCCAGTTTGAGATTCTGAACTTGCTAAATTCTAGAGCAAGGAATTTCATTTATCTTTATAGGATCCTAAATCCTAAAGTCTCAAAACAGTTGTCACAATTATTTGTGCATTTCTTGTATGAAACCAAATTAATAAGATAAGGGGGGGGGGCTGTTTCCAAGGGTTCACAAACTAATATATGTCTATTTGCAGCAAGGGATGCCTTATAAGATATATATAGTGAAAACTGCAAAGGCCTGCTTGAAGAGACAGGATACTATGCTCCAGCTGAAACTAGAATAGTGCTTCTGCAATAGTTCTGTAGATGACTATGGCACCGTCTAGCTCAGTCCTATTTACCCTGACTGGCAACAGATCTCCAGGGTTTCAGATGAGCTTTTCCCAGCCGTACTTGAAGATTTCAACAACTGGTCATCCACGTGATACACACAGCACTTATCATCTTATTTAGCAACCCCCCCCCCAAGAGTATCCTTTCACTCACCTTTTACACGACAAAGGGCATGCATTTCCTGACACACAGACTAATTTCAGTGTTGGGGAAAATAATGACTGAAGATTCCCTCCAAATATTGTTTGTCCAAACCGCACCTAACCCACAACTCCAGTGCAAGAGAACTCCCTCTTAATCATGAACCCAACCATCTTTGGAATTATTACTGCTTCAGATCTGGAATATCTCTATCTGTTCATTTGGAAAAAACGTGATATGGTAAACCCGCCCTGTGATACTCGGATGAAGGTTGGTATAGAGATTTAATAAACAAACAAACAAGCAACATTCATATGACACTGGATTCAGAGAAGAACACGTGCACCTTGATGTGGGGTGGGACTTGGAGGGCTGATTCGGTCTGGTGGTAGCTTCTCCCATTGCAATACATGCTGCTCCACGTGACCTTGACCTTGACAGAGGGGGGGCCTTCCCAGGGTGATGCCATCAAAAAGGGGGAAGACAAAAAGCCCCCGGATATGCAAGAAGCAGCCTCGTATTTCTCTGTACCCAAACTGGCAGTTTAATAAGTTAGATTGCTATATTAAAAAAATACAGCCTTTGTGTCAAAAATGTCAATATTTAAAAGCGGTACCTGTGCCTTGCTGCAACCAGAACACACTAACTGAATTAAGCACATTATTGTTGACAAAACCTGCATTCCTTTATTATACCTAAATGCAGAATCACATCATTATGGGATCCATATATTTCTGATTTCTGATGACTGGGATTAGGATTACCAGTATGAAAGTCAAAGTCAATGTCAATGTCAACTGCATTAATGTACCGGCTTTCCACCAGCTCACAAGGGGCTCTATGCAAAGAAAGAAGATTGAAAACTTACCTTTTTGACTTCTTTACTTGATCTGAATGTCTGTGGAACAAAGGAGTCACTTTCAATTGCTTCAATTTCTTTTACTCGTTTCACTTGCTCTACGAGGCTGGTTTGGTCTATAGAAGAGGGTATAATGTCAGTATAGTTTAGCATAAGCTTAAGATCAGCACTGTGCAATATTCTTCTAAAGTATTTCCTCTGCTCGAAAAATGGAAAACTCTAAGGTAAGTGATGGCTCTGCCAAGGAGAAATTATTCTTATTTTGTTCAGCAAAAGAAAAAAAAGGATAGGAAGGATAAAGCAGATTCTAGACAATGGAATTGAAATATTTGCCATTTACACCAGATACAAACAGGATGGCACTGCTGACAAAGCATCTGGTAATCATGAGTTTGATTCCTGTTGCAAAGAGTACAGGCACCCCCCACCCTCTGCCCCACAGTTCAATATAATGCCAAAAAGAAGGGACCTGGCATTTTGTTTCTTGACTCAATCAAAAGTCCCCTAGCATCTGACCACGGTTTGAGCCTCTCAATGGGGTTCCACCTACCACACTGAGACTCACTCCAAACAATGATGGGTAATTCTATACAGAGCCCATTGTATCCCTAAAGTAGCTCCCTGTATGCTTATTGCATTCATGTAAACCATTTTAATATTCCAGCACTGCTTTATGTGACATTTCAAAAAGTTTTTCAATCTTTTAACAATTGAAAAAGTTGAAGAATGTGCTAGAGTTAGGAAAATTTCATTTTACAGACTCGCTTGTTTCCTTTTGAGCTTCACTGTAATAAATATGAATGCTGCATTTTTTTCACTTCTGTTGGAGATGAAATTAGTAAGATCGGGCATATATATACTGACAACAAAAAGATCCATCAGAAATTTAAGTACCGTACTTTGATCCACAATAGGAAACCAAATAGAAAAGTTCTTCAGATACAGTGGCGTAGCGTGGGTTGTCAGCACCCAGGGCAAGGCAAGTAATTTGCACCCCCTAACCCGTGGATTTGTGCCCCCTAACCCTAACCCCCAGATGTTGCGCCCGGTGCGGCCGGCCCCCCCCCTGCACCCCTCACGCTACGCCACTGTTCAGATAACATACGTATTCAGCACACATTAAGGAACACAATAGTCTGTGATATTTGCTGGATTGAGAAAGGTCTCTGGACAATTTGGAAGCTCAGTCTGGGACTAGATATATTTTTGGCACCCTTCCCTTTAAAATGTCAGCACTGTATCGTGCTAAGCCCATCAACTCTTATCCAGAAGAGCATTCCAGTATTTATGTGGACAAACAATACATACAAGTTTTATTATACGTAAAAGCTTTGCTTGATCAGAGGCAGACAGAACAGAACCTTGCACACTATATAATTTAGAGCTACTCTATGTCAGTCAAACAACCAAGGAAATTTAAAAGAAATTAATGTTGCCATACATAAGCAACGGAAAGAAATTTAGCTCTGCTAATCTACACATTCAAACGACTGGACTGTAGCGGACACAGAAGGCTAAGTCAAATGGCCCACTGTTTTCTTATGCATCCACTGAAAACAGCCACCACCACTGGTATAATGTCAATTTATGTGTATCTGAAGAAGTGTGCATGCACACGAAAGCTCATACCTAGAACTAACTTAGTTGGTCTTTAAGGTGCTACTGGAAGGATTTTTTTTTGTTTTGACTATGGCAGACCAACACGGCTACCTATCTTTAACTGAATTTATTTAGGATTAGGTTTCTACAACAGTTGTCATTCAGGTCACATGTTGTCCTTTCTCTCCCACTGATGAACTAGTTTGGACTTGTGAGACACCCTTGCCAGTCACTCCTATGATGGAAATGGTATCAAGATTTTATAACCACGCATAATCAAAAAGCCAGATATTGTCATGACAAGCTGCCTTTGATGCTCAGGTATCTGTGTCTGCTTCACTTATGGTTTTCCAACACCGATGACAGATATCTGTGTAAGAGAAAGTGTATGCACTATATATAAATACATTGTCACAACTGACAAACATGCACCTGAATGTTTTTGTAGTTTAAACATTCAATGGGAAAACCATTGTAGACATAGGTTTGACCTTTGGTATTGGCGAGTGCTGTAATGTGAATGACAGTCACACTGTGGGGAACATGGTCCCCAAGAGAAACAAAATCACAGAATGTTTTCCAGAATTACTTCAGTGACATTAACTGGATAAAAATGGACTGGAAGGAAGCTGTATCCATTAGTCTACAATATTGTTGACAAACACATTATTGGTATATAAAATGACTTCCATATAGTGTTTGTCAGATGTCAGTAGAAAGGATATATATTTCATAGTAAAATCAAAAATAATGGAGTCAGAAAGCTAAGAGGGTAGAGACAAAAAAAATCAATACTAACTCATTGGACAGCAAGTCCTTTCACTCTGGTCAGACTGAAAATACAGAACTATTTGTATCAGTGACTGTTGATGCCATTTTTCATACATAAATCATTCCTTCTATAAGAATTACAATTAAGCTTGCTCCTAGTAGCTCTGTTCTTTTTATCTTATTACTAAAGCGGGTGGGAAAACTTGGAGAAATAAGCATACATGGGAAACTATCAATGCACTTGTGTGGGAGGCTTGTCAAGACCTTTCTGTGATAACCTTCAGTTTTAATGTGTCTGCTCATACAGGCTTATGTCTGTAAGTCAACACAATCATACGGCAGCAGTAACCTTCTGAAAACAGCAGGTGGCATTGTATTACCAGTAAAACCACAATGCATAACAGAAGGGCTTCAGATGCCTTGCCTTAAGTATCCAGAATTCATCTTATTTCAAAAAACCAAACATCTTTCAAGACTGTGACTCCTTTTGTTCTAACTTAAGAATATTTGTATTAATGATTTATTTTTTGTGTGTAAACCTGGCTTTCGTAAGTACCTTTAACGTATGTGCTGTTCCTATTTTTAAAGGGGGGCAGCTTTTTCAGTGGCTAACATTGTTGTTGTTTAGTCGTTTAGTCGTGTCCGACTCTTCGTGACCCCATGGACCAGAGCAGGCCAGGCACTTCTGTTTTCCACTGCCTCCCGCAGTTTGGTCAGACTCATGTTTGTAGCTTTGAGAACACTGCCCAACCATCTTGTTATCTGTCGTCCCCTTCTCCTTGTGCCCTCCATCTTTCCCAACATCAAGGTATTTTCCAGGGAGTCTTCTCTTCTCATGAGGTAGCCAAAGTATTGGAGCCTCAGCTTCAGGATCTGTCCTTCCAGTGAGCACTCAGGGCTGATTTCCTTCAGAATGGATAGGTTTGAACTTGCAGTCCATGGGACTCTCAAAGAGTCCCCTCTAGCACCATAATTCAAAAGCATAAATTCTTCGGCGATCAGCCTTCTTTATGGTCCAGCTCTCACTTCCATTCATCACTTCTGGGAAAACCATAGCTTTAACTATACGGACCTATACGGCTAACAGGGTATGGCATGTAGCAATTACACTTCACAAACATAATTAGGAGCTCCAGCACAGCCAGAGAGGAAGTAAAAGGGGGCAAATATTTCTTTTAAAAAGAAAAACATAATCTATATAACAATACAAAATGATAGAAAACTAGTATCTTGTGAACCACTCTATTTAAATGGTATGCCAAAATATGCTTATCAGACAATTTTCTAATAACAGAACTCAGCCCAAGGAAAAACAACAAAGAATCCTGTGGGACCTTTTAAGATTAGCAAATTTCTTACAGCATAAGATGTTGTGGTCTTCTGATATAGCTGTTGCAGTGTTTTAAAGGAGACTGCAACAAGAAACCATTAAATTACAATGTTTCAAGCGGTTCAATTCTGTCACCTGTGGCTTGAATTGGGCTAATGGGCTTTTATTACATTACACGTGTTAATTAGCTTACCGATGTCAGGATTTTGGGTTATCGTTGACGCTGCTTTGTGAATGGTCACTGTTAATAATAATAATGTAATTGTCGCTGTCTGTGCTTTCTGAGTCTCTTTTCCCTCTGCCCTCACTGTTTACAATCCCTTCCAACCATTTGTGTACTTGTATGTATGTCACTGATTTGTTAAGTCTTTTTAAGAGGCCAATGGACTCTGTTGGCTTTGTTGCAACCCACTCACCCTTCTGAAAACTGTCAAGGAAAAGGGGCTTTAAAACACTTACTGGTAAGCATCAAAATAAGTTCAACATATGCAGTATCCCTACTCAGCCATAAAGCTCTCTGGGTGACCTTGGGCCTGTCAAGGCCACAAAGCATAATCTACCTCACAGGGGTTTTGTGGGGGTTAAATGACGACTGAATGTCCAGGCAGCATGGATCCCAAAGGGTACTGGGAGGGGAAACTGCCAGGAGAGGAAGCTGTGGGGAGGAGTGGGGAAAGGAAGAAGATAAATGTCACAGGTCGTGGAACCTTCTCATGTGGCCACTTTCTTACTCTCCAGGTTTCTGCCCCACGGCAATAAATATCTGAGGAAGCAAAAAGCAGGGCATTTTCAGTGGCAGCCCCAGTTCTATAAAACACATATGGGTACCATACATTTTAACCTTGGGTTGGCAATTTTTTTAAAATTGAAAAAGGGCCATATTTTATTACTGAGCAACAGTAGAAGGGCCAGCAAGATTGATCTGACCCAACTGAATGAATCCTGGATAAGTCAGGACTTGGGCAAATGGGCCACTTAAGTCTCCTTTTCAGTGTGAGCAGCAAGATGAGCTTTGACCCAGCAACTCTTCCTTTACTCACCTCAGTTGCTCACCACCTTCTCTCATGCTTTAAGTCTGGAGCTAGCACAGCATAAGAGTTGTGGTGGTGTCTCAGCCAAAGCTTTTCTTGCTCTCTGTTGCTGTTTTTTTTAGCTTAAAAAGATTTCTTCCTCGTGTAAATCACATACATAGGTCAAATGACACATTAGGTTTTATCTAGCATTGGTCATACTCAGAGTAGATCTATTAAAGTTAATCGGCCTGACAGGTTCTTTAATTTCAGTGGGTTTACTCTGAGTAGAACTTAATTGGAAACAATCCCTTTCTTGTATTGGGTAAATGTACTTTCATTCAGCAAAATGATTAAGATGTTACGCCAATGTTAACTCAGTGTTTTCCAGCCACCTAACGTGTATATAAAAAAGACATATAATTACAAAGAAAGGTATAAGAATTCATAGGACAAAATGGTACAGAACATCAATAATATCCTGAAGGATGCTGGACGTCTGCTGCATTTTCACAGAGAGAGAGAGAGGCTGAATAAAGTTTCATCTTGCAGCACATGAGCAAGCCAGACTGCAGCCTCTGCTGTTGCTGCTAGCTGTCCATTTTAATTCTTGAATTCTTATTGACTCTAATTAAAATTCTATAGATGGAAGAGCTGTAGGTTTCTCAGGAACTTGCCAGTGAATGTTGTCTGCCAGCCATCTCCAAACACCCCATAACCACACACAACCAGCCTGTCAGGAGAGCTAATGCAGACATTGTGGGGCACACCACATTTGTCACTGTGGCTAATATCAGAGATACTCAGCTCTTTTTTTCTCAGCACACAAAAGCACGATATGTAATTCAATGCTCAATTTACCCTTGTCTCGTAGGAGATTTCCCCCCGCTAATTGATAGAAATTAAGCCATTAATCAAGCCACTAGCCATCATTCAAACCAGAGAAGATGAATACAAACTTTCATCATAACCACCTTCCCCATTTTAGTGTTCATTAGCATTAATTTTTAATGCAATTATGCTATTCTTTTACACTGAGCTCATAAATTACTGCTCTTTTGTTGCTGGTTGGCCTTGTAAAATCCAAAGGTAATGCTTTGTGCTCTGATCTTAAAGGCAATTACTAGCTTCTTCTATCTTTTATATATCCATAGTAAAAAAACAAACAACCCAAAAAACTTTATATAGTATATATAACACATCTAAAGTATGTGGCTTATTACCAATATATAGCATACACATTGTAGTTAGACATGTAGGTAGACAGAAAGAGAATACAAGCACACAGAGAAAATCACTAAAAGGGTCATATATATACATAGGCCACAGAGCTCAATAAGAAACTATCCAGTTAGAAGCAGCTGTGGCTCTCAGTAGCTCTCATTCAGTTCAGTTGCACATACTTTTATTCTCTCTCCTCCTCATATAAGTGAATCGCTGCCATTCCCTCCTCCAGGGAAATGTAAAGCTATGAAGTTGGGCATATGGCTGGGATGAAGGCAAAACCAGACCACCTCCACCCCAACAAACACTGACGTACAGTTAGAGGGAAACCCCTACAATAAATGGACCTTCAGTGTCAGCCCCACCTGTGAAAAAAAACGGGCATTTTGTTAACATTATATAAGCACGACTGCAAAAAGCGCCCTGCTTATAATCAAAGATGTGGAATGCTAATATTAAACAGAGAAATTAAGCAACAAGCCTTGGGAGGCTTTCAGTTATAATTTATCCTAATTGGAAAAACAGCAACTGTGCAGACACGTTTTTTTCACGCTGCTCATTTGCTACACATGTGCCACAAGATCAATTGAAACTTTCAGAAGACATGAGCATATATATCCCAGAAGAACACAAATTGCCATGTGGCAACATGTGGTACAAGAACATGGTTTTACTTTAATTCAAGTAATGATCCATCACGAGGAACCACACAGAAGTTTGTTATGCATCCAGCTGTACCCCATATATATATATATATATATATATATATATATATATATATATATATGCTTTCGTAGATTTTCACGGGTACAGGAATGCAGGTTTTGGTGTCCTCGGGTGTCTTCCCGTGTAAAAGTTGGGGTGTCTAGGCGACGTTTCGACGAGGTCTCACTCGTCATCTTCAGGCTGGTGCTTTCGGCTTCTTGTTAGCTCTGTTCCAGTAACAAGAAGCCGAAAGCACCAGCCTGAAGATGACGAGTGAGACCTCGTCGAAACGTCGCCTAGACACCCCAACTTTTACACGGGAAGACACCCGAGGACACCAAAACCTGCATATATATATATATATATATACACACTGCAACTGCTGGCAATATATACTGCAACTGCTGGCAAAGAAAGCCTGTAGAAGAATGCAGATGTATAAGAAATGCAGATTTACAGGAAACTACTACTACTTTGTGCCATGACCCCAAAGTAGCTCAAGGAATCCTTGATCTCCCTACACTATTGATAGCTTACAGCTGGATTCCCAGCAGAGATAACAAAATCAGTGCGGATTACAAAATACTTTGACTCTTCTGATAGGTGCAGTAAATGTTCTTCTTTTGGTTTCTTGTGCAGTTTTTGCTATGTATGACAGATTAATGTTTACTGGTTTTTTAAAAACATGTTTTGGGGGTTTGTGTTTGTTTCAGTACTAGAACAGATCCATCTTGAAAAACGGGGAAAGTGGAATACAATTTCATTATCTGCCCAAGGGGTCACTCATAAGTCTACGAAGAAAAGCTTAGGATACAGTTAACATGGAGATTCAAATGCTTGCTTCGTGCTACTAGTTATCATCACTGTTATTTCTAAAATTCCCTTTCTCAAAGAAATTACCATTAAGAATCACTTGGAGTCAATCTGATCTTGTTCATGCAGATGAACAAATTGACAAGTTGTTGTTGTATTAATAATAATGATAATAATAATAATAATGATAACAATAATAATGATAACAATAATAATGATAACAATAATGATGATGATGATAATAATAATAATAATAATAATAATAATAATAATAATAATAATAATTTATTTATACCCTGCCCATCTGGCTGTAATACTGTAATACATCAAACATTAAAAGCTTCCATAAACAGGGCTGCCTTCAGATGTCTTCTACTGTTCAGATGTTGTTTTGTTGTTGTTGTTGTTTGTTGTTGTTTTATACCCCACCCATCTTACTGGCCTAACCCCAGCCACTAAGAGCAACTTCCAACATATATAAAAACATAAAAATAGTTTTTTTAAAAAAAGAAAATCAGATAAACAACAGTTGGCTCATTTCCCAGTGGCTGCTGTTTATTTCATAGCAGGTAAGGTCCCCTGGATGGTTAAGTCCGGTCAAAGGTGACTCTGGGGTTGCGGCGCTCATCTCGCTCATCTCACTTTTCAGGCAGAGGGAGCCAGTGTTTGTCCGCAGGCAGCTTTCAGGGTCATGTGGTCAGCATGACTAAACGGCTTCTGGTGCAACGGGACACCGTGATGGAAACCAGAGCGCACAGAAACGCTATTTACCTTCCTGACGCAGCGGTACCTATTTATCTACTTGCACTGGTATGCTTTTGAACTGCTAGGTTGGGTAGCAATTTCCCAGGGGCTACTGTTTATTTCATAGCATTTCATACTAGAATAGACACTGCGATACAGAGAGTTTGGGATAATGTTTTATATATGTAATGCTTATTTTTTATTTTAAATAAAGCAAACAATAAACAAACAGATGCTCCGGAGAGGGAATCATAGTTCATTGCACACAGAAGGCTCCAGCTTTAATCTTTGGCATCTCCAGTATGATACCAAGTGACTGCAAAGGAGTCTGCTTGGAACCCTGGACAGCTGAAGCTGGTCAGTGGAGGGAAAGAAAGAAAGAAAGAAAGAAAGAAAGAAAGAAAGAAAGAAAGAAAGAAAGAAAGAAAGAATCTTTCCATTTTTATGGGCTTAATGCTTTCATTGCCCTGCAGCTGCTATGTTCTCTTAAATGCAAGTGCTCAGTTTGGGAGCTTTCCTTTTGTTGTGCCTCATCCAACCACAGAGAAGTTATACTACAATCAAGTGTTATATAAATTTTGTTAAAATTCTTGATGTTAGCCTGTACCCATTGAATGTGTGCTGAACCACCAGGGACCATGGATTCATATCTTCCAGTTTGACTCAAATTTGTGGGCATTTGCCTCAAACTATGCTAGACATTCAGGTAGTAAAAGTGTTTAGCATTTAATATTCCGCTGTGAATTGTTTTAATTGATTTTAATACTGTATTATTATATTGTTGTAGCCCGTCTTGGAGCTTTATGGTGAAGGGCGGGTAAGAAAGCCTACAAATAAATAAAATGACATTTGAAATTACCATAAGATTGATATGACACAGGGAAGTAATCAAAACTTGATCTACCAGGACAATTTGTTTACAGAATATACTTAATCCATCACTTGATATTCTGATTAAAAATGATTGGCACTAGGCAAACAACAATTTGTACTTAATGGATTACAGACTTGTTAACAAATACTCAAACATAATTTTGTGTTTGGCATTACATCCCACCACTTGTGTACCAGATGCTAGTGACCTCAAAAATCTTACGGAAGGCAGCAATTGTGAAGTTTGCAGATGTCATAAAATAACCGAAAGTAAGAATCAGATATACACAGTAGATGGTTATAACAGGAGAAATCAGAACAATTGTTACATTTCTCCTCTGCTAATGCAAATAATCTTAATGAGCATTTCCTCTGACCTCAATGCAGTATCCCATGTGCTACAAAAACAGAGCTTTTCACTCTTGGCATCAGCCCATCCTGCCTATCTTAAATTAGAAATTATATTGGTAAGAAACCTTGAAAGCCCTGGCAAAAAGTGTAATAGCAAATGAACATTAGCTTCAGATATAAGGAGGAAAGTTTGGCATCAGAAATATCCCCTTGCCATATGGGGAAACATGTTAACTTGAATTTGCTATTCTTGAGTGGGAGATCAGGAGAAAGGAGAAAGAAAAGACAGAAATGGAAGAACAATGAAACTTGAGATAATTCCTTGTGACATGCGTAACAGCTGCCAAGGAGACAATCGTTTCACCAATCTCATAATACGAAGTCCTCTTAGATCCATCTGTAAAGAAATAGGTTGCTCTAGCAGAACAGAGCTGTGTGTAGCACAGAAGTACAAAGCAGAATGTGTAGATTATTTACTTAACTTAAATAGTGTTAAATCAGAAGGTTTTAAAATTATGAAATATTTTAACAACACACAAACAAACAAAGAAACAAAGAAACCATAAGCACTTCACATTTACATTTCACCATAAACTGCTTGCTTAAAATGGCTTACATGATTTTTGAATAACTTTCACACTTAGGATCTAAACAACCCGGAAACGAATTCCGGAAAAAGGTAACAGCCACTCAGAAGCCATCTCTACATGCCTCTGTTGTTCCTAAGTGACCAAGAGAGGATGCAAAGAGGATGTTAGTATTAGCTGAGTGTAGGGATTGTATGCCACCAAGTTATACAGAGCCACATTTAGCAGCTTTTGTTTTAACTTCATCTACTAGGGATGAGAGAAAATTTCAAAGTACCATTCTAGAATAATCATTCCAGTACTTAAGGCTGGGGTGGGGAACCCTCTCCTCCCCAGCAATTAGGGTGTTTCTTTTAAGGCTTCCATAGGTGCCAGTGGAAGCTTTTTAGAAGCACAACTGCTGCATGGGTGCATTTTCATATGAGGGTCTGCTGCTAAAGAACGAAGGGCATGTGCTGCCCCCACCCGAAAACTGCTGCTCCTTTAGCTAGGCAATTAGGCTTGAAAACAGCTTTCCTTTGGAGCCAATTTGAGGCTTTTTTCAAGCCTAGCTGCCAAGACCGAGAAGGCAGCTAGGGAGTAAGATATTAACCCTCCCAGCACCGTGGGCTGCAGTCTTCAAGAAGATCACCACCTTAGCCATTTAGCTTGGGGGAAAAGCTCCAATGTTTTCTTCAAGTCTAATTGCTTGGTGGTGGGAAGTGACAATATATGCCTCTGTGTGTGTGTGTGTGTGTGTGTGTGTGTGTGAGAGAGAGAGAGAGAGAGAGAGAGAGAGAGAGAGAGAGAGAGATGTGGGTGTGAATAAATTACTGTATGTTATATACACACAGTGCTATTTTTCTAGAAAAAGAGGTGCCAGAACTCAACATGAACACCTACCTTGTTCTCTTATAGTGGCAATGGCACCCACCTGAGAGGTGCCAGAACTCAGTTCCAGTGAGCTCCGGCTGAAAAAAAGCCCTGGTTATATGCGAGAACACAGATGTGTGGGTTCTGTAAGTGTGTATGACCAAAGAAGAGGTGTATCCACTTTTTAGATTGGCCCCACCCAACACTGGTACACAGATCCCAGAAGGTTAGTTATGAAGGAATATGGTGTTTGCACATAAAAAGGTTTCCCATCCCATCTTAAAGAAACATTTGGGGGGGGGGGATGTTCAGTATTAGCATATGATGTGTGTGTGAAACAACTAAGACAGAGAAAAACATTTTTATTATAATTACAAAAAAACCCAAAACCATAAAGGCTTTTCATTCACAGAATGGCTTATTTATAGATGCCAGAGTGATTCATTAGCTCGGCAAATGTGGACCATGAGAACTACAGCAGAATTTTAACCTGGTTTTTAAAAGTGCAGCTTTTCAAAGGTTTTGATTCTCACCTCAGGGAATCAACTACGAACAATGTACAATTTTTTTTAATGAGTTCTTCTTATTTTGTATGTCACAAAGCATTAATTGACCACGATTGATAAATATTTGGTGAACTTTTGATGATTTGAGTTTTCCCATCAATGCCTGCAAAACTGATAATTATACCAGAAACATTTCATCCGGCAATCTTTGTTCTGCCTACAATCTAAGGGCAAGATCAACCTCTGACCCATATACATGGAGGGCAGGCACAGCATGTGTAAAAGAGTGTGGGCAAGAACCAAAGCAACTTTTAAATATTGTATAGCACAAAGCACATGTACAGGTGATTTAAAAATAGCAAATTACAGTGACAACCACCACCAGAAAACCAGCTTTGGAATATTTCCAGTAAATGCACCCTGACCTTTCAATATTGCTGCGCAGGTACTAAACTGAAGGAGGTCAAGGATTAAACATTTGTGTACTGTATACAGCTGGCCAAATACATAGCAGTCTGTATGTTTCATACTGCATAATTCCAAGCAAACTAGAACAATCCATGGATATATCTATCAAAGCAAAGAGATAATGTGTTGACAGAATGTGTACTGACAACCTGAACAATCAACATGCTTTGGCCCTAAAAATAGCAGGGTGGCTGGATGCATGTATAGGATGGACATATAGACCTTCCTCCATTGTGCTACTAATGATTAGCATGCTGAGGGTGGATGGACTGTGTATCATGTTGGGTGTGTCTGTGTGTGATTGTGTTTGTCTGAATTAGCAATTGGGCTATATATGGCTCCATAATAGTTGAGCATGGCACTGATCATCTTGTCTTTGGAAGGTTTGCCATGGTACCTCAGCTACGATCTGTGCCTAAATTTGGAGCGAGCAGCTTCACTTGTTGGTCTGCTTCACTCAGTGATCAATCTACCACCTTTATATTAGCTTTTTAATGTTAAAATTGTCATTTCCCCACTAGTTTTGAGCACATACTAGAATGACAAGCTTGATGTTATTCTTCTCTCTTAAATACACTACAGGGTGTTGCACTCACATAATGTATCAGTGTATTTATAGGAAACTGTTTCTGGCAGTGATCAGGTAATAGTTTTTGACTGAATTGATTATTCACTGACAGTACTCAACTTAGCCTTGCAAATGCATCAACTATGTAATAAGGAACTATTAAGACCATTGATTTTCTGATTTCAATTGATAGCTAACAGGCCAAAGCTACACATCAATATTTGCGTAACTAATACCCAAGAGCTAACAAATTTGACAAATGAAAACCTCAATAGGCCAAACAGTGCAAATAAATGGAAATTTAAAGCCTAACCCTCAGAAATTTAAATGAGGTACTTATATTCATGATACATATTAGTCTACAGGTAACTCATGCTGACATGAGTTAAGGGAATAGGCACATACATACATATATTTTTAATCTAAAAGACAATATATAATAAAAATAGGGGGGGGGGCCCTGAGCAGAAGTCCATTTACTGCTCATAGTATCCAACCCATAATGTTTGAAGCCTTATGTAGAGATGTGCTGCAGTATTATTAAAAATAATCATCTTCCAGGTAATTATAAAATATTTAAAGCCTTCTCTAAGAACCATGAATTTAAATGAAACCCATAACTTGCCCAAGGTATTGCTGACCATCTGTTTATATAATTCACCTAAATGTTGAAGATGAGTTTAAGCTACTTATTCATGCACTTTAAGCACGTGGGATCTTATTTCCATAATTAATTACCTTGGGCTCCATTTATTAGAAATTCCATTGTGTTGCGATAATGACACAAGGAAGACAAATATGCCAGAAAGCACACACAGTGGCATATCTAACTTGGGAGGACAAGGGCTGTATTAGAAATGTTCATGATCCCAATAATCAGAGGTTCCAGACAGTTCTCTGAAGCCAACTGGCAATAAAGCAGCTGTAGAACATCTGTAGACTCTTAAGGAAGGTCTTTCGGCCTGAAAAACCCTTTAAAACATATCAAACTAATAATATGGATTTATGTTTTCATCTTGTGAGGTAGCTGCGGGTGCCCCTTGCAGTTTCTGCTAATCGTCAAGGATAACAGCGTTTTAACACAAAATCTCCTTCACAGCCCATTTTCTTCAGTTTTGAACTTGCAATCAAGCCAATGCTAAATTGGTAAGACCGCAGTACTTCCAAAGCCAGATGTAATTTCACAAACAGATTTATGACTTTGCTGCATTAGGTCTGTGAAGAAAACGTTGTAAATAATGCAACTCTGAAATCATATCCTTTCAAACTGACAGCTATTACTTCAGATTTTCTGAAGCTTTGTATTTAAGACCCACTACTGCTAAACCCTTAGTTTGTGACCATCAGCAGGATTGTAAAATAAGACCATTTGGCAGCCGATCAAGAACAAAGAACCACTAAGACATGCTTCTCTGCCTCCTTTGCTGGCAGGAAGATGCAACCCCCCCTGGCAATGTAAGATTGGATGTAACCTTTAGTCAAAAACAGGCTTTATGTTAAGTCACACTTTGATAGTAGAGACAATGTTTTAACACAGAATATATAGATAATCAAATAAATTACAAATGGATCAAGGGAAAGTAGGAGAGAAAAGATATGTGGACTGGGTGCAATTCTCCTCTCATGTCAGTCAATACAGACCCAATGCAGTCCTTCATTTCCAGTAATATCTAGTAGAAGAAGAGCCCTCCTGGATCAGGCCACCCAGATCAGGTCATCCTCTTCTTACTGTGGTCAAACAGATGCTTATGGGAAGCATGCAAGCAGGACTTTGCAGTTCCTAGCAATTGGTATTCAGGAACACATTGCCTCCAACAGTGGAGGCAGATTATAACCATCATGGCTACTAGCCACTGATAGCCTTATCCTGAGGCTACATGGTGGCAGGAGAATCTCTACGACTGAAGGAAAATGGCCTTCACAAAGAGGAACATTTTTTTGTTAAGCTAGCCGGCTACTCTGCAATGGTAGGTACATGCAATGTATAGCCTGCCCCTGACCTTTACTGATCAATAGAGCCCAATATTAAGGACACTTCTCATTTTTATAACCGTTAAAATGAAAACAGCTTTTAACAAATAGCAGAGGTTTCTTGACATATTGCCATTCCAGAGTTGCTCTTTTCTCTCTTTCTTCTTTTTTAGAACTTCAGCTTCACAATATTATTATACAAGCAATCTCACATCTGGATATATTAGAAAAACACAAACCTATAAAAAATAGATGAAGAATAAGGTCTTACTGGCAAAACCATATCGTTGGTGATTAAAATATAAGCACGTTTTAATGCCTCACAAAAAATGTCCGTGATTTTTATAATGATGAAACTGTAGTTGGTGAATTATTTATATCAGATCAGCACTTATTAAAATTTGTCCCTTTGACTTATCTAATATTCCAAATAGTTAAACAAGCCATGATCAAGCAGCAGCACCAGGAGCCAATATATTAAAGATTGCAGTCTCTGCCCCTTTCTCACATCTGAAGAAAATTTGACTTTTCAGCTTTTCCTTCCAATCCAACCTCAACCATTCTGTGGTCATTATACTAAAAAAAAAAGGGGGGGGGGAAGGTGGTCTACCATTTTGGCAAGTCAATCACAAGTCAAGTAATATGAAAGTACCACTCTAGAAACTGTTGCACAAGTACCACAATGCACTTGGCAAAGTGTACAACAAGTAGTGTTTAACAATATCTGCACAACAAAAGGAAACAGAAATAAATTGTTCCATTTGAACCAATCCAATACACATTCTTAAATGAATCAGTCCTTTATTGATTCCATCTCTCCCCCAATTTTACAGCTGGAGAACTGAAACAGATAAGTAACTTAGCATATTCATGGCAAATAAAAAAATTAAAAATTCAAGCACACCACAAACAACTTACAACAGAAATATTAGACCTCAGATTAGTTACTTGCATACTTATGAGTTGAGATGGAGATACTGATCTGTATCAGTTAGGAAACATCCTGGGAAATTTCACAGATGTGGTGGTTATTTTGGGAACAAGGACAATTCCAGATACTCCTCAACAATCAACTTGCCAACTTCTCTTCCCAATCAGTTCCCAGCCCATAATACCATCCAAAGAAGGGCCTCAAGTTCTTGCCTACAAGATATTTCTTTCTATTCTTGATGAGCTCCTGCTAACTGAACCTAACGTCCAAAAGACCATTAAAGAAAAACCATTTGACTCTATCCAAACATCTTCAACTTGGCAATACTGCATAACTGAGAAGGTTAGGTAAAATGAAAGGAAGTTCTGAAATGGTGGGCAAGGAGGGGAAGGAAACATGAAATGTCAATCATCCTTCTAACTACTATATGAAAGGCAAAATTTAAAGTACACAAGAATATTCAGTCTAATTAGCAGCAGGTCAAGGTGAAGACGAAGAGATGCAGGAAGGGATCAGTTTATTTTATTTTTTGTTTAAGAAGAAATCTTAAAATTTAAAAACTGAAAACAGGTGAAGATTTTTGTTTACATATTGTCATGCAATTTTTGGCGGCCATAATCATAATCCATAGTTAACCACAAACAACAGTTGCCACAGAATAACAATAAGACTTGACCAATATTAGCAGCATTTCTTAGGTATTTCAATTTTTTGGGTGCATCTGTGTTCTAAATGTTGCTTTATATTAAGCTGAATATCTCAAATAATGTACACCATATTAATTAATCCATTTGTCATAAAATTACAATAAAAGATGAAACATACGTAAAAGGAGATCACAGTATGTACCAGATGTTACAAATTCTCAAGACACTGGAAATTCAACACCAGGTGGTTATGTTGGCCTAATGAAGCAACATCTCTACTCTCCAGGGACATGAAGGGTGCAGTTGAAGGCTCTCAGATATTGCTTAAAATATGCCATTTGTTAGGCATTAATTGAACAGTTTGAAATCCTGCTTTTTGTATAGTGGAGCCATATATGCTTATAATTTACACAATATCATATGGAAATTTCTGCCGAGTGTTTGAGCCAGCTTTCATTCAAGTTAGATACTTTTGTTACTTGAGCTTACAGTTGATCAACCGATTTTGATTAATGAAGCAATAACTTAACCATATGTTATCTAAAATTAAAATTGAATTTCTTGCAGAATATATATATATACTATGTGTTAAAGGCCACACAGCCAGAGTTCAGGTCACTGCCATAACAATAAACTTCAATAAAATTAGTGGAACATAAAGTGCGACCTTTGGCAATCTCTAATGAACTTAAGGGCATTTAAATATATTTTCTTATCATTGAGTACTGCACTCTAAGTTATTACAGCTATGTGTGCCACGTGGTATGACCTCATGCAATTGAATCCTCCTGTAGCAAGTTATGCCTAGTTATCAATGCCAATTGAACTAGGGAACAATATGAGAATTAACAATCGGAAGAGTAAAGTAAAATGATTCCCATACCTTGCTAAATTTAAATCTAAATCAGGGAAGCCTATATGGTGCCCCCCATGTGATGCTGGACTACAATTTCCATCACCTGTGACCATTGGCTATTTTGGCTGGGGCTGATGGGAATTGTAATCCAACAACATGTGGAGGACACTGAAATGTCTGCCTCTGATCTAGATATTGTTAAGAGTGAACATCATCTCAAAAGTAGTTTCCAAAAGTGAAAATTCAAGGTAGTAGATGCAAGACAAAGCAGGGCCAGTGCTCCTCGGTTTCTTCCACTTTTCTTTGGTGGAACAAATACAGGAGCAGCTAGATAGCAATTTAAATTCACAGAGCTCAATTAAAGGGCTCTGTGAAGCCCTTTAATTGCACATCCTTCCAGTGGCCCCAGACCAGCAATCCTCAGATGCATATCCTTCCACAACAGTAGTCCTGAGAAGGAGTTGGAGCCACTCCCCAACCTTTCCTCTGTGAAACTGCTGGCACATCTCATGCGCTGAACCTTTTGGAGATCCTCCTGCCACTGGACTCTTGATGACCAGACCACAGACTCCTTGGAGGGATCAGGAGACCCCCAAGCCTTCCTCTAGGGTATGGGTAGGCTAACTAAGGCTCGGGGGCCAGATTCGGCCCAATTGCCTTCTAAATCTGGCCTGCGGGTGGTTCAGTGTCCTTTTATTTAAAATGCATCTCTGGGTTATTTGTGGGGCCTGCCTGGTGTTTTTACATGAGTAGAATGTGTGCTTTTATTTAAAATGCATACCTGGGTTATTTGTGAGGCATAGGAGTTTGTTGTTGTTTTCCCTTCAAAATATAGTCCGGACCCCCACAGGGTCTGAGGGACAGTGGACCGGCCCACTACTGAAAAAGTTTGCTGACCCCTGCTCTAGGAAGTCTTCACAGCTTGAAACTCCAGTCTAGAGGAACACACCAGTCCTTTAACAGTCCAAGTGTAGCATAAAGCAGGCAGGCTGCCATCTCTTCCAGTTGCTCTAAGAAACCACTGTGTAACTCCTGCCTTAGCTAACCTTGGTCATTATCCTCACTTTGCCTACCCTATTCATCTGTTACCTTCCCTTCTGGTTCCTGGCCTACTGATTTCCACCTTGTTTGGGTTATCACCTTCCTTTGGTGGTGGACATCACTATGGATCAGGACATCATGTGGCTCAGTCCCTTTGCCCATGAGCGTGACATGAGATCTGTAGATGCTTCATCTTGACTCATCATACAGAAGCTTAATAAAACATGCAAGGCAAGTTAAAGAAGCATTCATTCAATCCACGTGCTGCAGAGCATAATGCAAACTAACCTTGAATGTGCACCATCCAGCAATTTGCAGGGAATAGTGATTCAGATGTGTTAAATAAAAGGAAATTTCTAACTGTTGTCTTTAATGTAATATGCTGAGTGTCCTTGTCCTGAGCTCTGTAAGTAGCAGTATGTGATCAGTTATTTAGCACAAAATTACCAGGACAGAAATGATATATTGTATACCTATATTCAGACCTTCCTAAGAAGCCTGTAGATTATCCGAAAGAGAATGTCCTTTTGAAGTAACAGAAAAGTATTTCAAGTGAAGTAAAGATTATTTAATGTTAGTGAAGAGTGGGTAAAATCCTTTAACTTATGGACTGAAGGAAGGAACAAGAAAAAAGTCAGAACTATGAGATCACAGTTAGCGGACGTTACTGCATGAATATTGGTAAATAGTCTATAACACAAGCTACTCTCCCTTTCTTACACACATTGCTCCTGATAATATCTGTACCAAACAAACTTAAAATTAATGCAGTTTCTATATTCAACACATCCTTTAGAGTCTCTTAGCGAGCATGAACTAGATGGACCAAGAAACAAAAGATAAGTACAGTGGTACCTTGGGTTACGAACAGCCTAGTTAATGAACTATTTGGATCATGAACACTTCATCCCTGGAAATGAGTATTCCGATTTGCGTATTATTTTTTTGGAATGCGAATTTGTGGGCTCTGGCTGTGGGAAGCCTTGGTAGGCCGCACCGTGGCCCAGAACTAGGCCCCGGCACCTGTGTGGACTTGATTCAGCCTCCGCTGCCGGGCTCTCACCGCGGGAGGCCTCAGTAGGCCGCCCCAGGGCCCAGAGCTGGACCGCGCAACCCATGAAGCCCGGATTTGGCCCCTGCTGCCAGGGGAAGAAGGCACCAGCCGCAGGAGGCCTAGCAGGCCGCACCGCAGCCCTCATCCCGCCCCCGAAGCCGCGGAAGCAGTGCCGGCCATAGGGGGCCCAGCAGGCCACACCGCAGCTCCAAACCCCGACGAGGAACACTTACCTAACCAAGACCAAGAGCGAAGTCCAGCGGTGAACCTGGTAAGAAAACAAAGTGAGCCTGGGCCGAAAAGCATCAGCCCTTTACTGGCCCTTGCCCCCCCAGCTGGTAGCAAGGTGAGTGGCACCTGGCCAGGTAAGCCCACCCACCTTGTGGGAGGGGGGGGAGTGGAAAAAATTGGGATTCTGCCTTGTTCCTTTGTTTCTGGGAGTCTGCCTTGGGCCTTTGTCTCTGCTTTGCTCCTTCGTTTTGGGGACTTTTGGGGAACTCTGTGCCATTGTTTTGGGGACTGTGTGGAACTCAGTTCAGCTACTTATTGATTGACTGTGGGACTGCTGACATGGATAAAAGCAGCAAAGGGAAGAGAACCATGATAACTCTAAGAGGTAAAGAAGCAAATTATTTCTAAGCGTGAAAGTGGGGTCCGTGTAAGTCAGGGGTTGGCAAACTACGGCTCCCGAGCTGGATCAGGTCCGCCTGGGTCCTAGATCTGGCCCACCCAGCCATTTAAGAACCCGCCATGAAGCCGAGACTCCTGGCGATGGCGACGGGTGCAAGAGGCCGAGTGGTAGCGGCTCTGGCAATCAAACGCCATGCCTGATTTACCTCAGCGTGGCACAGGGCTGTCTCTGCCAATCAAACGCCTCACTTGGTTTACCTCAGCGACGTTTGATTCACAGAGACGTCCCTGCGCTGCGCTGAGGTAAATCAGCCGCCGTTCGGCCTCTTCCTCCTGTCGCCTGCAGAAGCTCCGTCCAGGCAGTCAAGCTGGCTTCTGGTGGTGGCGCTGCGAACACCTTGCAGCCCTGCATCATGACGGAAGGCTCCAATGACAAGAAAAGGTGTGGTTCTGGGTTGCATTGCTCGCCTCCTTCACATGCCCCCCACTCCTTGTTTCGGGTAGAGGGCCGGGCTGCCTTTGCTTGCTTGCTTACCCTGATATCATTAATATTATTCGTAGTTTTGTGCCCCCAGAAGCTGAGCGTTCGCGTGGTCCTTTCTCCTCTTGTTCTCCCTCCAACTCAGGCCATTGGGGAAATAATAATAGTAGTAGTAATAATAATCATCATCATCATCATCATCATCATCATCATCTTCCTCCCGCCGCTGCCGTTGCCCTGGTGCTCCTGTGGGCCAGAGAGCGGAGTGGACGAGCTCACTCTGCCTACCCGCTACATGAGAAGAAGCAGCGGTGTGGTGGCAGCGGCTCTTTCTCTGGGCGGGGAGAAAGCCCATTTTGCGGCGGCGCCACCAGCCCTTTGGCGAATGAGGCAGGCGGCAAACCAAGAAGGAGGCTGGGGTGGGTGGGGAGGAGGACTCCTTGCCCCCCCACCTCTTCTTCCAGCTCCCTCCTGGTGCTGCTTCTCCAGAGCTGCCATCCCTCCTTCGCCTTGACCGTTGTCTGCATATTTAACTTGCCACCCTTTTCTCTGTGGAGTGATTGTGGGTCTCGGTATGTGTGTGTTTTGGGGGGTGGCGGGAGGATGAGCAGCGTGGTGGTGGGTGAGCTAGTCTGTTGAGGAGCCTTGCCCACCCCGATTTAATGCACATTATTTTATTTTATTACGCCTGCCCTTCCCCCGCCCCATTCTTCCCAGTGTGTATAGGAATTTGTTCATTTCCCCCCCAAAAATATAATCCAGCCCCCCAACAAGGTCTGAGGGACACTGGACCGGCCCCCTGCTGAAAACGTTTGCTGACCCCTGTGTGTAAATGATCTGGCAACGCAGTTTGGTATGGCCAAATCTACAATTTGTACCATCTTAAAAAATAAGGATGCCATTAAGGGAGCCAGTGTTGCAAAAGGTGTTAAAACACTCACAAAGCAACGAACACAGACAATGGAAGAAATGGAAAAACTGTTTTTAATATGGATAACCGGAAAACAGTTGGCCGGTGACAGCATTTCTGAAAGCATAATTTGTGAAAAAGCTTTACATTTGCATGCCAACCTCATCGCAAATGCCCCTAGAGCAAGTGATGAGGTTGAGAGTTTCAAGGTAAGCAGAGGGTGGTCTGGAAATTTTAAGAAGAGAAGTGGCAGCCACAGTGTTGTGAGACATGGTAAAGCTGCCAGTGCCAACAAATTAGATGCTGACCGATTTGTTTTGGAATTTAAAGATTATGTTGAGTCACAGGGCTTCGTTCCCCAACAAGTTTTCAACTGTGATGAGACAGGCCTCTTTGGGAAGAAAATGTCAAAGAGGACCAACATCACAAAAGAGGAGACAGCATAAGCCCATGAAAGATAGGCTAACCCTTTTACTTTGTGCAAATACAAGTGGATATTTTAAGTTGAAGCCTTTGCGAGTCTACCATTCTGAGAACCCCAGGATTTTTAAGAAGAACAATGTCATAAAAAGCAAACTGCATGTGATGTGGAGGGCAAACAGCAGAGCTTGGGTAACAAGACAATTTTTTATTGAGTTTGGGCCAAGTGTGAAAAAATACCTCCAGGACAAAAATCTTCCAATGAAGTGCCTGTTTCTTATGGATAATGCTCCAGGTCATCCTGCAGGCTTGGAGGATGAGTTGTTGGAAGAGTTTGTGTTCATCAGTGTAAAGTTTTTGCCCCCCAACGCAACTTCTCTCATCCAGCCCATGGACCAGCAGGTCATATCTAATTTTAAGAAGCTTTACACCAAAGCATTGTTCCAAAGGTGCTTTGAGGTGACCTTGGACACAGAGCTAACGTTAAGAGAGTTCTGAAAGAATCATTTTAATATCCTCCATTGCTTACATATGATAGACAAAGGATGGAGAGAACACTGAAGGAAGCATGGAAGAAATTGTGGCCAGAAGCTGTCCCAGAACATGTAAAAGAGGCTGTTGAAGAGGATGCTCTTCTTGTTGAGGATATTGTGTCTCTGGGAAATTCCATGGGCTTGGAAGTAAGTGGTGCTGATGTGGAGGAGTTAGTGGAGGAGCACAGGATTGAGCTCACCACAGAAGAATTTCAAAACATTCTGATGGAGCAGCAAAAGGTGGCAACTGAGGAAATATCTTCAGAGGAGGAGAGCAGAGCAAGTCTATCTACAGCAACAATCAAAGAAATGTTTGCAAAATGGGATGAAGTGCAAACTATTGCTGAAAAATATCACCCTGATAAAGCTGCTGTAAGTCATGCCACTAACACCTGCAATGTCTCACTTTGGGCATGTTTTAAAACATCGGCAAAAGGAAGTCTCAATTTTTGGTAAGGAAAAGATCCAGTGAGTCTGAACCAGGTGGCGGTGGTGTAGGTGGCAGTGGTGTAAAAAAAAAGCAAGGGAAGGAATGGCAGGAGAGGAGTCACCAATTGTGAATCTGGAAGAGGACCCCAACCCCCCATCCAAACAATGACTATCATCAGTGCAGTTAAGAAAGAAAAAAAAATCACATTTTCATTTTTTTAAATCATCAATACTGTTTTATTGATTGTACAGTACAGTACATTGTTTATTGCTTTCATTTTATGGATCAATGGCCTCATTATATAGTAAAATTCATGTCCAATTACTGTTTTAGGGGTTGTTTTGTTTTTCATCATCTGGAACGGATTAATCGGTTTTCCATTACTTTGTATGGGAAAGCACACCTTGGTTTAAGAACACTTTGGTTTAAGAACCGGCTTCCGAAACGGATTAAGTTCGTAAACCAAGGTACCACTGTAATGAGGGTGCCAGGCGAGCCTCCTGGGGGAGAGCATTCCATAAGCTGAGAGCCATCACAGAAAAAGCCCATTTTTGTGTTTCCACCCTCCGGACCTCTCGTGTTGTCTATGCAGGAGAAGACTGTAAAATTTTATGTAGGAAGGCTACCTGAGCGAACACAATGCCTGGTTAATGCACCCAAAAAGTCTGATGTGCTGCAATCTTGGGACCATACCACTTCATAATATGGAGGTTGGTTCAATACCCCCAAGTCAAAACCTTCCTGCTCAGGAAAGCTAGTATATCAGGAAGAAGTGGTCTGGATGTGCCTTCATCCCAACATGCTACTTTGATTTATCAGAGAACATTGAGATATAGAATCTGCCCTCTGTGTTCTAAAAGGGAAAAATATCTACCTTTTTTTTAGTAACTAAACAAATAGGACTAGCAGTGAAATTTATCTGTGTGGAAAGCTCCTGACCAAGGTCCTATCCAGCCATGCCCTCCTCTGGGATACGCCATTCTCCCTCCCCTCTAGTTTTCTTTTTCCTTTTTCCCAGTCCATCTTTTTATTTTTTTAAAAAAATTCTGACATTACAGAACTAAACTCAAATGTATTAATTCCACTCTTACATCTCATGACATAACAGAAAAACTTCATGAGCCAAGAAAGGGGGAGAAGCGTATAAACTAAAATATGAATCAGCATTTTAACAGCTGAACAGAGAAAGGGAATTAAAATGCTGCAATTTTTTTTTAAAAAAAAACATGAGTAGATGGGTAAAGCATGTAGAACTGAAAATTTACAAACTAGTTAAAACCTGGAATCGCTGACTGCTCAGAAACTACACAGATGGACCGTGGGGATGAACAGCAGAAACAGGTAATGCGTGAGGCGGTTGCATTGTCCTAGATGCTTCCCATTCCACCAGTCTCCAAAGAAAGCCTGATATTAATTAGATATTGAGCCAGGCTAATGCTGGCTGCAGATCCAGTTATGGTAACCTGCCTGTCAGTAGATCCTTCCACTGGATTGGCAATTTTGATCTGCGCCCCAGACATCTGGCGAATCTCATTGATCTTGGCGCCTTGACGCCCAATGATGCATCCAATCAGATCGTTTGGAATGGTGAGTTCATGAGAAATAGTTTGAGCTGATGCATCCAAACCATGGAATCCAGTGTTGCCATGAGACATTGGAAAGTGTGACTGTTGCATTGCCAACTGTTGCAGCTTGGTCAGATCTGGCTGTGGAATGGCATACTGTCCTTGAATGGTATAGGCCTCTTGAGGTGGTCCCTCCAGGTCAGAGTTGAGGCACACTGATGGGGTGGTGTGGAGGTTACTTGCACTGCCGCTGCTGTACCTGTCCTGACCGCCTGCAAAGATGACAGGAGAACTGGATGGCTTGGGTCGGTAGGGGATGGTGACACCCTTTGGGGGAGACTCCAGCATGACCACACATAACTGCCTCCCCTCTGGTTTTCTGACCATCTACTGCAACCATGCATAACAATGCCCACTGAACTGTTTCTGGTGCCCCCTCTTAGGGTTTTTCTTTTTTTAAAAAAGAGAATTCTACAAACCTTGGGTCAAGCCTGCTGGTGCATTGAGGCTGCAGAATGGGGGGTAGCAAGACTGAATTCTCTTCAATATAAATAAAATAATATTCTCTGAACTAAGTATCAGACAGAAGGCTGCATTAGAATCCTGCTAGTTCCAGCCATTCTATGTATAGGACACAGACACCTATCCCTATCCCTATCTCTGAAGGAACATGCACTTCTGTAATTCCCACAATTGCAGTCTAAAGGGCTGTCACATGGAGGTTGGAGCAAGTTTGTTTTCTCCTGCTTTGGAGGGTAGGACCCAAACCAATGGATTCAAGTTACAAGGAGATTCCCACTAAACACCAGGAAGAACTTCCTAATATTAAGAGCTGTTCAACAGTGGAACAGTCTCCCATGAGAGGTGGTGCACTCTCCACTGTTTAAAAACTGGAGGTTTTTAAACAGAGGTTGGATGGCCATCTGCCATGGATGATCTAGTTGAGATTCCTGCATTGTGAGTGGTTGGAATAGAAGACCCCTGGGGTCCCTTCGAACTCTATGATTTTATAACAGAGTACAAAAGCACCTTGATGTGTCATTTCTATCTGCATAATGGAACTAAAAATCACCTTACACCACAGGTCTCATTGTCAGAATAACAAAGAGAAAGGTGCGTTTAAAAACTTACATATTACACAAAGCATTAACTGCATGAATGATACAGATTGCAAATGGAATGTCCATACTCTCCAGATTCTTAATTTCTGACTTAAAGAAAAAACATCCTAGATGCAGCCCTTCAGTATTGTATTAAAGATCTTACCATATGAATCTGAAACAATATTTACAAATGTTACTTATAAATATTTTGAAACTACAGTTATCTTCCCTAAAGAACAATTTGCTAAACATTCTGCTGATTTGTACTCACCCTTTCTTTCTGCTCACGTGGGCTTTATTTCCAAGCCTATTCAATATAATGTTTTCCAAGCAGGGACCATGTGAATTGTTCATATAAATGGAGCAAATTAAACTGTCTCCACATATATCCTATCACATTTGTAGCCCTGATTTCTCTCCTTAACACGTGGCCAAGACAGCGTATTATCTCCCTGCAGAGGTTGACCTCAGGATATTAGATTCTGCCACACAGCTCTCTTGTACTAAACTGAGGGGAAACACTTAATCACCCCTGCCTTTTCAGGGAAAAATCAACTTTAAATTTGCCATGATGAAAAATCAATAAAGCAGTAATTGCTTGGCTTATCATTGTGTGGAGGAACAAATTGGGAAGCGAAGCTTAGCGTCCACACAGATTTCAGTGAAACACATGGAGTTTCAGGATCACTAAGCTAGAAAAGGGAAAGGTCTCAGAGCGATAATTAAATCTACTCATGCTGATTTTCTGCCAAATTTATTTCCCAAGTGTATATAAAATGTTTCACTGCTTACTAGCTAGGCATAACTAATCAATTCAACACTGGGCCAACACACATGAGAAACAAAAATGCAAATTCAAGAATGAAGGCATCAGGATAACATATTCATTTAGCATTAGTCAATATTATTTCTTGAATTCAAAGAAACGAGTCCTTATTTCACTCTATCCCTTTGATATTTAAGATCACTTTTACAAATGTCTTTTCCCTATAATCCCCTCTAAATCTTTTACACACTGATTCATTCCCGGTACCAAAATAGTGTTATCACTGTCAGATATTTTAATCATCTTTCACTTCACATTTTTCAAATTGTATGTTTTCATGAGCAGCTCCATTTTAATAAATCAAGAAAACTTTTAATTGTATTATGCATGATATATTAAAGTCAACCGTTTAAGCACCTCATAGCAGTAATCCAACATGCCTGGTTTTAATATGGAAAAGTACCATTTTCTTCTTCAGCAGTATTTATATTGCACCTTATCACAGTGCTCTTGTGGCCACATATTTAATTTACCTTGAGTTTGACTAGCCAGGCCTAGAATTTAAAGAAAATCAGGTCTGCCAATAAAGCTGTCATAAATCCTGATGCCATCATAAATAAAATTTAAATGCTGTTTTCAGTTAGTCCCAAATTAAAACACCCTCTGCCATTGAAAACATTCTTGTAAAAGTGGTGTATTTTTATTAATAGACCTAATTTTATGCAGAAAATTAGCATAGCTCCAATGGAAGTGCAATTTGGCTCTGTCAAATTCAAATTAGATGGGGGAAATCTCTCATACCTCCCCTACTCTGCTACAAAAATTATTTTTGTGAGGGAGTCCTTCAACTGGTTATAGGGACTGTGATAATTAAAACATTTAAAGTAGCACAAGCCCTCTTGTCTCTAATCTGTAGCTCAGGTCAGCTGTCTGTAAATTCTAATTTGTCCTCCATTTGTATTCATGACAGGAAAATGCCGCATATGTAACAGCAAACCAGCAGGAGGGTGTAGTGGTGGGCTTGGAGGTCAAATAATTTGATTTCTGAGCAGATTACATGTAACATCCAACATCTAATCTCACACCTGATTTGGCAATAAAATTATAATAAAAGTAATGTTAAGACACCATTACTAAGGGGCAGATAAAAGAACAGCCTTTCTTCATGTGCTGGAAAACAATATGCTTCTTTATACCACATGTTTTCCTTAGCAAAGCAGTCCATTTCCAGAATCCTGCTACTTTCCAAAGTGCTCCTTTAAGACTTGAGAGAGGGGCAGGGCAATTTCTTGCATTTATTTTAAATACAGGGCAAAGCATGGGGAATAAAAGCTAAGCATCCAATGAATTGGTGATTTCAATTACAAATCAATATTTATTTTCGACTAATAGTTTTTGCTGGCTGCAGAGAGTTTATAAACTACCGTATTTTTCGCACCATAGGACGCACTTTTTCCCCTCCAAAAATGAAGGGGAAATGTGTGTGCGTCCTATGGTGCGAATGCAGGCTTTCGCTGAAGCCTGGAGAGTGAGAGGGGTCGGTGCGCACCGACCCCTCACGCTCTCCAGGCTTCGCACACCTCTCCGCAAGCAGCGGGAGCCCAGCGCTGGGCTCCCGCTGCTTGCGGAGAGTTGCCAGCATGCCGAAGCCGGCGTGCGCTGAGATCAGCGCACCCAGGCTTCGCGGACCTCTCCGCAAGCAGTGGGAGCGCTCCCGCTGCTTGCGGAGACTTGCCTGCATGCCAAGCCTGCGCGCGCTGAGCTCAGCGTGTCCAGGTTTCGCGGACCTCTCCGCAAGCAGCGGGAGCGCTCCCACGGCTTGCAGAGAGCTGCCTGTTTGGGGGCTGGGGTCGGGGGAAGCTCGAGCTTCCCCCGCCCCAGCCCCGCGCCTGGGGGAAAATAATTTTTCCCCCTTTATTTCCCCCCCCAAAAAAACTGGGTGCGCCCTATGGTCCGGTGCGCCCTATGGTGCGAAAAATACGGTATATGAAGCTGTATCCAATGTTAGTTCTACACAGAGTAAGTCCATTAAAAATTATGCACATGACTAACTTAAATCCATAAATTTCACTGGGTCTACTCTGTGTATAACTTAGTTGGATACACTCTGTATTCAGATAAAATATGGCTAATGGGGGGGTCAACAAAAGTTAAGAATTGTAAGACAACAATTATTCCTCATATTTCCTTCGGATATTAACTTTCATACATCTAGCTTTGCCAAAAGCACCTATAAGAATTTTGTGGTTATCTGGTTTTCTTCCCCCTCCTACACCAATTAAACGATTTTCTAACATGCTAATTCCTTGAAATCATTTCAAAAGGTATTTTGGCCTCAACCTGGATTTAATTTCAGATTATTTTTCAAGCAAATTACATCAGCAGAATTCTTAATACTGACAGTATCTGTTACTGAACCAGTGGCAGCATTTGTTACAAAATTCAATCTTCAAACGGGGATATATTTTCAAAAACACAGGAAACTATTGTTTTCCCTGCTGGTCAAACGTCACACTGTAAGCTCTTTGGGGCAAATACCTGTTTTTTAGTTATATTACTTTTTAAAGAACTATGGCAACCTTCTTAAACTTGGTGTCTTCTAGATATTCTGGACTACAATTCTCATGAGTCTCAGAGAGCATGGTTGTGCTGATTGAGGCTGAGGGTTAGTGGCAGTTGTAGTCCAAAATATCTGAAAAGCACTGGGTTGGGAAAGGCTGCACCATGTACATTGATGACTATGTACATTTACTGGCAGTGCCAGGTACTGTCTTATTTCCTGCCTCCACATAAATGACTGCAAAATCCTGACACACCTTTTACTTTCCTTGCTGGAAGGACTTCCCCTCATTGACATTCTACTCCCTCTTGCAAGATCCCTTTAGAGATGCCATACTCCCTCAAAATTGCCCTCAGTTTTACATACTGTTAATTTTAATTTCTATCTGCTTTGTTAATCTTTACTGGCTCTACTGGATAGCTCAGAGACAGAACCTTTCAGCAGTGTATAGTCCCATTGGTCACTTCCACCCAACCAACTTTCTGGGGACTCTAGGGCTGGTGCTAAATTGTGGTCATCAGATTTGGTGGTGGGGTGTATGTGTCTATTTCCTTTTAATTCAGTTCAGGATATGAGTGAAATATGCTTGGACTCTGAAATGGTGACAGTAGGACCAATCTAACTTGTGCCTTCCCCCAGATTTCTTTACATGATGGATGACATTTAACTGGACACTGTGAAGGAGCCATCACTTCGAGATAAGGAGCTGCCAGATCAGACCACTGGCCCATCTGGTCCACCATCTTGTTCTTACAGTGACTGATCAGATGACTAGATCAACAGCAGGACCTAAGCACAACACTACCCAATTTGTGTGTCCTAGTAGGAGTGGCCGCCGAGATCATATAACACTGGTCCTGAAAGACCTTCATTGGCTCCCAGTACATTTCCGAGCACAATTCAAAATGTTGGTGCTGACATTTAAAGCCCTAAAGGGCCTCAGCCCAGTATACCTGAAGGAGCGTCTCCACCCCCATCGTTCTGCCCGGACACTGAGGTCCAGCGCCGAGGGTCTTCTGGCGGTTCCCTCACTGAGAGAAATGAGGTTACAGGGAACCAGGCAGAGGGCCTTCTCGGTAGTGGTGCCCGCCCTGTGGAACGCCCTCCCTTCAGATGTGAAGGAAATAAGCAACTACCTGACTTTTAGAAGACATCTGAAGGCAGCCCTGTTTAGGGACGTTTTTAATGTTGAATGCTGTATTGTGTTTTTAATATTCTGTTGGGAGCCGTCCAGAGTGGCTGGCGAAACCCAGCCAGATAGCCAGATGGGCGGGGTGTAAATAATAATAATAATAATAATTCCACTTCTGACAGTGGTATAGAAAAAATAGTTATCATGGCTAGTAGCCTTTGATATGTCTTATCTTCTAATAACTTGTCTAGCTCTCTTTTAAAGTTACTCAAGGTGATGACCATCACTATTGGTTGTGGAAGTGAATTCCATATTTTAATCAGGTGCTGTGTGAAGAAGCACTATGTGTTGTCTGTCCTGACTCTTCCAACGTTCAGCATCACTGGATGCCCTTCATAGGAAGCAATTAATAAATGAACTACTGTTGCTACTACTAAATCGTTTCTCTCCAAGAATTTAGTTAGTATCGTTATGGTTCACAACTGGAGTTTCATTTACTCTCAGAATCAATTGTAAACCCAGAACAATACGGGAAATGAAGAAATCTCTGAGCAACCAGTATATAGCTCTAGAATAGATTATGGACTGCATATCACACAATATCTTTACTGAACTACAAATGGGGAAGGAGTATTTTGGACTTTTACGTAGTTTGGCTTGAAATATAGTCTTAATTTGATAGACATTTTAGAAAGCCAGATAACACACCACTTCTGATTAACTTCGGAATAAGGAATATAAACTTGTAGCTAGGAATAAAACTGCATGTATCTTGACTTGGGAGCTCTGTGATAATCTTTATAAAAACTTAAAAGCAGCCTCAGAACAGCAATGCTGTGGGAGGTATTTAACCCTTCTCTCCTACATCATTTTCTCTGGTTGAAATTTCCCACCCTCAAAAAAGAAAGAAAGAAAAAGAAACCCGACAACAGATTTGCTGTGGGGGAGGCACAATAGGATACCTGTCTTATCTCTCCTGTGGATTAATAGCTACTGGGCAGGGCGGGGTGGTGGAGAGAGATGGAAAATGAATGAATGAATGGCACAACGGGAAGCAGACTCTCCCTTCACCTGCTGCCCAAGCTCCTTCCCTCTCCCCTGGCTGATGTGTGCACAATTCTCCCACATCATCTGTGCTTTGCTCCGAGGACAGAATGGATTGGGAGGAGTTTTGGGCCCTAGCCTCTGTTTTCAAGTTGACCAGGCTCTGGCATCATAAAGATTCCACAAAGGCAAACAAATCACTTTCACGTTGAACAAGTTGCCCTGGGATCTTAATACACTCCTGATGTAACTTCTTACATTAAAGCTCCCAGACTTGAAAGTGCTTAATCACCTGCTGAGTACTATTGAGATGACAGACTAAGTTAGAGGAAGCTACATTCCACTTTGAAGTTAGGATGTCCATGAAGCACAGTTGAGTTATCCAGTTTTACTTTCACACAATGCCCTTTTAAATACTTTCCAATTTAAGCTTTAAGTCAAAGTAAAACTACAAAAACCTACCCAGATGCCTTAAAAGCATGCTAGGGTCTCAAGGCAGGGAAAATGCAGGTAACTCTTGTTCTCGGTTATTACTGCTTCAAGAGTAGAGGTACTGGCCTAGAGGTGGCAATAACTTTAGCAGTTTTATCTTTTGTCACAATGGACATTGCTAAATGTGAGAAGCCTATATGTCTATTATAATACATGCACACAGTGTATCTGGATAACTTAATTAGAAAATTAACATAAAAAAAAAGATTTTCTTCAGATGTAATGAGTGCCCAGTGTGCTTTGAAGTTAAAGGGAATAAAGCTTCAACCATTTTTGAATAGATCATTAAACTGAAAAGTTTATGAAATTTGAACATCTATAATCACCTCTGCTTCAGTTACTGAGAAGCAATAAAATTATTAGCTTAAAATCTATGAGGCTAATTATGTTTTAGATTTTCAGTTTTGCATTGCACATCAGGAAAGTTCAGTATATTGTGTCAATCAATTACCTGTATATTAGGCATCTAGTTAGAGAAGTTCTCCATCATCCAATTTAACTATGCACACCAAATGCTGATATTTAGAGAACAGGAAGACTTGGAGACAAGACAGTATGGCCTTTGGGATTACTATAGGCAGAAGGGGGATAAGCTCTCTCAATATGTCTGCTTTTGTCAGAATAAAAATTACATATCCCAATTCACTGACCTCAGGTTTTCAGGTTGTATTAAACCAGTTTTTCATACAGGAAGTATTTTAAAGCTTGCGAACATGTTTCTAGCACAAAACTTGTGGGGATCTCAAAAAGACTAATTGGAGAAAACAGCAGGCTACCGATGAATCAACCTACCAATGTTACAACCTAGGGTCACTCCATAAAAACATTTTTCTATGTAATGAAGGCATGATTGGTAATTTTTCTTCAAGGATTTTTCCTTCAAGTTAAGACTTCAGTTGCAGGGGTACCTTCTGAATGTTGAAAGCTCAACATTTTAACCTAAAATGCTACCCCCCCCAATAGTGCAGCTGCTACTAGGATGAGTAGAATGTAATCTTATGAACATCCATGGACATCTATTGAATACTGTATGGGATGTGCCTGCTGATGAGCAATTCAACTCCATTCTACACCATTTTGTTAGTGCTTCTCTCTGTACCAATCCATCAGAGAAACACTTGTCTACTATTTTTAAAATGCAATACACCAAAAGGCTAATCCTCTCCCCTAGATATCAGAGTTCTCCGCCTCAGGTGCTTGAACATGAAACTATTTTTGGGGGGGTAGGAAACTGAGGTGAACAGCAGTATCTATAGCTACTAGTAGGAAACATACACGTGCACCCACTTGTAAATGAAGCTTCAGTTCTTCAAGAATAGATAATTATTACTGGCTGATTTTGGACTAACCTCTTCCCACAAAACTAAATGTTATGAAGTAATAAAATTCACACAACCCAACATTGTGTCCCATGTTCAACTTTACCTACTCTGTGCAGAAAAGCTGATCTCCATAATAGGTATGTCCTATGTTTTTTCTGGTGTAAAAATGTCTTATTTTCTACTAATCTGGAACTACTACTTGACTCTAATAATAAACTATGTGTTTTGAGCTATGCATACACAAAAGTTCAGTTTTAAGGATATTTTGGAAGTACCTTAACCATTCAGGGGAATAATTTGAGAGATACAATGTACAAATGTCTCTCTTTCAGACTTGTCTAGTTATTAGGGTCTCGTGCTCTGTATATGCCAAATAACTGACTTGTTTTAGGTTGTACATATACCAGGGCTTGCATATGTATCTGTATCTATCTCTCTATAAAAACAGTACTTTTAGTTCATCTAAATTTCATAGCTGAATTACCTTCTTCCTTTTTCTTCTTTGCTTCTTCTTCACTTCTTTCTTTAGCTTTTAATGCTTCATCAGCTTTTGCTAAAAATAAATAAAATGCTGATTAGTTGTTCAGTAATTAACTTTTTGATAAAACGACTTCTTATGAGGGATGGTCAGAAAGACACTTCTTGCGTCCTATGGAAAATGCAATTTACTGTGGGCACAAGAAGGGATTGTCTCAAGTCCCAACTTGTCCCTGTATAAAACACATACATGATGCTCAAAGAAGAAACCATTAGAGCAGCTGAACATTTTCCTTAGACTATCTTTGAGATATGTGGATGCTTTGAAGTATCCCACCACACATTTTCTTCGCAATACCTTTCCACTAGATAATAGACTGAAGCACTCATGGGCTCTATGTCTCCAGTGTTTGGGCTCCATAAGCAAAGCATGCCATACCCTGGTGCCCCCTTTGCAACTGGTCTGCTGGATGAAGAAACCTTGTACTGCTTCCTGTTTCCTTCTGTAGACACAACAGAGTTTCACTTGATGGATCAGGGCCTCTACATATATTTTTCTTCAGTGCAAGTCATAGCAGCAGCATTTAATTCATGTTATTACAGCATCTTCTAAGAAGAGTCTCCTTTCCTTTAGAAACAGCTTCCCTTATTACTTAATTATCTACAAGTTGCTCAACTGCAGGGGTTTTAAACACTTTACTACAGATGTTAAAGAAGATTAAAAATATACAGCACAGTAACAAGGGACTATCAATATACTCTGTAAATTAATTAAATTTCTGTTCTAGCACATCATTTATTCCAAAGCGTTAATGTCTCAAAGGGGCCATTCTCTTTTATTGCCATCTCACTGCCTGATGAGTGAACTTGGAATAAGTCTCTAATAGCATTATAGTTGATGAAATATTAAGTTTTTAAAAGTACTGCCATGTCGAAAGATGAAGAACCAAAACGTGGGTAGTTAGACTTTAGACCAGCCCTTAACATGTAATAAATCCATTATATGCCTAGTATACTGGCTGTTTTGCTCTATGTTAGTTTGCTGCACCAATACATTAGTTATATGAATATTCAATTGACATAGTGAGTATGAAGTACATGAATGACACATGACCACAACTTTCAAAGTCTAATGTCTCTTTGTATTTAGTAGCTACACCTTCTTAAAATATACAATTTAAATACTGATGCTCTGAAATGATAGAAGCAATTACAGAGACATCTGTTTCCATTTCCAAGCTTTTAGACACACTTAGGCTACATTAAAAGTCATGAAATATTAAAACTTTTCTGCCAGCAATATCTTTACAAGAATCTATTAAATTAGATAATAAAAACAAACCACTGATAACTGTAAAGACTTTTACTTCATTTACACTTTATTCTCCCTAGTAGCAGGATAAGGATAATAGAAATTCCATTTAAATTCAATTTTGGTTATACATGTAATTGTAGCTATACCCCTTGAGTCATGTAAAATGCTCAGCTTATGTTTCTTTCAAATTATCCTGCTCAGATTCACATTCCACTCCTTACAACCATCTTCAATATGTATTAGCAAAGCTCATTAGACTGAAATTTAATAATGCAAACATTAGGTGGGTCTCAAGATCCTCCATTATCAACACAAGATGGATTGCTTATATATAGCTCTTAGGCTAACCAGGCAAAATTTAGATTCAATAAACTACGAGGCTTAAATTTGATTTATTTATTTCTCTATGCCAGTTTGTTCTTCATAACTGATTTGTTCTCTGCATAGGAACAGTTCATCATATTATTGAAAGATAGCAAAATTGTAAGTTTAAAAGAGAGATTGTTATCTCATAGTTAGGCATGTGTTTCTGTGTAACCTATACTTTGTTAATTTTCCTGACTTCTATGTACCAGTAGGAATTTTTAAGGTATTTTAAAGGAGATGCTTATTTTCCTTTCTTGGCCCATTATTTGAGCATGGTAGCAAATGCATAACACCCTGAAATGTTTTAATATGGCCCATAAATGGAGATGCTCAGCCTAGCCCACTTAGAAGAATATTCTAGCGAAACAACTGCTTCCAAGTGAATGTGCTGAGGAATTACACATAATCTATTTTGAGAAATTTAAGATGTCACAATTTAAAATCAGGAGAAGAAACATTTCTGTTTTTCTTTCAGTGCAATACTGGAAAAATACTGCATGCATGCAAAAATTCTAAACCAAATATTCCTGTGTTGAATTCATAAAACAGTTATTTGGAATTCGAAAGAGCAAACTGTTCCTGAAATCTATAATCCTTGCACTACTGTGTTCCGTGAGACTGCTAAATCAGGGCATGTCTGCATTGCTGCTTTCTGTATGTTTCTCATTAGCTATCATCCAGAAGGATAGGCATATTTTTTCCATCTCAAGGATTATCAACAGGGTAAGGAGACAAGTTTCAGAAATTCCACACCAACATTTTGAAGATAATTAAAGGTCCACTGAACAACCAGCACTAGCCTTCAAAACCTACACCTTAAAGAGGAAGTTGGCTGTCCCTATAACATACAACTAATCAACTGTAAAACCGTATGGGGATGTGCCTTTTGTCTCAGGTTATGATAAGCTAATTTTGTCTCATGTGCCTGTGTCCTCAGCAAATCACTCATCTACAGTGACATGTGACTATCCAGCCACATATCAGCAACTGAGGAATGATGTGCTAACAGCCTGTAGCAGGTATGAGCAGACTCTAGGATGGCTTTTGTTTTTGTTTTAACTAGAACCACAAAACCTACCAACCAGAGTCTGGTGCAAAATGCAGGGGTTTTGATTACCAGAACTGAACTAAAGGCCTTAATCCTTCCAAAAAACAAAACCCCACTCCAATTTATCCTGCTCCCATTCCACACACAACTTTCTTCAATTCAGCAGCCTACTTTGCTATTGCCATTGTTAGAAATCCTTGCTGATACTTCAGATCACCCAAAGATCTAGTGGTGAATCCTGATCTACTTTTTGCCCACCTGGGGTCTAGAGCTTCTCAATAAAAGTCATGGTTATTTTTGTGTTTTTGAATTACAGAATATTTGAGAACAGCCATAACAACGACCAAAAACACACTTCAATTCATTTCATCTTTTTCTGACCTTTAACACTTTAATGACATAAGACTTTTACTGGTTATAGATGGTATCCAATTGCTGTCCTACAAATTACACACATGGCATGTGTAACAGAGACTTCGTTGGATGAAGCAGATGGGCCTGTCCTTGCCGCTGCTTGTCCACCAGGTTTCTCTTATGCACAGCAACCCAGGCCTTGTGGACGGGGAGGGGGGGGTTGCAGTGGTTTTTAGGAAGTCATTAGTCTGCACCAGGTGTCCTATTGGAAAAACCCAGTTTTCTGAGTGCATGTTCTGGAAGTTGGGCAATAGGGGCAGTACAGGATTCCTATTGGTGTACCGACCTCCCCACTGCACCAAGGATTCCCTGCCCGAGCTGCTTCAGGTCATGTTGGATGTTCTCCTGGAGACACCTACTTTGGTTGTCCTAGGGGATTTTAACATCCATGACGAGACGACCTTACAAGGGGCCGCTCGGGACTTCGTGGAAAGCATGGCCTCCATGGGGCTATCCCTGAATAAGTCTGGCCCAACCCATAGCCGCGGACATGCCTTGGACCTGGTGTTTACCTCTATGGATGTTGGTAATCTGACATTAAGTAAAAGCGAAACGAAAGAAGTGCCATGGTCAGATCACTTCCTGGTGCAACTGGACTTCTTCGTGACCCTTCACCTCTGGAGGGAGGTGGGACCGATTCAGATGGTCCGCCCCCGCCACTTAATGGATCCAAATAGTTTCCAGAGAGTGGTAGGGGATGTTTTATCCCATGTTGATGGCCTTTCAGCTGATTCCCTGGTGGCCCGCTGGAATGTGGAGTTAACCAGGGCTATTGACTTTTTGGCTCTGAAGCATCCTCTCCGATTGCATGGAGCCCAGACAGCCCTGTGGTTTTCCACGGATCTGAGGGCAATGAAACAATCGTTGAGACGGCTAGAGCGCCGGTGGCGGATAACCCATTCTGCATCTGACCGGACACGGGTTAGAGCTCAATGTCGAGCCTACCAAGTGGCGATAGAGACGGCGAATAAGACTTTCTTCACCGCCTCTATTGCATCTGCGGAAAACAGCAGCAGGTTCGCAATTTAGTGGAACCACCTGCTCCATCAGGGCCCAGTACGGGCCACATGATCTCCTGCAATGATTTTGCAAAGTTTTTTGCAGATAAAGTCGCTCAGATTCGAGAAGAGGTAGACTCCACCGTGGGCGCAGGGCCGGGGTGGGAGAGTGCTAGAGCCCTGTCTAGTCAAGTTGTGTGGGATCAATTCCAATCTGTTACCCCCGAGGATGTGGACAGGCTTCTTGGACGAGTGAAACCAACCACTTGTCTCCTTGATCCTTGCCCATCCTGGCTTATAAAAGCTAGCCGGGAAGGACTGGGAGATGGGCTTCGTGGGGTGGTGAATGCTTCCCTCTGTGAGGGAGCCTTCCCAGACCCGCTGAAAGAGGCGGTTATTAAACCGCTTCTTAAAAAACCATCTTTAGATGCGGCCACGATGGCCAACTATCGCCCAGTCTCAAATCTTCCATTCTTGGGCAAGGTGACTGAGCGAGTGGTTGCTGAACAACTCCAGGCACGCCTGGAAGAAGCGGACCATTTGGATCCCTTCCAGTTGAGATTCAGGCCTCACCATGGGACTGAAACTGCCTTGGTTGATGATCTCCGGTGGGCTAGGGACAAAGGTGAGAGCTGTTTCCTAGTTCTGCTGGATCTCTCAGCGGTGTTTGATACCATCGACCATAACATCCTTCTGGACCGCCTTGAGGGGCTGGGAGCTGGGGGCACTGTCATACAGTGGTTCCGCTCCTTTCTCCTGGGCCGTGTTCAGAAAGTGGTGGTGGGGGATGAGTTCAGACCCCTGGGCTCTCACTTGTGGGGTGCCTCATGAACATGAGGTCCCGCTTCTTGGATTTGATGAGAGCCTGAGTTTCTGAACTGATTTTTTCTATTCTTCCCAGGGAGAGGAAGGCCAGGCCTTTGAAAATTAGTCTCTGGAGAGCGAGCCCAGATTAGCATGTCTAGCTAAGGAGAGATGTGCATGCCTTGGATGTGGAGGTGGGCTACCAGGGAGATCTTGGTAAACGTGGTGGTGGGGCCGGATGCCAAGCCAAATGGGAGGGTTCTGAACTGGTAATGTGTGTTTCCAATAGCAAAATGTAGGTATTTGCTGTGTGGAGAATAGATTGGAATATGTGGGTAGGTTTCCTGGAGATCTATTGATGTGAATAGGTCTTGGGAGTGGAGATTTTAATTGATGTAGGAAAGAGTCTTCATTTTGAACTTTCTGTAGGCTACCCATTGGTTAGGAATTTCTGATCTAGAATGCCCCCCAGTGCGGATAGTCTGACATCATTGTTGTTGCTGGCGGTTAGACTTGCTCTTATTGGGTATGTTGTTTTGCTGGAATATGTTGGAGAACCTGGGCTTGTTCCATGAAATGTCTGGGCTTGTTCCATGAAATGTTCCATGAAACATGGGCTTGAAACGTCTATTTCTGCCTTGCTGGCAAAAATTACGAAAGGACATACAATTGCATTACCTGAGAGGATAATTTATCTGTTTTCTAACATTTGTACCCCACTTTTCTACCATAAGACATTCAAAGTGGATTATCAAAAATATAAAGATCTAATTATTTTCAATGAAAACAATAAAAAAGAACTCAAAAAGCAGCATGGTTATTACTAACCACACTTAAAAATGCAACAGTTTCCAATTTAAAAAACACACACAGTGAAGGCCAGTAACACAGTCTCTGCGTGTAGGCATACAATATAACAAACAGAATACAAAAGAGAGAGAGAGAGCGTGAGAGAGAACAGAAACGCCAGTCTTTGCAGCTCACCAAAAGGTTAAAAGGGCCAGGACAAACTTCCCTAGAGAAGGTCTCCCAAGTTCTAGATTGCATTGTGGAAAAGGCCCTCCTGTGGTCACACAACATACATCTGACAATGTAAGGGAGTAGAGTAAGCAGTACAGTGGTACCTCGCAAGACGAATGCCTCGCAAGACGAAAAACGCGCAAGACGAATTTCCCTATGGGCATGCTTCGCAAGACGAAACGTCTTGCGAATTCTTGCGAGTTTGTTTCCTTTTTCTTAAAGCCGCTAAGCTGTTAATAGCCGCTAAGCCGTTAATAGCCGCTAATAGCCGTGCTTCGCAAGACGAAAAAACCGCAAGACGAAGAAACTCGTGGAATGGATTAATTTCGTCTTGCGAGGCACCACTGTACAGAGATTGATCTCAGTGCTCTTAAGGAGGGAGGTTATCTTTGACATATGCAGGTTCTAGCCCTTTTAGAGCTACAAATGTCAAGACTGGCACCTTGCTTTGAGCCCAGAAACAAACTGGTAACCAGCACAGATAATATAAGATGAAAGTAACATGATCTCATCAACAGACCCTGGCAGCTGCGTTTTAAACCAACTGAAGTTTCCAAACTATATTCAGGGCACCTGCATATAAAGCTCATTTGCAGTGATCTAACTTAGAAATCACAAGGCCATGAATAACTGAAGCAGGATTTATTTCTCCAGAAAAGGGTGTAACTGGCATGCAAGCTGAAACTGGTAAAAGATGCTCATAGCTCCTGCTGCTACCTGGTCACCCAGGGCTATAAACAGCAACAACCCCTGACAAGCTATGAAACTAATTATGAACTCTGAAACATGTAGAGCTACAACATTGAATTTTAAAGCTTTGTAAAAAATTATTACCATAGTATTCAATATTCAAAAACAATATTATTATGTGGCTATTTCCAGACTGACTGAAACACACTGAATTCCTTTCACGCATTTTTTTCAACTGTGAAACTAAGTAGAAACATTTACATAGAGATCCCCGGACTTTTTCTTAAGCTGTTAGTATAATCACTTGATTCAGATGGATGTTCCACTAGAGCAGTGTTTCCCAACCTTGTGCCTCCAGATGTTTTTGGCCTACAACTCCCATCATCCCTAGCTAGCAAGACCAGTGGTCAGGGATGATGGGAGTTGTAGGCCAAAAACATCTGGAGGCACAAGGTTGGGAAACACTGCACTAGAGGTACCAATAAGCCTCTAGAACATTAGAAAACTATGAACATGTTGAGTACGCCACAGTATAAATAAATATAAATGGTTTTATGGCCTTACAGCTAACAGCAAATATGTGAATAATCTTTAATTGAAAGGACAAAAAAATGGAAGAAACTCTGGAACAGACAAGTAACTTTTTCAATGGTACATCTCCAAGATGTACATATAGTGTTTTCCAGAATTTCCTTGAAAATAAATAAGATTGGTCATTATTAAAGATTTCACAAAGGCTCCATTCATGAAAGACAGCCAGCATTAATGCTATTATTAGTCATATATAAACACATCTCATTAAATACATCCCCTTAACAGTAAAGCGTGGTTTGCAACATGGACCTTAATTAATGTTTTGATTATCGTTATGCATTTATTTATTTTAGCTATTGTGTGCTGCCCTGAAATGCTGATGGATGAAGGGTGATTAATAAAATGAACTAGTAAATAACATGCAGCATTATTTATCCAACAGACATTAAATATCCATCTGAAGCACAGAATTCAGGAGAATGAAAAACAAACAAAGCTAATAACGATACATACCCTTACACAAACCTGCATGTATTTATACGTCTCTCTATAACTCTAAGAAGACATAAATTAGCCACACAACATACAGGGGTGGTATGTACAAAACACCCAGACCTGCTCCCAAAATGGATAGTACAAGGATAGGTTTAACCTACCTATTTCTACTGAACCTGAAGTCTGATTTTCTGGAATATGCAGAAGAGAGTCTCCATCCCCAATGTGTTTCAGAAGAACAGTTATTTACATTTTGCCTGATTCACAGCCCAGTCCTATGCCTGCTTGCACAGAAATCATTCTCATCGAATTTGATGGGGCTTCCTATCCAGGAATTTATGCACAGGATTACAGCTTTGGGTTTTAAAAACCATTAAACTTTGTTTTCCTCAGAAAAGCTATGGTATAGGTTGTTGATCATCGCTTCACAAAGTAGGCGATACATCGATTGTATCTACACTTTCACTTGAACATACAAGAGTAATCAGAATTTAATGCCTCAACTGGTTTTATTCCAGCTGCAGTGCAGAAAGTACAGGTGCAGGGCTTGAAGCTAAAAACTAATTCTGAGTTATGTAGATAAATCCTCCAGAGAAGTATTATGTTGATATAAATCAGCACAAATATAAACTACTTGATCTGGAGTGCCACAGGAGTTTTCTGCACAAACTGCATGTCTACATATTATCTACAAATGGAATTATTTCCCAATATCTATATATTGTTCTATTCTGAAAAGGTAATTTAAAACTATGAATTGCTTTCTTTTATAGACTAAAAATGAAAGACTAAGCGCTTTTCCATAAATCTATTAAATGAACAGTTGTATTAAAACTTCTCCTGTTTCAGACTTTGTATTTGGAAAAGTGAAATAAATTATATTTCAAGACACAACAATATTATGTTGAGGCACCTACAGTATGGCAATACCAAATCTTTGGTTCTATTTTAATGACTTTCTTCTAGTTTCTGTTGATGTAATCATTAAGGTGTCACTCAGAAAATCGAATATTCACTAGATGGCGCAACTAGAATAATTTATATCTTTATTTAACCATGCTGCGTCTGTCTACAGGAATGAAACAAATGAGATAACGCATAAAGCACTCATTATTGGGGGTTTGTCTAATCCTGAAGCATTAAGTTGAAATGAAACCTTTTGATCTTCTTGTCCCACGGATGATTTCAGCTAAGAAAATACATGCTGGAATAAAATTATGCTAAACCAAAGGATGGTTTTAATAAGAATATGTTACTTTTATTTAAACTGGCATTAGAAAAAAGTGGCTCTTCAAAGAAAGCAAGTGTGATTCATTTCAATTCTATTTCTTGAAGGTTAACTGATTATATTTTTTAAAATGTTGCTGAAAAAATTCTTTTAAAGACTTGCTTTTACTTTGAATCAATGACTAACAATAATAATTACCAAAAAACAAAGATTAACAGTATTTATGTGTTAATAACACAATATAGCCTTCTGGGAACTAATAGCAACAAAGACCACAAGGAATTAAAAACTTTGAATTTCATCTAAGTACTCAAAGATGGGTACATTACAGCTAAGCATTTTTGTTTTTCTGCTAATACTATTTACCTTGTTATTACTTTGTACCATAAGTCAAGAATGTGGGGATAAAATTTGTGTTTGCAAACTATTCAGAACTACAGTACAATGTATTTTAATTAGCTGGGGATTAGCAGAGGCACCCTAAACTTTTATTGTGAACATATATAGTCCAATTAATTACTGAGGATTGTATTTATAAGAATGAAATATTTAATTCAGGTAAAAAGAAAACTGGAATAACTGTTGATTTTAGCCTTTTTGTGAAGCTGGTGTGCCAGTCCAAACAGGCAACTCTCATTAGTGTTGAACAGCAGAAGAGCATTACAAAGATACTGTGAGAGAAGAGGCTATGAATAAGAACATTTTCCATTTCATGGAAAGTAGTAAAACAAATGCTGTTAGCGAACCCCTCCCTCCCAAATTAACAGTCTGCAGGCATATTTAGTTGCACTATTTTTCTTTCTTTCTTTTTACTTACATTAAAATGAACTTTCTTTTTTACACTTCTAAAACATTTAAACAACTCTCTAAAATGCAAAGCACATTCTCCTACTACTTGCAAGGCATTACCAAATTTACATGTCATTTTATGTAATATATTACATGTATCAGGGCTTCTAAAATGTTTTCCCCAGAAAACTATTCACAGAGGAACTCTCAGGTTATTACGATGTCAAAAAAAATTCTGCATACACTTCTAAAATCATATATTACATATGTATATCTTCCTGCACAGCTCTATTGTCCATTCACAATACAAACATTTTCATAACCCTTAGTAATATTGTTAGGACAAAGAACAATGGTAAGTGTATGATGCTGTGTAATACCTTAAGTGGTTCTGTGTGTATTCACATATGTATTCGAATTTGTCTGATATTACTTCAAAACCATGAATAAGTGAAAGATCATCTATAAATATTTATTCAGTTTCACTATTCTAAATTAGTTATTTCATGTAAATTACAATGAATGTCCAAAAGCACACGGGAATTCTAACAACCTTGCACATATCTGGTGAATGCCTGAGAAATGCAGATTGCCCATCACTTGTCTGTCACATAATGGTTATTGTTAACATTCACTAGTGAAACTTCATAATTTGAACATTTACTAGATGAGTGTTGGATTCCCCTGTGGTTGTCAATAGTTTTTTGCTTTCAAGAAATCTACTGTGTTATGTACACTTTAAAATTTATTTATTTAAAAAAATGATGTGTTACCTTCCAGGGTAAACCACACCCAACACAGCTTGTTGCAAAACCATAGTACATGGTATAAAATAAGTACAAAGGGCACAATATAATAAAAGTCCTGAATTATTTCATTATCAGCTATATACACACACACTTTTAAAAATAAACTAAAACAATGCATTGTGTTTCTAAAGGGCAGCAATTGTTTTTCTTCCCAACAGTTCTCAGGAAAGTTTATGTCTTATAAAGGTGAACTCTTTGAAGTGGTGCCTTGCAGTGGGTTTTATACTACATGTTATTAAAGAAAAAAAGTTAGTAAACTCTGATTGCACTAACAAAAATGTGACATTTTAAAATACAACAGTTTCTAAATGTGATTGCCCAATATTCATTAAATATAGGCACGAACAAAAATTTATATATTTTTGGAGATGTAGAAATATGTACAGAACTTCCAGCTGCAAAATATGAAAAGATACTTTGACAGCTAAATATGACAAACTTCTCTAGAGAAACTGCAGATTTACCGGAATATTAGCATGCTAATCATAGATCAGCAGAGGAGGGGAAAGGTACCAAAAAAAAAAAAAAAGAGAGAGACAATGATTGTTAGGAAGGAATCAGTAAAAATTGACAGATAAAGCTCTGTAATAGCAATCAAGAGCAACCTCCCCAAAGACTCTCCAAATCCTGGTTACTGCCTACTGTATTAAGACTGTGTTTCTCATCACTTAATGCTTATTTTCATCACTTTGCTTAAAATATTGATAATCAATTAGGGCTACGTCTGTTTTGCCACAGAATCTGTGTCACAGTCTATCAGACTGTCAGGGCCAATTCAATCCTCATTCAAAGTTAATTTTTTCTTCATAAATCTGCCTTTGGAGGAGTCATTAGGCGCAGAACATAGCCTGAGGTGCAATCACCTATTCTCTTTCATTAGTGGCAGGCAGAGAAGGTGAGGGAGATTATTAGAACTTTGGAATGATCACAAAGCAGCGTGCTGCCTGTCAGATCCCCCCAACATTTAATTCATCTAGCCAACTCACCAGCACTGTTGCCAACAGTTTTAAATGGACATTATTCATGAACATCTGTGACATGCTGAATATTCCGAGCTACAAATGATGAAAAAGCAGTGCCCCGTTTGACTTTAAAATTAATTCTATGGTCAAAACAATTAAGAATATAACTAACGTGCTTTCTGATTTTATTTTTAGCTATTGTTTCCCCTTACACTTCAGAAAGAAACCTATTTATGAAAAAAAGGTTTTTAAAATAAGTACCACCTTATAAGCTCTGTGCTGAAAAGCAAAAATATTATACACAATCATACGCAAGGTAAAATCAACACAATGTTTTCTTTACCAAGGAAGTGACTAATTTTCATCAGGTTGTTTTTACAGATTATATAATTAGCTAGCTGCACTATTGGGTTTGTTGATATGATGCTAAAGGGTTGCCAAATGAAATGACATATTTGATTTTAAGACAATGCCATATTAAGTTACAGTGCACTTTTCTCAGCATATAACAATCAGTTATAGTAGATGAGAACAGATCTTCCAAGTCAAATATATTACATTTATTACTTCTTACTCTGGTTATAGATACAAAAACAGAAATACAAGTAGGCATTTGGTAGACATTATAACGCGAAGAAGAAGAAGAAGAAGAAGAAGAAGAAGAAGAAGAAGAAGGCGGCCATAATCACATTCCTGCTTCATTTTGGGGGTTTTTTAAATGAAAACTGTTTAAGATAAAAAAAAAAGCTGAATTCACTTTTTAAAAGACTAATTTGAAACTTTTGAGTTCTTAAACTCGAGACTTTAGAATGAGCATACAAAAACAAAATAATGAATGTATAAAAAGACCCCCCCTCTAAAAAAACCTGTAGAATTTATTTGACACGAAAAGGGCATTTGGAGACCAATGAAATGTTTAGGTGTTTATACACTAAAGTGTTCAACAAAGGAGGAAGTAATTGGAGTGCTTGGTAATAAAAGCACACAGGCATGCCAAAAAAAAAAAGTGAAAAAGGATTGGTGAAACACAGACAGGATTGGGGGTTGTCTTATATGTCAAATAGGGTACAAGAGTTTAATCAACTAGAGAACCTAAAAAGAACACATCCCACAAGAGTATCTGTGAAATTTACAAAAACTGTTTCTTAAATGTTTAAATTGGATTTTCGATCACCCATTTTTATTCGCTTTACTATAAAGCAGTTTGCACATGGGCAGTCTGATCTTGAGGTTTAACAGTTGCAGCTTTCTGTGAAAGGCAATCAAATCTCCTCTGAATGTGATGTGCGTCAGCTACCACACTGAACCCTGAGCTCACATGCTCCCCACTCCCCATTCTTTTTGGATGAAAGGACTGTGGAAGTTTCTGTCCTCCCTTAACTGCACTTTGTCTTTTCAACTTACATGGCAAACTATGGTTAGCACAACACTGATTTCAAACAAGGCAACTCCAAACCATGGGTTTCTGAAGCTAGCTTATTTTAATTAACCATTGTTATAAATAAATAAAATGCCAGGGTTCAGTACTGGTCAAGTAAAGTAGTTGGAGCTGATGCTGGTTGGAGTGGAATGGCAAGGGAGTTAGGAAAAGGTCTGGGGAATCCTGAAGAGGCCAGGAGCAGAGCAGCAGCAAAGTTTGGCATCTGAAGGGAAGCAGAAGAAGCAACCCAGGAACATATGTCCCTGGAGCTACTGGCAAGTGGAGCTACTGGAGCTACTGGCAAGTGACAGCTGGTTCTTGTGAATCGAAGGTGACAGTTGTTGCTGGATCAGGTTGAAAACCAGAGTTGAAATCCTGCAAGAAGTCTGAAGGACTCCAAAGTGAAGGAAGTGAGGACCAAGTTGGAATTTACATCTAAAGTGTAGTGAGTTGTATGCTAGCTGGAGGAGGAGAGTGATGGGGTAATTCGAAAGAGCTGAATTTGGGGAATAAAACTGTAACCTCACAAGCCACATTCTTAAACGGATAGTAAGCATATTGCTTATACAGTGCTATTCTAAGTTGCAGTAACTAAGTAGAACCACAAGAACTAATCCTTTTGTCAGGGAACTGCCATCGCAACTAGCGGAGGCGGCGAGGCTCCACAGCGATGCTGGAGAGGGGCCAAGCAAGGAGAGAGGCAGGTCTCCGGCTGGGGAAGATAATCAGCGCTACACCAGGGATAGAGGGGGGGCCGATGGGGGAAGCAGAGAGGAGGCTCCAGGACTCTTTGCAGGAGACCAGCGAGGTGAGCACAGGTCCTCTGCTGCCCAAACCCACCCTGCGCAGAAGACGTCCGCGCAGGGAAAGTAGGCGGCAACTTGGCGTCAAAGAGCTTCTTTGCTGGAAGAGGTTCAAGAAACGCCCACAGATGGATTCTGCTAGCGACTGAACAGCCACGAAGTGAAGGGCTGTCCAGCCAGGAAAGGTTTAACCAGGTCACCTAGCCAGGAGTGGCGGCAACTTATGCACGAGCAACCCCATATAACCATTACACCTTTAAACCAGGCTTCCTCAACCTCGGCCCTCCAGATGTTTTTGGCCTACAACTCCCATGATCCCTAGCTAGCAGGACCAGTGGTCAGGGATGATGGGACTTGTAGTCTGGAGGGCCGAGGTTGAGGAAGCCTGCTTTAAACAAACATTACACTCTATTAATATTGAGAATAATAAGCTTCAATAAATTTATAATGCCTCATTTGTAACTTTAAGGCCTAGTGCTCTGGTCTGTGCTGTCCCCAGAGACAATGAAGAGGCACAGGGTTCTGCAAGGGAGAAGACAGGAAGGGCAAGTGCTTTGCAGCTTTGAAGCCAAGGGCTTGCTTCTACGTTTTGGCAATGTAAGTCTACTCAGGCATTTTCTTCTTCTTCCACTCCATTTAAAATTAAAATTAAATAATTTAAAATGAGTAAGAATAAACAGAATATACAAATATACAATTCCCATCACCCACAGCCTGGATGGCCAATAGTCAGAAATCATAGATGTTGGAGTCTGGCAACATCATATTAGTCACCTTTGATCTATGCTATGATCTCCAAAAATGCTAGCATCTGGAATGTTGAGAAACTCCCACATGATTAGCAAACTGGAGGAACTGTTCACCCTTTATAGGTATATTCTACTTATTTTGTTTGCCAAATGATGTTGTGGCCTTTTGTTTTCCAACCAGACCCCGTTTTTTCCTCTTCAGTGTGGCAGCAACAAGTCAAACACACTATTTTACAATCTCCTCATTAAATGTGACAGATGACGTTTCTCTTTGCAGTTAACAACCAAATTTAACCTGACAGTTTTCCTGCAAACGTGAACTATCTTATGCTAAAGCATGAACCTTACTTTCATCTGCCATTTTAAAAATGTCAGGTATCCATACAAATGAAAATCATACAGATGACAAAAGACTTTGACTATGTAAAAGAAACACATACAAATAAGATGTAGAAAATATATTTCTTCATCAAAATATACTACATGAACATATGTGACAGTAGTATAACCAGCTAACAACTCTGCAATTAAGAAGTATGTGATCATCCATTATTATCAGAGATGTGTGCATATGAAACGTAAGGTATTAAATACAGCCTCCATTTCACAAGCAGAAATGTGTTCTGGCTGTCACCAGAAATCCATATTGGAAAGTCTTGCTATTCAATTTTGCAGTTACCATTCTAAAAGCAGTGCTAAAAACCTGAACTAAATGTATATAGCAATTGAGATTTCTAGGTGGTGTAAAAGTACTCTTACGATTATCATACCCTATGAATTAGTCCTATATATGCCTCTGTTATGATGGTAAGCAAAGAGAGTACTAAATGAAGTCAATAACAGTTAATTCAGACCTTGATAAAACCCTCAAGGGCTAAGGCCTGTTGGAACAAAAAATACAAGAAGCATTAATGGTACAGATCTGCAATAAATCTGTTGGCTACTGAGTAAAAAGTCTGACCAAGAACTGAAGAAAATCGAAGACAGCATGAAGAGGTTGGTAGCTCAACAAAACCAATTCTATTAGCAGCACAAGATCTGTGCAACACTCAATACAGATGTAAAAACAACAAAATACTTTGGAGCAAAACAATGTTCAAATTAGTTACAACAATCAAAAAAGTAATGTAACACTCCAGAATTCCTACAAGATTCTCTTAGTAGACAAAGTGAAAGTATAATTGAAAGGAAGTATAACTTAAATGGACTTATCTGGGGAATGGGTAAGAGAGAGCCCAAAACCTAATGCATAATATCCAAGTTGCTTTTGAAAAGCAGACAGAAAAGCAAATCACTACGTCAAAAACAAAGCACAGCGGAACAAATATAAGCCATCACACATACCCTTAAATGCTTGCCAGAATAACCAATTTTTGATGAGGCACTAACTATTCATTTATATAATTAATTTATGAATAGCTTACCATAAATCATCCCAAAGCAATTCAGCAAAAAACACCAACAATTTAAAAAAACATATTTAAGAACCATTTCAATTCCAACAAAGATACAGATTGGGATAAAAATATCCATTTCAAAGGCTTGATGGAAAACTTGTTGTTCGACAACTTGGACCCAGAATACCTTAAGGGCCAAGGTATATCCCAGCTTGATAACAGATAATCTGGAGGAGTGCTGCTAGATGTCCCTTGTGTTTCAGAGATCTGCCAGACTCTCACTAGAAGTCCAGCATTTAGTGTTGTTGGTTCCATACTGTGGAACACTTTTCCAGCAGAGATTTGGCAGGCATCCTTGCTTTTGACTTTCAGGCATCTTTTGAAGACCTTTTTATACATATACAGTACAGTTGCTTGTGATTAGCCAGTCATTCTAATGCCCTGATATCTTATAACAGCATGGCAAACAAATAATAGGTCCTGAAACAATAAGAGAGTCAGCGTCTTTCTGAAATGTAAAGGGAGGAAGTCCCAAAGCGTAAAAGACACCGCACTCAAGGCCCAATCCCTATACTTTATGGAATGGATCTCCTGATGAGAAGGTATCTGCTCCTGCAAAGTGGAGTGGTTGGTTGGGTATATAAGAGAAGAGACAATCTTTGAGGTATCCTTGTCCTAGGAAATATGGGGCTTTGTACTCCACTACTAGAACCATAAACATAGCCCAGGAACTAAAAGCCAGCCAGTGCAATTCTTTCAGCAGCAGTGTAACATGATATCAATATTCTATCCCAGTGAGAAGTCGAGACACCACATTTTGCACTGTAGCTATCTTATCAGCCTGTAGCTATCTTATCAGCCAAAGCTGTAGCTATCTTATCAGCCAAAGCTCTCAGCCACTGGGACGTTAGTGACAGAGTTGAGCCTAGGAGCAGACAAAACTGTTTCTTCAAGGGGAGTACAACGCCATCCACAACAAGAAGGCAACCAATTATCCAGACTTGGAACTACTATCCCATAGCAGTCCACTACCAGACTTGGGACTACTATCCCATAGCAGTCCACCACTGTGTTGGGCACTGATCCAGGGCTTGCATTGTCTTTTCTGATTCAAAAAAAGTTTGTTGTTTAGTCGTGTCCGACCCTTCGTAACCCCATGGACCAGAGAATGCCAGGCATTCCTGTCTTCCATTGCCTCCCGCAGTTTGGTCAAATTCATGTTGGTAGCTTCGAGAACACTGTCCAACCATCTCTCCTTGTGCCCTCAACCTTTCCCAACATCGGGGTCTTTTCCAGGGAGAGGGAGTCTTCTCTTCTCTTCTCATGAGGCGCCCAAAGTAATGGAGCCTCAGCTTCAGGATCTGTCCTTCCAGTGAGCACTCAGGGCTGATTTCCTTAAGAATGGATGCGCTTGATCTTCTTGAAGTCCATGGGACTCTCAAGAGTCTCCTCCAGCACCATAATTCAAAAGCATCAATTCTTCGGCAATCAGCCTTCTTTATGGTCCAGCTCTCACTTCCATACTTCACTACTGGGAAAACCATAGATTTAACTATACGGACCTTTGTTGGCAAGGTGATGTCTCTGCTTTTAAGATGCGGTCTAGGTTTGTCATCGGATATGATCAAAATACCAATGAAGCATCACTACATGGAAGTTCAGAAAAACACCATGGTCCAGGAGTTGTCAACATGGTGCCCATACGCACCAGTGTGTCAACCAGTACCTCCAATGCACCTATAAAATTTATAAGTAAATATCTTGTTTGCTCTTCCTGCTCAGACTTGTTTGCACAGGTTCCACCTCTCTTATCCTGAACATGCCCCCTTAAACTGGCCCACATTACATCAGATGCCAGGTATAGGCACCCATCCTACATTCCATTATGAACAGAGGACAGGTGCAAATAGCTTTTGTGGCTTCCATGGGTATATGGGCTTCCTCATTGAACTGAGTATCCCAGGCAGCCATTCTCAACCCTAAACTCCAATGCTTAATTCTCTGCCACAAGCTTATTTTGGCTTAAATGATGTGCTGATGATTCCACCCAGACAGGGAATTTTAACTGTGTAATATTAATTTATTATGTGCATGTTTAACAATTACTGATTTTACTCCTATTTTGATAATTCTTTAGGGGAGCCTGTTTTTAAAGTTTGATTTTGGGGGGAATATTTTTAATCAGCATTTATATTTTGTGAAAAATGCTTTGAAGTTAAGGTTGATTAAGTGGTTCGTATATAAATCCTGTTAAATAAATACACAAGAGGCACAACTTACTACCCAAACAGCATAAACACACATGCTCTTTTAAAGGGAAGCTGTTATCTGGAAGTGATGTCAAAGACTTGGTAGAGGCCCACTTAATAATTAAATATGTGTACTTATTTCTGGGGGAATGAAGAGAAAACCTTTCAGGGCAAACACAAAAGCCAGCAGGATTTAGTGTATATTAAGTGAAAACTCGTAAGGCAGACAACCAAAAGGATTTGACACCTGGCATCAAAAGAGAGAAGGTACATCAAGGAGAGATTTGTGTAAAAAAGTTATTGCTGATGCCAAGACACTCTCAATTACACAGCCAATAGCCTTGAAGAAGGCACAGTTGACTTTGAAAACAGCATGCCTCAATATTCTTAGAATATATCTCTATATCAGAAACCAACGATCCACACACAATATTGAGAGAAACAAATTCTGAGAAACTTTGCTGGATTTTTATCTTAAAACCACTATCTAAAATAATAATTCACTCACTATTTGTCTTATTAAATACCCCCGAGAAAAGAATCAAAACTGCCTGTGCATACCGCTTACAAATTCAGTGGATGAGTTTTAGATTTTAGTCTGGTATAAGGAGAAATATGAAGAAATGCTTTTATATGCAAGCAATTTATCTTCACTACATATAGTGGTTTACTCTTGGAGCTGTGCCAAACCTATCGGAGCTTCAGTAGCTGCATTAAGAGAAAGCTGTACTGATATTATGTGGAATATGAACAGGAATACATTGCTAAGGATATAGGTAAAGGATTTTTCTACATTGATTTGCCTGTAACTATTACATTTTTTAATACATTCAGAGCAAAGGTGGTTTAGAAGGCCATGCATTAAATCTGTAAGATTTGAAATATGTGTTAACAAAGACCTGGTTTCTTGAACAAGTATTTAAGTAAGATTTGTTGTCAGCACAGAAAGTCTTCTCCAAGGACATGTTTCATAATATACACAAGCATCTTGCTCATTTGGAACCTTGAAAGTCCCAACTTCACTCTCATAACTCTGAGGGAATAATATTAGCACAGACATGTGCACCAATATATTTGTATACAGCTACAACAAGATAATAAATAAGAAGTATTATTCAGCATAAGAAACTAGATAAAATCCACCAATTACATTGCATCTGTCAGGTTTTAACCCAAGTAGCTGCGGTCTAAAGCTTAATATCCTTTACTTTGTTGTTCAACAGAGGAAAACAATAAAAGTATTTTGAAATACTAACTAAAAGCATTAATGCTGAATGTTTACGATGGTGAGATCTTTTATGAAAATCTTCAAGAATGGGCACTTGTGCGTCCTGAAATGTTGAAAACAGCTGTCCAGACCAGTTATCCATGTATTTCATGGATGGCTGCAGTTCTGAACTCATACAGGACCCTCTATGAAAAAAGATAAAATCATGGTAGGCAACTTCCATTGTGTTCGTTCCCCAAGTTTGTGGGCTCTTAATATACTCTTTCAAATCAGACTTCTTCTTGTTGTTGTTTAGGTCCTTTCTATCACTCACACTTTGCATAGCTAATTTGCAATTGTAAAAATATACAATGTTGTATTCATTGGCACAACTTGCCCACTCATGATATAGATCAGGGACAGTGGACGGAGGACTTCTGCATATACACTAAGGCAGGCACATCCAAATTCTAAGAGACTGCGATCTACTCCCACTATAAAAAAAACAACTGGGGGAGAATGAAACTATCCTTTTGGGGTAGAATTTCAGTGATTAAGATTAATGTGCTGCCAAAGATGTTGTTTTTATTTCAGTCAATCCCAATTATAAATAGAGTACATAATTTTAAAGAATGGCAAAAAATAATTACAAGATTCATCTGGCAAGGGAAGAAACCAATACTTAAATTTAAATTGCTTACAGATACTAAGGGAAGGGGAGGTTTCTCTCTACCAGATTTGAAATTGTATTACGAAGCTTCATGCCTTTGTTGGTTAAGGGATTAGATTTTATTAAAAAAATACAGCTCTATTAGATCTGGAAGGATTTGATAATAGATTTGGTTGGCATGCATACTTATGGTATGAGAAGGTATAAGCTCACAAAGGCTTTTTGAACCACATAATTTGAAAGTCGTTATATGAGGTGTGGAATAGATATAAGACTTTATCAGAACACCAAACACCATGGTGGCTGTCTCGGTTAGAGGCTACAACCGTAAAAAAGTTAAATATGGGGGGGAAATTGGGCCACCTATGGTGATTTGTTGATGGAAAAAGATAACCAGTGGAAATTAAAACCATATGAGGAAATAAAAAAAGGTAAATGATTATTTGCACTATTGTCAAATAAATGAAATTTTTAGAGAAGATTGACCAGTTGATGAGTTTTTTGGGGGGAAGCTTCATCAGAGCTTTTTTCGAGGCGGGCGGCTCTGGGTCCCAGGATCGACCAGGGACACCTCATGATCAACCAGTAGATTGCGATTGACCTGTTGGACAGCCCTGCACTAAGGCATTCCAGATTTCATATTCCAGTTGCAATTCCTTAAGTTACATAGGAGCCTGCCCATTAAAACTACCTGAAGCAGTTCTTGGGGGAGAGGTATGAAGTGACACAACTGTGCACAGTCTCTGGTCTCTTTCAAATGAATCTTACTATTGTCCTCTTAATAAGGAAGTTTTAATTATAAAAATAAAACGGATCAAATCAATTTGAAAAACTGTTGAAATGTGGGTCCTGATCAGTGGCGGACCTTGATGCTCCGGCACCAGGGTGTGTGTGTAGAGAGCAGGCGGGGGTGGGGCGCGTCCTGGGGGTGTGGGGCACGCTGCCTGCCCCACGTCCTGGGGCGTGGCACACCGCCTGCAAGGGCGTGGCACCCAGCGCAGGGGGGCAGCCACGATGGCACCCTACCAGGATTGAGCTACCCGGGGCGGTGTCCCCCCCCCCATTCCTCTTCCTCCGCCAGTGGTCCGGATTGCACTATGAAATGTACCTTAGAATAATTTTCAACATCACTGTTAAATCTGTTCTCCTCTGTGTTGCACAACATTATATTGCTTGTCTTTTTCAAATACTATCCAACATACTGAATATTAAAACCTTTTGGGTGTAAATGTAGTGAGATTTCTTATTTTGCATGAGCTTGGACAAGCCAAGAACTGGTGTGAAATAAAAGTGTCCCTCAGATATATTATTCACTCATTTTACAGGGTTTCCATTTTTAAAAGACAGATCACTGCTCTAGGTATAACAACTTGTGTGTGTGATTTGGTGAATTATGCAAAATTAGAACTAGTAATAGCTTACATTTATAAAACTCCATAAAAGTTTGGAAATTCATAAACAATGTATATGAACACATAACTGAAATAATCAGGATATACTAGTTTTACTGTGATAAAATAGGCTACGAAATATGAATAGTTAAGCGGGATGGGCTGTGAATAGGTCAGCTCTAAATCCCAAGTAAATATCTTGTTTATATCCTGAAGCCCTGTTTCATGCTTGCCTTGCCCTATTCCTCATTCTATCAGTAGGGTCCCTTCTGGTCTGGTCTAAACACAGGGCCACTTCACCCTATCGATCGTCTTTAAATCCCCAAGAATAATAAATTTCAAGACAACACAGCACAAACTGACTAAAGCCCTTTAATTACAAAACTGCTGAAAGGAAATCATTGATCAATGGCATTATGGGAAAATAAACTGCCCCCCAAACCAGATCAAAGTCAATGAAATAGCTGACTAGCTGCACCATTTGGGACTTTTGCTAGATTAGTGCTCATAGACAAGTAAAAGAGGCTATACTAACACATGCTGCTTACTTGCTTTTTGAAGCTCTCCCTGGCAGGTGTCACGCTCTGAGCATGGTTTTTGATTACTCTAATTAAATATAATATTATCAACAGATCTTCATATTGATCTCTAAAACCCCTTTATAAATAGAAAATTAAAAGCCCTGAGAGAGGGCCTCAGAGGCTAACAGGTAGGTTTAATGATTTCATCCTATCAATTTTCTCTGCTGCTTCCTGCTATCAATATCACAATTAAAATAAGTTCTGATTTTAGAATTTGTGTAAGAGAAATTAGTGTTTTTAGCTTATGCAACAAATAATGCTTATTTCCATAGAGAGAAAATATTCCAACAATAGTGAATGAAATTTGCTGTATAAATGTGAAGTATTGCAATGAAATAGTCTTTATTATGCACTGTTATATTGCAAAATAACCTATAATCCCTTACTCCTTTAACCTTTAGCTTTCACAAGGCCCATTAACTGCTTGCATGTACACCAACAGTGCATGTGTATTACCTTTTTATTATTACAAATTCCTTTTTTTTAACTAAATTCAGATCTCAAAGCTTTACTTCAGCAAAATGATTTACTGTTCTTATTTGTAATCACAAAACCAGAAAAATAGATATCATGCCATATATTACCATAAACACCCCCTTCTTTTTTTAGGTATTGCTTTTTTCCTGACAGAAGTCTGCTCTGCTACAATAGTCCTGCTCACCATGTTATCTCTCTTCTTATTCATTTAATATTCCCTCAGGTAATTCTCATTGCTAAAACCCAAATGGCATCAACCTGTTGTTTAGCACATCTATAAAAAGGCTAGCCTGCTGGCTAATTTACCAAGGGATTGAAGCCCTGAAACCACTTCAATCTGTTACTTTGTTTCCATGTAAAAGGCTCTACCCATGGCCATGAGCCTCCCATGTGAAACAAACAAAAATGCTCTTTTCAAGAAAGAAAAATTCAAAGTAAAAAACATTTAATGCATGACCCTCAGATACCAAATATACTACTACAACAACTAAGTCAATCAATATAAAAAAGGTCAATGCTTGCAACAACTTCACAATTTATTTTGCTTTTTTATATTTACAACATTGTAGGTGCCAGATTCATACATTGCTAAGTCACAAAGCGCTAGTAACTGCCTTGCTGACTTCAACAAATTACATTTTAAGGATTACTGAGTGTTATTTAAGAGATGCATTTTATCACTAATTGTGAAAGTCCACCCACTTTTGCAACTGGTTTCTCCTCCCTCAACTCCCCACCATGAGGCCCCCCCCCCCAAATCTGCTCGTACAATTTCAAAGATCTGGAGGATTCAAGATATCTGGAGAAGATTTTGAAGATGCAGAGGGAAGGGAAAGCCCTATTTCACAAGCACATACCTAATCATGCTACACTGGATTTCACCCTAAGTCTTTTTTATTTGTTTTAACTTGACACTAGAAATGCCAAAATGAATCTGTTTCAGTAAATATAAGTACAACTGTGTAACAGGTTTTAAAAGGGGATACATTCTGGAATACAAAATCAATGCTAAAGGAGTGGCGTGGAGCCAAAGCCTTAGGAGAAAAATTAATGCTTATTTATTATTTACTTAAGGCATTTGTATACTGCCCTTCCTAAGCATTTATCCCAGGACAATACAGAAGGCAGTTTAAAATCCAAAACAATATAAAATATACTATGAAACATTTTCATAATTTTGAGTAAGGGAATAACCAGCACATTGACTCTTGTCACGTTGTTTCCAACCAATTTTGGCAATACTTGATAGAACTTTTTTAATGCTAGTATTCAAATATGCACTGTCACACACCTTCTGTCCTGATAAGGGTTTGCCTGGCCTTCTCAGCCATTTTATATTACCAATCATAGCCCACAATCCTAACATGAGTATATGATTCTCAGCATACCTACACCTGATTTGCACTAAGCCACCACAATTGCCAAGCCACCCAAAGAAATGGGCCGCACACCTGCAAATGAAATTCAAATAACTAGAAGCAATTCACAATCAAGAGAATGTTGCATGTTCATAAATAAAAGAAGGTAAACTCTGCCTGCTGGTCACTGGGGGTGGCTTTCTAAATAATATTTATACAAGTTATAGAAAGCCAAATCTGGAAATCCACCACTGGAATCTATGCACATATAGACCCAGATGTGGATCATAACTGCTGTTCCAAAGGAGCTCAGTTGTTTGGGGTAAAACCCCAATGTACACAATCATATTTTCAAAGAAGTTTACAGTAATACTAATTTAAATGATTTTTTAAAAAGTTTCTTAGCTTAGTCCTTCAAATTGTTATGGTTTATTCCCTTGACCCCCAACATGATTCATGTTTTAATAGCATGTTTTCACTTATGGGGTGGAGCTAGATGGCTTGGATCAAAAGGGGCATAAAATCTCAGAAGAATAGCAGTTGACACAGGTAGATCAAATTTCTAGAAAAGCTTTGTTTATCTCTCAGAAGGCTCTGCTGAAGAGTGATAAGCAGATACCACATACAGTATGGATTTTTACTTCTATTTTTTTGGATCCCCGCCTTTAACACAAGTTGTTGTCACCTGCTTTTTAGGTTACAAGAAATACTTTGAGATAAATTAATATGATACAATTAAGGAGATGAACCCAACACTTGGTACTCCCCATATTCTTTTAAGAAATAGGAACAGCAATTCTAGTCTATTAAGGAATGACAAAGATGTGGTTTTAAATGAGCGCTATCATTCAGATTACTTTTTTAAACTGTTTATTGTTCCATTGAAAAAGGAAGAGGAACATTAAGCTCATTGCTTCAACTACTACATGTTTCACCACTCGATTAAAGAAAGTAATTCAATCAGTTTGCATTTTCTCGGGAAAATCTCATTCAGATAAATTTTACTGCCGTCTTTCTAAATAGTAAATAATTATTATTGTCTCAAAATGAATTTTTGCTTGCCAAGGGCAAACCATTGCTGTTATTGTAGAGCTCTGTCAGAGAAAACAAGAAGTTAAAAAGGTTATAAAGATACCATTAACATCATGGGTCTGCTTTGTCAGGACTCAAAAGTGCTTAGTAATTGAGGCTTTTATTCAGAGTGTATTAGGACCCATATAAATGGCACAGTTAATATGATGCTTTAGGCTTTATTTTGTTGCAACCTGGCATAATCACCTACAACAGCTGAATACTGTAAATTTATCTGCTGGAGAGCACAGCTCATTCTATCATCTGTTTCTAGCTGGAGTCTTTGAAGAAAATGTTAATAGCATACGGCTTAAAGGCACATTTTAGATTCAGCCAATACAAAAAATAGCAAAGTTTAAAATAACTAATTTGTCTAAGCAGCATGCATCTCCTCTGGAATTATCAGGGCAAAAGAGGGACAAATGCATTTGCCTTAATGGCAGAAGCTCATATTTTGTCAATGTTTGAAATACGGTGGTTAAAAATATAAACACACAGTGAAGTGTGACCTCAGCAGACAAGTTCAGCAATAATGATCCACAGCAACCAACACATTACTGATCAACACCATACTCAAATATATTCATGGGCATCTTTCTGCTTATATACATACACCGTTGCTATAGCATGTACACCACATTGGTATCTGAGTGCATTGCATAAATGTAATAAATATAAATATATATAAATATAATAAATATAAATATAAATGTAATAAATCACTCAATAACCGCAAGGTATAAAAATGGCCATAGAATCAGAAACACTGCAACTACTCTTGAACATATACAGTCGTACCTTGGAACCTGAACGCCTTGATACTTGGACGTTTTGGCTCCCGGACTCCGTTCTGGTCTGTGAACGTTCTTTGGAACCCAAATGTCTGACGCGGCTTCCTGCAGCCAATCAGAAGCCGCACTTTGGTTTCCGAATGTTTTGGAAGTTGAATAAACTTCCGGAATGGATTCCGTTCGACTTCCAAGGTACGACTGCAATTCGAAACTAGGTGGAAGGGAATATTTGTACCAAAGCCTAGGCTCAGCTGGGGAGAGAGAAACTAGATAATGTTTAACTTTTATTCAGAGGAGACCACTGGAGTTAATAAACTTGACTTGCATTGAGGAACTATATGGGGCAGGAATTTATGGCTTCTTGTGTCTAGGTCTGGAAGTTTTGGGGAAAGGTTGAAATACACTAATAGCATCAGCTTTGGTGTTACTTTGGGATGTGAAGGCGTTAGCTAACTTACTGGTAAGCATTTTGCTCACTTGCTCATTTTGGTAGTTTTAAATAAACTGTTTTGAGTTAATAATGTAATGTTGCAGTGATTTTATAGTTTTTATGTTTATTCTATAGCAATCATGGACCCCACAAGCTTGGGCAAAGGAGTAACTTTCAACTTTGCAATATGTTTTCACAACCAAAATAAACAATTGTGTTTTTTTTTTTATTTTAGGAACAGTGCTTGTTTCACCTCGCCTCAAAACTATGCAAGTATAGATAATAGATTATAGTGAATAATATTTGCTTGTCATTTAGGGGATGAATTTGCAATTTCAGTGGTCTCCATGATAATGTGCACACTCAGGCTCTTTCTTCACCTGCAATATATAGAGCAGGTTTCACAATGAATTTAAGCATCTAACAAGTATACTAAAAATCTGTAAATTTTTTTAATGTGCAGTTTTATTTTGGCAACAACAACATCAAAAAGATTCTATCAAAGCAACTTTTAATTGCAGGGTTAGAGCCCCATGTTGGACAAAGATTTGCATTACAGGAGGTTAGACTAGATGATCCTTGTGGTCCCTTCAACTCTATGATTCTATGTTTCAATTATATGATTCTATGTACAATTTCATTCTCGGGCATCTATTGTATGTGTGTGTGATATATACTTAAATGCAAGGAAACCCACCAGCTAAGATCAAATTACACAGCTGAGAGGATGGAACTTTCAAGAACTGATATTTGAATTTCTCTGCTTTCCTCTTCCCTCACTGTCCCTTTCATCTTTCATATCATATCTCATTTGATACTAAGTCAGGGGGCAAGGAGTGTCATATGTTCTAACCTTTGTACCTGTGATATGGGTTTATCAGGAAATTTAGCACTGGAAAAAAATCCGATGCAAATTAAGCTAATTTGCATCAGCAAATGTTCAGTTTGCACCGGAAAATTTTCAGATGTCCAAGACAGTAATCTAATTTTGTATGCTTATTTTCCTTGTACATAGTGAGCACAGCTAAGAACATGGATGCTTCCAGGTTTATCTACTATTTTATTTCCAAATGGTATCCTACACAGTGTTACTAATAAATTTATGAAATAGAAAATATTACTCCAAAAATAAAGCACAGGAAACATATATTGGGAGGAATTCTACCCTACATCACTACGTTTTACAGTGCTTATAAATGTTATCTGCTCTTTTTAAGTGAGAAAAACAACAACAAAAGCATCTCTTATATCTCATGAACCTGTTTTACAGATTGCTGATAATCCAAAGAGACAAGAGGAGATCTGTTTGTGTGGCTTTCCTGGGGGCGGAGGAGAGACAGGAGACCAACAAACTGCATCTTAAGTGCTCTAGGATAACTTTTGCAACATAAAACAGATTGCTTTTAGACACAGGTTGTGTATGGATAAATAGAATGATATTTGGAACGCATTTATAAAAAATACAATGACTTATTAATAATTTTATACTTGCTAGAATAACTGTACTACTTATATACCCATGTGTCATATTCTATTTTTTTCTTTTCTTTTTTAATCTCTTTCACTTTATGTCTCACTGAAAATACTAAATAAAATAGAAATAATAATAATAATAATAATAATAATAATAATAATAATAATGTGTTCTTTAAATCCCTTCCTCAAGCAGGAGAGATTTGTTACAAAGACTCTGCAGTTCTGATGGTGGGGGAGCGAGGACATAGGAGGATTTTGTGAGGCCACAGTACAGATTAGAGGCATGGGGGAAACCTAGAAGTATTAGCACTGCCCAGAAAGCAGGGATTCTTTGAAGAGACTGGCTATCTGGATCATTTCAACCTGGATTTAGGCCCCCTTACAGAACCGAATCAGCCTTAGTTGTCCTGATCTTACTTCTTCTCAGGAGCTTTTCTTACCACTGAACATAGCATTCTATTGCAATACCCCTGTATTGCACTCAGGGACACTGTTTTACAGTTGTTCTGATCCTACTATAAGGTTGGGTTCAGAGAACAGCATTGGGAAAGTGTCTCTCTGCCCCCTGACACTTGTGTTATAGGCTGCCACAAGGCACGATACAACTACAGATGCTATTTAACTTTTATATGAAGCTGCTGAGTGTGTGAATATTAGGTGGGACTATTAGGGTGTTCCTGGTATGCTGATGATGCCCAGCCCCATTTCTCCTTAACTTCTGGAACTGATGCCTGGCAAGATGGAAATACTATGGATGAGCAATTCTCATGTCTGGGAAATAGGTCAGTTGCCTGTTCTGGACAAGGTTGCACTCCCTCTGAAGTTGCAGGTACACAGCTGCAGGTACACAGCTTAGATCACTCCTGGATCTAACTTTCTCATTTGAGGCTCAGATTTCCTCAGTGGTCAGCTTTGAATCAAGCTGGATTAAGAGAACTTGGTCAAGCACTGGTAATCTTGTGGATAGATGACTGTAATGTGCTGTGTGTGGGGCTACCCTTGAGGCTAGTTCAGAAGCTGCAGCTGGTGCAGAATTCTGCAGCCTGGTGGTTATCAGATGTTGGATGCCACCAACATGTAACACCTGCGTTGATGGAGTTGCCCTGGCTGCCAGTACACTACTAAGGCATCTTCAAGTTCTTACTATTAGTGTATAAAGCTCTAAACAACATGGGGCCAGTGAACTTAAAACATTACCTTATTTCTTCTACCCAGATGGGGCAGCGGGTAGGTCCTTTGCTTTGGTCACAGTCGAACACTACCCATGGCTAAAGATGCAGACACACAAGGCTATGGTATTGAGCAGTTTGTTTTCATTAACAAAGCAAACAGCAAATACATTTTCTGAAGAATGAAATGAAGCACCATGAGTAACTGTCACCATTAGACTGACCTCTGGAAAAGCCTCAAGAATGGGAATTTGTAATTATTAAGTGTCTTACTTTGCAACCCTAGGTATCTGAAGAAGTGTGCATGCACACGAAAGCTCATACCAAGAACTAACTTAGTTGGTCTTTAAGGTGCTACTGGAAGGGGGAAAAAATGTTTTGACTATGGCAGACCAACACGGCTACCTATCTGTAATTTGCAACCCTAGCACTTTTTAAACATCATTTTTGAATGACTAATTATAACGGACCAAAACTACATATTCAACTAAACACACATATTAAGGAAAGAACCTATAACATACTTGGAAAGAGAGAAAAGGCATTAAAATATTTACAGGCTTGAGATAGTGGCTTTTTATGCAAAAGCTGCAGTGAGTAATATGAGTGTTTTGAGAAAATATGCCTTTGCAAATGTACAATGTAATATCTAAAGATTTATTCAGCCAACACCTCATAATCAACTCTAAATCTGAAGGGACATAAATGCATTTCATCAGAGATGAAAATCTTCAGTGACTGCTAAAATGAGAATCAAAAATTATTACAATCTAGTAATTTGGCTTGCAGCATGCATTAATCAGAAATCATAATAAATCCACATGCTTCTTAGACAGCACATTAGTCAAACAGTTTTGTATGATAACGACATTGACTAATGGGCTCCAACTTAGAAGGGTCAATCATAAACTCATCAAATGCTTCATTTAATTTCTTAATTTGGACAAACACAATTTGTTTATGGGAAAGATATCAGGTGTTCATGAATGAATAATGGCTAGGAAACCAAACTCCATTAATCAGCTCTTGATTACAAATGACTCCAAGATTGTTTATTCTAATTTCATTCATTTGGGTCAACAAAGAAAATATGAGCAAATGAAACTATTTGGTAAAAAATGGCACTCTTATTTCTCTGTATTTAATGAGGTAGTGATAAATACTGTTTCAATAACACAATGATTTTATTACCTGCGTTAAAAGCATTCTTGTTCAACAGAGAAATTAGTTCAGATGATTTATAATGAAAGTACAGAGACATAAAAACAAAGCTATCCTTTACAAGTAAATAGGTGTACAACTGCATAAGATTGTTCTGTTCTCAACAAGACCGACTTTCTACAGTAAATTGACTGAGGCAAAACCCAAATGTGTCGAAGCCTTGCAAAGAGACAGGGCAAGCAGAGATAATCTAACATGGATGAGCAGAATTTCAATTACTATCAACTGCAGACCAGATTATAGTAGACCATCAACCATACCTGGCTTAAGAGCAAGAAGAAATCCTCATCTGTCACAGCTTCCCTGCCTGATATGCTACCCGATCCTCCCTTGCATGCATTTCTAAATTCATGAGAATTTGTGGCAGGAGGAGGACTTTATTTGGGGGCCATGAGCAAATCTGAAATGAGTGAGTGGCAACAGCAGCCAGTCCAGCCAAATTTGACGTGATAGTGAACAGCAGAACTGGCTTGCTGGGAATCTCTCAAAATCTGGCACGCCTCTAATTGGGGCAATGTGCTTGTAACAACAGTGGTAGGACGGGCTTCTTACCCAGCATTTCCCTGGGTCAGTTTCGGTCATTCCACCTGGGACAAGAGAAATAGCCACATACTAAGTGACAGCAGGGAGGCATAACAACAGCAGCCCCAGAAGCACAAAACATAGAAAGTTGTGTTGCATGGAGCCAGACCACTGCGCTCATCTAGCTTAGTACTGTCTACATTGACTGGCAGTGGTTCTCCAGGTTTCAGGCAGGGTACACTCCCAGCCCCACCTGGAGATATGGGGGATTGATGCTCTACCACTAACCTGCTCTCCCATTGCACTAGGGACCAGCTTCATCTTGTGTGAGGATAGCCTGTTTCCCCCCCCCCTAAGTTTCCTGCTGTGCTTTTAAGTGAGGAAGTTGTATACAAGTGAACTGAGTTCTCTCCACTCTGTATCATGTACCTGTGTGAATGCCTCTGTGAGTGTCTTTGCAGATCTGGCTGTCTCGGGGATCCTGCAGGCCTCTTCCTTGAACATTAAGGTTCAGTGAGGGGAAATGCTTGTGGAATGTTCTCCCAAGGAGTTTCGGCTGGCACCTTTAGGCACGAGGCAAAGAGGTTCCTCTTTAACTAGGCCTTTGCATATGCACATCCAATGCCCTTTTAAATGTGCTGTGGAAGTGGAGATTATTGGTATGTTGTTCTGTTTTTTATTATGTATAGGTAGATGATAGATAAGATAGATAGATAGATAGATAGATAGATAGATAGATAGATAGATAGATAGATGATAGAGAGATAGATAGAGAGATAGAGAGATTTTATGTTGTGAACCGCCCTCAGATCTAGAGATATAGGGTGGTATACAATTTTAATAAAACAACAACAACGACAACAACAGGTTTCCTGCCCTTTTCCTTATAGAGATACAAGGAAAAACATGCAGGCAGTATTCTGCCCAATAATTCAGCATGAGGCAAACCTGCTCTGTTTCCATAATTCTAGCCAGAACTATGACTGCTGAAGGGCACTTTCAGGTTTAATTGCATTAAACATTGCAAAGTTTTATTTTAAAAATCAGTAAGTTTTTAGAAAATATCATTTTGAATAGATCAGTGATCTAAAACGTTTCCCTAAAAATATTCTTATTCTCTGAAGCAATAATCACCATTCCATAGTCTAAGATGCAGATTTTGACAGATTTCACATTCAAAGAGCAAATACTGTCCGTATACATTCATAAATTTTATGCATGACCATGAGAAAGAGACCGTGTACTGAATAGATTGTGTATTTTTAAAAAATAAAAATGATGCGGACATATACACTATAAAACAGTGACCAAAATGTCTCCACTATTGCTTCTTTTGAATAACAAAACTGAAGGATGAGAAGCATCCAGGGATTTACAGGGAAGTTACATCGCTGCAAGTTTTAGAGTTTTAGAGAAAGAACAGTTGTTTTTTATAATAAATGGTATTTTTTTGCAGATAATAAGAGTTCTCCGAAAAGGTAATGCAGCTTGGAGACAGAAAATGCTCAAAGCTTTAACAGAAGACTTCTCACTTCTCCACCTGTTGAGGATCAGTCCCGTTTCATGGAAAAACACACAGAACAGGAACAATAGAAGGGTGATGTTTCTTTGAGTTTCCAGTGCTGACTACTTGCCATGTATCTTCTGGCCTTGGCAATGGGCTCCCTAGCTCCTAATGCTTGATGACTGAGGGAAGGGAGTCCTGCAAAGGAACGCCCTTCCACAAGTATTGGTCTAGTTGCCATCGTCTGAAATAATATTTCATGAATTTGGAGTGCAGAATTCAGCAGTGATGGTTGTGAGCTCTATCTCTCTGGAAATGGAGAAGGAGCCCTGGAGTGGGTGGGAGTGGTGACATGTACAGGGCAAGATGCCTATGGCTATCATGTCCAGGAGTTGAGACAGCTGCATGATGTCCACTGAGTGGGCATGCAAAAGAGGACTGATCATGGATACCCTCCTGGGAGAGAGAGATGCAACCCTGCTCTGTGTCCATCAATACTCCCAAGTGCTGAAGTTGGTGTGAGGGAGATGGCTCTTTGAGGAGTTGAAAAGAAAAGAAAAAAGGTCATTTAGATGGGCTAGCATCACGTGGAAGTGCCTGTGAGAGAGACTTGTAGAGCAGAGCAAGAGGTTGTCCAGGTAAGGGTATGCATGTACACCCTGAGGCTAAAGATTCTGCACTGCTGTGCCCATTGCCTTTGTAAATACACAGTACTAGTAATGGAAGTCATTGTAGGAGAAGCATAGCAGCAGTCAATGTCTTGTGAATAACAGGCTATGTAAATAGGGCTCCTTTAGGTCTCTTCAGGCTAGAATGTCTTTTGGGTGGAGAGCCTCTCTGATGGAGGATAGCATCTCCATCCTAAGCTTCCAGTGGGGTCACAAACTGGTTTAGAAATTTGAGGTCAAGCGGTTTGAATCCACGTGATGGGGTGAGCTCCCGTTGCTTGATCCCTGCTCCTGCCAACCTAGCAGTTCAAAAGCACGTCAAAGTGCAAGTAGATAAATAGGTACCACTCCAGTGGGAAGGTAAACGGTGTTTCCATGTGCTGCTCTGGTTCGCCAGAAGTCATGCTGGCCACATGACCCGGAAGCTGTACACCAACTCAGTTGGCCAATATAACAAGATGAGCACCGCAACCCCAGAGTCGGTCACGACTGGACCTAATGGTCAGGGGTCCCTTTACCTTTTACTGAATGCCAAGATCCATCCTTTTTTGCTACCATGAAGAAAACTGAATAAGCACCAGAGTAGGTATCTTCTGAGGAAACTACCTTTGAAGAAACCTGGCGAGTATCCCTCCTGCTGGTGACAAGTGAAAGGAGTCCAAACAGCTGCTGGAGACCCTGGTGAGTGGATGGAGGTGCATTGGGAGTGATGGGTCTGCTGGGATCATTCTTGGAATCTGGGACAGTTCCATGAAGGCTCATGAAAGTACTGGAAGAGACCAGAGGAATGTCTGGGGAAGCACATTTTTTCCCTTTTCTTTGTGAGTGAATGAACTTTTTGTTGCTGGTGATTTTGACCAGCACTTCCTTGAAGTCTGCCTCCCACAAATTTGGGTACTTCACATTTAGATGATTCAGATGCTTTATCAGCAAGCACAGTCTTCTTGAGTTGTATTACTTCAGTGAGAGGAGGCTTGGATGTAGTCTGCTGAATATATGAACATTGCTGAGGCAGAAAACAGCAGCGGGTGGGGGTGGGGGCGAAGCCTGGAGCAACTCAGAAGCCTTGTGGGCATCTTGGTCCGTAGAGGGTTGAAATGGAGGGGGGCACCTGAGCCATGACAGCAACTTCCATGTATGATAGGGTCTCCTGCAGAACTGGCTGAACTGAAGAGCACAGTGGTACTCCAAAGTGCTCTCTGCCACTTGCCATGGACACAAACAATAGAATGAGAGTAGTGATCCCTTCTTCAAAATTGCCATGGCCGCCATTTTCAGCCGTTGATAAAAGCAGGAGAATCTCAAGCAGCTGGACACTGACCATGGCTGTCATTCAGTGCTGCCCTCCATGGGCTTTTTGACTGCCCAAAGGCACTTTGGAGCACAAGGCAGGAGGAATTTTCCCCATGGAGAAACATGGTTCGAGAGAGCCCTATCCTATTGGAGTGGGGCAGGGAAATGAAGGTGATGGGCAGCTAAGGTAAACGGGGCTCTCGTTTTTTAAAGAGCCAGACACTGAGGTCCACCTCCAAGGGCCTTCTAGCAGTTCCCTCACTGCAAGAAGTGAGGTTACAGGAAACCAGGCAGAGGGCCTACTCGGTAGTGGTGCCTGCCCTGTGGAACACCTTCCCATCAAATGTCAAAGAAATAAACAACCATCTGATGTTTAGAAGACATCTGAAGGCAGCCCTGTTTAGGGATGCTTTTAATGTTTGATGTTTTGTTGTGTTTTTAATATTGGGAGCTGCCCAGAGTGGCTGGGGAAACCCAGACAGATGGGCGGGGTATAAATAAATTATTATTACAGTTGTACCCCTGGTTATGTACTTAATTCGTTCCAGAGGTCCATTCTTAACCTGAAACCATTCTTAACCTGAGGTACCACTTTAGCTAATGGGGCCTCCTGCTGCCGCCATGCTGCCGGTGCATGATTTCTGTTCTCATCCTGAGGTAAAGTTCTTAACCTGAGGTACTCCTTCCAAGTTAGCGAAGTCTGTAACCTGAAGTGTTTGTAACCCGAGGTGTATGTAACCTGAGGTACCACTGTGTTGTTGTTGTTGTTGTTATTATTATTATTATTAGGCAAGAAACAGATGGAGAATGATACAAGGCAGCTGTGGGGAGAAGAAAAAAGTAAAGAAAGGAGTGCTCAGTAAGGAGTGAGTATGAGCAAGAGGGGAGGAATAAAGTCTTCTGTTAAAGCTTTAGGTATTTCCTGTCTTCAAGCTGTACAGGAAGCTGCACTGCCTGTTTGAAGACCTCTGTCATCCACGAGAGAGATGCATTTGGCCTAATTTTATAATCCTATGCACTCCTAGCATATTCTTGCTTCTGAAGAATAATACTTAGGACTGAGCTGTATATACACAAAGTAGGCACTTGTACAGAGAAATGAAAACAAGTAGTATTTAAATATAAAATATGAAGCAAATGAAAGACCTTTCCCCACAGAATAACAATTTTTTCTTTAACAAATGATAAGGGATTCTTGTTGTTCTGAATCACCATCTCCATTGCTGTGCATTAGCTCAAGAGTCAATATATATATACTTAATTTTCTTGGCAAACTTTGCTAAATACAAATAGATATAAATAACTTAAGGTAACCACAAATTTGTATTTGTCTTGAGATCAATGACAAGCATGCAAGATTCAGCTGCACATAATTAGCACACATTTGCATCAGAATAATTTATACCATATGTTACAACATTTGCAAAATCCTATAGTTGTAATCTAAGCATGAGTTACTTTTATTTGGAGCTAGAAAAATTACAGCTAGAACAGCAATTCTGAAAAGTTTGGGACCAATTCTGAAATCAGTAAGGTCAGTTGGAAAAATTATTAAAAACACACACAATACCCCATTCTTTAATAACTAGGCCAACCCTGTTTAACTGTTAATATCTGGAAAATAAAATGTTAGACTTTACCCACCACTATAAATATAGAATATTTGAGGTATATTTTCCTTCGAAATACTGCATTATAATTCTGTTAGTCATCTAGACCTAATACAAGTTAGGTTAAAGTATTAGGATTTCAGATAATTTCATAACTGATTTGTGGTGTGCCTTTTGATTATAGAGATGGGACTGAAAAATGAACCATGAACCAGTTCTGTGAGAGAACCACCATAATCTCAGATCTCATATATGCTCCTATTGTATTTCACATGCTGCCTGTAACCCATCTGTGCTACAGCAACCAAAGCATATTGCTAAGTTTTTCAATGGAAATTAATTTCAAATTCGATCAATTTTAATCTTTATATTTCAAAATATGGAGCCGTCAGGCCACTGGCCAGTTTAGCCCAGTATTGTCCAGTATGATGGGGAGTGGCTCCCAAGGCAGTCAGGCAGAGGTATGGCCCATAACTTCTTACATAATTTTTAAATATGGGATTGGACCTGGGACCTTATGCATGCACAGTAAATGACAGTTGGGTTAGCGAATGGACACTCTTGTGTTTAGAGTACAACACACAGGCCCTCTCTTCACCCTTCCCATCAAGAAAGGAACTTCACCAGCTCAAAATCCATGGGATCACTAACTAATTTTGCCAGAGGTTCACTTTGAGAGTGGAATGGGGTGCAGTAAGCAAAACTTCAAGCTCCTGTACCCACAATGGCTAGCTACCAAGTGTTGTTGCCAAATACCATTCCTCCATATTCCTCTTTTGCCTTTGCTTTGGTTAGACTGGAAAGGGAGTGGGGGAGAACCAGATTTGGCTCAATTTTCCAGTAGCTGATCCTTCTTTTAAATAGCTGGTACTTGAATCCTAGCACAATGGAGGCACTGTAGAGGAGTAGTTCCTGTGTCCAAGAAACTGGTCAACTGCACTTCACCTGAAGTAGTGGTTTTGCAGTATGGGGTTGCTTCTGGATCCAGCTTTTTTAATCGAGGGCCAAGTGTTGCCCCAGTGCCCGGAAGCACCTTTTATTAGCTGCAACTGGCACAACAGCCACAAATGTTCCTGGGCTGAAAAAGCATTAGTTCATGCACTTCAAGATTGGATTACTGCAGTGCTCTCCACGTGGGCTTCCTTGCATTTGATTCAGAAGCTGTGGTTGGCGCAGAATGCTGCGGTACAATTGCTAACAGAAGCAATTGTTATCATACAACCAACAACTCTGCTCAGAGACCTGCAAAGGTTGCTAGTTTGCTACTGGGTCAAGTTAAAGGTGTTACTCTTAGTATATAAAGCCCCTAGCAGCTCAGGACTAGTTTACTTGTGAGATCGCCTTACCACCATATATGAAAATTCTACCGCTTCATTCTGTAGAACTGGCATGCCACAATAAACCTTCTGCATTTGTAGGAAATCAATCTTTTAGTATGGCACTATGCACACTTTGGAACTCCCTGCCTATCGAAATCACACAGGCATCTCCACTGTACTCTTTTAGGCACCTTTTATTTAGGCAAGTTTATTCACACAAGTAGAATGTTAACATGTCTTTTAATCTGGTTTTCATCTTATCATTCATTTTAATTATTTTCAAATGTTTTAAATTGTTGGTTTTAACTGTGCTTTACAGATGCTATTGTTTTATTCTTTCTGTAAACTGCTTTGAGGTTTTATAGCAATCAAGGGGTATTGTAAAATCAATCAATCACATCTTTTTGCAAGCAAAACGCCACATTGCCACTCATTTTTCAGAACTGCCTGCCTCTGGGACAACTTTGAACTGTAGACTTGCAATTTTCCACCTATTTTATTCTATTAATAAAATTCAATTTTGGGGGAAAGTTTCCCCCTTGTATTTGTTGCTCCATCCCTTAAACTAGACATTTCCATTTTGTACAACGTACAGGAAAATTGTACTATTTCCCTATTTGTTACCACCTACCTTAAAAATGGCTTTGCATAACCATTGAACACTGGAAGAAAAAGGCCACCCAATTTAACTAAGCAATTTTCATTAAAGGAAAAATAAGCAAGAATCTATAAAGTAATGAGTGATCCTATTAGTTCCACCAGACTAAAATCATACAGTCTACGTATGTGGTCTTCTAAGCCACATCTGTCACGAACCATTTTGGAACCATGGATTGTAGACCACTTATTAGGAAAGACTGAACAAATACAGATTTGTCGTTCTTAAGAATTATTTCATGAAAGACTGAAGACAACCATACAAGAAATGCCCTAACACATTTGCAGCAGCTAACACTAATATATTTGTATTTTATCTGTCCAATTCATTTATAGGAACATTTTCTTTTTTAAAAAAAAAATGTGATGCAGAGTTAACTGGAACAAACTGGCTATATAATCACAGGATAATGAGTTAAGCAGCCAAACAGGCAGATAAGCTGTCAAACAGCTCCATTAAATATAAAACATTCATTATTCCTCTGTCAGTTTTTACCACATATTGCTAATGTCATATTAACATCTCTATTCTGAAGTCTGCTTTAAACTATCAACAATTCTGTCTTTAAAATACAGTATTTTGCATGCTCTTTTAGAAACAGATTTGAAATGCAGATTCCACACACAGATCAGACAGGCATTTCAACTCAGGACCTTTGAAAGCTCACATCAATCAACTTTTGTAATTGTCTTTATAAGCAGCAGAAGAGAATCTTACCAATATGGCAGATTTTCACTATGTTTTTATATGGTAGTAGAAATTAACAGTTCACAAATGTTCACATCTATTTTATTTTTTTCAAAACCGCATTCTTAAATAAAACCACAATTATTCAAAATATGTTATTTTATAATCTATTAATAATTTCTTATCAGAATAGGAAATCCAATTTTTTTGAATGCTGCCTCTCAAGTGTTTGAGAGACATGGGATACATTTAATATACCAACAAGCACGAATCCTTTTATGGTTCTCTGTCATTCAATAATGAATTCTGGAAAAGAAATCAGAGACACCCAAGTGGTTTGGCAACTGTAAGTGACAGAAGCTATGCTAAATCCTCTGTTTACACTGGGGATTAGCTGAGTAGATTGTGAGCAGCAAACTGAGCTGTCCATGGTCAAGGGAACCTGTTCCTTGTCAGCCTATAGGGCACAAGGACAAAACATGGTCCTGGTAGGAAGTGACCCATAAACATATTCCAACGAAGGATTTATACAAAGCCAGTCTGCCTCATAGAAACTCCATATGACCATTAACTGGACTCCAAGGCTTGCCAGGAGGCCTAATTACAGGTCTACAGAGCCCAATAACAAAAGCTGAAGAGCTTTAGCCTAGGGATGATCTGCTTTATACTGACTTGAGAGAGTCCATATAGAGTGACAAAAAGAAAGAGGTTTAGCTTTAAAATTCTCCCAAGAGAGACAGCATTGTAACTAAGCTTGGAAAGCGCACATGCAACATACTTCAGATAGGCTTAAACATACTACCCTCTCAAAATTAACATTCAGCTACTGCCTGCTTAACATCTGCTAAGTTGCTGTGATATTGTTAGACTATGCTAAAATGGCTTTCTTCTGTCTAACTATTGAGAGGGATAAGTAAATAAAGTCACTCAAATATAAATTTATAGTTGATAGCAATAATCCTTTCTGAGTGGCAGTTCTTACGAGCACAAAATTAGTTTCTTTAACAACTCATTAAAAGCGGTTATGTGACTTTAGTTATTACCCTTACTGTGTAAATATATCTACAGTCTGTCATTAACATGAAATCTCTTACCAATATCCAAGCAATACAAACTAGATTTGTGCTCTTATAAACACAGATTAGTAGTTTAGGCTTCTTGAAGGCATACCTTATGTAAGTTCCAGAGTGACTGAGTAGTTATTAAACTTTATATAAAAATTACCTGAAAACACCATGAACATGATAAATAGACCAGGAACATGAAGTGCTTTCAAATACACAAGCTAAAACAAATAAACCCCAAAATACTATCCCCAAACTCTTTTATATGTGCCTTGAAAACCTTTGTCTGTACTTTAAAAATCAAACTGAAATACTCAGAAATTCAGACATTTTTGTTGAACACTCAGATATGCTAATGATGTTGCGCACATTAACACATGCAATGGTTACTAAAACAGAAGAAACTTTGTGCAAACTATGAAATACCAGTTTTCCAAACTAAAGTATATGATTACATATTATTTCCTAGGCTAACAACTTGCTACTTGAACTCTAGAAAGGTTTAGTATTTCAAAACATGAAAGAAAACTTATGAAACATAAATGAAGATCTTAATATGTGTTATAACCATACAGCTAAATAGTCGTGTGTTTGTGTGTGGGTATAAAATTTTCACTCCTCACAGAACAAGAAAGCATAAAGAACAAAATGTTGATTTCCAATATTGTTCAACATAATCCCTAATTTTACAAAAGGAATCAAAGGGACCGTTTATGTACTTGTTCTTTTCAATGTTTAAATAAAAGTTAGGAAAGAGATTTCAAATTTCATGAATAACTTTAATGTATTTTCCAATCCTATAATTCATTTAAGAGTAATCTGGACCTAAGGTTTAAACTCCCATTTTAAGTTTTTTTGATTAAAAAGTGTCACAAGAACCTCAAATATGTCTTGAAATCTACAGGCTTCTGATCACAATGACAAAAAATTCATAGTATCTTTAATACATTCTCGAGGTGTTAAATTAAAAAATGAGGTGTGACAGCTCAGAGCAGTATAAACAAATTGTGCTTTTCAAGGTCTGCCCTGTCACATCTACTTTATAATTATATGCTTCAGAGACATATTAAAAGAATGGGAGAACAATGCATACGTTTCAAACTATGACGGAGAAGATGCTACACTGGAGAATGTGAGCATTTATTGGAAAATGGAAAAGAAAAGAAAGTTTTGCTTTTGAACAAAAGATTTCTGCAAAACAGTATCCCCTACAATAGTTACTGTATATTCCACCATTAGGTTCAAATACTAATAAGAAAACACAAAGGCAGAAAAGTAAAATATGTTCTTATATGAAGGAGTAGATAGTTTAAAAAACCTTTGGTTTTGTCTTTTAGGCTAAGGTATACACATTTTTTTTAGATCATTATCTCCATGATCAGCTGCTCTCTAATGTTTTGTTGTAAATAGGTATGGATACCAATAGAGAACTGTAGCACCTCTATTAAATATATTTAAATGACAGTTCTGCTAATTGACCACACAATCCGAAGTATGTTTATTCAGAAGAAAGTTCCATTAAGTTCATTGAGGCTTACTCTCAGGTAAGTGTGAAGAGGATTACAGTCTCATTTAGTTACTGTACAGCCATAATACTTTATGTATTTATTTTTATAAATTATATCACACCCTTGGTCAAAAGACCTCAAGGCAGGAAACTTTTGAATAACATGAATGAGCCAAAATATAAAAACAAAACATGCAATTTCAGTTAAAATAATACAACGCAGGTCAAAAGATTTCATAAACTCAAAGGCCTGGATGAAGAATAATAGCTTCACCTGGCACAAAGAGATGGATAGGATCAGAGCCAGTCAAATCTGAGGAGATAAGGTATTCCAAAACTGGGTGCCATTGCTGAGAGGCACTAAAAGAATATTATTGCTTCCATCCATTTACTTACCAGCAGCTTCAAGAACCAACTGTAATCTAGCTTTCGCCTGTTCAGCAGCGGACTAGAAAAAGGGAGGGAAAAGGAATAACTATTATTTTTTATTTATCAAACTTTCTCCCAAAGGAGTCCAAGACAGCAAACACCAAAATGATAAAACAGATGATACTATTAAAATTAAAATATAAACATATTTAAACCATCTAAAAACTTGTTATGCAGTCACATACTCTCAGAGCTGATAATTTCAAGGTTGGCAGGAACAGTATCTTCCAGCTGCCAAATGCCTGGGTAAACACAAATGTTTTTAAATCCCTCCTGAAAGTTAGTAATAAGGGACACAGATGCATCTCACCAGGGAGGACATTCCACAAACAGGGAACCGCCACTGAAAAGTCCCTGTCACAGGGCAATGCCAACTGGGCAGGAGCCAGCGACACCACTAGCAAGAGGGTCTCCTCCGCAAAGCGTAGGGTCCAAGATCAGAGTTAGAAACCGATATATATAAGCTAGGAATCAAATATCACCTTAAACCTAGGTTACGGTCAACACAACAGAATGTCTATTCACCAGGGCATTGGGCTAGATAACCCTTGGGGGCTCTACAGTTCTACAATTCATGAGCAAAACTACATTGCTTGGCTGTAGCTTGCTCTTACAACAACAACAACAACAACAACTACTATTATTATTATTAATAATAATAATAATAATAATAATAATAATAATAATAATACTTTTATTATATGCCACCCATCTGACTGGGTTGCCTCAGCCACTCTGGGCAGCTCTCAACAAAGTATGAAAAACACAATCAAACATCAACCACTGAAAACTTCCCTGAACAATTCACTTGTCCCAGTATGCAAGAAGGAGAAACACACACATTGGAAATGGAAATGGTATTAACAATGAACTAAGGCAAAGGTTTTAAACTATAGCCTGTGAGTTCCATTGGGTGACATGGGGAAAGGCTGCAGCACAAAGATACCTGTCCTCAGCCCTGCACTTACTTCACTTAATGTGATGATGGAGGACTAAGATGCCCAGCAATGGGTCCATACACCTTTTGCTGTGCACAAGTCAGCTGACTCAATGGAGATGTCATTCGCCAACCTTGTGCCCAGAAATTTCCACATAGTCACAACTGGACCTTCATCAGTAGCTAAACATGCCTGGCACCCAGGAAATTTTGAACAGTGCCCACGATTGATATTGGTGAAGGTTTGCTTTTGGTACTCAGGTCCCAAGCCATTGGACAAGGGGAAGAGAAATTTCATTACAATCAAATGGTATATAAATCTTGTTAAATCACTCACTCAATTAATTGATAATATAGTGTCAACCTCTGCTCCTTGGGCTAGGGAGCAGCTGGACATGCAAAAGTCAAAGCTCATACCCCACGCACATCTTAATGCAAGTAGGCATAAATCCTTGCATGAACAGAATATGTTACTCAGCCTTACATTGGATACATTTAATAAATGTAAAAACATGCAAATTTCATTTTTTATTAGCTAGCATTGAAAATTGTTCAAAACAATGCTTTAGTAAACAAAATAACAAAAATGATGTGACCTGTTTAAAGCTAAGCAAGCGACAACAATATATAAACATGAAATTGCAGAACTGCATCATCATTATCAATACTGACCAACAGCCAGAAATAGAATTCAGCATTCATCTTATGTATTGAGCCACAGAATTTGCCTTTATACTGCTCAACTGTAAAATACCGAACAGTCTGTTCCGATAGTCTAAGGTTTAGACTCTAAAACACTGTCTCAAGTGTACAAAAGCCTGCTCAAGTGAGCAGTAAGAACGATTATTTCATATTTCTCTGGACATGTAAACTAGTTTGCCTAATGGTGCCAATTAGAGCAACTTAACTGGCTCTATGTCAACAACATAAATTGTCTCCAGCTACACAGAACTGTGTCTATTGTAAAGAATCCGCAAGCTGACCTCATGCCATTTTGATAGTATGCAATGCACCAATCATGAACTTAACCATCACTATATTTGCCTGCCTACTTTTTTATGACTCCCAACAAATTTTGCATTTACATTACTAGTATTCTGAACAGTTTGCCTTCTGCTAACACAGCCTTATAAATCCAGATGTGAATATTGCAAAATGCACCCAGTAACCCCAAATGGACCCTATAAAATCAACTAGAAAAAAATTATTAGCTTGTAATATTACAACTGATTTATATAAAGCTTTATAATAAATACGTAATTTTAAATGGATAGCAGTAATTGTTTGTCTTACTGTTGGTCGTGCTAGAATAAATTGGGAGCAATCATTCTCTTCAGCTTTATTCTGTTTACAATAATTGTGCCAGTGTGGTTCAGTATATATAACAACAACAGCAGGATAAGGGGGAAATTAAATAGTGTTTTGTTTTGCTTTTGTCCCCAAAGAAAATTCTACAATAGGTCACATCTGAAAATAGACATATTGATTCTATGATTCATTAGGCATAAATATGTTAGTTAATGGATTCGGCCTCATAGTACTTGCTGTATTTCGTATATATAACATAGTTGATATATAACACTCGCTTTATATATAAAAAGATATATAAATATTATTCTTTTTGTAAAAATTCCAGAACTTGATGGTTTTCAACAGCCCCAGTGAAAAAGCAAACATATGAAAGAAATCAATTTAGGTAATAAGGGCTCTTGGGGGGGGGGGGATCCAAGTAGATAATAAGATGCAATCTGGGTTAGCTAAATAATACTACTTAAGTCCCAATAAAGCCAATATACTTTTAATGTCAATGCTAGAACACCCTAGGTACCCATAATCCCCACACAAGTTTTTGTGTATTGTTATATAAACATATATTTGTTTTTAATCTATAGCTTAGTTTGCATGTCATATTAAGGCAAGTACAGTGGTACCTCTGGAGGGCCATTCTTAACCTGAAACTGTTCTTAACCTGAGGTACCACTTTAGCTAATGGGGCTTCCTGCTGCTGCCATGCAATTTCTGTTCACATCCTGGCGGCAAAGTTCTTAACCTGGGGTACTACTTTTTTATAATAATTTTTATTAAATTTTTCCTTTTACAAATTTGCCATCTCAAACAATATTCACAAATTTCAACTTTTTGGACTTCCACCAGCTTCTCCACCAATCATCCATATTTCCATATTTTCCATTTTTACGCATTCTCTATATTTAGTATTGCCATTTAATATTATCCTTTCAATTCTATTTCTTTTTTACAATACATCTTTAACCTTCACAGAACTTCTTTAAAACCCACTAGCGTTGTCTGTTCGTCACATATGCTTTTCAGATAATCTGTAAACTTTCCCCAGTCCTCGATGAACTTGTGATCCCATTGATATCTGATCTTCCCAGTCAATTTGTCCAATTAGGCATAATCCATAAGTTTCATTCTCCACTCTTCAAGGGTCGGTAACTCCTCTTGTTTCCATTTTTGGGCCATTAATATTCTTGCCGCTGTTACTGCGTATTGAAAAAGTTTGTGGTCCCTTCTATTTATCTCTCTTCCTATTATTCCTAACAAAAAGGCTTCTGGTTTCTTTACAAATGTGTATTTAAACATCTTCTTCAACTCATTGTATCTCATTTCCAAGAAACCCTTTACCTTCTTAGATTCCCACCACATATGGAAAAACGATCCTTCTTTTTCTTTACATTTCCAACACTTATTACATGTTTTTTGCTAACTTAACCAGTGTAATATACCATCTATATACCATTTTCATAATATTCTCCTTTAACGCAGTACATGCAGTAAATTTCATATTTTCAACCCGGGGTACTACTTTTGAGTTAGCAGAGTCTGTAACCCGAAGTGTTTGTAACCTGAGGTGTTTCTAACCCGAGGTACCACTGTAAAAGTGAATGTGTTGTGTGCTGGTGTACACTGCTGAAAAGTTCTTCCATTTCCCCTCTGCTCCTGACAGAGTCTGGCTTCTCATGACATCAAAGCGCAAACCCAGAGTGGTAACCATCATTTGATCTTGGCTTCCTGCTTGTGATTTATTTGGAGAAAGGAAACCGCAAGCCTGAGTTTGGAGTTTACAACAAGTGGCAGTACAGCAGAACCAGGGGAAGAGCGCTGTGGGAACTTTTGAGCACTAGCACACTGCTCATTTGCATTAAACCATTGCTTGTTTTCAACTATGGTTTAATGGAAAGTGTGAATCAGGCATATGTTGCAAGCCTGCCTGGGGGCTATTATAGGCAAATGATGGGATATGACTCTTCTAAATAAGTAAAAATACCAACCCAATATGACAGGCTTATAAGCACAAGGCCAACACACCCACGTATACTCAGTAGTAGCCCCACTAGAAATCTGTAGGAACGATGAGCAGTAAGTCCTACTGAAAATTAAGAGTGTCGCATACAGTATTTAAGAAAGCAATTCATGTACATGAATGAAGAAATGTACAGAGATCACTTTTAAATAATTTCCTACAAGGATGCAATCTCTGTAGAGAACAAGTGGTAAGTTGTAGAGATGAAAGTTCTTCCCTAATCTCTCTCTTCCTTGATGAGACATGTAATGGAAATTCTCACAATGGGATATGTCTAAGCTATACAGGAAGTTCTCTCTTGAGATAAAAATCATATCACAAAATCATAGAATTGTAGAGTTGGGAAGGGACCTTGAGGGTCATCTAGTCCAGCCCCCTGCAATGAAGGAATCTCAGCTAAAGCATCAATGACAGACGAGCATCCAACCTCTGCTTAAAAACTTCCAAGAAAGGAGAGTCTACCACCTCTCATGGGAGACTGTTCCACCATTGAACAGCTCTTACTATCAGAAAGTTCTTCCTGATGTTAGTTGGAATCTCATTGTAACTTGAATCCATTGGGTTTGGGTCCTAGCCTCCAGGAGAAGGAGAAAACAAGCATGCTACATCTTCTGTGTGACAGACCTTTAGATGTTTGAAGAAGGCTCTAAGTCTCCTCTTTACCAGGCTACACATACCCAATTCCCTCAATTGTTTCTCATCAGGCTTAGTATCCAGACCCTTTGGTTGCTCTTGAAAGGGTTGTGCTTACGTGTGTGTGTGTAAGAGACACCGCAGACTGGAGTCTCCTCACAAACAGGAGTCACAGATCTATTTACAAGTAAGAACATCAGCCTAAACGATAGGACAGCTGTCAGCTTTGAGAAGTGGGATAAGTCAATTTCACTCCTAAAATACACACACTCTCTCTCTCTCTCTCTCTCTCTCTCTCTCTCTCTCTCTTGTGTGTGTGTGTGTGGGGGGGAATGAATACTCCCATATGTAGATACATGCTTGCATGAAGGAGAGAGAGACTAGAAACTGAATGTATTGAGATAGGAGGCTGGGAAGGGTTTTAGCTTGCAGAGGTAGACAGGAGAGTGAAGCCCTTCTTGTCAAAGTATCTACGCATCAAGTGACAATCCAGAGTACCTACAAACTAGCAGATTTACTCGTCAGGAAAGGGCTCATTACAAGCTGGGATGCTAACTCCCAACCCATGTGTACATATAAAAATATGCATTGAACAGCTAGGGAATGTACAGAAATTTTAACTATTAGTTTGCACCATCGTTGCTCTTCAAATACAAAAAGGAGAAATTGCACTTATTCAGTCTATTAATCCTCAGTAAGAAGGCAGTGCCTGCACAAGCAGCTCCCTACAGCCAAGCACAGGAGAACAAAAGGCAAAACATTATGTATCTCATGTGAACTAAGGGGCTAGTGATCACAGCCATTAGTGATCACAGCCATTCATATATTACATATCCCCTGGTTAAGTTCACACTGACATCAAGACAAAATTTAGCCTGCACTTCTACTGCATTTCTACTGAGTATATCTAGTACAGCAACTGATTGCAGTCACTGAAATAGTAAGGGCCAAATTAGTTTATCAGTGCCCTTCCATATTACATACATTTTCAGAGGTGCCTCCCATCTAGTAAGTGGCCGATATTCCATTTCTGGTTTAGGACCAGTGATGGTCATTTACGCCTTATTATTTATTTATGCTATTATTATTAGTTCCTAGTTTATAGCAGAGATCCAATATTAATCAGAATGTTTGGTCAGCATAACTGCGTAAATATTTTAAGACAGGCAAGTTTATGAAGTAGGTGAAGAACAAATCTGCTTTGCATTAAAGTATGTCTAATTATTTATGTAACAATTAATATTGTGCAATTAGATTTAGGAGTATTAACTGTCAGGGAAAAGTAATTATGAAGAATAAGCCAAAGATTTCTGTGATTCATTAGGGTTTTTTCTTGTTAATTAACTAGAAATTAATTATACTGAATAGAAGCTTTAATAAGAAAAAGGAAGGTTGCCTTGTTTGGGAATATCATTTAAAACAACGGATGACATTTGAATACAGCAGGGCATGTCAGTGGGGCACAGCATAAATTCAACTTTTCTCAGCTGTAAGAATCTTAAGTACTGAGAAAACACCAAACTCTAATGTGGAAGTATCCAATGGAAACCTTGTTATATTTTTGAGAGTACTAACTATTTTGGAATCCACAGATTGCATGAGCAGAAAAGCCATTTTCATGCTTGCAAGTTGTAATGAGCCCTGGTCCTTTGCAAGTAGGAATTTGGGGTTCAAGCAACTCTGATTCAATCTGAGTGAACTTGGTATTAGCTGATGGATTGGAGTGATGACGATGATGGCTGTTCAGTTGCTTCTTCTATTGTTACCAGATCTGCTAGTGTGTCTGCATACAAAAGTGTGTTTGTGTGTATGAACAAGTATCTTAGCTATGAATTTACAAAGAAAGCTAGCTTTGGAGAATTAGCAACACTACTCTTGGGATCCTTCCCAGAGACAACAGCATGCACACAAACAGACTGCCTTGGCTTTGAATACCTTCCTTACTCTGGGGG